>NC_143585.1:88242154-89461348 GCF_048544385.1 Mastigoproctus giganteus
ATTCTAAGGATTCACGCAGGATGGAAGCTTGCTTGGAAAACCTTCGTGCCAAACATGATCAAGCCTTAGAAATGCCGAGAGCAGCTGCTCAAAATTTTTTTTTAAACTTTCCCATTGAATTTCTCAAAAGATGAGTAACGTAAATCATTGGATCGACTTTGATAAAATCTATACTTGAGCAGATGAAAAAGTTCAATATAGCGTAGGAGTTAGAGGTTAATTCATTTCTTCATTACTATGGGAAAAAATAGATGATTACAACAGGATTATAATTGGAAGTATTTGGCACTGAATATAGCGAATATGTATGAGTAAAGAAATTAAGTGGAATAAGAAAATGTGAAAGGAGACAAGGAACAGGAGTTACCTCTGGGCATAGGTTTTGAGAAAGAGTAGAGGAATGCTATTAGGACTAAGGAACATCTTACCATCAAAATGTTCAGGATTCTTCGAATCTCTTTCTGTCGATAAACGAAGCAGGGCATTGAATTGAATGTGTTCGGCATGTGTTGAGAAGGGGTTTACCAAGATCATCGACGCAGAGTGGGAGGAAAAGTAGCAGGCGACCAGAACGCTGGACTAAGGAGAAGAAGCAAGTTTCTCACGCTTAGCTTTTACAGAATTGCATTTAAATTTATTAGTAACTTGTTTACAATGGTTGCAAGCTATTATTTAGATACAAGACGATTGTGACGTGGTATGATCTTATCTTAAACAGGGCCTTAGCATATTATTTTGGAAAACCATTTCTGAGATAAAGGATGAGAATTTGTTGTGCAATGAAAAATAAAGGAGAAATAATCCTAAAGGAATTATTTTGCTGACACGATATGGGCCGACATTAGAACCATAAAACTTAAAACACTTTAACAAGGCAAGAAGAGTAATAAGTTAAATTTTAGAAAGGCAACGCAGATCGTCCCCATTTGGCAATGTGGTAATGCGAAAATCCACGAGGCTGAGAATGGCCATGGGACTGAGGATCCATTAGAAAACAGCTAGGTAACTAAAGGACAGCTAATATTAACTGTTTACTTCGAAGGGATGCTGGTAAGGAAGTGATCAAGATTGTTAAATGCGTAGTTAAGATTTTCTGTATTTGAGTAGGTAATGAACAAGCTATGCAAGGTCATCAGTAATAATAAAAGCTTCTCCATTTCTACCAATTTGGTTGCACAATTAGAAAACTGAAGCCAACTGGAGTTGTGAGCATTAAAATTACCAAAGAAAATTACGTCACTATTACGAAAGTTAAATTTGCAAAAAGTCGAGTTTTAAAGGAATTCAAACGTTGGAAGAGTAATAGAAGCAACGGGTGAATTTGATAAAATGGGATAAAGGGATTTCGAGCTAAAGATTTCAGATAAAGGAGATCCTAATCTGAAATCTCTTTCTTATGCAGTCAGTCACAAGGAATATCAAAGCGGACATATGCACAAGTGCTACCTTTTGAAGCGAAAGAATCATAAAGTGAAACTTTGGTTAATTGAGGTGAGCAACCAATAATTAAGATTCTGTCAGAAAGGTACGCAGGGATTTACAGATTGCAGAGGAAAATGGATCTCATTCAAATTAAAACTGAGACCACATATATTTGTTATGAGGGCACAGGATTTTGTTGACCATTGAATTTTGGCAGAAAAGTCCGATGAAATACCGGACTTGGCTTGCAAGTCACATTTGAATATCAGTTCCTTCTGCGTTTTCGATTTCCAGTTCGTAGCGTTTGCTATCATTGGAGGAATGTCTGCGCCAAACTTCACGCAGCGTTGCTACTCAGCTTTTTAATTCGTTTATTTATTTTAATTAATCTATTATTTTTATTAGTGTTTGCGTATCTTTATTTCGCGAATAGCAAGCTTCTACAACAATATCGGTGGAATAGAATGAAGCAAGCCTGATCTAGCTAAAAAGTTGGATGAAAGAAGAGAGATTATGCGCTGCAGAAATCTGCGGTATAGCAAGCAAGAAACATAACGAAAGAATAGCTTAAAGAAAGGTGCGTTTTATGGTTGCTCCTTGTTTAAAGAAGATACCTTTATAAATAACATTTATTTAACAGTCCATAAATATTACACCCAGAAAGAAAAAACAGCAAAGGAGAATTTACCTTGTACCTTTTAGTCTACTCACCTTATGAGGATGGCCACTGTCTATATCCTCCTCATCCCGTTCCCTCAGAGTGGCATAATCGCCATCTTCCGAGCCGGAATCGGACAAGTCTTGGAACTTAACATTTTGTTTCTTAGATTTTCCCGTTGTCTTCGGCGATTTCGTAACCGAGCGCGACCTTCGAGATGAGTTCGTATTTGTGAGTGTTTCGTCGAATGTAACTTTGTGCTTGGTTGAAGGAGACTTCCTTTGATTCTTGAGCCATGTCAGGCGGTCTGTTTCCGGGGACTCCTTTGTGTCCTTTGGAGAAGGAGGCTTTGGTTTCAGCCAATAAATATCCTCGTCGTCCGTCGAAGAATGTTTCTGATTGATTAAAGATTTGTGAGCCAGACTCAGTATTGCTTTTTTTGAGGCCTTCTCTCTGATCTGGTACGTTCGTCCATTGTCCACCACCAGAAGCGGAGCCTCCTTGCCTGTCCGAAACTTAGTCATCTCACTGTCTCCGAGCCCTTGATTCACGTGTCCATTGCAGAGAGACGAATCGACGTTGCACTCCTCGTTGACGAAGCGCCACCTATGTTTAACTGTCAGAAAGAGCCACAGAACAATCCACAGGAACAGATGCATGACCGTGCCGGTGACAGCTGCAAGAACGGCGCCATCCAGACTACCACAGTAGACCAAAGTGTAATCGTAGGTCAGCGGGGCTGCCGTCGAAGCCAACATTAGCAAGACGAGAAAGGCACTCACGTGCGGAATGTAACCCCAGAGACGCCAAGCCTCTTTCTTCCACACTATGTGGTGGCGCTGTGCTCGACACTCCTGCCACTCGCGATGTTTCTGAATCCCATACATATACAGAACGGATCCGGACATGGTAAGGCCCGCGTTGTATACCATGAAGAGGACCACGGACAGCGGCACGTTCAACAGGAACGGAGAAAAGCGAAGCAGAACGTCTTTCGGTCCGTAGACGTGAACCTTGTACAGGACGGCGAAGCCCGTGAAGGCGAGCAGTTGCTGCATGCCGTTGAGGACCAGCTGGACCGAAAAGAGGAGGCCGAAATGCTTGCTCCCCCGCCAGAACACCGATGGATAACGCACGGCGTATACCAACAGAGCGAGAGCGTAGTTGATGAACTCCGACGAGATCGGTAACACTTCCTCGAACTGCACATCACTCCTCGACCTTGGCATCAACGACTCGGCTGCTTCTTTGTTCCACAGTTCGGTCTCGTTGATGGTAGACAGAAAGCTCAGGACCACAAGTCGATCTTTGTGGGTGATGACGAAGTCCAAGTCGGTCTTCCAGAGGTCACCTATCGGAGATACAATTATTATTCATTATCCACTTAGAGGCCTCAGTTATTTTTCTTAAAAATAAGCTAATTTTACGTAAAATATCATACAGATCAAAGGACGCATTCGTTCTATTCCAAAACCCAAGTAAATGAATTGCCGCGGAGCAAATCACCCATACAAAATCGTCCCACAACAGTTAGCACTAGAGTGAATCAAGCCCTTTATTTCATCTCACAACAAGTAATTCTTGCACTGTTTCTTGATATAGTTGCCCTAATTTTTCAACGCCAATGCGAAATTCAAACGCGATGCAAAATAGTAACAAAGTGCTTATCCTTTGCTTTAAATATTAAATGGAACAATCGCAGATGCCAGGTTTTGCTCATTTCAAATCTTTCATATACACAAAATGAGAACTTTATGACTTCGCAGCCACACAAATGGCAATGCCCAACACTCCAGTACACCTAAGTAATCGCGGACGCAATATGGCAACTCAGTCTCGACACTTTCAGTTCAATATGACAGACTACGCGTTGTCAATATGTGCGCGAAGATTCCCTCGGGTTCTCATATCGACAGAGCTTATCCGAAGCCAATCGAAAGTCTCCGATTACCTTCAGCTTCTCGGAAAGAGAAGATCGATGTCGCTGTTCAAGTACGAGGACAGGGACGCTACAATACTGACAACGCAACTTTCATCCGCTCATTACTGGATAACACCAACCTGTGTTGGGTCATCTGTCACGCTGTTCCACCTCTTTCTCAATTTTCGACGCTGAAAACGGTCCCAAGCTCTCCTTAATTGGTTTAAGATTACACGGGACATGCGTTCGTCACAACCGGGGGAATGCAAACTGAGAGAGGAACAGAGGTAGATACGGCGATGCTCTGAACAAAAAAAAAAAAAAAGGCAAAACATTAGCATACAGTACAAGGATGTAGATGGCGTTACCAGTGGCTACGATTTGTTCCTTCGAGATCAGTATGATGAATCTGCGTTTAATTATAACCGAAATGAAGCCCCTTAAATACCGATCAAGACTGTCTTAGCTCTCATAAAAATAAAAAGAAACTGCCTCTTCACACTCATCTTCAGAAACCAAGATTTGAAGCAATAAACACACGTACTTCTTTTCTCCGATTAACCTCAACTTCTTCCAACAGTTCTTCAGATACAGCTATGAATTTCTCGATTTCAAAGCACAGTGTTATATTAGCAAAGCAGTATTATAACTGACAAACTGACACATTCATGCAATTGTATGGTTAGATCGTATAAACAACTCGCTAAGAGTTTTTTCTTTTCTTTTATGGGTTCTCTCTCTCGCAGTGTCTTCTCATATTCTGCGTGCCTCCATTTTTTTATTGTCCACTTTTATGGAACAGCAAAAGAAAAACAAATGATTAAATTTTTGATGGAAAAGAGATCCACAAACTTCGGAAATCAGCCAGAGAGCCCCTGCGCGAGGCACCTAGTTGGATGCAGCGATCTTTGAGTAGCGCTGTGAGTCGGGGAGTTGGAGGTGGTGGGGGGAGGCGCCTCTCCTTTTTTTTTGTTATGAATTTTGGAAGGATTTGTTCCTATGTATTTTTTACGCGCATTTTGCCGCGTTTCTGTGAACCGTTTTCTTCAATATGGTCTCGGAACCGTGTCCTTTTATTCCGTACCACACTGCGCTACAATAAAGAAAGTGCACGTGCAACGCTCGCTCGAATAATAGCGTAATACCACCGCTAGAAACTTTTTTTTTTTTTTTTTTTTGTTACCCTTGCGGTAACAAAAAAAGGGAATATTTCCATCTGGGGAACCGGAAAAGTACCCGCAATAAGCATTGGATTTCTTTAAAGCAAAGTCTTAGAAAATAACGCGCATCGAAGAGTTGGCATCACAAATATTGTACTTTTGGTTTAAATTTCTAATATGGGTACTGATAGAAATACATTTAAACATAACGATGCTTAAAATATTGCATAACACATTCCTAACTTTATCAGAATTTTTTTCCCTTTTTTCTGGCCACTGCTTTTAATTAAATTTCCCGCAATATCTTTTATTTATTTTTCGTTCACATATTACTCGACTTCCACCGGATGAATTGTGAGAAAATTTTATATTTGGGCCTTTCAAAAAGATAGATTTGTAATGCGTCCCAAACTTCAATAAAATGGGACCAATGAAAATCCAGCAATTATTATTTCTCTGTCCGTCCGTCCGCATGTAATAACTCTACTCCCAGTGAAATGGATTTTCATCAAATTTTGCAATATTTTCCAAATATTATTGAAATACAGCCAATAAAACTCGAGGAAGAATGTGGGTAAAATAAAAACTCCTTTCTATTCACGTGTTATCTTAGTAAAGAAAATTTAAGCAAACTCAAGATAAATAAATATGACAACCTTTTTAGAAAAAAAAAATTGTCTGTTACACTTAGGTTTGTAATAAAATTATTTCTTAATTATAATTATTTTTATGCAATTAAGACCATTCTACAATTAATTCGATCCAATATAAATCATCCAATTAGTGAGATTAGTAGAGTGAAGTCATCAACTGTAGAGAAATCAAATTTCGTTTAAAAAAAAAAAAACTGGGAGGATGTGATCAGTATCCTTGGTTGGTTGCGTTCTGTTTTTCCCCCAAGATTCTGCTAACAACGTTGCCTATTTCGGAAACGTGATCGTAGAGGGCCTTTTAGTGTGTGACAGAGTAAGATCATTAATCCTGCCTCTTCCTGCACGGAAATGATAATTTATCCTCTCCTGATGCAACTGGTACGGAGGCAGGGGACACTTAGGTAATTGCAGTACATCAACCAAGGCATACACTTTCGTTTCTCTGTGGGGGCTGTCGCCCATCGCCCACGTCAGCATCAACTGCCGACGCTTGACATGACAGTCGACAAGTAGAAGAATGGTATTAGATGGGAGGCGTTGATACGTTAATAGGGATGGAAAGAGCACACATAGGCATAACAGGGATCATTTTGATTGACATTCGGAGGGTCCATGATTCGATATGGGAATGTACCTCAAGAAATACATTTATTCGTTTGCAAACCAGGAGGGAGAATTTCGAATTTTATAATTCGAAGCAGCCATGCGATGTAAAATATGCACGCATCAGTAAGCTCGCTACAAGTTTCAACACTAAAGATGCTGGATCTGAAGGTTTCATGGTCCTCTGAACAGTTCTGTGCGCTTCCCTGGACCTTTCAGTTCTTTAAAAAGTTTGCAAGGTAAATTTCGATGGTAATTAAAACGAAATCGTTCTATACTGGAGATGAAATAGAAGATTCATTTTCAAGTGATACCTCAACCTCTGTTTTCGCCAGGCTTGGCAGCAAGTGGGAGAAATACTCGAAGAAGGTTACTTTAAGTCATTGAAGAAATTGAGACAGCAACGCTTGAATGACTGAATGACCACCCAACCAAAAGAAGTCCACAGAATATAAAGGAAACTACATTGAAGATTGGTTTTTTTAAATATTTTATATTGAAATACAAGTTTTTCATAACAGATTTTATATAATTTTTGTGTTTTTCGTTTGAATCAGCCTGGTTATAAGATGTAAAATAAGGCAATGAACCAACCACACCAGGGTGTCTCCAGGTTATTAAATGTGTCTGAAAATGTCATATAAATAATACGGTCCTAATTCGGGAATCAAAAATACGCAAATGCAGGAAAGACGAAGGCAACATCGAAAGATAATCAACCAGTACTTGGTGTTGGCAGAAATGCAACAGAAAAATGTCTGGAGATCAGGGTGAATTGGAATTATCATCTTCCTCGATTAAAGATTGTACCAACGTGTGCGCAGTTCTCGAAAACTTAAACAAAGAGGTCCATGTGCTATAAAAGGGCCGATTTGCGTTCCTCTGACACAATCCTTCCAGAGAGTTCGTTTATCATGGAGTACAGAGCACCACAATTGTGATTCTTAGTGTTTTGAGAGAACCGTGTAGGGAAAAACCAATTAATGGCCACATCTCCATCGTTCCATATATTCGAGAGCAGAACCTTGACCGTTATACGACAGAATGATGAAATCTTAGAACCCGCTGTGGGCTTGTTCCGGGATGCAATTGAATCCCATTTTCCTTTTTATGGACGATAACACCCTTGCTCTTGGAGCTCAGCTCAATGAATTTCTATAAAGCGAAGATGTCTAGAGAATGGACTCTCGGTGTGAAGGTCTGTGTAATAGTAAAGGGTGATCATACCCTCCCCTTTAATCCTTCTGTAACCCTTTATTCTTCATAAAATTTGTAGTTTTCATACTTTTATGATCTTTCATGACACTCACGTTCATTTTTTTTTGAGTTATTCCTTTATAAATGCTGTAATTTTTTTTGATATGTCGACAAAGTGATGAGATATTTATAAAATGTGACTTTAACTTTTGCACACGTATGTATTTCATTTTACATTAATAATAACAGTGGGTCGAAAAACAATATTAAGTTTCTGAGTGACAAGAGCTTCTTAGCAACCACGCATCTACCATCGTATGTAGGCTAACTAGAATATTGATAACTATGTCCGATGGTGGAGACCAAGCAGGGTCTCCACCACCGGAGACCCTGCTTGTTAAACTATTTTACAACAGTGGTGCAATGGCCCTTTCTAGGTCTGTGGAGGACTTTTCAGACGTTGCAGAACCTTACAGTGGACAAGTTTGGGACAAATACCACAACAGAAGTGCGAATCCCGTTCGTTGTTCTGCCGTCACGCTGCATCCGTTACATCGCTGCGAAGCAATAGGCGTGGTAATCACACTGAGTGGGCTCACCGATGATCAATCTCATTAAATTTGCACACCTTTTCTTTCGTATTTCTTCTTCTTCTTCCAGCAGCAATTTAGCGAATTCCGTCCTTGAACTACTTTTATTTCTTTAGCAGAAATTAAACAATCCTTGTCCATCCATTGCCCAGATAATATCCAAGAGCTGAATTGGGCCATCAGACTTTGGGGCAAACCATTTACAAAATTCGGATTATCATTGGGGGGGGGGGCTGTTAAAGAAGCTTGCCTAAGAACGGATCAATTCGTGGGGGAACAGTTATTTTTTATTTTCAACCCCAGCTCTTCTTGTTCTTCCAACAGAATGTGGAGTTGTTAAAAGGGATTTTAAACCGTTTTCATAATTTCACCGATGTGAACACGAGCCGTGATTGCAGTGTCTCGCTTTAGGGTCTCCTCGCTGTATATTGTTGGAGATAAATTCACTTTTATGACCCTGCGCTTCCACTTCAATCAGCCGCGCGTTCTTTCACAGTTTGCCCCATCGCGCTACAAAACCGAAAACAGTGGCGACATCTAGCGAGCAACGAGAAAGCCCTCCGGGGATCGTCTGCTCCGCAGCCCGAGAGAATTTAGTGGTCTCCGTGAAAGGAAGATGGGGAGTGAAGGAATTCCTCCACGGATGCTGCAGCTGAGCGGGGATTAAGTACCTTTTTTGTGGCGGGCTTACGGTGACTCATCTGCGCCGTTAAGTAGCGGGAGTGTAGGAACTGGCGGACGTAATCCCTGGCTCGGAGCCACGGAGAGTGGTAGTAATTTAATGAGATTGAAATAACCGTCATCACTGGCGAGCGTTCGCTTGCATCCCAAAGGCGGTCTTGTTTCCATGGTTACGATAACGGCGGAGAAACTCGAAGGGGAATCTTTAAGCGGAGAGAAAGGGTTGGCGCGCATCCTTAGAAGGGGGTTTCCCGAACTGTGGTACGCACATACACCGCGGGTACGCGGAAAGAAAATGAAAGTTTTTTTGTAAACTCATCCCTTCCCATTTCAACCAGAATAGTTATTGGAATATTTTTAATTGGGGTGGGGGGACAGTGATCCCCCACCCTTTTTCTTTGTGAGTTGGGACTTCGATATGGTGGAAGGAGGAATTGTGGCCCGAAGTGATTATTTCGACGTCATCGAGTTATTGGCATTGGTGGTGGCTTGGGATTGGACAACCGAGTTCTGCGCGTGTGTACCAACCGATGAGTCATCGTAAGCTCCGTAAAGAAGGTGTCGAATCTCGCTCGCCCCCATCGGGAAATCCGTACGGGAATTCCTTCGTTTGGTTTGGCTTTAGTGTGTGTGTGGGGGGGGGGATTTGAGATTCAGCCTCGCGTGATGTGTTTTATAACAGCATTTACCGCTTTTGTTTGAGAATAGGAGGCAGTAATAGAAGGAAAGAATGAGACAGAGCTTTCTGAGGTGAAGGCGTGTTTTTTTTTTTTTTTTTATTATTATTACTATGGATATAAAGAAATTTAAAAATGAAGAAAATGCATAAAGGTCTTGTATAAAACAAAGTGTTCACAATGAAATCATTATTTTATATATTTTTTAATAAAAAGTCTCGAATAATGAAATTTTAAATTTATTTTCTTAAATTTCTCCCTTAATTTTTCTTTCGGTATTAAAAATCGAAATTTATCGTTCAGATGTTTGGATCTGTACAAAATCTAGCGATTCTCTGCAAGCATTTCTCATGAAAATTCTCTCTTTCTCCCAGCTTTCTTCCTTTGTCTACGTCTTTCTACTATTCATTCTCACTCACTTTCTTTCTGTAATTCTCACTATCCCTAGCTGTATCTCTCTCTCTCTTTTTTTTTTTCTCTTTTCATTGTCTGTCACTTTCGCTTCATTTTACTCCCACATTGTCTCGTTCTCTGTTTCTCTCTCTCTCTCTGATGTCCATTAATTCCCTCTTTCCCTCATTCAAGCTGTTTACGTTCCCATTCATGCCCATTTTTCTATTTCTCATTCTTTTTTTCTTTGTTTCTCTTTTTGTCATTCTTGCTATGTTATGTTTCCTATTCTCTCTTTCTTTCTCATTTCTCTCATTCTCACTTTCTGTCATTCATTCTTTCGCATTCTCTGTTTCTCTTTATTCCTTCTCTTTTTTTCCCTTCTCTCCTTGTTGTCTTTTCTCATAATCTTTTACGTTTTTCTCTCTCTCTCTCTCTCTCTAATTACATATTACTAATCGCACAATCCTCGTACCAGCTGAAAGGGTGGATGACGCATTTGAGCAGAGCGACTCGCACAAAGCGGCGAACAAATACGAGCTAATTATCCGTTTCCCGAGTACAAACAGAAGTTTGTTTCGAAAAGATTAACCTTCGAACCCCATTCTGTTCGCGCGACTATCTGTTCCACCACCGACAGATCCGCCATTAATAAACCGATATCCAATAGCGTTGAAGTGAACTCAATACTTCCGTTCGGCCGCGCTTTTCTATTATTAGACGCCAGTTCCGGAGGCGATCTCGATATTGTTATAGTCGCCTTCCCGCATAATGAACTCGTTCGCCATTTCAGTGTAATACGAAGTTGGCGTGTAGACGAGCCATTTATTTCGGAACATCGGCAACTGCGCTCTCTTTCCACCGACAACCCCCAATAAAAGCGACAGCTCCTCCGCAGGTATCGCATCCGCAACGAACTCCGCAGATTAAACCGAACAACGCTAATAACCACCCCCGAAACCTACCCACTGTTCGGCAGCCGGGGGAGATTAAAGTTTCTTTAATAAACGCGCCCTCGTCACCGCTATCTTTGCCGCGAATAATTAAATGAGAGGTTAAATTAAGCTTGGATCCGCCACGGCACGGCCGGAGAGCCATCGAACTGGCAGTTTCCGATTCCGCCAATCGCTGTCCGAATATAAAACCATATTTCGAGCGGGGCCGTGGGGAGGGATTATTACGACAGCGTTCGTAAGAGGTCGCTTCAGCTATCGGGTAAGGGAAGACGCCTTTTGGTGGAAGCGTTCCTCGCCAATTGATGCGAGTGGAGAGGAATTCGTCTGCTTATTCAGAGGGAAAATTAATAAATGGATGTAAAAGTTCGCTCGAACATTGCACGAGACAATCGTAAACACGGAGTAATACGATTCGACTTCTTTTCGCTCTGAGGGTGGGTTAAGTGGCGCTCGAAGTAGCTTAATTGGATTTCGGAAGTGGATGGGTCAAAGATGCGTGTCTCAGAAAGGGAAAAAGATGCACGAAACACAACGCTCTGTAAGACGCACACGAGCGGAGCAAAAGACAAGGCGGAAGTTCTCGTCCTACAACAATCTGTCAAGTTTTCCTCTTTCGTAATCCGCAGCTTGGAAAGATCCTTCTCGGATTCTTCACCCCGTGATTATAGACAGTCCTCCACAATCATCGCCAGTCTTACTCATCTATTCAGTCTTCAACGAGTTCTCTACTTGAATTGTACTCCGATGACGCAGACACAGAACGCAGACAAATTAGCGCTTCGGTATCGGCGTAATGGAAGTGCGGGTAAGGTATCCTAATCAGACGCTTAATAGCAGACATTTCTGACAGTTACAGTGGTGCATAGTAGTAAAGGAAGTCTGCTGTAGACACTAGCGCGTGAGACTTATCATTCCCAGCCTACTTGAGCAGCCTTTTAGCCACTTCAGTTCCTTAATCAATTCTCTCTCTCTCTCTCTCTCTCTCTCTCTCTCTCTGAAGATGGTGCTTCTCCAACTTGGCGCAGTTACTCCGACCATGCAGTCATTAAAGCGTGCCGAGAGGAGAGTGGATACGTCTTCTGCTTTAGTTCTAATTCACCGAGTAACAATTTCACTTCGTTGCCGGATATCGATGAAACTGGTTAGATCGTTAACTATTCCTAATTATTCTTCATTAATTTAATGTTTAAGGCCATTTTCGATAGATCAATCACTGTTGACGTTCCTCAGTTTTAAACACCATTTCCAAGTTGCGCACGCAAGAATTGAAGGATCAAAGACACGCGAGGCTATTTTAGATAACCAAAAGATAAAAGTGGCACGCGCTTTTAAAAAAAAATCTTCTGCGTTAGTTTTCCAATCCTCGAACTTAAGAATGTCTACTTCAGGGATTGGTTTCTTCTTGTTTATATATCGAATAAATTCATTTATTTTTACTGTCCAATGACGCTGAGAGGAATGTTTAGCATCGATTTTTCCACCTGACATATTGGCACTGTTAAAAGAGCATAAAGAGACATTTCGAATAACCGAAACCTCGATTATCCGAAGAGCTGGAAGATGGTGTCACTGAGTACCCTGTACATATATGAATTAAAATTCATAATAGTTAGAATAATACAACGATAAGTCAGAGCTAATGAGAAGGTCGAACTCGCTTTCATTTAGCAGTGCGATTTGATAACATTTTTTAAATACCGCGAAATAAGTTGCGTTTTTAGTTTCTAATATCATATAGTTTTATGTCTGAAGAAAGCGCTTGTTGATGTTCAGAATTTATAGTCGGGAAACTCCTTCTAGACGAGAAATTTCATGTCTCTTGATTTACAGTAACACATTGAGTATTGCGAGCAGGAATAGCTGCGTTTATGTTATGGATTTGTTCTTTTTGAAGTCTTTAAGAAGTATCCGATCTATTGTGTTGAAAATTTCTAATTTTCACTTTATGCGGGCTGAAAAATCCGGAATAACTCACGGTAGCGGGTCTCAAACTTTAGTGACAAAGACCTCTTTTAGTTTGAAAAAAATTTCGCAGACCCTCAGACTAAAGAAAATTGTTTCTACGTTGTAAATTCTTCCAACTTTTAAAAAGAAATTTTGGACATAATTCGCAACCCTTTTGGGTGTATCTCTACATACCCCCAAGGAATTCTAAGATCACAGTTCGAATTAACTTACTCCTCCTGAGTTCAGCTAATGCCCCCAATTGAAGAAGCCTTTAAGAATTCCTCCACTGTCCAACAGGTTTCGAACATGGGATTCTGCAAACGAATAACAAGTGGTGGATTCATTGCAGATCAGAAGGACCCAGATTCGATGAAAAATGTTGCACCAACTCAAAATCAGTGTGTGCTACAGTGGAGATTGTTAATGCATTGGCTGATCATTTACTTTTGGTGGATATCAGCACCACCGTACCGCCAGTCAAGTTTCTACGAGTTGCCAGTAGATGGCAGAATAGTATATGTCCAAGAATACGGTTACACAATTGCAATTGCTGCCACGTTGTCTGATATTTGCAAGCTGGCCTTCAGTTACATGCTTAGCGTGAACCATTTTGGTGAGGTACAATGGAAGATTTTTGTGACCATTGACTTGCATTCCCTCACCAGCCTTTAAATATATGGAAATCTTCTTAGTTCACTTCGTGTTGTAACCGCCAGTAAAACGCCCTTACACAGCAACGTTGGAGGCAATTGGTGCTATCAATTTATCTCAGATTCCTTATGGTCATTTGAGTGAGCTTTTAAGATTTTCTTCAGCACGCTCATTCCAGTGAGGAATGAAGACATTCCCGGGGACTTAACAGCGGCCGTTATATCGTAGGATGCCAGGAAATCCGAAGTAAATGAATTCGCTTAAAATAGCCAGTTCTTCGCACCGTGAATACTGGGACACCGGCAAACCGAAGAAAAACTGCATCTTTAGCAATCTCGTGGAGGAAATAGAGCGCATTCGAAAATGGAGGTCAGGAAACCAATTGAGCGTAGTGTTTAGCGAAAGTGCGTGCAACAGATGGAATTCGGGAATATTTCTGCTCCATTCCCCCTGTGCGACATTGGCCGCCATTATTATTATCTTGCCAAACATCTACAGGCACGTGCGGTGTGTGAACCCCGCTAAGTCTGAAACAATCAATGTTACCGTGGTAGGTCTGAGTCATCCTGCGCTGGAGACACGACAGTCCACCAGTTAAGTTGATCGCACTCTCTCTCTCTCCTGCCTTGACGTGGTGTTGTCTCGTGCACGCAACTCTGGCCTATCGATTGAGTAGAAATCGACCAGTGGCCGGTCGAAGTTTGAAAAAAAGAAGTGTGTAGTCTTTTCAAGGAAGTAATCCCCGTAATGTAGCAAGTGTTGTCTGCCATTAATGGAACGAACGTGAGGGAGGTGAGGGAAAGATACAAGGTAGCTTCGCTGGCAGCCATTCATCCTAGAGACTGTCCATTAAAACTTTAGATTGTTCACCAAGGAACGAGTGTGTGTTGCCTACAGGGAATTATGGAATAAACGAGGAATGAAATCCAATTCCTTTCGGGAGTTCCAAGAGGCTGTGATCAAAAAGCACCTGTCAGCGGGATAGTAATTCCATGCTGGAAGGCTGTTGAGAGTTCTCTTTTTGGCAAAGTTTTTGAAGCTTCCAGTGGTTGTTTATAATTCGTATCTCATTTGAATTGCAATATACCATTTTAAACAAATCTCTGGAAGCGATTCATTGGTGGCAACCTGATGAATATATGGTTCAGAAACGTGATTATGTTTATTATGTTTATTCATAATAAGTACACACTGCTTCTTTATTGTTTTATTATTTTTTACCCATTCAAACCTCCATGGCCATCTTTAAAAATTATGTAGATTATGGCTGCGTAAAGTTTAAGGTAACCATTCAAGATTGGACACGTCGATTGCATCTTAGAAATTTTAAATTCGTGTTTGATATTTAACACCGAATACTTTTTAATTAATAAAGACCAAATATAAACATTTGGGCTTTTATTATTTAAGAAAGTTAAGAGGAAACTGATGGCTAAAATTACAATTTGCAGTTTGTAATCTGTAAACTGAAATTCTCTATCATATTTGCAGATGACAGTTTTATTTCTAAAATATGTTCGCAGTAAATATTCTTATTTTTATCATTTTCCAGCCTTTGAATTAATAATCATAGTCTGTTACGATGGGGTTCAAAAATATTTGTATTCACCTAGAAGTATTTGTGATAAAAAGATGATTTTTTTTGTTTTGTTTATATGTACTTTGAAACCTATAGCAACCACAATTCATTTTTTTCCTTTGCAGCGCTGAATGAAGAGAAGTATCACAATGAAAAAAGTGTAATACAGATCAGTGATTCGGTTAATCTATCTTTATTCGAGGGAAAACACCCAAAACAATCCACAAAGGATTGGTTGCTGTTTTTGCAGAAGAATGCCTAGGTTGCAGTGTTGTTGCACAGGGTATAAGCAGTTTAAATGTGGAAGAACCTCAGTGCATGATGAAGAAAGGATACCCGGCAACTGCTAACAGAAATGTTGCAAAAATCGAGGCATTAATCCTGGAAGATCGTCGTATTAGGGTCAAAGAACTAACTGAAGAGCTCCAAATTAGTGTAGAGTCTACGGGAAAACATTATCCATCAACAGTTGCATATGAGCAACGTGTCTGCCAGAAGAAGGACAGGGCGCAGTACGAACATAAAATGTTGTCAATATGCCAGGAAAAGTAAGAGGAGTTTTTTTTTCACGGCTAGTCACCATGGATGAAACTTGGATCCACCACTCTGATCCTGAAACTAAATAAATGACTAAACAATGGAAGTATGCGGAATTATCCCCTTCCAAAAAAGGGCAAAGGTGCAACAAAGTGCTGGCAAGGTGATGCTGTCAATTTTTCCGGATCAGCATGGTGTAATGCTAACAGAGTACCTTCAAAAGGGCTGTACCATGATGGGGAAGTACCGGGAAAACCGGGAAAGCTATCAAAAGGTGTGTGCCTGCTCCACGATAATGCCCCTGCGCATTGCTGCAGTGAGGTATGCCCACCAGTGTAAGGGTGAAATATTGTCGCCTCTTGTTTCTTCTCCCTACCTTGCACCCTCGAATTTCTTCCTCTTTCTTGGCCTGAAGACCTTTCTTCGTGGAAAACACCTTGCTGAAGATGGTGAGGTGATTTCTGCTGTAGAGTCGTGGTTTGAAGGACAGTCGGAGGAATTCTACCAAACTGGTCCGCGAAAGTGTATTGAGAAATGACAAAAATTTGTCACTTTGTCTGATTGACTTACGTGGTGTTTCATCCTTCTACCAAAACTACTTCTGGGTGAATACAAATCATTTTTTAACCCTTCCAACCCCTCGTAAGTGCCCAGGCACCTGACTACTGTAACTAAGAAAAGAACCGCAGCAATAGCGAGTCCATTTCCGTTTTCCAATCAAAATGTATTTAAATGAACTTCAATCTGACGTGAAGCAATATTACCATCCAGTTTTAAAATCTGCTACATAAACATTCCATGCAGGAACTCGGTTTCAAGCATACTGATGTTGAAGTTAAACTTCAGATTATTATCCTGATAAATGACAATCTTGCAAGAGTACGTGCATTACTTTTTGGGATAACCACCCTCCTACATAGATTAAAGAAAAGTGAACGAGATTATAAATTAGAGATTAGGCAGATTAACGTTTAAAGATTATTAGGACTGTAGACTATAAAGATCCCAGATTAAAGATCATTGAGTTAAAATCGTACGATTCCAGATAAAATATTTATAAAATAATGGCAATGCTTTTAACCACTAGTATTTCTGCGTTTATAGGAGTTGACAACTGAAGTCTCTGCAAGGAAGACACATTTAAGAACTACGACTGAAGTCTTGCACAATACTCGAAATTCTCCATTTCAAATGCAAATTCGTAATATCGAAGAGGAAATTGCCTGAGAGCCACGTCACTTTCTATTCTCATTACAGCCACTGTGCAGGCTTTAGTTGTTTTAATGGTGTTATTATTACATCTGTAAGTAGTATTACTCGTCTTCGGCTTTCCCACAATGGGAAGTTGGTTTCTTTCTTTCTTCCTTCCTTTCCGCTGCCTCCCCCCCCCCCGACCTGATTAAGAGTCTCTGCACCGGTACTCCATAGGATACTGATTACCTCATTACCGGCTAATGGCGTGAGAGATGGAAGGGAAGTCGGAAGTCTGTTGCCATGGCTACAGTATAAGTAAATTACTCGAGTCTGTTACTAAGCATCTATGAAGTTTCTTTGAATTTTTCTTGGCCCGAACATTGTAAAAATATCCATTAAAAGAGTATTTCTTTCGGCAGAGAGAGAGAGAGAGAGAGTGAGCAACACGTACCCGAACTTCGAAAACCAGGATATTTACAAATGGAAACAGGAAATAATCTTCTAAAAGTCGGTCAAACCTTAATGGATTCCTCAAAAACATATTCCGGCTCTGTTTTGTCAGCTGAACCTATTACCCACAGGAAGTGTTTTATGCGATGTTTTCAAATCAAAATACTTGGCAGTAGGGTACTGTGCACACCCGATGGGAATCCAGCAGCTGTGCGATTGAACTTACGACATATTCTAACCTGTCCGAGGCTTCCACTTTGCATGCGAAAAACGAATTCATTTATTTTCTTTCAGACAACAAAAAAAATCGATCGGAGTAAATGGAAATTTTATAATTTTGGTAGATATTTTGTTTCTTGGCTACCGAGAGGCTTAAATTACAATCTGTCATATTATTTGTGATGTTTATGGTATGCTAAAACTCTTTGGCTGCATTTAACTCAACTATTTTTAGAAATAAACTCTTGTTATGTGTGTACATTGATTTACATACATAACTAGATGATATTTTTAAAGCCTGAAACTCAGTATAAACATTTAAAATTTGTTTTCAAATCTATTTTATTCTTATATGTTCTCGTAAAATAATAAGGGGATTATAGAAACTCTTTGGAATACCAACTTTTTTATATATATAAAATACTGGTATTCAATATGAAAATAGGCAAAATTCATACTCCCGATCCTCGAATTTTGGACTTCTTCGAAGCCAGCTGCTGGCACAAGCTCGAGATATTGATCCGATCCATCTATCATCACAGATAGATGGACCGAAAAGTGTCCAAATCAAGTTGATCAAATAGCAATACACTATCCGTAATTTTGTTAATCTTTTGACTAATTCAAAGCATAACGTCAGCAACGTTATGTTCAGATGAGATGTGAATCGTGTCCAATACCAGTTGTATAAACACCTTCATTGGGGATATAAAAAGGAGCGTTGCACTTCGATGCAAGCCCTTGGTCAGTTGGCCGTGAGCGCTAAATGTATAACAAAAACAATGTACAATAAAGATTGTACGTATCTTGTGCCCTCCTCTGACCTTATATGGTCGTCCCGGAGTACAAACAGAAAAATGTATTTATTTTATCTATGCGAGGCGTGTTGTAGTTTTACGAGCGTCAATATTTGTCCGTGGCGATTTCCATTTTCCAATTGTGCACAACTCAAACGAAGAGAGAAATTTGTTCTGTCCCATCGGAGGACTTTTGCAGTAAACATTTCGTTTTATGACTTCGAGTATTTGTTGATTTTCTTTTCGCGGCAGTTCTGTAACTGCAGAGTCCTAAAATGTGTATGAAAACGAGCCTATGACATGGAATCAGACGCAGTCCCCTTCCAAGGCGAATGTTCTCTCGCCTTTTATTTTGTATATTTGTCTAACATACCCTTAGCTCATAAAAATAAGTTGACGTGCGAGCCTTTGTTTTAGTGTACTTTGATTTGATTGTCATACGGGCATGTTGTCTATCAAACAGCATCAGGGAAAAGAACCAATTGATTTAGTTGTGATTAAACGAGTAATGGAGTGTGCAATCAAGAAAATAAGAGGATAGAAATATTGGGGATTAAATCTTGTATTGAGGAAAATAAGGTATATGAGAAGCGGGATCTAAAGAGAGAGAGAAAACGATTGCAACAAGAAATAGATTGTATTTGGCAAGAAAGGTGGAACTGTTCTGACAAGTCATGCAATGTACTTTGATCGCTAATAGTATATAAACATATTTGCCTGTTCGTAACCTTTTGTGTTGGTCCCTGGTTTCCTGCCATGATGGATATTACGTGCCTTTCAGTTGTTACTTCTAGGGTATAGTTCATTCAATAAAGATTATTTATTTTCTGTAAAGTTCACCGTGATCTCTCTCTCTCTCTTACCCAGGGGGGTGTACTGTGCTGTCCTGAGGGGAGTTTTTAAATTTTATTCTGGCCATTCGCATTTTATGTTAAAAAACCAAAGTCAAAATGGGTCCAAAGAAATTATTCGGAACTGAAAATAGAAAATGTAAACCTAGGAATAAACTCAATTAACGAAAAGTACACGTGGGCTGGAAAAGTTTTTAAAACCTATCGCAGTAACTTCTGTATCTGTTCAAGTGGTTGAGCTCCTGTTGCCATTGAACATTTTGAAAGCCATAAAATAGAGATCGAACACGAAATACTCAATGTCAACATAGATCTGATGGACTCCATATCGCTTATAAATGTATAAAAGCACTCAATTACTGCACCCAGTTCGATTTCATTAGAAGAATCAAAGATTGTTGCTAAAGATAATCAGACTTCACATCTCATCTGAATCAAATTTCGAATGGTCCGGAGGAAAGTATAGCATCAATAACTGAAGATTACATTTCCTCGGATAATACTCTGTATGATCTAGCATTATGACCTGAGGAAATGAAGTCTTCAGATATTATGTTCTAGCTTCCTCTGGACCACTCGGAATTTGATTACAATGCGTGGAGACGAAATCATTCGAGATTTTCAAAAAGCTTTTCAGGAAGGAAATTAGAAGATGTCGAATAGATATAGCTTCGATCGATGGCTTTTATACTCAGAAAGTACTGACTGGGCTTTTCTGTTGTAAATTATTAGCAATGTGCTCTAGACATACTTCACAACTGGAAACAATTGGTTTTCGTGACTGGAACTGGAAAGAAGCATGTAAGTCTTCCTGTTAAATAAACACCAGAAGTCACCTTCGCACGCCAAGGTAAATGGATTTAAACTGAATCGAGACTTCGATTAAATCGGGGCAGTGATGGTCAACATCAGCGATTGATTAACCAAAAAATTCAGCACTAGAAAACCGACTTCCAACACCTTGTTCAATTGCTACATTTTTGTCTAAGCATAATTTGGCATTCAGAGATTCTTCAGAAAAACTCTTCGCGGCCACTAATGGAAATTTCTTGACTAATGGAATTAATTGGCAAATTCCACTGTTTTTCTATTGAAAAATAAACCATTATTTCTCTGGCACTTTTACTTTTACGCAAATCCATTTTTAAACAAAAAAATCAATTTCCTTTCTCTGTGTTATACCAGAGATTTTCTATAGGTGCAATAGAACACTAGTCCTCGGCGCTGTTTTCCCTAGGGTTGGCCTTGTCTCTTACGTTTTCCTCAACTGAATTAATTGATAGAGCTAAAAACAAGACTCATGTTGGGATAGCTGTCACTAGAATAGAAAAGAAAGTCATTGCCACTTCACAGTCATTGTACTGCGATTCCACCCATCATAAACAGTCGAAGCAGAAAACGGACGAGCAACGCGTAAACCTTAATTTTTGCTCAAATGTGGGTAAAAGCGCAATCGAGAATCGTACAAATGACAACAGGTCATAAATATCTTGCATCTTTCTCCATACGGTCATTATGGAACATTTGCGACATTTAAGGAAGTGTTTAATAAGAAATTCAACTAAGAAAGCTTTTTTGATCAGCACACGATAATGGGACAAGTAATCAATAGAAACGATGTTCCATAACAACCTGTATCCCCCTACTGAATCACCAAAGTCTACTCATTTCTCCCATCGATGAGGCAGATGAATCGTGACCTTATAATTGGCTGTGCCGACCGTAATGATCCTTGGATAGCTGTGTTAATGGATGCAGATTCAAATCGATGTCTCTGAAGTAGTTCCTTCCCTTGAATAAACAAGGAATATTCTTGGATATGGTGAGAAGAAAAGGAGATTGTGCTGCCACTCCAGCAGTTGGGGTGACTTCCTCCACGCCGTATATAATCAATGTTCAATCAATAACAGCGGAAACAGGAGTTCATTTGCACCATTACATGCTTGCGTTGCAGCAGAGAACTTCTGAAATATTCCTCGAATAACAAATTAAAGTTGCTGATAGGGTGATTTTTTTTTACAGGAAATAACCTCCGAAATTGCCGAGTGGACGGGCATCTCTCCCACTCTCTAAAGATATATCAACAGCAAAACAGACAAAACGATCTTTAGAACACATATAGCGTTCGTAAGTACAATGTAATAAATGATAAGCCTACATTTGTAGGTAAGAAGATTAAATTATTATTAACTGCATGTTATTTTAAACGATGGAAGTAAAGGAAATCAATATACACTGCCTTCCCATTAATATCTGGACACCCCTCCATGGATGGGGGAAACAGGTCCTATGCATGCGACACGTCACAGAACCTGCTATGAATATACACACTGGGCTTCGAACAGACAATTGAAAAAGTGGGCATGCAAGATGACACGTTCAACAGAATTGATCATCTCAGCAAATGCTAGACGCCGATTAACATGGTGTAAGGAGCGCGAATCTTGGACTGTAGAGCAATGGAAAACAGTCCTATGGACAGACGAGCCGAGGTTCGCACTCTACCAGTCTGATGGCTGTTTCTGGGGGGTGGTGAATGCCAGGGGAACAGTTCCTTCCTGATTGTATCCTCCCAACCATGAAGTTTGGTGGAGGCAGTGTCATGGTATGGAGCTCCTTTCATGGTTTGGCTTGGGCCCATTAGTCGTTATCGACAAAACCATTAATACTGTTCAGTACCAGGACAGCCTGGACAATTATGCACTTCCAACATTATGGCAATACTTCGGCGAAGGCCCATACTTGTATCAGCAAGACAACGCGCCATGCCATACTGCTCGTGTTGTAACAGAATGGTTTGAGAACAGGGGTGTGGGGAAAAGTTGGATTAGCCAGCCCAGAGCCTGATCTGAACCATATCGAGCATCTTTGGGATGTATTGGATCGTATGGTACGTGCATGTCGAGATCTCCCAAAGAACAACAAGGCCGAACTGGTGACTGAGTTAAAGGCCGAGTGGAGGAAGATATCACCTGACATTTATAAAAAGCTGGTTGAGAGTATGCCGCGAAGATTTGAAGGTTGTCATAAAAGCAAAAAGTTTCAGCACAAAATTAGCTTTAGCGGTTAGCACAGTGGTTACGATTATTTTCACTGAGTAGAAACGCATGGGGTTTAGTTACGCCTAAGAAGAAAATTTTTATGGGGCACTTCCCATCGTGGCCGAGTTAGTCAGCATCGAAAGACGTTTCAAGGATGCTTTCAAGAAACTAGCTTTTCACCAGACTTCAGAATCCATGCAATTTACAGACGCAATATACAACACCCCTTACATGGAATAAAATCAAACAACAAAGGCATAATGAACATTATGGATTGGTTGCGTTGATGCGCTTTCCTCTGCTTATTTCCGATAATGCTTGCATACAAAGTAACATATATCGATCATTATAACAGTGACCATCATTTTCGCTGGGCATACGTACTCAAGCAAAGGTAGAACTGGAAAAACAATTTTATTAAGCAGGTTTCAAAATCTTCGATCCATGATCAATCAACGCAAGGAAAATGATCGAAGAACAGCACACAATCAGCTGGGGATAAGAAATGAGATAAATGAGACTATCAGTTGGTACGCGTTGGTACAAGATATGCGTTTGGGAAGTATGTAGACTGTATTAATTTGAGCCTTGGCGATTATCAATATCATTACTGTAAAGGGAACACTGCAAGGAGGACATTCTGAAGACGTCCGAGTGCTATTTTGCATGATTTAATTCGAGTAGTAACACCTCTGAGCAAAATTGGCTGCCACCTATTGATTCCCGACTGGCGTATTTCAGATCTTCGTTACGTTAAACTTTGTTCGTAAAAGGCGTTAGTTTTATCGCAGCTGAGGGATGTTTCTGCACAAGGCCAGCTGCAGTGGAGGGGCTGTTGACAGACGTTTAAGTGTGGCACGCGTCAATAAAGCTCTCGTGGCACTTCGCCGTTCGGTATCAGGCGTAGCCATATTCAGGTATCGCTGACAGAGCTGATTTGTGAGGTTTCAGCAGACCACCTGGCAACTCTCTCACACTGCCCACCCCAGGTAGACTGCCTGACGCCACACAACCGCTTCCACACGCAACTCCAACGCCAACTAATGTACTCTAACATCTAGAAAGAGCGGTCCTCTCTAACAACGGCAACGCTAACAGCATTATTTAAAAAAATATAAACGTTCTGGATACTAAAGAATGCACCCGATGATTGCTGCTAGGGAGTCATAAAGGGTTTATTTATTAATATCATGAGCCACTGAATATGACCATAGGTGGCCAACAATCCTCTGCATGATCAGTTACGCAAACGGCATGATCCAATCTATATGATGTCATAAAATATGGCAAAATTCTTGAAGGCCATTGCAAGTGTCAACAGAAAATGCTGTTTTACTTGTATAAATTTCGACATTCTGTCCTGGAATTTCTGGTTTTACATCTGTCATTCCAGTATATTTGTTGTGGATTCATAAAGCTTCAGGATTAGACTTTTAAAAAGAAGTTTTTCGTTCGTTAATGAAAATATTATTATTAAAATTTTAGAGAGAGATTCTTCAATTCGATTAAAGATAATCAAACCACAGGGACAAACAGTTCGAGGGGTTAAGCTTACAATCTGACTATTTGTACGCCTGATCTGGTCGAGTGGTCAGTGGTAGAGTAGCACACGTGTTTGATTTGACAGTGATTCTAGCTCGCATGACTACTAAATACGATGATGTTTTCGTATTCATTATCTTTTAAACTCCTCTGGCCTTATGTAACCGTCTCAGAGTATAAAAAATAAACTTTATTCGAATAAAAAACATTCAAAGATTACTGATCAATAAAATTTTCGTGTTATATACACCTTGAATTAAAAATATCAAAAATAATCTGGAATGCAGCTACTGATTTTTATGAAGCGGGTTGTCCTGTCTTTCGCTCGTAATGCCTGGAAATTTTGTTTCATTTCGCGTGCCTCATGCACTGGTTTTCACTTCCGCTCCTTTCCCTTTTCAAGTTCGGATTGACCTACTTCGACGACTCTGCACTAAAATCAGAAAACTCATAAACTTCTTTCCTCTCATCCGGCTTTCGAAACTCCAATTCATCTTTTAGATTAAAGGACTATGAAATCTCCCCCCTCACCCCAACCCAGACAGGTAAAAACGTAATCTTCTAATTTCAAATGATTTCTTTTAGTTTGCACTTTTTTTTTTAGCCAGTGACATTAGGGTAATCATGCAGACACCTTTTCTAACCATAAAAATAGCAGCAAAACATAACCAATTTCACTTATGAAAAAGTTCCTTTTTTTTATTACTGCATCAGAGCATAAATTACAAGGCAACTGCGATAAAATCAGAATGTAGCCAATAAACAATGTTTATAATCAACCCTACGGCAACACAACCTACACCACCTTGAGTATGAATTCTTCACCAATCGGTGGAGATTTTTCCCTCGCCAGAGGTTTAGTGTCAGATTTACAGGGACTGATTTTTAGATGCGTAACATGCATAAAGAAAAAGCTTCGATGAATTATTCTTAGGTCTTATTAAATCAATAGATTAAGAGCAAAGATTCAAACGTCTCGATGAATGCGAGATGGTTGAGACACATCAGAGACCAAGACTATATTGTGGCTTTGAGTATCATGTGTGTAGAAGTGTGTCCAGGACCAATTTGCAAGTTGTGCGGGCTGAAAAACCCGAAAAAAGTCGGGGAATCCTACTCCCTCCGTCTGAGATCATCTTCGGTTGTGGAGGACTTTAGAAATTCAATTACTAGTGCCAAAATAAATAAAAAAAAAAAATCGTTACAACATTGCTTATCCACAATATTCGTCATCATATCAGAGTGACGAATAGGCTTTTTATTCTTTTAATAAATTATTTCATTCATTGCGAATAAACACCAAAAAAACAGAGGAGACTAGAAAATAAAGCCAGTTTTGTTCTTCTGGCACATCCATTGAGAAACGTAAGCCAACGGTTATTTAATTTTATTAATCAGCTGTTAGGTAATAGAGGTCAAACATAATACCCACTTCTTATCTTCGTTACTACACCAATTGGCAAAAGATTAAGGTCGATAATCACCGAAGAAATTACTACACACATCAGACAGTGAGAGAAGACATCATTGAAAGTGAGAAAAACGAGCACTCGACCCCGATTATATTTAATTACCGTTTCTTATCAGAGAGGAGGCTCCACCCGTTACGCTACCGGCTAATGGCAGGCAGGTAAATGGAGTGGCATTGCAAAGCTACATAAATACCATCTTACACGCAGGTGGCCATTTTTAATTTCTTTCTTTCTTTTTTCCATTAGAGAAACACGAGAAAATTGCCTGTAAAGCCAAGCTTCTTATCGTACAAGCCAGTCTTGCCTTCTAATGACAGTTTTCTTAAAGTAAGGGCTGCCCTTTGGAGGCTATTAATTATTATTTAATTATCCCTCTCAGTAGGCTTCGAAGTAGCCTCGGGAGTTTACTGATCTTGTCCTAATACAAGTCATTACGTAAATATGTTCGGTTTTTGTTCTTGCAGTTTAATTTAGCTCATCAATCTTATATTCAGTATGGTGGCAGCTTTTTTTAGAAGAAATATTTCGTAAGCCACCCATTTTGTACTGCAGGGGGGGGGGATTCGCCAGTGTCATTATTATCTGTTAGGAACTGATCAAAAAAATTAAGTCATTGGGTCATTTTCTTTATAATATTTCTCTATTCTTAAGTAAATTGACTATTGCTTTTTAAATTAAATTAAGTAAATTATTTTAATAGAAAAAAAAACGATAATAATTTTCAACCAATCTTTCCTTACATGTAATTATAAATACCAGATTATTAAAAATAAAGAGGTGTCTAAATTTGTCTTTAATAACTGTTATAAATTAAGAAAATAAATACGTATATTATTCATTAACTTAAACATTTAAGTATTTTTCCCTTACGTTTTCTTACAAAAATTAGTTATGAGGGAACTTCTTTAAAATTGGGACCACGCCGTTGGGGATTTAGAGATGCAGATTTTAAAATTTTTAAAGATTTTAGAGCGGTGTACTTACTGATTCAGCAATTTTAGAGGATCACATTTCAAAATAAATATTAAGAATAAAGAAATGAACTTGTAAGGCTATCCAGTCCTTTTATCTTTTTCTGTGGCCCGAAAGATTTAAACTGATTACCAATTTAAATCCTTCCCATAGCAGAACAACCTTGGCTTTGTAACGAGTTCCGCTGATATTGCACTACTTCCGATAGATCGCTTTAGCTATAACAGATAGGTTTGAAAACTAATTTCGTGCACAGGCGAAACATTGAACAACTTATTTTGTCCACGTGTTATTACCAGAGACTCCTTCGTGGGTAGCAAAGTTGATAGAGTCGTTAATGACGAGTTGTCAATTGAGAACTTCCGGTTTATCGTGGCTACGTTTTTGTTCAAGCATAATAGACTTTAATTGACTCTCTCACTACCAAATATATTCCTAAAAGCTTGTTAAACTAAACAGCTAACCAAAAAGAATCAATTCTATAACAATGGATTTTCTGTAGTGCAAAATCGGATTCTCTCTCTGTTTGCAACATCATCTGGAGGGCCACAAATCTTTCCATCTCGGATGGCCACAAAATATCTCCAGCACACTCGTCCTTTCCCGTCCAGTAACCCCCGTTTACCTTTCACCTGCGGTATCTATAGGTGACAGCGGTTACGATGCGGGAAAGCTGGTCATTAAAGACGAATTGTTGTCCAGCCAGGACTCGTACGACACAACTTCGGAGTTTCTTCGACTTTCGCGTCTTTCTCAGACTTGTGCCGGGTTCCGGTTCGATCCTGTATCGACAAGCCCGAGGGAATTCACCTTTCTGCTATCTACCGTGGCGACACCGACGGTAACGGCTGTAGATTGCGCGTAGTTTTCTGCTTCGCTTTAAAAGAGTGCCCAAACGTTCTCCGCCGCGCGTCCTTACGGCTCCGAATCGGTGGGCGGAACGTTATTGGCGAAAACGCGATTCTTGGGAGGATGCGAACTTTACGGCGCCGGCACTAAAAACACAACCGAATTTTAACCGCCATGACCAACGCGGAAGTTCAGAGAATATTTTTGCACTAAGCGAAAGTCTGTCGGAGATAAGAAGTTAAGTGTGCTCTCGCGGACATTCCGGGGGGGGGGGGAGATGGCGCGTGTGCACTTTGCAAGTTTAGATAAACGTCTCGTAACGCTACACAACAAATTAAGACCGAAGTCAGAAACTCAGGTGAAAAGTTATTGGGAAGTTGGGAATGCGCGTGCCTTTATTTATCTGTCTATTTATTTTTGTTATTTGGAACTTTTAAGATAAATCAGTGGGCGAGGAGACTTTAAACAAGAAGCATCAAAATAACGGGTAACCTTATTTTCTTGTACTGACAAGTTTAAAAAAAAAAAAAAAATGGCTCATTTAATTTCGAGTTAAACTTTTACCCGGAAACTGGAAGTTGAGTAATGGTAAGGAACTAAGCCCTGTCTATCTTCCTGTAGAAGTGCTTTGTTCCTTTTCCAGGTGGGTATCTTCCCAGGGAATATCTACAGCGTTTCATTACCGCAGTAACCCATAAAAAGTAGTAAGAAAATGCGAGGAAATATCTACTTTATTTCATGATTGATCAAGACTGTAGAAGAAACATGCTTAGCCAGGATTTGAGACATTATGGGCTCGAGTGATTAACTTAAGTTAAGTGATTTTAATAAAAATTAAATCTGATCTAGTAAATAGTAATATTATTAGATCAAGTTGCTTCCCTGAAGACATAAACGCGTCTTCAGCAAAACCCAGCCTGCTACGCTGGCAGTTTGCTTATTTTAACTTAATGTTACAATAAGCATAGTTTCACGATAAACAAAAACAATATAACATAATAAATAATATAAAGCTAAAAAAATAAATGTATGAAAACAAAAAGAAAATAAACGATCTTTGAATCTCCCCAAGCTGTCAGCCTCAGTTACCCACGGAGGTATCAGTTTCCTGAGATCGCAATGCTATTGTTGAGTTTCGTATTTCTAACAAAATTTTGTGTAGAATTATTGAAACTCAGCAGAGAGAGTCTTTAAAGATCCACAGCATCAATTGTATTTAAATACAAAAAGCAATTAAAAACATAAAGGAGCAAAATTCTAGCAAATTTAAGTATTTGATCACGGAGGTCATTCTGCTCCCTCAAAAGATCAACTCCAAGAACTTCGGGACAAGGATTGGTGTATGTCCATCTTAGAGACAAATACCATTATTCACAGTTCCCCTAAGTAGCTAATATGATTTTAAACTGAATGGCATCACCTGAACAGACGAATCCGCTATGCATTTAAAAATGTGAAACACCGCCACGACGGCTGTTTCCAAACTTACTGACTTCTCATTAGTCGTTTTATCATCCCTATCCTCATTCGTTGATACTCGTAACAATTATTTCCGAGTTTCTTTTACTATGCAGATTTTTTTTATGTTCCTCGAGTTTTTGTAAACAAAATTTTACATCGGGAACTTTGAAACCTTCAACAGAAGATTGGATTGAGCGCTTAAATATATAATGGCAATAATTGAAACTGTAAGTCCATGCCAGACTTGCAGTTTAAAAATGAAAGGCAGTTGTTTGTATTCTCTAACACAGAAAGCCTTCTGTAATTTTAGCTTCGTGTTCTTTTGCAGAATACGTTATAACCGGCTGCTGCCACGATGCCGAAGTCAAATGTTGGTTTTGTTTTTTGTTCTAAAAGACAACAGAAGTTCGTAAGGTATGCGTGGAAAGTGAACGGGGACACCACACTTTCCCAAGTATACGGGTCCTTACATCATTTGTTCCGCGCTTCCAATATTAGAACGCCAGACCGTGACCTACTCCCGAACACGAACGGGTCTCTTAGAGATTATGGGTTCGTATCTGCACGAGGAATGGAGATAACTGGGTGGATATCCTCGGCTACATCTGAAAGGGAAGTCGGACAGTGCTTGGAGGTTATCAACTTCTTATGTAGGTGAAAGAAAAGCGAGCAAGACGTGTATATATAGGGATAATGGCGGAAACGTGCTGCGATGGTTGATAGCAAAGGCACTTGATAGAAAGTTTCGTACGGCGCTGAAGTGAAGGATTGCACTCCCGGGGTTTCATTTTAGCAGTAAAGGAAATGGCAGTTTTCTTGGAATAAGACACGTAATGTGCCTGTTTTTCCTGAAGAAAATCTGATACATTGTTCCCTCGCAGAAATTGGAAGTTTCACACCGGTATGCCGCGGCACGTAGTTTGCTCGCAAAACTGATTTATTATCTAATTGATAAAACAGGCATAAAATTGTTTTCTTAGTGAGCGTATGACGTGTTTAAACTCTCTTCGAAAGCTTCTTTCGTGTTTTGAGGAAGGAAAATAAACTCGCATTCTGAATAATTTGTTTTGTTCAAAACTTAGTCTTGTAATCTTACAGTCTGTAAAGCCCCCACATACTTTTTTTTTTCCTAACAGAACCCTAATTATCTGCTGATTCTACACTGCGCCCTCTCAGTTGTTCTAATTATTCACCACATGATTCCTTTGACTTCAAAGGCGGCACTTGCGCATATGTCCACTCTGATCTTCCTTTCTCTAGTTTAAAATCTCTCTACCCCGTTCATCAGTTGCCTCTATCTTTCTCTACTAATCACTTGGAACTCTTTGACTTTCTCTCCTTGAAACGACTTTCTCCAATCCAATTTTCCCATCAGTGAGCTAATTTTCCTTGGTAATTTTCATGTTAACAAATCCCAGCTGGCTTCCGTGTTCTAGTCACACGGACCCAGCTTGTCGAGATGCTGAGGCTTTTGCAATTACTAATGACCTTGCACAGATTGTTCATTCACCTACCAGAATATCGGACAATTTTAATCACGCAGCAATATTCTTGATCTTTTCGAACAAAGAACCCTTCTAAGTACACGGTCGAGGTGAGTGGTTCTCTAGGCACTTCAGATCACAACTTGGTGATGATCTCTTCTCCAATGGAGCCTTTCTCTTGTGGCCATTCTCAACCTTATGTTGTTTGGCATTACAAGAATGAAAAATGGGATGATGTGAGCTATTTCTATTCTTATTTTCCCTTCTTTGGTTAGTTAGATTACTGTTTTAAGTCTTCCGATGCCAATGTTTGCTCAGATCATGTGAGTGAAATTATTCTTGTAGGATTTAAATCTTTTTTTCTCCACTAAATCTCGTCATTTATCTAAACTTAGTTTTCCTATAAATGTGTTCAAGATAAGAATGTTGCAGATCGGAATTGGCTTGCATCCAAACCTCTGTGTTCATTTTCTGCCAATATCAAAGCTCATAACAACTGGAAAGCAGTTATTAATTAGTACAACAAACTAGACTTTGAACAGGATATGAGTAGAAAAAACTCGCGTATTGTCTAAATGGTAATAAAATAAAATTTATGTTTATACTCTAGGACGACCACAAGGTCAGAAGAGTTTACAAGATACAGAGAATACGAAAAACAGCATCGTATTTAGCAGTCCCGGGCTTGAACCCCGGATCACTCAAAACACATGTACTATGCACTTCACCCTAAAGCCTCCCTCCTGACCACTCGGCTACAGCAGTCTAGAATTCTGGTCTCTTACCCAAGCTATTGGCCGCAACTTTGCCCATCTTTACTCCCGCCTCTATCAAAACGGAAGAGTTCCATCGTCACCTCAGCTAAAGATGAAGCTGCTAACATGCTGTTTTTCTTCTAACCCGTGTACTGTATTCATGATTTTGGTACACTACCATTTCCAGTACACTCCATTCAGAGCCTTCTCTGGTCTTCCATCAAACGGATGGCAGAAGAATTTTCAACGGCCTTGATGCCAAGAAAGCCCAGTCCCTGGTCCTAATGACATTTCTCTACTTGTTCTGAAAACTGTACTCTTGAGCTTTCTTGTTCAATGTCGAGTTTTTACACTTTCTTTTTTTACAGGTGCTTTCTTTTCTGCTTGAAATTTTCTCATATATCCAGTTAGTTCCTAAAAAAAAAAAAAGGGTGACAAATTCCTCCCATCCAATTATCGTACCATTGAACTTACTTCTACTCTTACTTCGGAGAAATCAATTAATCGTCAACTCTTAAACTATCTAGAAACCTTCAGTCTGATCAACGATAATCTCCAGTATGGATTTTGTCAGTGTCGATCCACCGGTGATATTCCGGCTTATGTTACCCATCTACGGAAAAATGCAGTGAAAAGATTTATTTGGTGAAACTAAAGGAGATGCTCGACATTTCAAAGTCTTTTGATAGAGTTTGGTATAAACGTATTATAAATGACCTTCAAACTTATGGTTTGTCAACTGCTTTTGGAATTTGGTATCCAGTTTTCTCTCTGACTGCTCACTGCGGGTGACGGTAGACGGCTCTTCGTCTTCTAATTTCTCCACCAATGTTGGTATTCACCAAGGTTCAATGCTTTCTTCCACTCTTTTCCTCCTGCATACTTCTTTTCCGGTCAATAGAACTTCTTCTATTGACCGGAAATGCTATCCATAGTTTCACTGATGATAGCACACTGAATTCCACCTTCCAGTTTGAGAAACCGTGCCCCGGGCAAACAGCTTCAACTTCTCGAATGTCCACTGCTGATCTCAATGGGTTCTCCAGGTGGGGAAAAGTTAACTTACTTAATTTCAATCCTCCTAAAACTCAGTCCTGTCTATCTAACAAAAAGGACTCTTCTGTTTTTGTCCTTATCTTTGATGACACTCAGATTTCTTGTCAAGATCACATTTCTATTGGGGATTATCTTTACTTCCAATCTCTCTTGGCATAAGCAAATCACAGAAATTGCTTCATCTACATCTAATAAACTAGGTTCTCTCTTTCGCACTCGGCGTTACTTTTCTTCCGAACAGCTGCTCACTTTGTACAAATCGCAAATCTGGCTTGCAATAGAATATTGTTCCCACATCTGTGGCAGTGCCTTCAAAACTTCTGTCTTCTAGACTCCATTCAAAAGCGGGCAGTTAGGTTAATTAATGACACATCTCTAACAGTCTCTCTGTCTCATAAATGTTCTGTTTCCGCTGCATATTTTTTCTATAAATATTTCTTCTCAGTTATAGAAGGAGCGGAAATTATAGAAGCTTCTCAGCTTCTATAATTTCCGCTCTTTCCTTCAAACCAGTCAGAAGGCGCTCCGCTTCCAGTCAGCATACTTTCTATCCAACTTCAAACTCATAGAACCAACTCTTCTTCCTCCTTATTTATTATTCAACTACTTTTTCTTGGAACAATCCCCACCCTTCATACGCATTTCCTGAAAATTACAATTCACAGAAATTCAAGTCTAATGTCAGCAATTATCTTCTTTCATCTTCTCAACCTTCAACTCGTGAGTGGTAATAAAAACTATTAGGTTCTAATACCTCTTGCTTGGGGGGTTTCATTAAAAAAAGAGCAATCTATATTTTTTTAATGAAAACCCTAAACACGAGATATATAAGAACTTATAGTACTTAGTACCGTGCTTGATTTGGAGGTTGAGAAGACGAAAGAAGATATTTGTTGACATTGGACATGAACTTCTGTAGATTGTAATTTTCAGGAAATACGTATGAAGGAAGGTTGTTCCAGAAAACAGCAGTTGAATGAATAAACGAGGAAGATGAAAAGTTGGTTCTGTGGGTTTGAAGTTGGACAGTAAATGGATGTTGGCTGGTGGCGGCACGTGTTCAAACTGTTTTGAAAGAGATAGCGGGAATTATAGAAGCCAATTGAGAAGAACAGTGCCCATGGAAGTATCTGTAGAAGAGGCATGCAGCAGAAACAGTACTTCTATGAGATAGCGAGTGGAGAGACTCTGTTAGAGAGGAGTCATTAATTAACCTAACTGCCCTCTTCTGAATGGAATCAAGAAGCCTGAGAGATGTCGGAACAGTATTCCACGGTAGGGCGGATTTGCGATTTGTACAGAGTGAGCAGCTGTTTGGAAGAAAAGTAACGCCGAGAGCGAAAGAGAAAACCAAGTTTTTTAGATGCAGAGGAAGCAATATTTGTAATGTGCTCGTGCCAAGAGAGATTAGAAGTCAGGGACTTCTAATATAGAGATATATCATTTTGCCTAGAAATCGGAGTGTCACTAAAGAGAAGCATAGGAGCAGAAGAATCCTTTTTGCGAGATATAAGAAAAGACTGAGTTTTGGAAGGATTGAAATCAACTATGTTGTCTTTGCCCCACTGGAGAATTACCTGGAGATCGGCATTTAAGGAATTGGTAGCAGATTTTCGAGACGTTGAAGCTGATTGAGCAAGACAAGGTTTCTCAAAATGGAAAGTTGAATGCAATGTGCTATCATCGGCAAAACTATGGATAGGATTTCCAGTCAATGGAAGAAGATCATTGATATACAAGAGGAAAAGAGTGGGAGAAAGAACTGAACCTTGGGGGACACCGGCATTAGTGGAGAAGTTAGAAGACAGAAAGCCATCTACCATCACCCTCAGTGAGCGATCAGAGAGAAAACTGGATAACCAATTACTAAAAACAGTTGGCAAACCATAAGATGGAAGCTTGTTTAGATGACCTTTATGCCAAACACGATCAAAAGCCTTTGAGATGTCAAGAGCAACTGCTTGTGTTTCACCGAACCTTTCCATTGAATTAGTCCATAAATGGGTAACATAAGCCAGAATATCACCAGCGGATCGACACTGACGGAATCCGCTGGCGAACGTTGATTAGACGGAAGGTTTCTAGATAGTTTAAGAGTTGGCGGTTGATTGATTTCTCCATTACTTTAGAAAGCGTAGAAGTAATTGCAATGGGATGATAATTGGATGGGGGGAATTTGTCACCCTTTTTAGGAACTGGCTGGATATGAGCAAATTTCCAAGCAGAAGGAAAAACACCTTTGGAATAAGAAAGTGAAAAAAGGCCGTAAAGAAGAGGAGTAATTTCACGAGCGCAGGATTTGAGAACAAGTGGAGAAATACCATCAGGACCCTGAAGCTTTCTTAGCATCAAGATTCGTCAAAATCCTTCTGACATCTTTTCGACGGAAGACCACACGAGGCATTGAATGGAGCGTGTTGGGAATTGTGTGAGATGTTTTACCAAGATCATTAATACATGAGTTGGAAGAAAAATGGGATGCTAGAAGGTCAGCTTTATCCTTGGCTGAAGTGACAACAGAACCATCTGGTTTTGACAGAGGTGGGAGCAGAGAAGGGCAAAAGTTGCGGCCAATAGCTTTGGCAAGAGACCAGAATGCTCGGCACCCATTAGGGCAAGAAGCAAGTTTTCTACTCTTAACCTGTTCAAAATATAGTTTGGACTGGTTAATAAATGCTTTACAATTGTTGCGAGCTTTGGTGTAGGCAGAAAATGAAACTGAAGAATTGGAATCAAGCCAATTACGATATGCAACGTTCTTCTCTTGAACAACCTTAGCAACTTTATTGGAAAACCAAGGTTTAGATAAAGACGAGATTTTAACGTGGAGTGTGGAATAAAGGATTCCATTCTTACAAGAATAATTTCACTGACACGATCTGAGCAAATGTTGACATCCGAAGTTTGAAACAGTAATCCGACCAAGGAAAAGAAGAAAAGAAATCTCGCAGGTCATCCCATTTTGCATTCTTGTAATGCCAAACAATACAAGGTTGGGAATAGCCATGAGATAAAGGCTCCATTGGAGAAGAGATAATCACTAAGTTGTGATCTGAGCTGCCTAAACGACCTCTCACTTCGACCGATTGTTTGTGAGAAAAACATCAAGCGTATTGGCTGTATGGTTAGGATTGTCCGGTATTCTTGTAGGTAAATGAACAATCTGTGCTAGGTCATTAGTAATTGCAAAAGCCTCAGCATCTAGACCAGCATGGTCGGTGTGAATAGAAAACGGAAGCCAGCTGGAGTTGTGAACATTGAAATCACCAAGGAAAATTATCTCACTGTTAGGAAAGTTGGACTGGAGAAAGTCAAGTTGCAAAGAGAGAACGTCAAAGAGCTCCAAGCGATTTGTGGAGTTGGGAGAACGGTAGAGACAACAGATGAATTTGACACAATGAGGTAGAGAGAGATTTTAAGCCAGAGGAGATCAAGAGAGGAGATTCCAAATTGCCAAGTCTCTGACAATGAATATCAGAACGGACATATGCACAAATACCACCTTTGAGGCGAAAGGAATCATATAGCGAATAATTTGGGCATCTGAGATGAGCAGTAGTTGAATCAACCGATAACTGAGATTCTGTCAGAAAAAGTACATGGGGTTTGGCAGACTGCAAGTGGAAATGGACATCGTTGAGATTAGAATTGAGACCACGTATTTGTGAAATGAATTAGGAAGTGTTTGGGAGGTTTAGATTTTTTCGCAGATAAGCTTGCTCTATTAGTTTGACAATTCATGGTGTATTCAATAGTAAGAAAAAGTCGGTGGGACATGCTGTATGAAGTAATGATATTTTTGGATATGGCGTACACGTGGTAAGAATATACCCAGATCCTTGACATAACGTGGCCTCGACAATGCTCCCCGCATACACATTACTCGGACTCCCTCCAGTCACTATCTGGCAGAGTAGAGGTAGCAAGATTAGGAACCCCCTAATTTTTAGAAATAAATAATTTAGGGATGTAGTTTTTTTATTATTAGTCTTAATACGAGCAACTTGATTCTTTCCTAAGAACTGTATACATAAAAATTGTATAAAAATCGTTTATTTTTGGGTCTTGAACAGAAAATGGTCATCACGCATTCCATAAGTGATATATCCAGAACTGTAACTGCAAATTAGGGGACTCGTGGCTATTCCTCAATCATCAACAATTTGTCGAAATTGCTATAATGAAAAACTTAGAAATCGCAGTCTTTGTGTAGAAATTATTTGCTTTCCAACTCGGTCTGAATGTTCAGAAAAACTGTGAGAGCAAGATAAGGTGAATTGTTGAGGATTAAGACAGCATTTGGAAAAGCTACTTAGGAATACACTTATTTTGTAATCCCCTGAGAAGGAAAAACGATGAGTGATGGGACCTACCGACCCTTCGTCCAGAAACTAGTTTGAGCAACTGTTTAAGCAGAGAATCAATACAGGTCGGTAAGGATGTCTGGTAGCGTGTCAGAAACGGACTCCTCTCTATAGATGTGCGGTGGCAGAAGACCTACTTCTGGACGAGGAGGCGGATGTCACTTTTCGATTAAAACAACGGAGTGTACAGCTCGGAAGAATAAAAACATTGATTGATTACCTTCCTGTCCCCTACCCAGACCCCACAAGAGGATCAAGATTTCGAAGTTCCAAGGAGTATACTCGCGCACGCCAGATCAGTCGATTGGAGGGTTCTGTATTCCCTCGTGACATTTTTAGAGTTTTCCCCCTCCTTCGAACTTCCAGGGCGTGAAGAAAGTCACCCCCGAGGAATACTTCGCTCCCTGGGAAACTCCATCAAAAATTCCTGAGCAAAACGTAGCAGACCTTCGTTTTTCGCTCCATCACGGCCACACTGCGCGTTTCTCTCGTGCGTTATTCGAAGCATTTATAAGGTCGTCCGCTGCTTCTGAAAGACGCCATTAAAGTTGATTGAATATACATGCACGCACTGAGAGCAATAATTTGACTTCATTGCTTTAAGGTCGGAAAGGAGTTTACATGTACGATGCACTCAGATCGAGGGAAATTTGTTTCCGAGTGTCTCGTGAGTTAAAACTGCGTTGGGGTCACGGCATGCAGAAAAAATTTAAACTCACCGTGACGGTAATGAAATTTTTTCTTTTATTATTTTTTTTTTAAACAGAGGCTAAGAACGTGGAATTTTAGAAGTACTACTTGGCCATGGTCTTCTGATGGAGTGCAGGCAGAGTTCCACATATCGCAGATTTGAACCTGCGCTAAGTCACAAATATGCAGCTCAATTCGGCTGATGGAAACATTAAAAAACTGAACGAGGAAAAAGAAAAGCGAACCTGGAACAGACCATCGTGCACCACTGATTTAAAATCGACTGATAATATTAAATTCTCATTTATAATAAAAATAAAATTTCGTATTCTTAGATTTTTCTTGGTCCCTTGAGAAGCGGTTCGATTTCATTGTGTGCGTTCATTAGACATACCTTTTTTTTTTTATTTTGCTGAAGGCGCTACACGATAGGAGCTTGTAGCAAGTTAAACGATTGGGTAAAATTGATCGAAGGCGGGTGGGTGGGGGAGAAGAAGAAAACTGATAATTAACCTACTTTCAGTTTCCGAAATCGCTGCAAAAACTTTGCCTAACGTGTATCAGAAGTCGTCAGTCTTTACAGAGTTAATCAGGTGACATCGATCCGTAGATAAAAAGTCCAGCTCGAACTGACGTATACAACACTAGCGCTGTCATTAATAATCGGAACTGTAACCACAAACCTTTCCTTAAGCCAGCTTTTTTATGAGTTCTGCTTTGTGGAGAATGGACACGTAGTCCTGTATATTGGTGAGATCTTTGTTTCTCTCCAAGAAATATAAATGATTGTTCAAGTGAATGAGAAATTAGAGTAAGTTATGGTAAAATAAAGATTTAAAATATCCTGAATTTGGTTAACACGCGCTGTTCTTCTAAAATGGCAAGAGTTTGACTAATTATGATCACTTGATTCCGATAGTTTCAGTTTCTTCTATGTCCCTGTTCTGAACGATACAGAACTCCTATAATTTGGTTTTAAAAGGCACTTAGGTTTAGATATCAATATTGTTCTTAGCTAATAACTCTCTCCAACTTAATTCTTGACTAGAATTAAATCTACATCACGAAGAAGCTTCTTCCTGGTTGTACACAGCCATCAATCAACCGTCTCCACCCACACGTGATTATTTTTTAAGTCTGGAATTTCCTGCTCTTACACTTGCGTATGCATAAAATCCGCTGTCTTTGCCACAGCATAATACCTGAAAGCTGGAGCAGCTTAAAGCGAGCATCTTCAACGTGTACTGTATTCATCCCCATTAAAGTTCAAAGGTCAACTGTCTGATCGTTCCTCTTTAAGAATTACTTAATATCCGAGTATTATGCAAATCATTTGTGTTCTCTCTCAAAGAAAACAAACAAATCTTGTCATTATATGCATCACACAGCACGTGTTCTGTAATTTCTGTCTTTGATATATAAATGTTAGCAAAATATCGATATTCAACATGGATCCACTCATTTTAAATTAACGCGTAATTTGAAAATCCCTATAGGGAAAAGTTTTAGACAATTTTGCTATCTTGTCACCACCAAAAGAAGTTTAGAGAGCATTTTCTTAATTTTTTCTTGTGTCTGATATAACGATCTTTTATGTGAAGTGGTAATTTACGTTGGGGAAGGGGTAGAGAAAATTTATTTACTGTAGACGTAGTCAGAATGTCGGATCGATACCTTCGAATCCAAAAAGAAGATTCTTCGTCATTCAGGTCCAGCCTCGTACATGAACGAACAAAGCGAACACTGAGAGTGCAAATACCAAAGACGTCCCTTCTTTGCGCTGACTATCGTCAAACCTTCCATCTAGCCACTTACAACTGTACTTACATGTCAGTAGATGCTGTTATGTTGGCATTCCAACATCCTCATGCACGAGGCTTTAGTTAAAGGAGGTATAAAAAAAAAAGGCCTTACAAGTATGATGGAATTCACTCATGCGTAAAGCAATCCGACAGGGGAGGCCCAGTTCTGCAGCGCGACGGATAGCTATGGTATAAAATGAAAAGCAAAACGGCAGCACACTTTAGAGCGTCGCGGTGACCTGCACTCGACCTCTTTATATTTATTTTCGCATCTCCTCCGTAATGATTAAGCTGACGCGTGCCGTAGAATTATCTCGGCGTCCCCCCCCCCATTCTCCCCGCTGTCTAATACACTCCTAAGAGGGTCTTTTCCGTCTGGCCTTTGTTCCTCGGTACATTCCCCAAATAGTGGAAGCTTCTTGAAATTTTTTTTCTTCTTCTTCGTCTTCTTTCCTTCCCCCAGCGCTTACGAGTCAATCACTCTACAGCCTTAATAGGGATTCTCCCCTTAAACGATCCTATTTTCTAATGGTACCGTTTCCATGGCTACAAAATGGTCCTGACACGTGCTTGCACATTCCCTTCAGTAATAGGTAATAGACCTATTGAACGCTGGGCTCCGGTTCACAATGTCTTGAAGTGATGTGGACGTGACCAGGATAAATCACGAGCGATGGAAAAGCACCGAGGATTTGTTATGAAATTCATGGCTGCGTTCATGAGAGCAAGGGGTCGGTCGATTGCGCGTGATTTCAACTCCATTTTGACATCGCCCCAGTTCACTACCCAATAGCCTTTGATATACACAACGATGATAGATGGAATAATTTAGATCTTTTGATCTGCGATTTGCTCCATTTTGACTTTCTTGCTTTCGTCTTAAAACTTTCCTAAGGTAAAAATTAATAAACAGGACCTTGAAATATCTGAATGTCTAAGCTGGGTTTAAAAGTTTGCAGTTTTTTTCCAGTAAAAATTCAAGTAAGTTCGTGCTTAGATTTATACAGATCAAGCGAATTTATATGAGAGTTGGCAAAGTGGTATCTTCATTGGAGTAGATAAAAGGAAGGATCCAAAACCAGATAACAGGATTTTGTTAGATATAAAATCGTGTAGGAAATCTTACTAATATTTTTATCTATACAAAATCCATCCATTGCTGTAAGTTGTGTTTTTAAATGGTATGACATCCGATAGACTATATGAAGCTGTTTTTTTTGCATGGGTTGAAGGCTTGGAAACTGAAGATACTTGTTGACAATGTGGATTTCTGTGGATTGCAATTCTTGGTAAGCTTCGGGTAATGTGACGTAGTCTTCTGTGCGACGATCGTATCAGAAGTTAAGAACAGATTTCTGTTTTTCAACTAATGCCAGCCACAGTGACAAAGAAAATGACTAACGTTTTTGAGATAGTGCTGGCAACCTCAGGGACAGTTGACTACCGCATTTTTGCGTTCGTTAATAAAGGACACTTATGTATACGATTTTTTTTTGTTGGCATATAATCTAAAATCACTAAACTAAAAATAACGCTGAGGGCTGATATTAGTCTATTTTTTTTTCTTATGCAACGTTATAAATATTGCTTCCTATGCCAAGAATGGCACTTGTGAGAGTACTAGTGTTCTGAGGTTGCTTTGGGCATCACTGTCTTATAAGAAATTGATCATAACACACAATAACTTACGTCAAGAGCTGAGTATCACCAGGGGTGTTTCGCAAGGCAGGTTTTCTCTGCATTCTTCCTCTTTGCAGCTGCCTTGGAGCTATTTCTTACCTATTTCTCGGACCACAATTATGTTGAAACCATCTGAGCCCTGGCGGGTAGCACACTGGATATAATCTTCGTTCTACCACACCGGATGGAAAAGGGCTGAGTTCGAATCCCGTCTTTGTCTCGAATTTTATGGCTGAGTTGCTGAGTTAATTGGTCTCAGGCGAGGGTTGTATGGCTTTATCTCCCAGAATCTCCTGTTTTTTGTCCAGCAAAGCAGAAAACTCACCCACAAAATACACACGCAATAGACACAATATATTGATGCTTAACACACATGCAGTAGTAGAAACCATCTGTCTAGACCTTAATTCTCCCAAATTGGCCCAACTGGTGAATACGACATTTTTGCATTGACGATGTCTTCATATTTGGAGAAATACCTAAAAGCAATGAATACTGGATTCATCAATAGATGAATAGAGTCCGAAAAAAGGCCTTTAATATTTCGCGAACTATTCTTTTTACCAACTTGCGCGCGATCTCTTGGAAACTGCATATCATGGGCCAGAAACCTAGGTATCGTTACTCGGCTCTTACAGAGAGAATTAACTAACCAAATGTCTTTGAAATAATAGCCACACCCATCATGGGAGAATGAATAACGGAAGCAGACTTCTAGCACTGAGAAACCTAATGAGCTTAGATCAGATGTCCCACAGAATTTCTCTCAAGGTGTTAAAAGCACTACAAACGATATAAAAAGAATGACTGCATTGCATGCAAATTCTGATGGGCACCTACTTCCATTATGAATTATTTTTATAATACAAATTTAGGATTTGCATTTATAAAACATTAAGAGCCGCAGGACCAACCCCTGATTAGAGCTTTTGCACTTTCTTTTGAATCCTTTAAGCTCCAAAACAACCAATATGTTGAAATACGAGATTACAAAGACATTTTGTAACGTAGAACTGAAGTCCCCCCAAAGTAATCATTAAGGATAAATTTATTTTTATTATTGATTGGTGCCACATTAAAGTCCAAAATTCTTTATTTAGTTTAAATTTAGAACAAAAAACAATCCTTTTATACATAATTCAATTTATTTTGCGTAATATTTTTAATTAATAAACAAGAATTTCAACTACTGCGAGAAGGAGATAGCGTAGAAAGCAAGCTAGAACCAGTTGCCACGACCACCATAACAAACACAACACCCACAATGATCAATCATAATCAGTCGATGGAAGAGCGAGTTATACAAAACTTAAGCACGCCTAGCAACTGCACCGCTAACGTATGTCGCAGTCACAAACGTTTATAGACAATCCTCGTAAGCTAATACCACGATTCAATGATATTTCTGTGTCAGAGTGTGGGGAAGTTGGAGAATCAATACGTTGATATTTCTCTTCCTTAGCAAGGATGGAATATCCTTATTGCAAAAGATAGGCGATTTACGCCGAAGCTTTGACAGTTCCGTAAACTAGGCTATGAGAAAGGCCTTTATCTTGACACCCCGCACCTGGCAATAAGTGATAACAGTCGCTGCGGATTCCCAGAAAGGTTTGGATAATCAACTTCCTACCAGACCGACTGCACTTATCTGATGAAACGTTCAAAACGTTCGTTGGAAATGCGCCCCACTAACTATGAGTCAGAGCGGGATGTTGGAAGCATTACCTTTGCAAAAGGGAAAGTCAATATTATTGTTTTCTCTTTTTGAATGGATTCCGGTCCGACTTATTTTACTCAATTTTCCGCTTCAGGTCGAAAACAATACACGAAGAGATAAGATAGCGCGCCAGCTTGTTAGTGAATTCGTTTTGTCTCATCTGCAGACGATTTACCGTTTTTGATTTTGACCAAAAGAGAAAGAGATTACGAGTTGTTGGTACAGCACTTCTGCTTGCCTTTGTCCCTAACCAATTGTTATTCACTACTCCCACTATACGTTTCGATTATTATCTTGCTGTAGACAATCTCACTGGAGTTAAAAGTTTATCGTCTGCAAAGAGGACGAAGAGAGGAAGGAAGAGATTGTCATTTAATGTTTATCTTATGATCATCTCAACAACCATTCCAATGTGTTTTGCTTTATTGCAGTTTATCAGGCGAATATAAATGGATCTCCATAGGTAGTTTAAAAATTCAAAAGATTTTTAAATTAAAGCTCTTAAAAGCTAATATTCAACATATTGGGGGAAAAAATTCTGTTAGGATTAAATAAACTTACTCCAACTTCAAAATCATCGGTTATAAAACGAAAAAGAAGAAAACATTTTCATTAAAACATTCCCATTTTTAATTCCTATTACATTTGTCTAGAATTCCAGCTGTAATTTATTTCCTTTGTACCACCAACCACGCATCAAAGATATGTCAAGCGGGAAATAATTACTGATAACTTGCCACAACCTCCAATTTATAATTATTTGCTGTTAGTTAGAACAAGGTACTTAAAAAAAACAGACATTAATCACAGTGTCTGGCCGATGACATGCCCAAACAATTAGTTCACACCGTGTTTCATTCGAAGGTGGGGTGCTGGTGGAAGCGTAAGAGGTCATTTATTATTACTTGTGACATAAGAAGCCATTTCTTCTTTGTTTCCTGAGAAAATGAAAAAGAAGGATAAAAAGGGAAAAAACTCAGATGGTTCAGGATAACAATAACATTGAAAAATTAAATGCCGTTGGTAGACAGCCGAAGCGTGTTGTTGACACTCAACTTTATTCGGGTTCCTTTTTTGTCTTCAGATTTTTAAGGGAGTGGAGAAAAACATTCTACATTCTTTTGATCTCATTAGATTACGCTGTTCTTCTCTGGGTTGTAATTTAGGATTGGTTTTCTTTTCTATCAAATGGTTCCATCAACGAACTGTTAAACATCTCGTCCTTTTTAGTAACTCCAATAAAATGCGAATGAGCACTAAAAGACTTCTTTATATTTCCTACGGACTCAACCATAAAGAAAGTTGTTTTAGAGATTCTGTAATATTACTCGCGTCCAGAGGAACCGCTGTGTGGCTACGCCTGACAGCATTTTAAATGAGCCCACAGGAATTCCATAAATATGACTGGGACGATGAAGTGATGATGGGTTTACAGCAGGATGAAATTAAATGAGGACTTTTTTTTTTCCTTTAAAGGCCATAAAATGTTGCCAGGATTAGAATTTTAATGGAAAGGAACGGGATGGAAAGATGAAGTACAACATTCGGATATAAACGGAGTTCGTATTTACCTTTTTGGTTCTTTTTCTAGTGGCAATTGGAAAGTAAATGTGCTGGTTTGTACCACTCTACAACAAAATAAGAACACCCTGAGGAAATTAAGAGAAATGTTTCAAATGTTACAAAACGTTTTGATTCTTTAAGGGTTTTAGTAATTTTATTGTACGTTTGAAAACTTTACACTTATCTACACTTTATTATAAAAATGTATTACAGTGTAGTATAATAATATTTTGCTTTATTATTATTGTTATTAAAATTTTTAATCTTAATAAAATAATATGTAACTTTTTTAATTTCATCATTTATTTTATAAATAATCAATTTTATTTCAATAATTGCGATTTATTAATGATTTGTAAATATTTTCAACTTTAATTATTATAATTAAATCATTAATACGCTGGAAATTAAAAAAAAAAACAAACAAACATAAGTGGCAACGTTTATTATGTTCGAGTTTATACAAAATACTCCTAAGAAGGCTTTGTCATGTTCTGCTAATCCCTTTCAAATACGAAGAGCAACTATTTGATTTGTACTCCACTTTTCCATTTGTTTGAATTTCGTGTGAAATTAAGTTCGTTGAGAGCCAGTTGACTTGACTTTAGAAAGAGTTGAAGTAACAGCGATTGGAGGATAACTCGATGGTAAAGATTTATCTTCTTTTTTATTCGAAACAGAATGGAAGAGGATAGCGTAGAAAAGATAACCCACTGGGAATGAACTCTAGAGCAGCAGCCCTTAATACAAAATGCACTCAAATCAAGAAGCCTTCTTAGTATCATGCGAGTTAATTACTTCTGATATTACTTCTGACAGTGGTTTGTTTAAGGGGGAGGGGGAATGCGGGCTTAAACCACCATCTGAAATTTAACTTCGATTAATTTTCCGTCCTATGATTAAATTGTTTCATTTTTTTTAAGAACGCTAATTAAAAATTCGATATTTTGAAGCTCTATTGAATTTTTATTATTCAAATTATGCATGTTCACCCTTGAATAAATTTATGTAATATTATTTTTAACTGACTTTACGCACATTACAGTTATGCCACTCATTCTTTTGATTTCTATTGTTTTTTCCCTATTTAATTACGTAGAAATCTTCATCTTTTGTAAATTAAACTCTTTTAAATTGAAAAGTAGAAGAGTAAGAACTTCTGTACCCAATCCTCTTTATACATGGTATTTGTTTTTTTTTTTTTTTTTATCGTTCTTTTTCCCCACGCACATTTCTATTGTCTTTTTAGCGGGTGAATGTATTTAGAATGATTGATTTATCACGATTTCCAATGCAGAACTTCTCATCACAGTGTAGCATAATGTTGTTATGGTAAAAAGGAATTGTTGGGTTTTTGAGTACATCAGCGACTTGGACCATACTGCGCCATTGTGTGTGTTCACGAACCTATTTGCATATTCTGATGGGGTTAAAGACCCGGTAAAAAGGAGTAGCGAATGTGTTAACTAGAAATGCAACGCATTCTCAGGTCTTGAATATTTTCTTCAGCATGTTCTTCTTCGAATTAATAATTTCGGCTTGCTTTAACCTTACCAAATTCTCTTGCCAAAACAAACATCACAATTAATACAGTATTTTTAGTTCTATACGGTTTAATGATGTCACTAATTGAGCTCCGCACTCAATGACCATCAAAATTACATAAAATAATGTTAGCAAGCCTGACTTTATAGCCATTAATTAAACAGAAAGGATGCTTCATAAAATATCAAATATTTTAACAATTTTTCTAGATTATTAAAATTTTGTTTGAAAAGTTAAAAATACCTTACGTATTTTTACAGAGGTTTCCTTTAATTAACCTAAGTAATAATAATAATAATATACTGACAAAAATTTAAGTAATTTATTTTCATAACATTTGTGCAGGAATCAATCATATTTTTGAATTTTTTCCCCTCCTCGATAAATCCACAATTTTTCAACCAAGCAAACTATAAATAAAATAAAATAGAAATAAAATATAAAAAAATAGAACAAAAGTAAAATAGAAATCACAGAAGTGGTCTTCTGACGTTATTATTCAACACCAAAATCCCATCTTCAAGGTAATTATGACAGAAATTTTTTTCCATTGAGATTTCTTCTTATTGATCGAGATAGTTGGGATCTCTATTAGTTCCAATTTCCAACCTAACGATACTTTGTGGAATGATAAAGAGGTTTTTGTTGTTTTAATCTTTAATGAACCCTATTGGAGGGTTCATTCGCACGAAGACGCCACTGTGGTGATTCTTTCAGCGGGTCGATACCTAAACATCTTTCATATACCCGTAAAAAGTCATGTACAACTTCTTTGTCGGGTACAGATCGATTACTCCATAGGTAGTGTTACACAGCGCGTGACTTGTAGTCACGTTTCATGACACATCAGTTAGGTGGGGTTATCGTGACGTCATGTCCTGCGAGGTGTGAAGAGAAGTGTTCGAACAGAGCTGGGTTCAGCCTCGTGTCTTAATATTTTCCATTCAGTTTATTAAAATTATTTAAGAAAATGTCCAGTTCAAACACTAAAGTATCCGGACTGTATTGAAGCAAAGGGACGTTTCTCTGAAATATTTAAATAGTCCAAGTGTAATTTAAACGTAAAAAAAGATGTACATCAACATTGTTCTACACTGATACTTTCCAAGTTAGGATCACCTGGCTTCTCATTTACTTCTATCTAAAATGGGTTCCCTAGAGTTGTAGCAAAATGGTTATTCCTCTTCATTCCTGCAACTGCACTTAGTGTTACGGAAATCTTGAGACTCCGTTCTTAATTCATCGAATTTACTTCGGGTTTCAGAACTGGAGAAGTCAAATATTTAGATTTCTGCAAAGAAACTTATTACGTAAGGAGGCTTTTTGCTACGGGGTTCTCGAAGACAGAAATAAAATCCTGAAAGTTGACTACATCGTAAAAGGTTTCTTCATTTCCCGCGATTCTTTTGCTTGGCGAAGTATTTTTCTTTACTTGAAATATTAAATCTAGTAAGATGAGCGAAGGCTGAAATCTATAAACGATTTAGCCTCATATTTAAGTCTCTCTCTCTCGTTTATAAAATGAAAGGAGGATTTTAAGATTACTTTCTGAGACTTTTTTTTAAAACATTAACTTTTAACTTATTTAAAAACAAACGGTTCTTACCTTTACTAAGAAACCCATGCTTGATTAGTTGTGCTTGGATGAAAACCCTTGGCATTAGTAAACAAAAAGCCGAAGCCACATGCAAGAAGGGAGCTGTCGGACCTCCATGACGCCACATAACCTTTAACCAGCGAGCACACCTTTTAATCTTGACATTCTGGTAGACTGCCATATCTGGTTGTTCCGATCCAAGCTTGTATCCATCATTCGAGTGATTACCCACCTTCAGCATCCCTGCCGCGATGAAAAATGGCATAATCACTACCGAAGCCCCCACAAAGCCAACGTACGCATTTAACTCCAGATAGGGCTGATCGGGGGCCGGCCACGGGAGGGTGATGTAGCGAGTGAAACTCTGGATGCTGTTGGCGATTATGTAGATCTGGAAGGCGAGTGCCATGACGCAGTACCACACTGACCACAGGTTGTTTGCCTGGGGTTGGTTGCACAGCTGAGAAGACTTTTTGCTGCGTGACCTGGAATTTGACGGAGTTGCCATGGTTGCGAATAGACCACTTCGTGGGAGGGTCACAAACCGTCCAGTAATGAGCGTAAGAGCATTCCACAAAATTTCATCGTTTCCGTTCTTCCTCACTTCCTCCTGCCATCTCCCACCGTCGGCTTTTAAGAGACTTCTTAAGAAATTTGGGTATCTAGCATCAAGATCAAGTCGGCAGTTATTTTAGTCAGTGAAGACATCTCTGACACGACCACATGCTCTGACATCTGGACTCGAGGTGACTGCAGCAGCCTATAAAGAAAGAAAAAATAAACGTCATCAGCTTACATGTGCACAAGAGGACAACGAATGAGTAGTGTCAGGATGTCGAAGAGAAAATTAGTCAGTCTCCTGTCATATCCGAAGACCTCGCGACTTCCTAATTACCAGTGACTCGCCTTCCTGGTCCACCCATGGATTAGGCCAATTTGCTATTTGAACTCCGACATAACCAAGGTCGTGCGACAAACGAGACGTCACATAAACTGTCTCTGTTCTTCCTGTAACTAGGTCCGCCATGCTTTTTTTTTTGTTGTTGATATCTAATAATAATCTCAGGGTTATTTTATCCAGACTGTACGATGATAGCCGGGACAACACACCCTTTAACCCACGTAAATGATCAGGTCGTATCTCTCTATTCATTTCCGGCGAGTTAAAAATATCATCCTACCATGGCAGGTGGCTGACAGATCATCTCGTTATTTATTTCATGATTCAGAGCACAGAAATCATTAATTTTACTTTTTCATATACTGTACCATTTATGACTAAATTTTTCAAATAAATTGCGATGCATGGAGAGTGTAGTTAAAGAAATATAAACATTATAAATCGAAGGTGTTTATTTTAAGTCTTTTTACTAGAAAAAAGAAAGTCATTATTCGACCAATCTGTATATTGCCTTCAGGATTTTTGAAATTCAGTCAGACTGTTCTGTAAAATTTTCTTATGAAGTTATTTTTCTCTATATTATATAATAATATTTAAATAAAAAGATTTTAAATTTAAAAAAGTAATATGAAAATAACCAATATGTTTAAATTATTAATTATTTTATTTAATGTAAGCAAATTTATTTATAAACTTTCGTTTTCTTTTAATATATTTCTTATAATTAATATAATATGCTGATTGAATGGTACAAGATTCGTCAACGCAACGAAATCCTTGTTTGAAAGAGGCCTATGCGCTCCGCATTCATATTATTAAAACGAAAATTATAGTTTCTCAGAGCGGTTTAATATACTTAGAACATTAGAACATACATACAAAGAACGGTTTAATATACAAAAATTTTCCTTTCTATGAACAAGACCACCTACACCGTCTCCAACAGTATTGAGTTCATAGAAAGGATCCGCACTATATCCATCTCACAAGATCAAGTCATGGCATCGTTCGATGTAATATCACTCTTTACCTCCATCCCAGTGGAACTTGCCATCGCTTGTGCAAAACAACTCTTGGACAATGATGAAACCCTTAGCGACAGAACCAGACTGACACCTGATGACATTTCCACCGCCCTCAGACTGTGCTTAACAGGGGGTATAATCATGTTTAGCGACTCAATTTACCAGCAGGTGCATGGCACAGCCATGGGTTCCCCTGTCAGTTCGGTCACGGCAAACATCGTTATGGAGGAGTTAGAGGGATGTGCGTTTACACACGCACCAGATCACATCGCCTTTTGGTGTCGCTATGTAGACGATGTGTTCGTAGTTATCCCTAGAGACTCAGGTCAGCGAATCCTAACCCACCTCAACTCACTATCGCCCTTCATAAAATTCACGATTGAGCTGGAGTCGAACAACACCATACCATACCTAGATACCCTCGTCCGGCGCGAAGACACATCCTTGAAGACGACAGTTTATCGTAAACCTATGTGTGCTGGCCAATTTACCAACTTCCGGTCAGCACACGCACGGGGTCACCTCCTCACCACTGCCCGAACCTTGCTAACTCGCGCCTGGACACACTCTAGCTCTGTAGGTGAGACGCATAGAGATCACCAGGGTCAAAGCGGACCTTGGAGGTGTGGCTATCCCATCGACACGCTTGACAGGTGTGACCTACAGGCACGCGACAACGTAGCGACTAACAGTAGCATCAACAGTGGTGAGTCATCCACGAGGGCATTTATCCCATACTACCCCAACCTGTCGCAACGGATCGGTAGAATCCTAAAATCACATGGGATAAAGTGCATCCAACTCCCAGGCAGGAAACTACGTTCTCTCATTTCCAACGTGAAAACACCTGTCCCCACCTTTCTGCAGAGCGGTTTGGTCTATCGCATCTCTTGCCGTGACTGCACAACTACTACTTTGGAGAGACTGGACGTCGGCTCGAGAAACGTCTCCCAGAACATAAAAGGGCGATCCGTTTGGCAGATGTGGAACACTCAGCTATTGCCGAGCATGTCTGGACAACCCACCACGACATTGACCCACACCGCGATGTCATGGTTGTGGACAGGTCCTACCATTAAACCATTATGTTTAACGATTCCACCACCTGGTTGGAATCGTTAAACATAAAATGCTCGGATACCTCTTTGAACTGGAACAGTGGTTGTCAAGTTAACCCCACCACAGAAGCAATAATTCTGTCCATAGACAAACGCTGGCCGCGTCACCACCATACGTCACAGCCACAAACTTCAACCTCAAACAATTAGCCACGCGCCTCACGCACCAGTTTGGCAGTGCACATCTCCATTCTAACTGCCATTTAATATATTTTTCTGTTTAACTGAAGAAGGCTGTCTACTCACAGCCGAAAGCTTTTTGTATATTAAACCGTTCTTTGTATGTATGTTATAAGTATATTAAACCGCTCTGAGGAACTATAATTTTCGTTTTAATAACGAAATCTTTTTTAATAACATACACGTATAAGTTATAAATCCACTTTAATGTAAGAATACAAATATATACTAACAGTAGCTTTCGAGACTGGCGTGTCTCTTCATCAACTGACATTCAAATACAAAATACAACGGATAAGTGCAACGAGCTGAGTGAGGCACGTTAATCATGCGTCATTGTTGTTGCACGGACGTGCGCTGCTTTCTACACCACTGATCATTCAGCATTAAAACGGTTGTCTCTAGGATGGGGTGTAGACGGATGCCTTTTTGGCGATTTATTGCCTTTGGATTGTTTAATATGTTAAGCGACTCTAGCCATAGGCAGTGGCGAAAGTGTCCTGAGTGGTCTACTATTTCAAAGTCACGTTTGGGGTCAAGATCGTGGTTGGTGGCCCAAAAATGTTCCGCGACCGCGGACTGGTCAGTTTCGGCAAGCCGGATTGCTCTGTCGTGTTCCGTAAGGCGATCTTGAAGACGCCTTGATGTTTCCCCTATGTAGCAACTGTTACAGTCTCTACAAGTGATGCGATATACCACATTGCTGCGTAAGACAGGTGTGACAGGGGTCTTCACACTGGAGACAAGTGAACGTAGGTTCCTGCAGGGTAACTGCACGCATTTGATGTTGTAATTTCTAAGGACCTTCGAGATCCGTCCTGACACGCCTGGATAATAGGGAATGTAGGCGGACGATAAACCGACTTGGTTCGGAGGTCTTGGGTTGGATGTGAGTTCTTCTGCCTGTAATAGGCATCTGCTTAGCACATGGGATGGATAACCACATTTGGTTAGGTCCGCCTTCGCACGGGAGATCTCGTTACGCCTAATCGTATCAGTGCTGGAATGACTCCAAGCCCTGGAAAATAGGGTGCGGGCAGTGCTATTGAGATGGCTTGGTGCGTGGCCGGATCTGTAGTTAGTGAATTGACCGCACCACATAGGTTTGCGGTATACTGAAGTCTCTAGATGTGGGCCTGTACTAGGACATCCAGGAACGGGAGCGTACCGTTCACCTCTGACTCTATAGTAAATTTGATGAAATTAGATAGGGAGTTGAGGTATTCCAGTAGTGCTGTTTCAGAGCCACGTGGTATTACAGTAAAAATATCGTCAACGTATCTACACCATGTTGTAATAGGTGTAGGTGGGTTCCGGTGTATCTGCTCCTCCAGATCTTCCATGGCGATATTGGCTACTACGGAACTGACAAGGGCACCCATAGCAGTGCCATGTACCTGCTGGTAGACTGAATCCTCAAAAGTGAAGATGCTGCTTGATAAGCATAGGTTGAGGGCGGTACAGATGTCATCAGTGGATAGTGATATCCTGGATTGGAGGCTTAAGTCGTTCTCGAGGAGCCTTCTGGCGCAGTGCACGGCCTGTTGGACGGGAATTGAAGTGAATAAAGAGATCACGTCAAACGATGCCATGACAGTGTTGTCAGGAATTGGAAGGTCTTTAATGAAGTGAATGAATTCACTGCTATTTTTAACGGTGTCAGAGGTATTACCTATAAGAGGTGAGAGGAGGCGCACGATATGCTTGGACAGTTCATACATTGAGGCACTGCAGCGCGACACTATTGGTCTGAGGGGAATACCCGGTTTGTGGATCTTTGGTAATCCATAGAATTGCGATAGTTGGCAGCCAGTAGCACGTAGAAGACGCTGAGTTGTAGTCGAGATCTTCTTATCTTTAAACCATGTGTGGACGAGTTTATTGACATGAGTCTCTAGACGTTTCAAGACCTTAATGGGTGGATCAGATAGAGGTTCATATACGTTTGGGTCTAGTAGTAGGGTCAGGGCTTTCTCTCGGTAGGTTGATCGGTCTAACACAACGGTCCAGCGCCCTTTATCCGCAGGAAGTACGACGATGGAGTTGTCTTTTCTTATAGATGATAGGGCGGCATGTTGACGATGGTTAAGGTTTGAGTAAGTTTTTCGAGTGCTCAGGAGGATTGCGGCAGTCCTGAAACGGATCTCGTTGGCAGTTTCTTCGGGAAGGTTGGTAATACTGGCTTCTATGCCCATAGCGAGCTGTGTGAATGGAGGTTTGGATGGTATGACGGCGAATTTCATGCCGTTGGATAAGACATTCAGCTATTCGATGGATAGTTGTTTGCTGCTTAGATTCAAGACGAAGGAAGTTGTATCACTTGAACGTGTGCTCGCATTTAAGGAGTTAGCTTCTATGCTTAAGTTTATGAATTTGCGCTGTTGGCGTAAACGGTAGGTATTAGAGATCTAGAGTCAGCGCTCTTGATTTCACGGTGGAGATGGGTTATCCACAATTTTAATGTGCGTAGACACGTTAAGTGGAGTAGAAAGCAGCGCACGTCGGTGCAAGAACAATGACGCATGATTAACGTGCCTCACTCAGCTCATTGCACCTATCCGTTGTATTTTTGTATTTGAATGTCAGTTGATGAAGAGACACGCCGGTCTCGAAAGCTACTGTTAGTATATATTTGTATTCTTACATTAAACTGGATTTATAACTTATACGTGTATGTTATTAAAAAACCATGGACCCCAGTACACCAGGCCCATTCGTTACTACAACGAAATCTTGTTTTTTGGTGGTAATTTCTGGTGGTCATATTATGATTTGCACATTGTGTTGCAAGATTTGGGCTGGGTACATTGCCATTTATGGGCTCCTTCAAAGTACGGGCCCCAGTTACAGGCCTAGGCCTAAGATAGGCCCTCCTGGACTGTACCATGATAGGTAGGATAAGATCCCTTTAACCCACGTCGATCAGATAATAAAGTTTATTTGCCTCTTTTTGTTACACTCGTTGGGAGGTTCAGAGTAAAAAGGGAGGGAGGACACATGAAGGCTTTTTCGGGGGTGTTCCCTTAGAAAATAGATACAAGTGACGATATAATTATTATGCAGATCTGATATTAGAGGAATTATAACAACAACAGATATACTACTGATAAACTGGGAAATTTTGTATATTTAAATAGAGGAGAAATTCAGACACGTTCTACCATCTTGGAGGAGGGAGGGCAATGAAAGATATTCACGTGCGTAACGTGGTTTATGACTGATTAAATTGCGAGCATTTTTACAATTAAAATAATGAAGAATTTACAATTTGAAATGACGAAAACGTATTAAAAATCCGGACACTTCTTAACGTTTTATTGAAATTTTTCTAGAAGCACATTTTTCTTTATATTTTTGTGTTTTCATTAGAAGAGTTGTTTCAATAACTTGTTTTTTTTAATTACTCATATTGCGATGCTTTTACGAAATAAAAGACCTAAATAATGTGCACACCATGAAACATTTATGATATTAAAATTACTGAGAAGAAATACAGTTACAGGTGTTTATACTTCAACTTAGCGCGAAAACCTGAAACTGAACAGAGCCCGTGGAAAATTGAGGGCTTAAAGGGCTCATGACGAGAAATACAACACCATCTTCAAGAAATAAGATGGCCAAAAAATAAGCGAGGATTACTGTAGACAGAAAGGGATAGACACAAGAAGCTCAATTGTATGAGAAAAGAAGCAGCTGCTTGCTAGTTTGAAATTAAGGAAGAAGAAATGTAGGTGAGGAAACCACTTTCACGGGATCAATTAGTTTTGATCGTTGAAGGATTTTTACGGAAAGGAACGAGGTTCTTCTTAAGGCTTTTATTTAACGGCTTAAGATCTAACGTCTTAAGATCTAAGGGAAGTTGACATAAATGAACTAATGATCACCAATTCATAGAGAATTAAACAATGCTATCGTGTTATTATTCAAGCTCATTTTCTCATTGGTAAACAATATTTACTAATATTGTTTACCAATGAGAAAATGAGGACTTTGGAAATTCTTCTAACGATTTAGCAGCTAGGGGGCGGCAAACACCAGTTGATCACCCCTGACTCCTGTCCCTAGCCGCGGGAGGCATGCCAGATTCTACTATCAGATCCTGCTGGGGTCTCCAGAACCGAGGGTCCGAGGAAGCCCGTGAAGTCAAAGGGAAGGAGGGTAGCAGGATAGTGGGCAGAGATAGAAAGATGGGGAGGATAGTTGGAGGCACCCCTCATGGAAGTAGAAAGAAGGATTTGTTAGTTAAACTGATAAAATAGTGCTGGACAGTGAGTCCAGGAATCCCACCTTGATGGGGGTCAGCAGAGAAGGTCCCATCCCAGGAACACCGGGGTCTGAAACGCTTTCCGCCAAGGTGTGACTCCGTAGGTGAAGTGAACTGTCCGTCAGTCATCACTACATATGTAGATATCCCGCTCTGGGTGGGGATCACCAGTGCTGTCTGCTGGGGTGAGTGAGAAATCATTCCCTAAGTCGGAGATAGTCCATTGAATGATGTCACTAGGATTGGTGTCTAGATCGGGTTTGGGCTAGTTCTTCAGCGAAGATGTCGGTGTTAGAGAAAAAGTCCTTATGGGCCTTGTGAGTTGATTATGATGTCTGGTGATCTTGTCATTGTTGAAGAAGGTCTCTGATTAGTTCTATAGCGAAAGTAGCAATGTTCTTCACGAGTTGAATATGTTACTGTCACAGTTAGCAATAAGTCTTTGTAGAGTTGAGTGTCACTTCCGGTGATCTTGTAAATTTTGGAGGAGGTCTCATTGGTTCTTTAGTAACATGGGAATATTTTTCAGCGTGGTTTTATCTTTGTCACAGTTTGGCAGATACCTTCCATATTATGCATGAAGTGTCCGTTCTTGGGGGTTCGGTTCCAGGTTATATACTGATTGGTTGGTTGTGTGGTATAGTGTTGAGGTCAGGTGGGGAAGAAAGACGAAGTTGAATTTCCCCCTCCCCCCTTTGAGAATATATCTGGGAGATATATCGTGTCCAGCAAGAGAAAATCCGCAGGGATGATGTTGCAGTAAGTGAGCACAGGTGAGGGCTTCTTTGTTTGTTATGTCCTACGATGTGAAAACGAAGTAAACAGAGTGGCGCACGGAAGTGTGTTTGGCCCATAACCCAAAGTTCGTGGATCGAAACGGTGATCTACTAATTCATTCTTTATGGCTGTCGTAGCCTAGTGAACAAACGCAAGAATGCAGAAATAAACGGTTTTGAGTGAACCGTGGTTCAAGCTTAGTAACTACTAAATACGATAATGTTCTTCTATTCTTTCTTTATCTCTATCATGTGAAGGTTTCTGACCTTATGTAGTCGCGCTGGAGTATAAACAGAAAATTTATTTATTTGTTTTAAACTTATTTCGAGAGAATGAAGGGATGATGAACTGCCATATTAATCTATTTTTAGGAGCCAATGTTTTCTGATCGGCGAATATTGTGGCGGAATCTAATGATCGGCAATTCACCTATGACCTATTGCCATTTCTCCTCTTCATTTTTAACTGTGGATCTGCCGATAACCAGATAAGTAAATCTAAATAATTAAATAGTCCTGAATAACGACGTGAATCCATTTTAAGATTTCTTTGATCATGATTATTCCGCTCCACTTAAATAATAAGAAGGAGAATACTTCAAGGAAGTCGATAAGAAATAACTATGTAGGAACTCGAATTCATGTAGCATTGAAGAACAATTTTCCGTGTCTGGCTGCACGCACATGTTATTCGAATATTATTAAAATATGTGCACTTGTAGTTGCAAGCAGCTGGATTCGATTGCAGCTGTTAATTTACGCGTTAAATACTTTAACCAATGAACTGGACATTGTAATAATTATCCAACACACCTGTGCCAATGTTTCAAAATAGTTGAAGTTACTGCAGCAGTCTGGATTGTCAGACAGAGTCGGCTGATCCTCCACATTTTCCAAGTTCCAATTGCTGGAAGGAGCTTATAGAAGTTGAACTGTTTGTCCAGGTAGCTAACAATCACAAACGTATTTACGACAGTTTTTTTTTTTTTTTTTTTACAAACAAGGAGCATCAGTTGTCACTGAGTAATTCTCGATGCGCTTCTTGCAAACATCAAAAGAAAATTCTATGTTCTAAACACACAGTACCGGGAAAAAAAAGAGAAGAAATATTCTGTTTAATTGTCACTTTCTATACATTGAACTTAAGGTTAGCGTGGGGAGGGGGAAGAGAGAGATTCATCAGAAATGACAGAGCCTACACTGTCGCCGGAACACGAGGGATCTGTAGCGCACTTGGCGTTATGTCAACGGTAACGACCTGCTTTGACATCTGGGAACAACTGGACGATGCACGTGTCTACGAGTCCGTCCGTCTTAGAGCCGTAAAAGTGCCCGAAATAGGCTGCCAACGCGGTTCCTAAGGTGAAAGTAAACTGACAAACCACGTGCTGAAGGCGGCATTGTCCGGAGCAGAAGAGAGACAAGAGGCTTTATTCTTCGGGGAAGGGGTTGCCGAGTGGTGGGGCAAAATGCATGCGAGGTTATGAGATGATCAATCGTGCCCTTTAACGCCGAACTCTACCCGGAGAATCTGCTTCGGAGTTAGAATAATAATTTCTTTCCGCCGAAATATTGTTCACCATATTTCCCCCCTCTCCCCTTACGTCTGAAAACAGCGTACGGCGGTTTGAATTACAATATGGATAATGCACGACAAAGGGTTCGCTTACATGCTCGTGCAGAGACTGTGTGATTGAATTTGACATTCCGCCATGGGCTGTGAACCGAAAGTAAATGGAATGCTGCGAGCAAAATGCGATTTGGCTTTTGAATTGAATTTCTTAGCGTTCGTGAAAAGCTGATATTCGTCAGTTCCAGCAAAGCTCTAGTTTTTTTTTTTTTTCACTTATTCGTTCACTTCTAATATTTATAAGCAGTTTGTCTTCGTGGATTCCTTTTGGAGATTTTTATAGTAAAATATTTACTGCTTTACCTGTTTAGACTCTTCGATCTCGCTTGAGGTAGCAAATGCCATCAGATCAGAAATGTTTTACAGATGGTATAAGTATTTATTTATTTGAATAATGTCCTTCTTTTCCCCTTTGTCCTCTATAAGAAGGCGAACTGCGGTATTGTTTGATTGGTACGAATCATTCAGAGCGCACTGTTCGAAATGCATCGTCCTGTATGTCTACAATGGATTTCAATTATGAAAACAATGCTTGTTTATCTATCTTTAACTGCTGATCTTAGAAATAGAAACAAATCTTTGTAGGTCCCTCATCTAAATTATTTCTAAATTTCTGGACCTCAAACAAAAAGCTGAAAAACAGCATTTGAAGTTATCTTCAAATAACTGACATGCAAATAAAGAACCTTTAATAGAATATGAAATGAACGTGGCACTATCTCTATCCTAGATGAGTGCCGTCGCGCAGATGCCATCCATTATGAGATGATTAAACATCTTTTCTTTGAATCTATGGATCAGCTGCCCTATCTGTCTAAGAGGATATATCTTGAAAATCAGTTTTCGGACTACTGGCATAAAGCAATCGTTCTTTCCTTCTTTAAGCCATTGCCCTGCTCTTATGATACCTAGAAACAAATGATATCCTTTCCGAGCTTTGTGGCTTTTGAAGGAATAGATCAACACTCGATCATTTAATAAGAATGGAAACATCTATCCGAGATGGTTTCCTTAAACGCGAGAACCTGGTGTCGATTATCTTTGATATGGAAATGGCTTGGAAATTTGGAATTTTTAAAGTTATATTACAATCTTGTTCTTAGAGGTCATCTAGCTCTTTTTATTAAAACGTTTGTATTGAACTGCTCGTTTCAAGTTCGTGTGGGATCCGTTCTCTCTCGACCTTTTTTGCACAAGTCTACACCATTGTAGTCTTGTGCAATTAGCTCGTTTTTCCATTTTTCGTTGTCGAAGTTCCGAATTTAGTATTAATATTAGCTAAATGGTAAGGTTCCCATACCATACGTATAGCTTCGGAAGCCACATTGTACTTTGGAAAGGCCTTCGTAGCCGAGTGGTCATGAGCGGGAGAGCTGTAGCACACGCTCTTTGAGTAGACCGAGATTCAAGCCCCTGACTGCAAATTACGGTCTATCTGCCAACCCTCACTGGACCAGCGTGGAAGATTACGATCCATTTCCATCAACGTGAATCGTTGAGGAGACTTCCATCATGTAGTGAATTAATAATATGCAGTTTACCTTTACTTTTTAAGGTCCCCTTTGCTTTTCTCAGGCCACGTGCATGTACATTTGGGCTCTGACTAGTGGGACCACTTTTCAAGAAGAATTATCCCCTTCAGAGTAGATGTGTAACTCTGCTGGATACACGTGGTCTGCGCCGATGCTTAAGTAATCGCAAACTGTCTTTCACATTGCTGGCCAGCGGGATCAGGAGAAAAATGGTGTGCATGAAAATGTGCTCACACCATTACTCTTCCACCTCCACCGTTGTTCCTCCATTTGTTTTGTTATGTTGGCAGTTATAGAGTATACCTACTGGATCCGGGACGCGCTCTCTCCTTGTAGAAACAGACCTTGGGACAGTTAGTAATATACATTTTAATACAGACTACTGCGCTCAAAATCATGTTCCAGTTCACAAGCATGACCTGGCGATTTGTTAAACGTGTCATTTTCAAATAACTTTATAGATAAAATAAAAACTAAAATATTGCCTGCACACATTTATCAGTTTTGTTTCTGCCTCTAGTGGCAAGGCCGTGATGGAGCGCGTGCATTTCTGGAAATAAGATGAGTATCTGTTTATTGACAGTTTCCTCCATACATGAAATCTTAATTCACTTCGTATAATATAAGGTGAAATTCATTGTACCACATGACTTCCTCTTTGACAGCACTGCAGACTTTTCCTACCTTCGGTTCATTTCCAAGATCAATGGCCCACAGAATGATCTCCAACTTCCATAATCCATTTTCTGAAAAGTGCTGCGCATAGTGCGACTGCTAATGGATCGCATGGTTCCTGCATCGAAGGCATAAGTTAACTGTGTTCTCGTATGAAGATTTTGGTCCCTTTGACAGTCCCTTCCAAAAGCGGCATACCTCGTGCCGTCACCTCACATTTGCTGCTGCACCTGCCTCTGTTGCTCTGTTTTTTCCTTACATTCTTGGAATACTCTAATAACAGTCATCTTGCAACACCCGACAAGAGAAACTGCTTCTTGTACCTTAGCATGTGCTAGACACGCGCCAATGACCATACCTCGTTTGAAGTTGATGAGAGCCTTTCAAAGGCTTTAAAACTAGATAGAACGGAGTTAGAGAAATGTTATATTTGTGTCCTACTCTGTCAGTGTATTTGCAAGTGGATTGAAACTTGGGTAAAGTTCGTAGCCTCTTATAAAAATAAAATTGTGAAACAACTGAAAAATATTTTGGTACATCACTGAATACGTATTGAAAAGTTCGTAGCCGAACTATGGAGCCGTGGACCCATATCATTGGTTGTGTGTTTTGTAACTACAACGATGCCCCATGGCAGTTATTCCACCTTTGTAGAATGATTCCTCAAAGAGCCTGATAAAATGCTTCCACGGCTGTTTATAACCTGTTTATTTGTTTGAACTTTTATCCAGCTGACCATCCCGAACCAAGGACCAGACATAACCGTACACAGTGTTTAGGGGTCAGGCGCACTAGTGGTTTCTCACATCTACGCCACAAGTACTCTTGTGAAGAAATACAGTGACAGTGTACAAGCCAGAAAGGGTTGTGTTCTGTCTTTTAGCCGTATGGGGCCTTGTGGGCCCTACGTTGCTGGTACACACCGCTAGGAGGTAAGCTAGGCTGTCCATTATTCTCTGGCTGGTTTCGGACAGGGTCGCTTGAGCTTCAAAGTGTAACACAAGAAGGGGGGGTTAAAGTAAGAGTGAGGAGATGTAGATGAAAGCAGCTCCCTAGTTAAAGGTGAAACATAAGTTCCACCAGGCGAAAGGGGAAGAAAAGCCACATAGCGAGGGTGCGAGGTGTTGATCGCTTTTGGCGTTGGTGTGGATTTAAGCCACGGATCTTACCCAATCCACGGACTGGATTAGCAACATCCCACCCTGGGAAATAGGGTCAGCGGCGGTTTCAATTCCTGGAGTAAGAAAACAAGTCTGGAGATAGGTTAAATTGAATAAGTGTCCCATCCTGGCGTGTGGTCAGTCCCGTAGGTGTCAAGTCCAAAGATAAGTCGATAAGTGGGTGTCAGGTCCATGGATAAGGATAGTCTGGTCAGTCGACATTCAGGTAAACAGATAAAGGAACTTTTCAGTAAGCCTATGCATCACCATTGCTTAGGTTTGCTGGGCAAGCGAGCGAGCAGGGATTTTCTCTGTGGAAGGAAGATTAGGAATTGGCCAGTCTTTGTTGCATGGCACCGGAGCTTGTTGTTGAGATACACTACTGTACATACAACAATATAGATGGATGATGGGACACACTTCGGCTTTTAGATTTGAAGACTTTTCAAACTTTGGTAACTCCACCATACAAAAGTAGCAGTTGTCATGATGGTTTGTGAGCGTTCTCCAAATTCTAGGTAGACTACAGCATACATTTTAGATTATCACGAAACCATTCCTAAATTTTATATTATGAATTGGAACTGTTCATAAATTCTTTATCATCTCGAAAGCAGGAATAACGCAAAACAAAATAGTGAATGTCTTGAAGCTTAGAGATCGTAAATGAGCTCCCCTCCCACAACTTCTGATCTTAAGAAAACGTTTAAAAATGACTCTTATAGATGGATGCGTCTTGATATCGAAGAGAAGAACCACTGTCATAAATCCTATTAATTCTTTCTTAATAGGATACACGTCACAATAAGATACACATCATATTAAGAGTTCTTATGGATAATAAAAGCATAATTAATACTTTGGAATTAGTTATTAATTAAATTCTATACGTTGATGATGGGCTTATTTATTATAAATAAGAAATAAATAATTTACTCGCTGGTATACATGAATTTCACTAATATTGCCTCTCTAGTATCAAATTACTCATCAGTGTTCAATCTCGATCTCAGTATAGCAGTAGTAATAAGTCAGTTTTGGTGGCCTTTCTTAGAGGGATTTACAGAAGTGTGGTACTGGGCAAATACTCCGGCATTACCAGAAACGTAATTTCGGCTTACGTTATTTATCAAAATGACACGTCTCGAAATACCCGTTTCGGTTATGAGTTGAGCTCTTGGCACACCACACTGCGGAATCTTCCATGACAGATTACGTATGGAAAATTAATGTAAATCTGTGTAAGCAAAGGAGGAGGCAGTAAAAAGGGGAGAATAATTCCTCTCTCGAGAAGAGGCGGATCTGATATGGCAGGGAGAGCGAAGAGGAATCGCGCTGAATGAGACAGCGAGGGGTGGGGTGGGGGTGAGGGAGAGGGAGAGAGGACTACAGCTATGTAACTGAGGTATTCAAGGAATCTGGAGACAATTAAAGCCGCTACCTAATGCTGTATTCCAATCTTGGCAGATAACTGTTTTCATTGTCAACACACCGGCGCTCTCGATGTTTAGCCAAAGGGAGGAGAAATATTAGAGCATACACGTGGGAGGAAGAGCAAATAAAAACGCAGAAAATAGACATAGAAGAAGGACCTTTGAGTTCATTTTCTGCATTGGTGAAATAAAGAAACTAAAAGAACTTAGAACAATTAACAATATTTCTTTCAAGTTAAATACGCAATCGACTGAATTTTTTCAAATTTAATTAAGAGGATAATATGAGGGAGAGTCGAAAACGAGATATTTTGTTTGTCCAAAATTAAATTATGGTATAAGCACAGTGATGCGTAGCAAAAGAGACAGTATGAGGCTCACAGTGACGGGTGCGTCGAATCTCACATAGTTTTCGTAGAAGAAAGTTTTGTCTTGGCAGACTGTGTCATCAAGGCAGTTCGGTGCACGACATGTGATGTGGCCAGGAAGCTGGATATCAGTCATATGTCTGCCTACACCACCATATATGACAGATTGCAGTATATTATTATTTTTATGGCACTGGAACGTGTTTGTTCGTATCTGTATCGTCTGTTTGTAGAAGCATGTGTTCACGGACCGAGCTGCACATCGTCCAGGCTGAAAAATCCAATCTAGGAAGAGGGATTCTCCCTAATCCCTATTCCCAGATCGGCTAACTGCAGCGTCGATTGAACAGGACTTTAGAAATTCCTCGAGTCGTCGACGGTATCGAACACAGACTCTCCAAACGAGTGTCATATTGCGATGTATCATGGCGACTAAGCTGTCAATAAAGGAAGGACTGGGCAAAGAGAATTCCCAAGTGTCTCAACGATGGACAGAATTGTTTGTGAGTGGGATTTGGATGCAGCATCTGATGCGATATGTAGAGGAAGGTAATCTGATTAGACAAAGCTTTATCTCTTTGCGATTTTCAAGCTTTTGAACGATTTCAAATGAACTCGGAGGACATCAATTTAATGGGACGGTGAATTGAAGGAAGCAGACAGTAATCAAAATACCTTTAAGCAGAGTACAAAAAGTAATGCACAGATGGGATAAGTGCCTAGACAAATAAGGTAGCCGTTATTGGTTAAAAAAAATCCCGTTTTCATTTGAGTTATTCTCATAAATCAACATATCAATAAACTGTTGTATTAGTCTTAACTATCGTTTATGGGCACTTTCAGTCAGAGTGAAAGTGCCCATAATCTCGTCGCCCAAAAGGTTGCTCGTCAACTTCTTGGTTATTTGCACTTGCCCAGTTTTAATATCATTCGAGTCATGCAACTACGGAGTACATGATGCCAAACAACGTTTCAGATGGATTATATCATAATCATTGCACGCTCACAAATCCCAACAACACCCACCAGCACACAGTCTTAAATCATGTGTCTATTCTGAGAGTTAATGAAGTGGGGCCCCTACACATAAAAGTGACACGCAATCAAACAGAATATTGTCATATTCTACTGCATTACATCAAGTAATATATAAAGTAGATGTCGGTGACTAATTCTACTGGCCACACAGAAATATATGGATAATCTTGAATCAATGTAAAAATTAAATATACAAAAATCTTCGGGTCTCTTTTTCTCTTTAGTTTGCAATGCCTGCAGCGTGTATGTATTCAAAAAAACTAAGTTCTCCGATGCTTGTTTCATTCAGGTTGATGGTAAATGGCAGTACGCTGCTTGCGACGAATTCCTTAAATCTCAGTAGAGATGCCAGCGTGCTGCGTTATCATGGCTTAACCAACGTCTGGAAAAGTGATATCTTATGCACTCTCTCTCTGCTTGGGAGCCTTCACAAGACTCCATCGCCTTCTGCATGCGCACGATAATATAAATATCTGGTACATAAAAAGATGGAAAAAGAAATTACCCTTTCCGTGAGTAGTTGCCTTCAGCTGAAGCTGTTCTACCACAGAATTGCTTTATATCGAAGGAAGGAGCTTCTCCGTCTTTGCTCTGTATTCTGCTATGATTAACGCGAGGAACTTACAGTAGTTTTTATCCTATGCATTATAATTACTCCTACGGTCCTTGACATGTCTAACAGAATCATTCTAATTTCTGCATAATTCATAAGGCTGATATGTACATCAATTTTTTTATTTATTTATTCTTTTTTGGTGTTGTCTAGACTACTTTGAATTATCTGGAGAGATCCTCCTGAATCTCAGCATCTTCTACTGGAAACTATTTCGAAAAGAATTCAAAGTAGCTACAAGTTTAGTGCATGGGACCAAAAAGATAAAATAATTTCATTTATATAGTCGGATGTTCTTTCCTTTTGACTATTTTTATTATATTTAAGAATAATTATTTCTTAATATAAATTAGTAGCTCATTTAAAAATTTTAAAGGAAAAAAATGAACACCCATTTCATTTTTATTCTGCGATTTATTTAGAAAAACACAAAAGAGCATTTCTTTTTGAATAACTGATTTTTTCCTTATTGAAATGCGAATTTCAGTTCTGGACCTGAGTACATTTGCAATAAACTGCGTACTCGTTTTGGGAGAAATAAAATCTTTGAATCTATGCTGATTTTTGCTAGTGCTGCACTGGTTAGAATATTTCAACGAACTGAATTAATGCCACCACAAGTCGCCATTTCTACAAATCCAGTATTCATGTGGTTGTAGCATAAGTTTATCTCCAATTCTGCGGTGACCAATTTTAAAAAGAAGTGCAGAACGAAAGAATTGGCACCAAAGAATGAAAATATTTGTTAATAACAAACCACAGGGATCAATATTTCTAGAAATAGAAAGGCTTCACCTTTTTATTTTGCGTTTTCCTTCTGAAAAAGGTGAAAAAAAAATGTGCAGGTCGTGTTTATCTTACTAGGATTGGACCCATCATTCACAATGGCCAATATTAAGGTAGCGAAAACAGAAGAATTTAATAAAAAATTTTAAATGTATAATCAGATAAAACGAACCATATTATTTTCACTTTATTCTTATATTCAGTTTTTATTTAATTTTTTAAATTTCAAAGTTAAAAAATACACTAAAAATATTGAATTAATAAAATACACCAATTGTCTTTTATAAAAAATTATCCATTTCTTCTACAAATAGGTAAAAATCCGAATTCTATATAAATGTTCGATGCATCTTCTTCAATCTTTTCAAATAGAGTGAAGTCACGTTATAATTGGCAAGTAAAATAGTCTTCTATGATATGCAGTCTTTTATTTCGCATTCAAGTGATTTTGAACAATACTAGCGATCAAAGAACTGCACCATTTGGATTCTTAATAATCGGTAAGTCTTGTCTCATAGCAGCAAACATGTTCTGTTTAAACAGTATAGATTAACAGTACATAATATTAAGAGCGATGTCCTAAAAAAAAAGAAAAGGGTAAACACTGAAAGGGAAGTTGTGGAGATAATTTCGCTGTCATCAGTATAGAGAAGGACAACGATCACATCAACTACCTGGAATGGATCTTCATTTGCCTTCTTTGTAAAACAAGAGAAGATAAATTTGGACCACTTCCAGCATGCGGACGAGGACACCACCATTACATGTGACACGATACTTTCCTTGTAGATGAAAGGACAGCGAGTGACACTGTGAGGAGGAAGTACAAGTTTATTTAGTTAGTCAAATGATGAATGAGGAGTCTCTGTGGTCTCGTCGAGCTAAACAGACCCATAATGCTCGCTGAGGTTATGGAGGGTTTTGTTTTTTAACGAGACGTCTCTTTATTGCATAGCGTTTAAGGAATTTGCTTTTTAAATCTGCTGTGTGCTGCAACGACAAAGAAATGCTAAAGGATGCCTGTACTGATAGTGAGGTAAATGAAAACTGAAAGAAAAAGGTAAATTAGGCATCCAAGTAATTTATTTACTCGTTTGGAAATCAACTTTGCTTAGTTTAAATGAAAAGGGAAAGAAAACCTGTTCTGTGAAGTAAGCGATGAGGTCATTTGGTAGCATGCATGCATGCACTTCTTATTGGTAATGCTTAAAAATGGGGTGAAATGTAGGAAAAAAACCGAAATGTAATTTCGTTTGTATCGCACTGTAAAATTGATACATGAAATGTATAATAGTTATAATTTGAGCTGCTGCCATCTTGTTTCAAGATAGGCGGTTGAAATAAGCGTCCATTAAAACAAATCTCCCTCATTTGAATACTATTACCCCAACTGTAACTTAATAGGCCGCCGTAGCCGAGTGGTCAAGCTCGAGTGTACATGTGCTTTGAAGGACCGGTATTCAAGCCCGAGACTGCTAAATACGGTACTGTTTCTTGTTTTCTTTCGATCTTGTGAACTCCTCTGACCCTGTGGTCGTCATGAAGTATAAACAGAAAATTTATTTTATTTTAGTTTGTACTGGATTGCATTTGAAGTGTCGGCCATCTTGTTTCAAGGTGACAAATCGAAAGAGCCTCTCCTGTAGAGGTGCCCGTGCCCATGTATCTCTTCATTCACACAGTGTACTGTAAAAGCAATAAATAACACAAAATACAAATATCCAGGCTATTTCAAGAGGACCATTTAACCAAATTATGCAAATTTTCGCGACGTCCCAGATGGCCGTTTTCGTATCAGCTAAAGATCTGTACAGGATCAATGAACTATTAAATTCATTTATAAATTCAAATACACAATTCTGTGTGTTGTATGTGAGAGTGAAATGGATCAAAGAAATAGTGTATGGGTTTTATTTTCCCTCTTCTTAAGAAATGAGTTCTACTCTCTGGCTAGAAAATCCTCCGGCAGTTTAACAACTGAAGTTGAGTTTTTATTCAAATGTTAACACCCTAGCATTCTTTGGTTTTAAGGAAAATTGCTTCCAATGTTTTGTTACAAATATTGTTAGAATTCAGCAGAAGAAATTCTCTTAGGGGGAAGCACGAAACTACTCAATTGAACGGGGACATCGGTATACACTAAGCTAATTTTCAGATACGTAAAATAAACGTTTTTATTTGAGAGAATTCTCGAGCTGGCGTGTTCGTTACTAGTTTTTTTTTTTATTTATAAAGAAAGACTTCGGTTCACATGTAGTGTCTTAACAACCCACTGTTTCTAACAGGCACAATCGTAACTTAGGGATTAACGCACACAGTTACTCACGCCACATGTTCATTTTTTTGTTTTTTGCGATACAACAAAATTTAATTGAAGTTATTACAGAGCGCGGAAATTGTCCAGCTGGCTCATATAGACATGCATTTACCCTTTTGGCGTGTTTTGATGCATGGTGGAGAGGTTATAATCGATTCATTCAATTGTCTTCATATCATTCGAATGATTAATAGTTACTAACTATCAATGGGCATAATCGAGAGGATTTAACTGGTTCACTCGATGATGGTTTGTAGCTTTACTTCGTCAGAAATTCGGTTATTATTTGTTACCCTTCTTTGAGAGATTGGTTTGAATAATTTTATTCAATAAAATTCAAATTGCCTTTTTAATCAAATACATACAGTGCTTACTATCTTCATTATGTCCCTCCACATGTAAGAACTCAACTCCCAGTGGACGGATTTCGTTCACTGGGAGTTGTGTTGTTGGATTTCGTTAAAATATTATATTTCGGTATTTTAGAAAATCTTCGAGCGATTCGACATATCCTTAAAATTAAAACTAACAAAAATTTGGTTTGCCACTTGCTCGACAACAAGATTTCAGATCGATGGTAATTTTTCGGCGTGTGTTTGGGTTTGGTTGGTTCCTGGGAAGCCTTTAAGATCAGTTACGATTCCATAGCCCTTTCCTGGTCTCCCTCCTCCGCAAAAGAAATCTAGATAAATGAGTCTGTTTCAGGCCTCTAAAAGGAAAAGTGAGATGGATACTAAATTGGAAGTTTTAGGTCCAATTCCGATTTCACAGTCCCCGGTCTGCCCTGTAGAAACATTGCGATAAACATGGAATAGCAATCTCCTTTTCAAAGTCAGAGCACCAACTTAGAATATTTTCTGCGCCTTTCTGCTAAATATGATGAAATAAAAATAGCTCATCCCATGTCCACACAGCTATTCGTAATGTTGAACTTCAAGTTGAATGTTTTCGTGAACACTTGCTAAATACAACATAGTTTTTAACTCCCGAAGTATACTTTTATTGGATAATCGAATGCGCCTAAAATGGTAACGAAATGCGTATATTTTCCAACCGTTTCTTAGCGTGTTCACATATGTGTAAAGCAGCTGTTGTCTTCACCATGTCTGTCCATATACTTGTAGTAACTGGGCTCACGAAAGACAGATTTTAATAAATTCCCACCATTTAGAAAGATTTATTGAGGCGTCCCAAAAAATTGGACCAATAGAAATTTCATCATATAAAAAGTATGTTCCTTGTAGAGCTCGGTCATGTTCTACAAGGAAAAGCCAGATTGTCACTGTTTTCAGGACATTAACATTGGCATTAAGTGTTCTCTTGAAGTCCTTCGTAATGTTTATGGATCAGAATGTACATACAGAGGTTGATCGTCCCTGTTGTTCTTCGCGGTTCTAGGAATGTAATTACGATGAACAACGAGGACTTCCTCTACCGGTTTTTTTTTCTTTTCTAAATTAAACCAGGTTATACCTAGAAATAGAATATATTAATCAATGAATCACGCAAATGCAATTCTCAAACTTTTGCTTCATCTTATTTGGTACAGTACTATTTGAATCTTGTTTATCTGATTTTAGGTATAAGTTTATCCACGATTATTTTGATTTGATTATAAAACAGCAAGTAGATTTGGGGAAATCCATTTCAGAATCTTATGGTAAAGCCCACAATTTGCAGTTACGCTTCGTCTGATGATATCGTCCGGCCCTAGGCATGTCAGAATAATTATATTTCGTGAACTAACTTAATTGAGATGAACGCCGCATCTATCATTCCGATTCATTTCTGAGTAACGAAATAATTTTAATGTAAATACGTTTAGTTTTCATTTTTAATAAGCAAATGAGAAACAACTAAGAAATGCTTAAGATAACCAGTTGGAAATCTTAATTCTTTGTTTGCTAATAATCACCTATCTTTGCTAATAATCACTCTGCTTCTTTCCTACGCATTAAACAGTCACGACAAGATGAGGCAAACAACTTGAATCCGATGAATTTGAATTTAGTCTCTCGTTTATTAAATTTTTAGGCCAAAATCCATTTGTTAATAAATTCAGCCTTCAAACATCAAATATGTCGTGGTTTCATTTCTCTTCGTTTCTAAAATAATGGATGCTTCAAAATCAGAAGGCTAGTTTTGCGACTCTCTCTCTCTCTCGCTCTCTTTTCTCCCACGTATCGTTAACAGATCAATCCGAAATCCAAGTAGCCCAACAGTCGCATAAATTTCGGCAAATCATTAATCTCCATGGTAACGCTAACGACTATAGCCACCCTTCGATAGGATCAGTGTTTCGAAACCGAATGTCGTCTAACCTGATGGGCGTGTTAGTAGATAGAGACGCTTGCAATGGAATAATAAATGATGACATGAATGTGTGTGACGGCAAAATATCCTCGCGTACACAGAACCGCCCGTGTTAGGTCTTCCGTGCGGCTGAGATTTCTCCCGCCACCCTGTCTCGTTAGTCTTAACTGCTGGGTTGGATTCCGCATAACAGGTAATGTTGGGGAAGGGTCTTTCTCTGCTCGTGGGCTCCATCTCGGGCATTACGCGTTGGATGGAAAAGCCACATTTTAGTTGTTTATGAAATAAAGGGAGAGTTACAAAGTTGACAAATTAATTTGAAGGTCGTCTCAGGAAAATTTATACGCAGAAGACGTGGATTTTATTTTGATATCATTTAAAAATATTCTAGCGTAAATTAAATTTAATGAATCTAAAGAATACTTTGCAGATAAATGAAACAAAAAAAGAGAAAATTGTATTTTCTTTAGTATACTTTACTATTGAATAGGTAGATTTGATATAGATAACCTTCTAAAAAACAAATGGAATTATAACGGTTTTCGAACACATTAGAAAAAAGACATACGCAGCACTCTGGAGCACTAGACAAGAACTCACCAGTCTTCGAAGCATCTTATTATTCAATACATCCTTAAATGCCTTACACCGATTCCGTTGTACGCATCGACTATCTGGTCATCGGCCCCCAAGAACAAGGCCTTCTTAAGAGTGGAATACTGGCTCCTGAGACGGCTAAATAGCATCGCCGGGAACCCGTTTACCATTTCAAGAGCGGTCGTGTATGCCAATCTTGACTTCACACCCTGAAAGTATATCATCATAACCAGAAACATCTTAACTCTGGCAAAGCTGCTAACGGAGAGAATGGATGCGCCGAAAGTTGGAAAAGTGATCATTCGCCCTCGGATGATACGACCGAGAATAAACAGGGAAGAATCAAGTCTCAAGTGAGAACTGACTCAATTGGACTCTCTGGGGAGATTCTTCCCGGCAAATACTGTTAAGTTATTTAATAATTTAAACATAGATCCAGAGAAAATATGTAAAGACAAAATGTATAGGACAGAAATCTTTGATAATGTGTACTAACAGGTACAAATATAATAAGAACACTAATTTAGTAATTTATATAATAATATTTAGCTTTTATCAATTATTTAGTAATTAATTTATTAGCCACATGCTCTGTGTTTTTTCATCACCAAATTTTGTAAATAAGTTCATGTAAATATGCTTGTAAATACTGAAATAATGTAACCACACCTTCTAGCTACATGCTCTTAACGGGTGTCTCGAAAGAGAAATAAACAGATAATAATAATAATAATAATAATGTTTTGACAGGGTCACTCAAGAGCTGGATTTAGGGAATAATTTCGACATTATTTAGTTAGATTTCAGCAAACCTTTTGACTCAGTCCCACATGAGCGGTTGCTTTATAAGCTGGAACAGGTTGGAATCACTGGGAAAATCCTTAGATGGATAGAAGGATGGCTTCAGGGCAGGAGGCAGAGGGTTGTGATAAATGGCTATTCCTCAGATTGGGTTGATGTAAGAAGTGGGGTTCCCCAAGGATCAGTATTAGGACTACTGTTTTTGATTTTCATAAATGACATCGATGAAGGGATGGAGGGTGTGATGATTAAATTTGCAGATGATGTAAAGATCAGTAGAGTAGTTAATGATCACCGCCAAGCAGAGCTTCTTCAGAGTGACCTAGATAGACTTCAGGGATGGTCAGAAAAATGCTAGCTATGCTTTAATCCAGCAAAGTGTAAGGTGTTGTACCTGGGAAGAGTAACCCCAAAATAACTTATACACTTGGCGGAGTTGAACTAAAGTCAGTAGTGGAGGAACGGGACTTGGGAGTTACGATACGATCAGACATGAAGTTCTCAGAGCATTGTAGACTGGTTGTAAGGAGGGCCCATGGTGTCCTATCGATGATTTATGGAACAATCGCTAGTAGAGATAAGGCTATTGTTAGACCACACTTGGAATACTGTATTCAAGTATGGAGACCGCACCTAAAGAAAGACATTTTTCTTCTTGAAAGGGTCCAGAGACGGGTAACTCTCCTGGTGAGATCGGCAAAAGGGTGTCCATATGAGGAAAGACTTCGAATATGTGGGTTGCAGAGCTTGAAAACTAAGCACCTTAAAGGAGACTTGATTGAGATGTTTAAGTCTCTGAGAGGCATAAGTAAAATAAATGAGAACGAAATTTTCACGCTTATAAATGATTCTAGAACAAGAGGCCATAATTTCAAGTTACGGGGGGGGGGGGAGTTGTTTAGACTGGATTGCAGGAAGTTTTATTTTAGCCAGTGGGTTATAATTTACTGGAATAAGTTACATGGTTTGGTGGTTTGGGGAAATTTAAAGGTCAGCTGGATTCAAAGGTCACCTACGGGAGGAGGAAAACGCATAGGTTGTCTATTTCCTGTATTCTTATTAATTATTTGTTTGTTTTTAAATTCTTCTTCTTATTATTTATTTATTTATTATTTTTATTTATTTATTTTTTTTGTCTGGTGAAGCATAAGCCATAGGCTTCGTTGCATCATGTGGCCATTATTAATACTAATACATTCTACGGAAATTATTTAATTAGGACGAAAAAAAGAAAGAAAAAAATGTTAAAAGAAAAAAAAAATCAAAGCAATTGAGCGAACAAGCGATTAATAAGTAGGTCAGACATTGCACCTCTAATCGCATTCCTATTCTACTGGAAACACCCATTTCATAACGTCGTATATCATCATCTAACCCGCTGAGTCATTCATAATTTGTGACCTAGTATCCATACGTTGAGTAATAACCTCCAAGTGAAAGGAATAATAGGAAAAAATATGGCTGTTCTCCTTTACAGCTAACAGGAATGGAAAAGATGGCGCTGTCGCATCGTGTGGACTAGATCAGCCGCGTCCTAATCTTTTCACACTTGCAGACCAGAAAAAATGGTGTCAAAGTCCGACGGAGCGGCATGTAGAACTTAATAATTTAATTATTGATTAATGTTTATTAATTTCTTCTACCCTCAAACTTAGATGTAATGTTGATTACCAGTTTTAAACCGAAAAATAAACTCCAAAGGCAACCGGATTCTATTTTACATCCTCATAGCCCTAATGAATATGGACAACGATCTACTGGGACCTTACACCTTTCTCCACCAACTCTGTTTCCGGTCTTCATATGCATCAGTAATGTCGTTCTAATTCTATTAATCCCTCCCAATTTCTCAGAAATGGATGGTAATGAATCGTTACAGTTCAAACGTATCTTTAATGTAAGCTGTTGAAGTTTTTGTTACTATTGAGTACTTTTATAGTGGGAACATGGTTTTCGGCAATGGATTCATGCCATGGTGACAAATTTATGTCCGCAAGTGCTTAAAGAAATGAAGAAAAATATAAGCGCCTTGCTTTTTTTTTTAATATTTTGCTACCAAAAAAACAATTTAATTATAAATTTAGGTGGAAACTTATTTGATAATCTGCGATCGTTTATCGTGAGCAGAATATTCAACACTCACTGTCAAAAAATTAAAACTTTTGCAGTTTGCGTCACCAGATAATTAAACGTACGCTATGCAAATTTAAGTTGTCAAGTGGTATGATCGCAGGTACCTTAGTAACAGATAAGCAGTATCCGTTTTCCTGGGACTTCCTGGTCGATCCAGGCATAGGGAAGATAGGGGATATTTCTGATTTTCAGAAAGGGGTTGAAGCATGTTTAGGAAGAACCCCAACTGAGAAAACAAAGGAACTCAGTGGGGCGAAAATATCATGGGTATTACAATTGGTTTGTGGCCTTCCAAAGTTCAACCCAATCGACAACATCTTATTCATTAATACTTAATTTCTATCATTGGGTTTTCCTTTCCCCTGAAATAACTGATGGGACTTAGAGGGGAACAGGCATTCTGTGTGTTATCAGACACTCAATCTAAAAAACTGATGGATCCAATATCTTTCTATTTCAGAAGATTTAGGAGAAGCCCGGTTGGCCTCCTCCCTGAAATACACTCATGCACACCTTCGCGATGGTAAGCCCTGTTACGTCACTCAGGTGGCAACGAACGTGTGGAGTGGTTCTCCAAGATGCCTGGTCAGCGTGAAGAGGAAAAGACCAAACCCTCCAGCACATGACAGCACGACGAAACAAATGGCCCTCTTACGGCAGCGAGAGGATCAGAGTGGAAGCAGAGGGTGCTAAGAATATCTGGGTAAGACCAGGCTTCCATGCACGGAAACTGAACTTGGCCTGTTACAACGCAAGATCGCTTATCAGTGAAGATAGGATATTAGAGCAGGAAAAAGGATTAGAAAATGTGAATTGGAATATCATCAGTCTGGCTGAAACAACAAGAAGAAATAAATCACTTTTAAGTTTATTAAGTGGAAATCTGCTGTACACCAATGGAAACAGTGAAAGGAGTGAAGGTGTAGTTGACTTTTTGGTCCATAAAGATATAAAAAACAACATTTTGGAATTCAAAAGTACATCACCAAGGGGTGTCAAGGCTAATACTGCTCAGGATTTCTAAGAGGTACAAGCTGAAGGTTATAATTATTTATGCACCAACATCGAGCCATGATGATGAAGTTGGTGAAATTTCTTTCACCAATTTCGGAATTGGTTAAAGAAATGAAAGAGGTGAAAGACTTGTGGAATTTGCAGAATCTTGAGGAATATCAGAAATGAACAATTTTTTTCAAAAAAAGAGTGAACAGAAAGTGGACATGGACGAGCCCAAATGGATTAGCAACTAATGAAATCGACTTCATCCTCACTAACAGAAGACATATCGTGAATGATGTTACCGTCCGGAATAAGGTAAATGTTGGAAGTGATCACAGAATGGTAAGACGCACACTTGATATAGATGTAAGAAAAGAAAGGAAAAACTGATTCGAGTAAATAATATGAAGGTCTTTGAGATAACAGAAGAGGAGAAAAAGCAGTATATACTGGCACAAACAAGTTTGAGTTTCTGCAGTCTGTTCAGGACCAAGATATCGACGAGAAATACTACAACTTTCTGAAAGTGATAAAGAGCAAGAAACCTAATAGGTAAAAATAAATTCAAAGAAGAAAACAATTAGTCAAGAAACACTCGTCATGATGAACCGAAGACGACAAATGAAGAGCAAGATAAACACTGACAAGGATAAAATTGAGTATACTGAGTTACGCAAAGTCATTAGAAAGAGACTCAGAGTACATAGGAAGGTTTAACAGAAAAAAAGTAGAACAAGCATTAAAAGAAAACAGAGGATTTAAATCAGCAGCCATGAGCAGTAATACAGAAAGCCAAATAATATTGAAGAATAGCGATGTTGTGCTTATAAACAGCAGAGAAGGCATAATTCAAATAGCAGAAGACTACTATAGAGAATTATACAAGGAGCGAGGGGATGATGCCAGCAGTGGGGAAGGTGGATCGCAAATTAGTATCACATATGACATACCCGATATTCTTCCTGATGAGGTAGAACATGCGTTGAAGAAAATGAAGAATCAAAAAGCCCCGGGGGAAGATGAAGTTACTGTAGAGTTGTTAAAATTGGGAGGAAGAGACATAACACAAAAACTGGCAAGGCTCTTCACAAAGTGCATTACAAAAGGTGTTACGCCTAAGCAGTGGAATAATGCAATCATAGTTTTGCTGCATAAGAAAGGAGATAAATCAGAAATTGGAAATTATAGACCAATTAGCTTGCTATCCCACATTTACAAGTTGTTCACAAGGGTCATTACTAACAGATTAGAAAGAATACTTGATGAGAATCAACCGAAAGAGTAAGCTGGTTTTAGGACAGGATTCTCAAATATGGGACAAGTCATTAGCTGTAATAATGATAAATGGCTGGAAGTCAAGAGAAGAATAAATTTTGGATGAATAGCATTCAGAAAATAGTCACATACTGAAGAGCAATATCCCAGTTTGTCTGAAACTTAAAATAATGAACCAATGTATACTCCCCACCATGACTTATGGAAGTGAAACTTGGGCACTCACCAAAAGAATGGAAGAGAAACTAAGAACTACACAGCGAAGAATGGAACGAATTATATTGGGAATCAGACTGTTAGATAAGAAGAGAAACACATGGATTAGGCAGCAAACTCAAGTAAAGGACATGTCTTGTCAAAACTAAAGAACTAAAATGGTCTTGGGCAGGACACATAGCTCGAAGACATGATGACAGATGGACTAAGAAAATAACAGAATGGTACCCAAGAGGAGCTAGAAGAAAATCTGGAAGACAATGACAGAGATGGACTGATGAAATTCACTAGTTCGTGGGTAGTAAATGGATGGCCAGTGCTCAAAACAGAAGGAACTGGAAAGTTGCTGGAGAGGCCTTCATCCTGCAGTGGATTGAAAATGGCTGATGATAATGAGACAACTGATTTTTAACATATAGGTACTGCTTATAATAATAGGAGTGAATGAGAAATTTTGATAAAAGGAAGATAGAGGGCATGATTTAATTCAACCACCTTTGCTTTTCATAGACATTAAATGCCTCTAGCTTTCAGGAGTAATGTCTCCGCAATCCTTGGCGTTTGTGTCTCTCCAACACTTGCGAATTTGGCGGTGGCGTAGCGAGCCGCCGCCAAGTTATATGAGGTTATATATCATCCATGCCAAGTTATATATTGAGGCGCCACGACTAAATATATGAGGCATGGATGGGATGAGAAAATGTTTGTCTGTTTCTAAGCGACAATTAGTATTGATTTATTGTTTCCTTGTGGTACACTTGATATTGTTGCGCATGAAAGACTACTGTACATATTGAAGCAGAATGGTATTAAAGGTAAGTTGCTACAATGGATAAAGGGATGGTTGAGTGGGAGACGACGGAGAATGATAATCAACGGATACTGCTCTTCGTGGATTAATGTTATTAGTGGAGTCCTCCAGGGTTTGGCGTTGAGCCCATTGTTGTTTTGTGTATTTATTAATGATATTGATGAAGGTACATCAGGATTAATGTCTAGGTTTTCAGACAATACGAAGGTTGACAGGGCTGTTAATTACAGTAATGATAGTACACTACGGCAACAGGATCTAGAAAAGTTGAGCAGATGGGCTGAGAGGTGGCAACTGAAGTTTAACATTAACAAATGTAAAGTACTGCGTATGGGTAGCAGTAACCCCTTAGTAACGTACCAACTGAGTGGTGCTACACTCAGGGTAGTGGAAAATAAAAAGGACCTTGGGGGTAATTGTGCCGTCAGATAAGTTTTCTTTGCAGTGCAGACAAGCTGCAAGAGTAGCTCATGGTGTCTTGTCAATGCTATACAGGAATTTTGCTAGCTGGGTAAGGAGGTGATGGTTCCCTTGTATTAGGAAATGGTTAGACCACACCTTGAGTATCTCGTACAGGTCTGGAGGCCTCATTTTAGAAAGGATGTAGAGCTGCTGGAACGAGTACAGAGAAGGGCAATGAGATTGGTGAGCGGAACAAAGGGTTGCTGTTACCACGAAAGGCTTAAGTTCTGCAAATTGCAGCATCTGGAGACTAGGCACCTGCGAAGTGATCTAATTGAGGTGTATAAGGCCTTGAATGGTTTGAGCAAGCTCAATGCTAATGGGATTCTTCCTCTTGCGCAGATTATTCACCTGAGGAGACATAAATTCAAATTGAGGAAAGACAGATGTAGAATAGATGTGTGGGAATTTGTCTTTAGGTGGCTGATAGTTGGAACACACTTCCATCTGTCGTAGAGGAGGTCGACAACTTAAATAAGCTCAAGGCAGAACTAGACAAAACATTTAGAGTGGATGGATGGGTGAAATCGGAAGTTTTTTTTTTTTTTAATGGCGGATGTTATATAAGCTTGCTTTCTTGCATAATATGCCTATGCTAAAGCTAAGGCTGGTTATTTTGATCCACAGTGCGTTTGTGAGTGGCATGGGCTATGAGAGTTAAATAAAAATAATTTATATTTTATTATTTAATTCTTTGTAGTTATTCAATCCATCATCAATCATGCCAAGTGCTGAAAAGAAAAAGTATCGACAGTGTCTGGATGAATATCTAGAATATGGAATATCTAGCTGATGGTTTTATTGAATGCTCATTCGACTAAAGACAGATAAGGACATAACATTGTTACAGTGCCCAAAATTCTGTTTTAAATTTTTAAAATATTCGATACGTTTACCGACTCTATCAGGATGTTTCCTTTTTGAGTTTAAAGCCATCAAGACTTTTAAAGGAAACATCCTGATACAGTTGGTAAACGTATCGAATATTTTAAAAATTTAAAACAGAATTTTGAGCAATGTAACACTGTTACTGCCTTATTTAAGAAGAACACACAAATAAATGACGATGGAATGCTGGCATCTTATAAAATTGCAGAAATCATTGCAAAAACTGGTAATGCTCATGCAGTTGCTGAGACTGTTATACAACCCGCATTAGAGATTGCAATTTCAACAGCGATGCATCAAAATCCTTCCAGTATTTTCAAAGCATTGCCACTGATCAACAATTCAATTTGAAGATGAATCGAAGAGATGTAAGTTAATATTGAAGAACAGCTATCTGGCAAACCAAACTAAAAAAGGAAATTTTCTAATCAAATTGATGAATCCACAGTTACTGACAATAAGGCCCTTCTAATGGCATACGTTCGTTCGTTATTTCGAGGATGATTGTAAATTGCAAGAAGAGATGTTTTTTGTAAAATCTATAGAAACTGGCTGTACTGGAACGTCCATTTTTGCTGTTTAAAAACAAGTATCATTGGAAAATTTGGTATCTGTGCCACTGATGGTACTACCTCCATGGTGGGAAGACATGAAGGTTTTATAGCCCACCTAAAGGAAGTATGTCCCGAAGTTCTTGCAATACACTGCATTGTGCACCGACATCATCTGGTTGCCAAAAATATTAGTCCAGTTCTTTATCAATTCTCAGTATAGTTATTAAAATCATGAATAAAATAAAGTCGCACAGCAAATATGATATGCTATGTGACCCTTTCAGAAAATTTTGTGTTGATAACGAAGAACAGTATGTGAGGCTTCTTTTACACACAGAAGTCAGATGGCTTTCTAAAGGAAACTGTCTAACAAGGTTTGTAAACCTTTTTGATACGATAATTAGTTTTTTAGAAAGCGAAGGGGAGAGATTTAGCAAAGGAGATCATCAAACACAAAAACAACATATACTGTATGGCTTGGATTTTTCGAAAACTTAATGAAGTATCATTTCAACTTCAAAGGAAATTAATTGCGGTGATAGATTGCAAACGCATATTAAAAGCCTTCGCTGAAAAACTGGAAATATTTGAAAGCAATTTAATGAGAAAACAATTTCGTGGTATGCAAAAGTTAGCTGAAATCAACGAATCTAACCGAGAACGATCTTAAGTAAGAATTATTCAGATCATTTGTGGTCTTTAAAAGGTGAAAGGAAAAATAGATTTTTCAGATTTATTTTCTTTTGAAGTGAAGCCATGGATGTTGGATCCAATTGGATGCGATGTAGGGTCTGCTAGTGAAGAAATTCAAGAACTCATTGAATTAAAATGTAAATAAATGCAAATATAAATTCGAAAAAGGTCGAATGGCTGAGTTGTGGGGATAAAAAACAACTAAACTTTATCCAACAGTGGGGTCTGAAATGGCCGTACTTCTTTGTTTTCAGTCTTATATGGTTGAAACTGGTTTTAGTTCAGTAAATAAAATATTAACAAAGGAAAGAAACAGAATTGATATGTGTTCAAGAGGAGACATTAGAATTAAACTTACTAACATCATACCGAACATTGAACTTTTAGCTAAGACCATAATACAGCAGCTAACAAATATCCTGATGGAAGAATGGTTAAATCTGGAGTTAAACTCCCTCAGACTCGGCCCTCATGGGTAACAGAATTGGAATAATCCCATACTAGCAGCGAGGGCACAAGTGCGTAACTAGCATTTGTGATGACGAAATTAAATTTGCTATTTAGGTGGAATCAACATTTCCTATTTTGAAAAAGAAAGAAGAGAGATTTTTATCCTTATTATCTTATGGAGATTTTATTTCGTAACTAAGAATAAATAAAGGCTGTCGAGTTGTCTGTTTAATGTCTATAAAAATCCCAAAATATCTCTTATAATGTGAAAAGAAAATCATCCAAACAAATTAGAAATATAGAGAAAGAAGCCGAAGTCTTTTCAGCCAGATCAGTGAAAGATAAAACCGGAGAAGGAAGTAGTTTGAGAGAGGATGTCTTACCATTTGGAGAGCAGCACTCGAGGTAATCCTGAGGGCTAACAATTACGGAAGTGAATTGCCATCTGAGATACAGTTGTATCTTCCTCTTTTATGTTGAAGCTCGCTGGTTTTAATACGCGGTGATAAGATACCGAGCCGCGCTAATGAATCCTTTATCCTCATTACTTTGTGGAAGTATATCTCAGACAATTGCTTATTCACCTGAGATAAAATGATACGCGGATGCCCTCCCCCTCGAGTGTGGCTAATTCAGTGGCTGTTCAATGGTTATTATTAACAGTAGAATTATTTCTTCCATCTGTGACTCCGACGCATAAGTCCTGCATCTTTAACAGCCGACGTTTATGTTGAATAACATTTAAGAGGGCTGCCTCGTGGCTCGATTAATTACTCCACAAGCCGAGTTTGGTTATGAGTTTTGAGGAGGTGACAGAAGGACAGAAACGGAAAAAAATCCATGAAGTAATCCAATATGAAAAACTGAAAGAGAATGCTAAGGTTCTTACGAATGCATAGAGTAAAATGTATTTAATGGTCACAAGCCACTTGTACCAAACATGGAGTTTTCTAAGCCACTTTCTGTTACTGAAAATATTTTATTAATTAAAAGTAACGGATATACGTATATGGATGACCTACTGGGTTAAAAATTGGTTTGTAATCGGATCGACTGTTGCATAGGGGAACATTCATCGTGAATGATCAGGAGTTGATCCTGAAATATTCTCGTTCCAACAGGCAATTCAATACATATTGAATGGCCTGTTGGAATACTTCTAGATCTATTATTATATTGCTTGTGAATTGGCATCCTGTGGATAGATCTCGGCGAATAAAATCTATAGAGGATGGAGAAATACTAAATTACAGTCTTTATTCGTAAAACCTGTCTTGCGCTGCAGATTTGGTTTTAAAGGCACGGAGTTATAACTCTATTTCCTACTGTGCAAAAACCATTATTTCAGTCAAAGCCGACCGGGCTAGCCGAGTGGGTAAAGTACCTGCCCGGCAACCCAAAGGTCGCGGGTTCGATTCTCGCCTCGGGCTTGGATCAAAGTACAGCACAAACCTTGGGAGGTGCAATATGGCCACAGAAGCCGATGCGCCAACAACTACAAAATCAAAAAAAAAAAAAAAAAAAAATTTCAGTCAATAATGTAAGAAAATTAAAGATATATTCTTGACTGCACAAGTTATCGACCTCTCAGTGACGCTGGATCCTTGAAATCGGGTTTTTTTTGGGGGTGGATAGACCCGGAAAAATCGTAAAGGAAGTAACGAACCTAAGTTAATTACAGCACTGCTTCCCTTTGGTAAGCTGTCCCTGCTCTTTCACGTATTAGATGCACGATTAATCCCTTTCCCCAGAAATAGATTGCATGCGAACAAAACACCCTAATGCCTTATAGCCTTAGTTCTATTACAGAAAAATTAACAACACATACATTTTTTACATTTAATATTCAAATATCTTTTTAAGTAATAAATGTTATTTTTTACTTTTTCTTTGATAATGCATCCTGCAGTTGTTTTAAATCCCTAAAATTCGGTTAAAATGGCTAAAACACGTAAGCGAATTGATCACTGAAAAAAGTATGAAGACCTTTTTTTTTTTCACCCTTACAATCACGACTTATCGCTTACTCTGGCTGTCCTTCTTGATATCAGCCAGAACACAACCTTTGCTGAACCTTAAGACAGCAATGCATAGCATTACCCAAGCCAGAAATAGAAACAATCACCGAGAGACCCAGCTAAAATGAATGTTTATAACTCAAACTACAAACAGCTACACAAAAGTTAGCAGCTTTCCATTCCAGAACGAGAGAAAAAAAAAAGAAAAAAAACAACAAGGAAAGAAAAGTGAACACAGCACACGATCCTCTGTTCTCTCCTGAAAATATTTAAACTTTTGACAACGCAGAGATTACTCAAAAAATATGTGAAGTGAATCACGCTCAGTCATCACCACACGTGGCGTGACGTAATAACAGTTACGTCACAACTTGGCTCAGAATAACCGACTTGGCATTCTCAAATGTAAACGATTTTTATTAATTTCTTTCCTTAGCTAAATAAATATTAATAAATTAAGTAAAATAACGCAAAACGTATTATAAGTTAACGCTAAATTTTAATTATTTTATCTTTTGAAGACTTGAAAGTAGAAGTATTTCCTTCGGCAATGAGCCAAGGCCGAGGCGTGTGTGACTTGTGTCACACTATTGTCCTTCAGGAGAAGACTGTTCATGACCTGGTATACACGATAAGAAGTGGTGACATTCCAGCAATTGTGTCGTAATTATACAGGGTAATGGTTGCGTTACAACCCTCAAGGAAACTCTACTGCGAACTAAAATAGAGCGAGATTTAAAACGACAGGATATAAGGCCATTTCACTTTTTTCCTAATTCCAATCATTTCGATTTGTTTAAAGACTACTTTAAGCAAGAAGAAAGAAGGAAAAAAGTGGAAACGATTCTGTGGTATTACAATGGTGGACAGTTGATGGAGGTGTGGAGAGACGGGTAGATTAAAGAGGGCCAGAAAAAAGTAAAATATTTGAAATCTAAAGAGCGAAAGAATTTAATCTAATCAAATAAAAGAGTGGAAGAATTAATCGACCAATTAGTGAACAGACAGTGTCTCTAATGAAGTGAATTGTACTCATTTCTATTGTTTCGCTAATTACTTAATGTGGGCATGCGTGGTACGAAGTATAAAATTTCTCTTTGCTTTAGTATCTGCTCCTGAATCGAGAGCAATGTTCTTTTACTACGCTGTTTTTATAAGGGCTTGTTAAATGGCATCCTCAGTTTAATCACTCTGAAAGTATACGAAAGAAGGTTTACACTTTCTTTTGCGATATTTTTATTGCGCCATTATTTTGTCAAGTCTGAGAACAAATTACTTAGGCGCAGGAAAAAAAAAAAAAATAAAAAGCGACTTATCATGCGTAATTTTCTATTACGGAAGGCTGTTTCAAAAATTCAAAACTAACGAAATCTTGACTGCCCTTCATGTGAATGACAAATGAAGCTGTAAATTAATTAATCACAAAGACACAAACAGACTGGAAGAATGGTGTGCAGTTTCCTGTCAGCGGTGAACAAGAATCACCCAGAATTTCATGAAACCTAATCTTGCGATCAGGCCAGTCGGGCAACATATCGTCTGTTTAGTGGGTTCTGTGCATGTTCAATCGAGTTGAGTTCGGGAGAGTGAAGTGGCCTCATTAATGATCTACAAAAGTGTGTCTTAACCAGTGGTCCGCGAGAACTTAGCAGATTATTTGTACGTTGATTTTATTAATATAATAATTTGTATGTATTACTTCATAAAACCAAAGATGTAAAAGATATTGGGGTAGGTTCCAGTAATATTTGCTCAATTGAAAGGCGGCCCGTAGCGTGTCCGAATGGTTAAGAATCAGTGATGCTCTGAGTCTGCATGCTGTCAACAGTGATTCTTGCTCCAGATCACAGAACTGGTGTCGTTTCTCATCCAAAAGGATTGTTCCGAGATCAAGACAGTAAGGACACCTTGAGAATAAGGTTGGGAATGTCGTTTGGGCTCGTCCGTGAGGAGAACTTAGATCCATCGATAATTTCTAACCATGATGTTACAGAGTTTCCTGTGCTGCGTTTTGTGTGTCTTATGGTGACGTGCTCTTGTGGATTCAACCCATTGGTCGCCTGGCATAAGGTCTGCTTTGCCGAAGACAATTTTTGTTGATTTTATCTCCTAACCTCAGAGAGCTCATATTGCATTTGCTTGCCATTCTTCCATTGGTTTCGACAAGAAAATCAAAGTCAAATATCTTTTAAAAAGTGAGAACAGGCAGCTTGTCTTCTTTGTGCTGTTTCATTCCGAGGAACTTTTCTTCCCAGGATCTATTTAATACTATGATTAAACACGTGTGCCCTATTCTACTGTTTCCGATCAGACTCCATTCTCCTAAAAGACTCTTTCAATTCGTGGCTTCTGGTAAATAACGCTGAAGGACATTTCTCAACAATAAATTTAAAATTGATTATTTTTCTCATTTCATCTGGAAGAAGAGAAGAGCAAAGTAAATGTTACGTGTTTTATCTCCTTATTACATTATCATGCCTTCGCGAGTAACATGGTTAATCGCCATCCTCCCCACCGGGTTGGAAAACCATGAGTCCGATTCTCACTTATGGGTTTTTTTCACAATGTGACTGAGCTAATTGATCTCAGGCGAGGGTAGTATGTATTTTTCTCTCCCTGCAGCTCAGGTTCTTCATCCAGAAAAAAAAACAAGCAATCAATTACATAACACACGAGATTTACAGACAATATATAAGAATCAATATAGTCTAAGTCGCCGATGCGCCTAAAACAGTACAGCAAGCAATCATTCAACCATCCTACATGCGAATTATAGAAAGAAAGACAAAAATAAAAGGAAAAGCTCTCAATATGGATGGAGAGGAATCAGAGCTGCGCTCGTGACTAGTCTTCAGAGGAAGGCGATTAAAAGGATCGATGTCTTAAAAGGATTTATTTCATAAATAAAATGAAAAAAAATGTCTGATATGGGAACAGAAGCAAGAATATTAACTACGATCGCAAAATTAAATATCAGATTTTAAAAACTTAAAATACATTTATTTTAGTATGTGGAAATGTGTTTTCAGCTAGTTTCAGATTACAAAAGAGTCGATTCATAACCATACTGAGCCCGAATGCACAGGACACTTTGACCTGACAAAAACCCAGCAAAAAAGCCTAATTGCAATACTTCATCAACAGAAGAGATTTTTTTCACCCACTTACTTGTCCAGTTTGGAAATTTGACCCAACCACACAGACTGACCGGCACCCGGTTTTCCCAAATCGAAACTCGTCCTCACTTGCCAATTAGTCCAGCTGGATTGGATCTCGGAAAGAAAAATTCTCACCGACAATTATCTCAAGGAACACCTCCTATATCAGGTCTTCAACAAGTTATATTCGTCTCTGTAGACTTTCTTTCCTTGCTGTAATTTTTCGAATACATTTAATAAAAAATCGTATTTCCTTGACAGTTACTGGACTACAGTAATTTATTTTCCCTGAAAGCATCCATGATCGAATTTAACAAACTATCGTATGTGTAGTTTAAGAACTTAAATTCCAACGGTTCTATTACTTTCAGCGACTACGTTGTCAGATAGGAAAGATTAACCACAAGTGCTCCTTGTGGCGGTAAATGAAAGTAAGTAATGTCTTGTGTAAAAGACGTTTGAAGAAGAAAGAAAGAAACCGATAAGGGAAAAAAAAAAACACGCAGGGCGGAAAAGGACTCCTCTCGATACTAGAATGAATGAAGGGGAATCTAGAACATGAAGGTGGTGACACGAACTAATTGTCCGTATATTGATTTCGAAAAGTATCGTTCTAACTCTGTTCAGAGCACAGGAAAACCAATAGTTTGTACTCAATTAAACGAATAAAGAACACCAACAAAAACACTCTTAACCTATAAAACCAAGAAATTTATTCTCTGTCAGGACCAAAACAGATTTACTCGAAATTAAACTTTTAGTTTAAAAATTGGATTAAAGGTCGAAAGAGTTCACAATATATATGGAATATAAGAATATTATACAGTAATTCATGGCACGTAGTAGCGAGCTTAACCATGGTAAAAATAAAACCGTGTGCGCATTTGTATCCTTGCTCTTGACCACTCGGCTGCAGATAATGTGAAAGATTATCTTCATGTCTTTCATTAAAGTAAAAAAGACCTAAAAAAGCTCTCAATAAGAAGAAATAGAGAGTAATCAGGGTTCTGCGACCCTGATTACTCTCGATTTCTCGACTCCTGATTACTTGTCAAATAACGCCCCCTCTAGAGTTTTTGGAACAGCGAAAAATATCTGCGTTGAGGCCCAGTTAGTCTCGAAAGGATTTATTTCATAAATAAAATAAAATGTATGGTATCGAAACAGAAACACGAATATTAGGTACAATTATAACTTAAATATTAGATTTTATAAACATAATATACATTTCTCTCAGTATCTAGGAGTGTTCAGAATACAAGAGGCTGTTCACAGACAGACTGAGCCCGATTGTGCAATGGACGTGACCTGAGCATAAACTCTGCTAAAAAGCCTACCTGTAATACACCAATAGAAGAGCATTCTTTCTTGTCCAGACCAAAAATTAGACTCAACCACACAGACTGACTGGGCACCAGTTTGCATAAATCGATGCTGGTTCCCAAACAAAAAAGCATGATCATTGGCCACTTGTGAATTCATCCAGCTGGATTGGAACTCGGAAACAACAATCTTTGCCTACAGTCATCTGAAGGAAAACCTTCTATATTACCCCCTCAAAGATATCAAGCAGAATTGCTCAATGAACGAATATTTTCAAGAATTAATCAAATAACTCTCTCTCCAGCGCGCGTTAACAACCTCAGATTATAAAAGTACTGAGCCTTATCAAGATGCTATTGAGATTGAAGATGATGCCTCTGCACCTATTGAGGAACATGTTTTCTTGCAGGGGTACGTCTGCCTAATCCTATATAGATAGATCATTGGCGTCTTTTTTCTGATGTGGAGCACAAGCTAGAATATCGGAATTAAGACATCCCCAAAACAGTTTTGTGGATAAATTCCATCATGATTAATTGGTCGTTAATTACTCTTTGGGCCATTAAATACTCTTTCATTCTTAGGCCCTCGCGGTAGCACAATTAGTGTAATCACCGTCGTCTCCGCACCAGGTGGAAAAGATCTGAATTCGAATCCCGTCAACGACACGAGGAATTTTTATGGGCGCTGAGTTAGTCGGTCTCAGGACAAGGTAGCATGGTTTTCCCCCGGATTGTCTGTTTTTTCGACCAGCAAACAGAAAATTGACCAACCAACCAACTCAGTCATAATCATATACAAATTTTGACATCACGCTCTTTATCCCTTCATCGATTTCATTTACGAAAAAAAAAACAATAGTAGTCCCAGAACCGATCCTTGGGGAATCTTATTTCTAACGTTAGACCAATCTTAAGAGTTATCATTAATTACAACCCTCTACGTCCTGCCCTGCAGCCATCCTGAGAGCTATCTTAGAATTTAACTGTGATTCGAACATGTTCCAGCTTATACAGTAACCTCTCATGAGAAAAGTTACTGTATAAGGTGTAAGCTGTGTAAGCCTGGTATTGCACACTTTATTATTTCCTCCATGATTTCCCCTACCAGTGAAGTCAGACTGACCGGTCTGTAGTTATCCACTTCGCTCTTAGCATCACCTTTTAGGTATTATCGATACATTACCACTTCTCCAATCTAAGGGAATCTCTTCCGTGTCCAATAAAGCCCTCTAAATTAACCTTAATGGTTCAATATACTCTCTCTCTCTCTCTCTCAAAATTACAAGGTATAAGCCATCAACTCATCCTTACTTTCGGGTAGCACGACAGATCGCTGAAATATATTTTCCGCCACTGTGCTTGAGGCGGATAGTTCGGTAAAGTTCAAAGCGGGTTGGATAGACTCTTTTTGTCGATCGAAAGGCATGAATGAAAATATAAATTTTTTCACTCATTTTTGGCAGATGCGGAAAAGAAGTCCACTTCCGTGCATCATTTAGCCATTAAAATACTGATACCAATTCCACGAGCTTTACTTGCCTTTAGGGCCGAAAGTTTTTCCAATAAACAATCATCCATAACTTTAATATCGATAACTTCATATGTCTTTCATCCCTGGAGATCGATGCGAAGTACCCGTTCAGTTCTTCTGCCAAATCAGCTGGGTTATCTAAGACTTTTCCATGAACATTACTCGATAGCCCGCTCTCAATTGTTTTATTTTTCTGTATATTCGCAATTCACGAAAAATTCCTTGTCCCCCCCCCTTTTTTTTTTTTGTTTTGCTCACTTAACCAATGTTTACTTTTACTCGGCCTTTAGACAATCTAACCTTCTCTGTAGTACTATTAGAGTTCGACTTGAGCTCATGTAGGCTTCGGTAACTGTCCCATTCCATCTTATTCTGCTCTGTTAGACTGTCCAACTCTGTATTCGTCCATCTCAGCATTCTCTTCGTGCAGTACATTCTTAATGGTATTTATGCATTCATGGTTTCTGTGACAATAGCATTAAGGATATTTCGTAATCCTAATGTATTAACCCTCCCTCCGGTGTCTGCCCAATTGACAGAGGCTGCGTAGAGTATTAAATCAGTCATCTTTCCCGAAAGTAAAACGCCTTTTACAACCTCTTTCTTCATCTTTCAGCTAAGGACTGAGTAATCACTTCCTACTAATGGCTCTTGAATGCAGGTAGACAGGTGTTTCGAATTCACTTCCACCCATTTCGGGCTCGCAACGGACTCGAGCGTACTAGCTGAGCAAAGCAAGGAAGGGAACTTTTTCTGAATCAAAACAAAAGAAAGTTTATTCCAATCACTCATACTTTCCTCATTGCCAAAAAAAGTGACTACCAGTTGATGTCCATACCGTCATCAGTAACCCCGACATCATTAATTTATTCGAAATATCGCGTGGATTATTTTATGGTATCCAAATATATTTTATATCAGTGTATATCTGAATAACCACGCCCGAACTGTCTTCTTCACTGCTAAATAGAATTTTAAACAATTTCTATATTTCATTCAAGATTCGTGAACCAATTTCGACAATTTTATTCTGTTGTCAGATGACTGCTCTTATTTCGATGAATTAAATGGGTTTTCGATTTGTTTTTCAGTTATTTCAAGAGTTTCTTAAAAGAAATATCACAATCCGAAATCATTTTTTCCTCTTTTTACTCGCATGGAGGTGGACAGGTGTTTCAAAGCTGCGTTATTTACAAGAGATACGACTGTTTTGCTCGGCCTCCCAACGGGAAAGCAGTTCCAGAGGTCTTCCGTGTACTCCGAATCAATATCTGGTGTAGTACAGACAATTTTGTTTGATCAAAACTTTTCCTAGAGACAACAAAAAAGGCAGATGTATAGAACACGTATGTCGCTAATGGCTGTGATATATACTCTCTGCTGGAACACAAAAAAGGGCTTTTATTTATTCTTTAAGAAAATGGGCTATCATACAAATCCAACCCATCTATGGTGCGATATCAAATCAGAGTTAGTAAACTGAAGACTACACTTCAGAACACTACGTTTATGTTAAAAAACTAATTTGAACCATTGATGTCTTTGACTACGATCCAAATTAATGGATCGTTGTCAGAGACATCAAGAGTCACCTTTTTTCTTAAATACTACAACATAATTTCTTTATTTGCCTGAAATTAAATTAATAATAATTATAAGAGAAATATCCCCAGAGGGGTTCACAATAAAAATGAAATCGCCCAAAAAATTGGCAGGTTAGATAGCAGATTATATAACTTACGCAGAAACATGAAGATAACACAATAATAATTCAAAAGTTAGGAGGAATTGTTTCTTGATCACATTATTGTTCTTGTAGGCTGAATCAGCTTCAAGTTTATACCGATGTTCCAATTTGCTGCTTTGCTGCTGATCAAAAAAAGGAGTCCTCAATGTGGTAAGGTCAGTCTGGCAAGAGCAGGTGCCTGAGCAGGTCCTTGGCTAAAATATTCAAGCTCTTTTTTTTGCTAAAGAAATTTTACGAACAAAGCCTTTACCACGTTTACCTCTGAAGTAGTCGTACAGCCTTTAATTTGCAATACACCACCTGTTGCGCAAAAGAAGCAAAAACCAGACTAGCGAGTGAAGAATAATGGACAGGAGACCATCTTGATTGTCACGCCACTCATCTAATTTCTAGAAAACGTCATGGTGATTTATAGTTTTCTTCACAACTGCTTAATTTTTCAAGTTAAAATTTTTCTTTTTTTTTTTTAAGTGCTTTATTTTGCATTCGATTTTTTTTATATCATTAATGTGTTGATATAATAATGGTAGCTAAGTATTTTATTACCATTTTCTTTTTTATTGTTAATCACTATATTGAAGAAATAAGATTTATTTGTTTTTATTGTAATTTTATATAATATTCTTCAGTAATAAGGTTTTAAAGCAACTAAGTTAACAACGCATAATCACAAATGACCTGTATTTCAGATTGCATATGCAGCGCGAGTATATTCCAAAATTTCTAGATTTGCCTATATTAGTTCAGTAAAAAATGTATGCTTGGCAAGAATATCTCGATAAAGTCATTTATTTTAGAAAACCCCCGAGTATGAAAGGTATTACAACCTATAGAACTCAGAATTTTGCTTGGATTGACATAAGAGAAGTTAAAGGGATAAATGAGGAAGAACAGAAGTTGATTCTGTGAGCTCGAAGTAGAAAACAAAATGGTTGTTAACTGCGGAACGTGTTAGGACTGGTTTGGAAGAGAGAGCGGGAGTTATTGAAGCCAGTTCAGAAGAACAGTGCCCATGGAAGTATCTAGTATCTGTAGAAAAGGCATGCAGCAGAAACAGAACGTCTGTGAGACAGAGAGTGGAGAGACTGTTAGAGATGAGTCATTAATTAACCTAACTGCCCTCTTCTGAATGGAATCTAGAAGCCTAAGAGGTTTTGGGGGCACCGGAATATTGTTCCCACCAGATATGGGAACAATATTATCCATCATAGGATGGCTTTGAGATTTGTACAGAGTGAACAGCTGTTTAAAAGAGAAGTAGATGCAGAGGAAACAACATTTGTGATGTGCTTATCGCCAAGAGAGATTAGAAGTCAGGGTAATCTCTAATAGAAAATTATCGCACTGAGCAATATCCTGAAGTGCCTTCCCATAATGGCTTGCTTACAAACTCCCCAGGTTTTAAGTTTCCTCGCAAAAACAACAGAAATGCAAGCATAATAGGAACAAGAAATGTGCAGTCTTGTATTAAAATTAGAAACAGAAATAGTTCGACGCTTAGAAATAATAACATTTTTATTAGCAGGCTAGACCCGAATACTACTTCCCAGCAGATGGACCAACTACTATTAGAGTTAGAAATTCCAGGTAGAGCGTTCAAAATAAGAACGAAACATCCCACATATTCATCATTTAGAATTGAGCTAAAGGATTGTGACATACAACAATATCTAAATCCTGATATCTGGCCAAATGGTCTACTCATCATGCCATTTTATGGAGCTATTGGAGGATCGGTCAACAACCCTAGTGAAAAGTTACCAACTAATTCTCAATCTGCTGAATTCTCTGCATAGCTAGAGAATAATATTCCTAATTCTCATCTTAATCCATCATTTAACTTGCCATCCAATACATCTGTTTGCAAACATCCTTCTAACACAAATATCCATCTCAGCATTTTTCTTCAAAATGTAAGAAGCATAAAAAATAAACTATCTACGCTTATTTCATTAATGGTTGAAGAATCGCATGACATCATATGTTTAGTTGAAACGTGGATGCAGGAATCTTTACAAGATGTCTTCCTACTGCCGAAGAATCTCAGCTACACGCCATTCATGACATCAAGAATTAATCGTAGAGGTGGTGGGGCAGCAATAATTTTAAAATCCAAATTTAAAGTTTTGAACACATACAACTCTAATACTTTCAACTTTGAAGGAATTTCCCTACTAATTCAAGTTAAGGAATCTCTGCTTCAAATTTATAATATTTATATTCCGCCTGGACCTACTGATGACATCATTAATGAAGTAATAACCTGGATCACCACTGTTCTTAAGCCTCAAACTAACATCATTATAATGGGCGACTTTAACCTTCCCCTGCCCAAATATAATCTACAAATGAAGCTGCTGTCTGACTCATTTTTAGTTCTAGGAGCAAACAAAATCAATGTCCCTGTTACAAGAGGTAATCAAGCGCTTGATCTTGTATACTCTAACTTTCCACTGCATGAAAAACTTAGTACGAACATTACATTTCAATCTGACCACAAAAGTATAGAACTGCAAGCAACAATTTGCTGCAGGAATCCTCGCCCCCTTCTGGAAATCACTAAAAGAATATCATCAATTAAATTCCTTCAGAAAGAAAAGTTTTTGCAGCTCTTAAAATACTACCCATGGGATTCTCTCAAAAATATTCCTATACAGGACGCCACCTTTCTTCTTATAAAATGGCTGAATCAACTGAAAACAGAGTCGGCATCCAAACTTGTTAGAATATCTTCTCACTCCAAACCTTGGTTCCAATCCCACCTGAAACCATACTTTAAAAGTAAGCAAAAATACCACAGGCAGTGGAAGAAATACGGCACTTCATCAGCACACATAAAATATAAAAAGAGCAGAGCTTTGTTTCAACTCAAAAAAATTCAGTCATACAAAAATTATGTTATGTCCACGCTAAAGCACAATAAAAGAGCACTTTCTACAAAAACAACAGCTACCTTACAGCATGATCTAGTTGTTGAATGGATAAGATGCAATATGAAAACAAGCAGATCTGACATTTTCACTGAAGGTATACAAAACAGATTTATAGCATTTAATTCCTATGAACAAGCAGACAAAGTGCAACATGTGTCTCCGGATCAAGCCCTGCTAGTTAGCCAACTTGTGAACAAAAATACAGTTCAGCATGCAGTTAACCAAATACGCCCTGATAGTAGTGAAGGCCCTGACGGCATCCCTGGTTTTATTATTAGATTGTCCAGCGTATACATCATTGATTCGTTAGTGCATATCATTTCCAGGTGCATCTGCCAGCCATTCCTTCCAAGACAGTGGAAAACTTTCAGGATTACGCTGATTCCTAAAAAAGCTTGCAGAAATAACCATTCCGGCCATCGACCAATTGCTGTTTCGTCAATAATCACTAAAATTATTGAAAAAATCATGCTCCCATATCTTCAACATGCAATCTTCGCCAAAGCACCTGTCAATATGCATTTTGGTCCCAGAGGGCGCTCCACAACAACAAGCCTAGCTGACACCATTGTACGCATCCAAACTGCATTTCAAGACAAGGCACAATGCGACGTATTTTATTTTGACATCAAAGGTGCTTTCGACAACATAGATCTCGAAAAAGCTTTTCAAATACTAAAAAATCACTTTCTCGTTGACGCAATGATTATTTCCTATCTTCAATACAGCCTAAATCGCAGACTTCTCCTCTTCCCCACTAATACTGACGATATTCTCGTCACAACCTCAACAGGCATTCCCCAAGGAGCCGTTCTCTCCAGTACTATATTTTCAGCATCTCTTCAACCACTTCTACAAGAAAATCCAAATCTACTGGCATATGCCGATGATTTAAAATTATTTATAACCTCCAAAGCCAGTGATGATATTCGCAAAGTTATCAATGATGCGAACTCACAGATTTGTGAAATCATCAAGTACCTGAAAGATCTCAATCTGAATATAAATGCAAGCAAATCTGCTCAAATTACTTATTCCCTTCAGAAACAACCCAACCACATAGAAATAAAAATTGCAGATGTCCCAATCCCAAATGTTTACGCTCACAAAGACCTTGGAGTTGTTTTTGATAAAAATCTCTCCTTTAATGCCCACTATTTATATGTTGCTCAAAAAATTCAAAAATCAAAATGGTTAATCAAACAAGAAACAGCAGCGATTCAAGACAGAAAAACAGTCATTAAGCATGTTCAAAGATGCATCTTTCCCATTCTGTCCTATGCTTCCGAAATCTGGTCTGGTGCTCCCCAAGTAACCGTCAAGAAATTCCTTGCCCTGGAATATTGGGTTCTTAGATGGCTCAATAGGAAGCTTCGCTTTCCCCATACAATATCGAGGCAACAGCTTTATAAAAACCTAAAAACAAAGCCTCTGCAACAGATGATCAACGAGTCTGGAGTCATGCTTCTTGCAAAGATAATCACCTCTGCATGCGATTCACCAAATTTAGGCAATATAATAGCTGCCCCCAACAGGGAAAATACAAGAAACCAGCGATTCAAATCCAGCCTCTCCAGGCTCAAACAAATGGACAGAATGTTCCCCAATGCATTTCTTCACCTCATAAATCATCACAACATTGATTGCAACAGGTTAATCAACTCTGCAGCCTACAGGAGTCAGATCTCCGATGAAATGAAGAAAAATAACCCAACCAGTAATGGCAGCTGAAAGCTAAATGCCCTGTTCTGCAATTTTTAAATTCATAACTAAAATTTCTAACCATTGTTAATATCTATATAAAACTTGCTATGTACATATACTTTATATCATTCCTTTGTATTCTTATCTGCCCCTAGCCATGTGCTGTAATGGGCTTGCTGTATTTGCAATAAATGAATATTTATTTATTTATTTATTTATTTTTTGCGAAATATAAGACAGGAGTGAGTTTTAGAAGGATTGAAATCAACTAAGTTATTATTTCCCGACTGGACAATTACCTGGAGATCAGCATTTAAGGATTTAGGAGTGGATATTCCAGATGTTGAAACTGTTTGAGCAGGGCAAGGTTTCTCAAACTGTGCAGTGGAATGCAATGTGCAGACGTCAGCAAAACTATGGATAGGATTTCCAGTCAGTGGAAGAAGGTCATTAATATACAAAAGGAAAATAGTGGGGGAAAGAATTGAACCTTGGGGACCACCACCATTAGGGGACAAATTAGAAGAGAGAGATCTACCGTCACTCGCAGTGAGTAGTCATAGAGAAAACTGGATACCCAATTACAAAAAACAGTTGGCAAACCACACGATGGGAGTTTATTTAGAAGACCTTTATGCCAAATACGATCAAAATCCTTTGAAACGTCAAGAGCAACTGCTTGAGTTTCACCAAACTTTTCCAGTGAATTTTTCCATGGATGAGTAACATCAACCAGTATATCACCAATGGATCAACATTGAAAATCTTGCAAACTTGTTTCTCTCTCTTTTTTTTTCTTTTCTGGTTCAGGAACGGTTAATGCTTATCTCTGTTCACAAGATGGGCACCATTCGTTTAATACTGTTTGACATTCACTTTCCTTCTAGGAATGATTTTTTTGAATTTATTTAAAGTTTTCTGGGAGAAGGGAAAAAAAAAACCAATTGCAGTAACCCTTTTATTATTTTCTTCCAGTCACGAATGGAACTGCGCCATTTTTTACGTCAACGTAGATATGAAACACGACACAGCTGCCGTTACCAAGGCAACAGGTTCGTAGAAAGGGAACGGGACATTTGGCACAATAAAAACAGTGAGCTTAAAACTTCTTTCAGAATAAAAGGACCCTAAACTGCAGTGACGTGACAGCCACAGTCAAATATATTTCCACTGGAGGCGGATCTCGTGTAAGCAAAAACTTGTTCGTGCTTTGCATACAACCTTTGGTACGCTGTTGAAGTCCTTTCATGCGACTGGAAGAACTATTCGCAGATAACTGGGAGAATAAAGTTATTTTTCTTGCCAAGAGTTAACACGAGTGGAAGGAAATTGGAATTTCTTTTTTCGGACACGCAAATGCGAGGAAAAAGGCTTTTTTCTGTTGTTGTTAAATATCAAACTGCGAGAAAGAGGAATATGAAATTGAGTGTTGAATATGAATTTGACATTCGCGCTCTGTATTCTATCTGCAATCGGAGGGAAATGAAAACAACGGTAATTCTTGCAGATTCTAAGAAATTCCTGAAGGTGTGAAGATAAAAAACTAGATGGCGAGGATTATGGTTCAATAACCATAAAGGAAGTGGCAGGCACTTTTCAAGGAGCTTTTCATGGTTTTCCCATAAAGATTTTGGTACTTTCTGTACATCTTTGTAGTGCGAATGCTCAGTTATTCAGATTAGTTACTAGCCTTAATGCAAAGTGCATTTTGTGGAAGAGAAATCGAATGCAGTACGCGCGTTGAAGGCTGGAACAGTACCATCTAGGAGGAGTTGCTGATAGGCATTTCAAACAGAAGATATTGCTAAAAAAAAAACCGGCGACTTTATTATTCGATCATATAAAGTAATTTTTCTGTGCTTTTGTAGAATTTCTGAGACTAGTTCAGAAAGTCTTTTTATTGCAATCTTCCTTCCTTCCAGCTGTAATATTTTTACAAATGAGAAGCATATTCAGACTGTCAGAAGCGCGCTTGGACTTTTAAATATTTTAAATAAGACTCCCAAACATATTGAAAAGGATCTCCAAAAGATTTTAAATCATATTTTGGACTTGATAGCTGGGCTCACTCCATATAATTAGTTCATTGATTTGAGCATACGTTTGCGTCTTATAAAAATATAATAAATCAATAAATTATTATGTTTAATGGGAATTCGGTTGATTTAATTTTTCCATGCGGGAGAAAATCTGCTGTATTGAATTAAATGCGACTTTCTGGACATTGTCACCCAATTCACGAGAAGTTAATTATAGACTTTTTTTTGCTTTTCTAATGTTTAAATCATACAAAACTCTACAAGGAAAAATGTAATTATTGAAATTAATTGAGTTACATCCTCTTTTGTCTGATGATTCAACTATTTAATACTGTACTTTGATTATTCCCGCTGTACATACCACTCCTTTCATAAAAGAACAAACTTTACTTTGCAACGAGTTGCCCTGATACTGCACTGCTTTAAAACAGATGGCTTCGCCAAAAGGCTACTCGGCCATTTCTTAAGAAAATAAGACAGCTATGAAGACCCGCTTCGAGACCAACTTGTCTCTCATCAAAGACTGTGGGCTGCAGTGGTAATAATCAGACAAAACAGTTGTAAAGAAGTTGTTCGACGGCAGCTGTAATGTGGTATACAAAATGAGAGTTTTCGAAGTTATGATACAGTTGAAGCTGTCTGCTTTGTCTCAGCGTTGTCACAAGATACCACCTGCTATCGGATCAGAAACAGTTAATTCTGAAACATTCCTCATAGCAGTCTTTTAAACTTTTGGCGAGCCCATCTGCTTGAGCGTGGTGCAGCACTTGGGCAACTCATTACAAAGGTAAGTTTGTTCCACTGCGAGAATTAAGACCATTGGATTATCAATGTAGTACAAATGCATGCTGTTGGCCGCAAAAACTGATGAAAGGTCAAGGTAGCTCTACAAAAACATAATTTCTCTGAAACTACATAGCTTTAGCTATGTTATAACTTTTAATTTATCTCTTTTAGTGCTATGTCATACAGCGCTAGCGTGATCTGATGATTTTGATGTCATTTTAGGACAGCCGGGAATAAAGGAAGATTGGTATTTCTCCACAGTCCATTATTAAAATCAAAATGTCATGGAGACTCATAAAGATATCTTGCCTCATTATAATAATTATTCCTGAAGAAGATCTTAATTTTTTTCTTATTCTCCTCTGCGAAATAATTTTTTTCTCTGAAGCACATGATATTCTGACATTTTCTGCCACTATGTTTATTGTTATTTGTTCATATTTAACAAATTGAAGTTTAATTTACATTTGAATCACTACTACTATATTTTAGTCAATATAAACGTTTACAGATGTAAATATACTGTCCAGGCAAAACGTTATGATCATCTCCCCCGTGCTCTAGCAATCGGTCATTCCTTCTTCCCCTCTACCTCTGTGGTACACTTTTTGCGGTGAGAACTGAACATAACGCACCTGGCAGTGCACATCTTCATTCCAACTGCCATTCATGTATTTTTAATTCTGATGAAGGCTACCATATAGCCGAAAGCTCATATATTTCTTCTTTATTTGTACGCTCTGTGTGTAACTATAACAAATTTCTTGGTGAGAACTGGTAAATGTGATACTGCAGGTTCGTGGCAATGCGGTCCATACGAAGTACTTGATCGATACGGGCACTTTGTCCGAACCAATCGACATAAAACGGTGGAACAGCTGACCATCGACTTTTACCGTGGGATGACCAGCGGTGTTCCCAAGACCACGATCTAGCGAATCCTCCTCCTTACGGGGTCTTCGGATTAGGCGCCCGTCAAGCTGCTCATGCTTAGGCCATCCATTGCCAACGACGCATAAGGTTTGTCTGAACGGATTTATCCACCATTGACCACGAGAAAAAAATTCTTTTCTGATGGATCATATCTTCTACTATGTGGTGTGGACGGTAGTTGGAGGGTGCAACGACAAACTGCAGAGAGGAATAATTCCGATGTCTTGGTTCAACAGAAACAGGCAGGTGGCAGCAGTGTTTTGTTGGTGGGGGATGTTTTCTTGCGAATCACTTGGAGCCCTCATAATGCTCTCTGCCACGTTGCCGGTATTGTTCGACAGCGGTTCGCCGAATGCGAAAGTGACTTCCAGGTGCTGCTACCTTTCCACTGAACTCGCCGGATATGAATCCCATAGAACATCTCCGCGATATGTGGATCGACAGACCCAGCATTTCGATCATCCACCACCGATTATCGCAGATCTACTGGATGCAATTATGGAGACATGGTACAAAATACCTCTTGCAACGCTCGGAGGCCTCATAGAATCCATGCCTCGCTGTACGGAGGCAGTATTAATGGTAAGAGGAGGACATACCCACCATTATAAATAAATAATAAATAAATTTTCTGTTTATACTCCGGGACGACCAAATGATCAGAGGAGTTCACAAGATAGACAGAATACAAGAAACAGCACCGTATTCAGCAGTCACGGGCTTGAACCCCGGTCACTCAAGGCACGTGTACTTATGCACCCGCGCGCCTGACCACTAGGCTACGGCGGCCTTGAGGTAGGTGATCATTATGTTTTTTGGCTGGACAACGCAAATTCAGTTGTTAGTCCTCAATATTCATTGTTCTCTAAAATAAGGAATATTTTAAAATCCGCTACCTTTCAATACTGACGGTGCGGGATTTTGAAGAGCTTACCGTATAATTTATCAACGAAGTGTAACAAATGGTGGCAGAAAATTTCATAATGGGTACTGAAAGTATCCATTATGAAATTTCCTGCGGCTCTATAAGCTTCTGTTCAGCAGTCTTCTGGGAAATTTTTAAATACAGTAAACTTTAAAACCCTTTGGGATCGGGAGGTACCGGATTTTAGAGAGGTATATCTAGTGATTAAGTAGTTTTAGAGGAACATATTTCAATAAATATTAAGCAGAAGAAACTGAACTTTTTGGATCTGTAAATAGATCATTTGTAATTTAATGATTGTGTTGACCTTTCATTTGTTTTTCAGTAGCTGGATTTAAATTGCATGGATAATACAATTATATTAATTCTCATAGCAGAACAAACTCTTGTTTTTGTAACGAGTTGCCTGGTATTGCACTACTCTGAACAGCTTTAGCTACTTTACAACTCTGATAACTGATTTCGTATACTACATGAGGGCTCATGTCGAGCAAATTCTTCACAAGTGTTCAGTCTGCGTGTGGTCATTACTGACTACCGGCTATCTAATAAGAGACCACTTGGTCCTGAACAGGCTCCTATCATAGCAGTCTCATCTTTTAAACAAATGTCCAAATTAACCTTTTGGAGACGCCATCTCTTTGAAAGTAATGCAATGCCAAGATAACCGTTGCAAAGGTTATTGAGAGGCTAAGTTTAGAGTTGTTGTTTTGCAGTGGTCTTTATTCTCCGTGACAAATAAGACTATTGCATTATCTAGGCAGCTTAAGTCTTGCTGATGGAAAAAAAAAAAAAAAAACAGATCAAAGGACAAGATAGTCCTGCAAGCATCTTATAAAGAAAGAAATATCACTCTGTTTTGCATGAATTGTAAAAAAAAACAAATGCGATCACTGATACAAGGTTCTCATTTGCTGGATTTTTTCTGTATTCTTAATTCAAAGAGTATTTTCTTTTTATGTTTTGCATTAACTTAATATTAGCACGTAGCTCAGCTTATTGACAAGCTGAACTTATTGTGGCATTCATGAGAGTATCTTAAAAAATAAAAGGTGTTTGAATAAATTTACTAATAATAAATAAAAAATTTTAATAAAATTAAATCACTAATGAATATTTAAGTTAATTTAAAGAATCCATTTTTTCTCTAGAAATTATTACATAAAGTGATAAGGCGCTTAAAAATTAATTTTACACAGTGACATAATAACGTATCTGAAAGAAAATTAAAAGTGAATCCGAATTATTACAATTTTCATCGCACGATTAAAATTTAAAAAATTATAACATTCTGAAAAATGCCTTTAAATTAATTTCTTGATGACTTACAGTAATAACAATTGCTATCAAGAATTAGCAGAATAATAATGCAATACGTAAAAAAAATAGTGTAATGAGCGTAATGTTTTGTTCAACTCTTGAAAGCTGTTTTCTTTTAAATCCATTTTATTTTATATTCTCTTTCAGTCTAATACCCTCTGCTGTCTTAAGTTTTCGGACGATGCCTGCGATTCAAATACACTCAGCTGAAGTATAAATTAACAAAAAAAAAGTATACGTGCTGAGGAAAAATAAAAATATCCTTTCGGTGCCTTTGAAAGTCACTGCCTATTTGTTTTCCTGATTACGAACGTAAGATAATATTGACACAGAATTTAATGATCAACAGGTAGCAGTATTACTGAGTAACACCCCCCTTCCTCCACACGCGTGTGTGTTATTTTTAAGAGAAAAAGCGCGGGTCCCTTGAGAGGCTAAGTTTAGAGTTCATCCTACGCGACATTTTGCGATGTTGTTTGGGTGAATGCTGTAAACAGAAAATTTTAAATATTAACGAAGAATGTTTGAAGAAAGACGCTTCTGTATAATGAGGAATTGCTGTTAGTGAATATTTAAAGTACAGCGAGCTGCGATTAATTCAAAAATATGCAAAAAAAATATTTTTGTTTAAAATTAAATGATATACGGTAAACTCGTTAAAATCAGGGGATTGAGGGGTGTCGCATTTTAATTATTTTTTGTTTTTAGAGGTCTTTGAGTATATCTAGAAGAGCACATATCAATGAATATTAAACACCAACAAATGAACTTACAGATAGTCGTTATAAATCGGTAAACATTTGTAATGGTCACCTTGTCTTTTGATTTGTTTTTGTGGACAACAGGATGGAATCTTCTTGGATAATGAAATGTCTTTACCACAGCAGATTAAACCTGCCGTTGTTTCAGTTTCTTTGGTATTGTGCTACTTTCAACAGACAACTTAAGCTAAATTAGACTTAGACAACTGATTTCGTATATAGGCAAAACATGGGCCAATTCTTATACGCCTGTTTTGTTTTTGTGTTGCGACTACAGGTCACAGGCCACTTGCTATCTGACGATTGACTGGTTAGTCCTGAAGCAGGCTGTCATAGCAGACTCATCTTTTAAATAAATGATCAGTTAACCGTGTATAGAGGCCATCTATTTGAAAATAGTGCAATACCAGGGAAACTCGTTGCAGAGTTTGTTCTTCTGTGAGAATGCATTTGTGAGAATGTTTTTGTGAATACACTTGTGAGAATGCATCGTTTTTGATTTTAACTGACAGCAGAAATATTTACTTACCTATTTTCATAGAAGAATAGCTGCTATTTCGAATAAAATTGTACAGATCAGTCTACAACATCAAAATACCCGGTATTCTGCGTGTGGGTATGCGTGGCCAGTTTGCCAGAATCAACCACTGCATCTGTTGACAATGATGGATAGATATTCGAGAGACAATGTGTTACTCAAACAGCTTCACTTTGTGTATCGAGTTTCTGTGTGGTTGCTGATATAAAGGCTAATAGGCGTTGGGATTGTAGCCAGAGACTATTGTGAGACAAACCTATTTGAGGATTACAATCATTGGATTTGTCTCTCCATTTGATTATGAATTCTATAATTAACGGGCAATAAAAGAAGTGTGAATATTAAGGAAAAAAAAAGGGTGAATCTCGTTGAAGATACCTGCTGCGTTGAAAATTCTGAAATGACAGAGTAACTTGAATAGAAGAGAGTAATTTCTATGCTATACAACTAGCCGATGAGAATCGTTAAATTTTAGATGCAGGCTAGTTGTTGAATTTGTGAATATTTCTACTAGTAGCCATATTTTCTCTTGAATTCATCCTTCCATATATACGAGTGCATTGAACACATTCCTGTGAAAGCGAAGTGGAAGGAATCTTTTAATTTCCTCTAGAGATAGAAAAAGTTCTTCGTCCTAAAAGAAATTTCATGCATTCGAGATGAGTGACGTCATTAGTGTTTTGTTGCCATACATACCAGCATCATGGGCACATTCCTGCATCGTTCTGTGCATTTATTTAAGTCCGGACAGAAGTCATAAGACGGTTGCGGATATTAGTAAAACCATCTAAAACGTGCACTAGGAAACGCAGCTTGATTTAAATGCGTTATACGTGAGCATTTTCAAAAATGGTTTCCAAAACCATTTTGTGGCTGACTTAGAAACATTTTTTATGCATAAAATGACGGCAGCAACGAATAACTGAGAAACATATTATGACGTCAGTGCACTTGCCCGGTGTAGAAGTTATGATAGTAGTTTGGATCGGTTGCTGTTGTATTAAAAGTTTTACACTTTGGGATGTCTGTAATTAACAAATGCTTTTAATCATGATTTTTTTAATATGACGTTATGATCACCAAATTTTGAGAAAAATATTTCATTTCCCAAATCGAAACCTTCCAAACTAAGTCATCTTTATATTGTCTAGCTTATTTTCTAATATAATTCATGAGAATTACGAAAGTGGAGTGATTATTGGCGCCATAGAGTAGATATCCCTTCCTCCTCTCTGAATTAGCATCTCCGGAAGACTGCTCAGATCTTTTGTTGAGAAAGTTTATACCAACAAAATGATGCAATGGAAATTGAAAATGAATATATGGAATGCGATAAATGTTTATCATTGGCCTGCACGCCAATGATAGTGGATACGCGTCTGAATATAACACTTTCAATTCTGTGTAGGATGCTCTAAAGACCGCATGCTAGGTCATATATCCGGATGCTTCATATTATATATACATGTCACGGCATTTTAAAGCTGCTATTCTCACCCCGTTGGAGGGGATCACGTTATTACGTGCGATAACATATTTCAGTGGCCACCGAATGTGTATGGATTTTGATTTTGTCAGGCCTCCTTTTTATTTGCAAATCCCGCGACACACCGCAGTGACTTAATGAGTTGAGGTAACTGATCTGGGATGGCCTGGTATAGATAACAGCTTGCAGAAATCATTTCTTCAAAATATTAAAAGGAAGAGATAAGTGCGTTGAATTCAAGCTGACAAAATCTAAACAGTGGAGAAACATTTGTTGAGACAACGACAGTAAGTTTTATATTCATTTGTCAACTTTTCCCTGACAGATTTTAACAGAATTGACTTTTTGAACATTGCTTGATTGTTTGTAGGGTTTTAGACACATAGGCAATGTAGATCATACTGCACCGTATTTTAATATGGATTTTAGTATTAGTCATATAGTACAAGGAAGCCACAGGTTTTTTTTTTTTTTTTTTTGTACTGGCCAAAAAAAACAAAACAAAAAACAGTAGAGGAATTATGTATTTAATTATCTAGTTGACGTATAAATAATTCTTTTCAAATTATTAGCCTCAACTACTCGCGAAGGCAACTTCTTCCAACAATCGCTGGATAAAAGAATTTCCTACAATTTAGTCTAAACATATTCCCCTCTAAGATGCCTGGTTTGCCAAACTCTGTTGCCCACATATGCGTAGTCTTTTATCACATGGCCACCCCTTTTTCCGATCTCACTATGTGAGTTGTTCTTCTTTGTACCCTTTCAAGAAGCTCAATGTCTTTTTTCAGATGAGGTCTCCATACTTAGATAAAAGGTAAACTGCAGCCATTATCAACCCATTGCAGGATGGAAGCCTCCTCAACGATTCATGTTGAGGGAAATGGACCATAATCTCCCCCGCTGGTCCAGTGCGGGTTGGTAGATCGACCGTATTTAGCAGTCAGGGGCTTGAGCATCGGTCTACTCAAAGAGCATGTGCTACTGCATTCCCGCACTTTACCATTCGGCTACAGAGGCCGCTCCATGCTTAGATACAGTATTCCAAACCGGTCTTACAATTGCTTTGTACAGTGGTATTATGACTTTCTTATCTCTACAGGGTATCGTTCGATAAATCTTCGAATAGGACACCATGGACTTTCCTTGCCACCTGTTTACACTGTTCGAGAAAAATTCATATCTACCCGTATCGTAACTACCAGATCCCTTTCTTCTTCTACTATTTTTAATTGGACCCCACCAAGTGAATAAGTTATTTTGGAGTTATTATTTCCTGAATGTAAGGACCCTGCATTTTCTGCATTAAAACATACGAGTAACTGCCATTTTTCTGACCATTCTTAAAGCCTCTTTAAGTCATTTTGATGGAGAACTGCTTGGTTTTGATGATTAACGACCCTACCAATATTTACGTCGTCTGCAGATTTTGACTTCGCGCTCTTATATGTCTGTAAATTGTGGTCTTTAGTCGATTTGAAGAAAAACCCGAGTTTCCAGGAACAAAAGCCAAGCAACATTCGCCTGAGACGGGCGAACTTAGCCACGTTATGAAAAAACCCCATAAAAATTCTTCCCTCTTTGAGGGTTGTCGAACTCAGATGTTTTGCACTAGGTGTGGAAAGTGGAAATTGTGATTATACCCACAAGTGCGACTTTTTGAAGAGCTCACCTAATCTTCAACTGGTTCATATGGGCGGTGTTTATTGAAGGCTTCGCTCATCGGCGTACAGTTACTTTTCTCCCAAATGATAAGACCTACAACTAAATTCTTTCTATAACGTCTCCGTTATTTTGAGATTTTGGTGGGTGGCACAGAACACCTTTCTCTCCTAAAACGCAGTGTTGGGCATTTTACTCATAACACTTTCAACGCAAATTATGCTTGTCCAAATAACAAACCATCACCTCTGCAGAGCTCCATTTTCGTAATATTTATGGATTGGTTTCGGAACCCACTTTCTCTTTAGAGGCTCTGATAAAATTTCTGTATTCTCTCTACTTTCATCGATAAAAAATTCTGACAATTTTGATAAAGCAAGTTTATACGTCATAAACAAAAAAAAAAAAAATCCCACATTACCTGTCTATCCCCTCCAATAGTTTCTCTAGTTCTTCCTTGGATTTATTCAAACTACCCACTGCCACGACAACAGCTGGAAGTTCATTCCAACAATCAACCACTCGTTGGCTGGAGCCAAACTTCCGCACATCTATCTATTCTGCAACCATCTTTTTTTCAATTTGAATGTATGCCTCACATGCGAGGAAGAATTCCATCAACAGTGAGCTTGCTCAATCCATTCCAAATTTTAAACACCTCAATAAGATCACCTCGCAGGTGCCCGGTCTCCAGACATTGCAATTTGCAGAACTGAAGCTTCTTTTCGTAAGACCACCCTTTTTTCTCTTTACCCATCTATTTGCCCTTCTCTGCCCCCGTTTACAGATCTATCCTTACTAAAGTGAGGCCGCCAAACCTGTATGACGCAGTCAAGATGCTGCCTAACCATTGTACAATGGGGTAATCACCTCCTTATCCCTGCTAAAAAAAGTTGCCGTATATCATTGATAAAACCCCCATGAGCTGTCGTGGCACCCTGTCTGCACTGCTCGGAGAACTTCATAACTGACTGCACAATTACCCCCAGGTCGTTTTCATTTTCTACTATCCTTAGTGTAATACCACAGAGTTGGTACGTTAATGTGGGATTACAGTTACCAATACGCGGTACCTTACATTTGTCAATGTTAAACTTCAGTTACCATTGCCCAGCCCACCTACCTAATTTTTCTAGCTCTTGTTGCAGTAGCATACTCTTTTTACTGTCATTAACCACGCTGCCAACCTTCATATCATCTGCAATCTTAGACATTAAGCCTGATATACCTTCATTAATATCGTTAATAAATACTGAAAACAACAATGGCCCAGTACAGAACCCTGGAGGACTCCGCTAATAATATTAGTCTACGAAGAGCAGTGCCCTTTGATAACCCACTTTCTGCCTTCTCCCACTCAACCATCCCTTTATCTACAGCAGCAACTTTCCCTTAATGCCATATCGTTCCACTTTGTATAGCAGTCTTTTATGTGCAATAGTATCAAAAGCCTTCCTGAAATCTAAATTATATGATGTCAAAATTATTTTTTGCATCCGGTTCCTTTGTTTCTGCATTACCGTATCCAGTCAGATTGATCAGACAAGACTGCCCCTTAAGAAATCCATGCTGTGGTTACAGTATAACTGCATGCTGTCCAAATGGTTCTGCGTTACTTTAACCAATGACTCCGCGTTACTTCTTTAACCAATGACTCCGTTATTTTCCGTGGAACAGACGTTTAGCTAATTAATTAACTATTAGTTAATTAATTAACAATATCACCCTTTGCTTTTCCTTTGTGAATTGGGAACACATTCGCACTTCTCCAGTCCATAGGTTCCATTGAATCCAAAGATTCTCTCAAAAGTATGACTAAGAGTTTGCTTACCTCCTTTGCTACCTCCCTTAATATAATGGGATAGATCCCATCCCTCCTGGCACACAATAGCCTTAGATGCTGAAGCACCATAACAACCAACCCATCCCTCCCAGGTGCATTTTTATGTTCAGCTTTAACAATTTCTCGTTCACTTTCCTCTCAGGTATTACAAAACCATTTAGCTCGCTGTTAGAGTTTGATAAACTTCTACCATCCCTTCCTTAAAGAACCCCTGTGTGAATGTAGATATAAAATACTTATTCAGTTTATTAGAAACCCAAGCAGGATCATCAACAGTTAAATCCTTCAAAATCAAGTGGCCAATGTGATTCATCCCCTTCCTTCTAGTGTTTAGCGAAGTCTTTGCTGTTTTTCTTTGCATCCTTTCCCAAACACTTCTAATAATCTGCCTCACCTTGCCTAATCTCCTTTGACTTGATTACACTAACTACACATGTATGCACTGCCTTAGATTTAATATGCCTCTTAACTAAGAGCCTAACCTTCCCCCATCTCCGCGTCTGTCTCTCGTTTCTGTACACTTTATACTCCCCATATTCAAATTCTCATTCCTTATGTCTGAGTGATACCACGTATCCGATATCTCTACAATGTCTGCATTTGATTCTTTACTTGTACTTAAAATTTATTTATGTTCCTAGCATTGGTGTACATGCAAATATACATGCATCTGTTCTTATTCTTAGTTACCCTAACACAGCCCATTTGTTTGCATGTTCCACGAGGATCGCCAGCAGGCCTTCAAATCCCCGACACCTACTTTGTTGCTGTAATCAAAAGAAGCAGTGAAAGAATTACTTGCACCACTGCCTGTGGCCATTGTCAATCTATTAGTAGTCTCTGTGTTGCCCCCAAGGCAGCAGTTTCCGACCTACCTAACACTGCCTGGAGACTATCAGCAAATATTCTGCATTATAGCCTTAGTTGCTAATGCGCCAATAAAACTCAAATCAAGCAAATATTCTTGCACCCCTTCTATTGAAGTGTATCCCATCCCTCTTAAGGCTCTCCTCTTAGCAAGCCCAAACTACGCTGTGAAAAATTCTACCCACGTTCTCTCCAGGGCTGAATTGATTGAAGGAGGCTCTCGTCGTGACTCTTATCGTGTCTGGACAGAATTGCAGACATTTTCAAGTTTAATCCTAACTCGTGGCTTTTTCTCAACGTTTCCCTGTACCTGTTAAGTAAATCCTCAGATCTCCTACTCTTAATACCACTTAATGCCAATGTGGACAACAATATCATCTTTCGTGCCCTTAAAAGATTACATCTGCTCTACAACGTCATCTAATTTTGCTCCTGGGAGACCCCTGGTCTTATTCCATTTATCCTCTTTATAATATATTTCCGGTTTCCCTGACAACAGACTCACTAACGATAACTACCTCTTGTAGTACCAGCTCATTCTGCCTTAGGGGTTGTCGCTGTGTTGCCTAATGCACGAGTGTAATCTCTGGTGTTGAGTTGTGCAGCTAAGAGCTCGACGGGCCCACAATTTAATTCCTTCGAGGGCATTCATCAGAACGCTGTGTTGGCGCCTAATTTCGTCACACTCTTTGCACCAAACACACAAAAACATTCCCCTCTTGTCCTGTTCCAGATATCGCAAGCATCAAACAAGTAGCACATTTTGTAATGCCATGTTTCGTAGGAGAACCACCCCCTTCAGTTCTCTTTCGAACCACAGCATTCCCACTGCTTTCCGCCCTTAGCTTTTCTCCTCTAGTATAAGGCATGATTTCCGTTTAAATTCAGCTTAATTTGAGAATACTACACTGAACTAAAGTTATAAATTAACTGTAGCGTGCTAGATAATAAAATTTATTAGCTAAAAACAAGAAAATATACGTATTCCGACCACCTATGTGATTAGATTCTTCGAGCTACATCCACTGGTGTGCAAAATTTAAGGACCAGTCAGGTTTTCACCTATAGCTTCTCATAGGAGTGGCCTGGATATGGGAAAAGCATACCAAAGAAACCTCGTGAGGTACAGAAATGATGAAGGAAACAACACAGACACAACTACGGAAACAAAACGGTACAGAGGGACTTTATTCAAAAATAGCAACATAGCACTGGCTGCCATGATACAGATGCATTAATCAGGTGGTCCTCAGTAGAGATATGGCCACTCCTAATGTACACGCAGCCTTTGCACCGCCTGTCCATACTTAGAACAATGTTGTTGATAAGTTCTTGCGGTAACATCCTCCATTCCTCTGTCAGCGCCATCATCTTCAGCTGGTGAACATTTTCTGGTGGGTGTGGACGTGCCGCTAGGCGTTTCCCCAGAGCTTCCCATATGTGTTCGATGGGATTTAGATCGGTCATACGGGCAGGCCAATCCATACGAACAATGTCCTCACTTTCCAAAAGCATATCAACAGCTGCAGTGCGATAGGGTGTGGCGTTATCATCCATAAACATGAACGCACACGGGGAAGGATTACCTCAGTACAGTAGCGTGCACCGGTTAGAGTACCGCCTCCCAGTATCTGGAGTTGTGTACGCCCATCCAAGATAGCGCCTCCCCAGACTAGAACACCTCGACCGAAAAAAAATCCCTTTCAGTGATGTCTGCCGGGTAATATCGTGTGCCAACATCTCTCCAGATTAGCTGACGTCCAGAATCGCTGCTGAGACTGAATCTACTCTCATCAGTAAAGAATACCTTAAGTAAAGATATTGTGGTTGTAACCTTTAGTGTTGGTCCTTAAGTTTTGCACACCAGTGTATTTACCACAATTAGAACACAATTTCACTAGCAAACACCGAAATATCATATTCGCATCCATTTCCAGCAGCGAGAAGACTAATAGTTTTTCTCGTGATCGACTTCTTGCGATCATACCTGGAATGTGAGAAAAAGCACATATTTTATCGAACAATGTAGAAATTCGAAAGATCTTCGTGATCTGCTATTCGATTAAAAGAAACCTCCTTTCGTTTTATCATCTCTGTGTATTCGCATTAATCAGTCCTTGAGAACTTAACTTATGTTCCCCATGATTGATAAATTTGTCAATATTTGTGTTGCTCGAAAATATTATAAAGTAATCCTTTTCTTCTCTTTGTATAGTGGGACTTGGACTATTGATCATTTACTGATTTATACGAACTGGGTTTTGTATGCTATCAACTATTTTTGTATTATAAAATATGATTACAATAAATGCATAATTCATAGAAAACTTCAATACAGTAGAAACATTGAATAAATCGATATAATGATAACTTAAACGAACTGTAATAATGAAGACCACGTAGACCATGCGTTAATGAAGGCCACATGTGTTAATGAAGACCACATGTGTTAATGAAGACCAGTAGACCATGGTTCCTAACTTGGAAGCATGGTCTACTGGATCATGCAAGCTCAATTTCATTCCAATGCGTTTCCATTGCTCTACAATAAACCTTTTTGTAATATTCGCGTGCAGAGGATAAACCGGAATGGATAGCATGCTTTGTGCTCATTTCCGTAGTAAACTCACAAACACTGAAGTAATTAAACTTTTTTATAAGGGGCGGTCTCCTACCTTTAACAGACTAAATGTGTGCGTCACGGTGTGCTATTAAAGACACTCGCGCTGCAGAAAAGCACATTTTCAGTTTTTGTATCTCTTTACTGCCAACTGCTTTAATTTATCGTTAAGGGATAAATGAAATTTTTTACGTTTATTTTTGGACGGGTTTCTTTCCAGAATATGAATGCAGTACGTTTGTAGCAAGATAGTGAGATAGGTTTAAAGACTCTCATTTAACTGTAATTGCTCTAAGAGAGCGTCTACTGATTTCTTAATTGTCATATTTAAGTTAAAGAAAAGAAGGGAAATATGAGGTTGCTCGCTGTTTAGCTAAATTAAAAATTCAGCCGCGATATTACTATTTATATCGTGACTTTATTTTCTTTCTGAATAATCATTTCTAACACATGCAATTAGCTCCTTAATTTCCGGGAGTGAATGATACAATGACTTCCATCTAAAGTATTAAGTTCTTTTATTCATTCACGCGATCTCGTTTGCATTTTACATCTTTTACACCTCTTGGCATTTTTTTTTGTTTTACATTGAGATCTTTTCTCATTCGCAAAATGAAAGGATTTAATATTAAATTTAAATTCTGTAAATGTGGCTCTGAGAACCCCGTGATTAATTCCTATTGTCCCTTCCCAAAATTGAACTGTGCTGTCCTCTGGCGAGAAGCCACGATTTTAAGACATCTATATTATTAGAATTTCTCTCTTAAGTGAATAATCATAAATTGGATAAGAAAATCGGGCATGGAATTTTTCGACACGCCATGAATAATTTCGTATTATATTTTTCAGGCTCCAGAGTAATCATAATTGAAGCCCAAGGCTAAATACGCAAAAACTACTCGTACATGCTTCTAATTGCTTTAATGGACCCTTTAAACAAATTTCCACGCTGTTATGCGCAAAATTCCAAGGTCGAATGTTCCAGTGCACATTATTGTGCCAGTTCATATTTTTAATATTCTCTAACGAAATTAACTACCTTTTTGCTGTTTTCGAATAATCGGGGTTCGGATTATTGAATATATGTACGTTAGTTTCGTTGCTTATTGAAGTGTCCAATAAAAAAATATCTTATTCCTTCATATTTTCAAGAAATACCCCTTACAGATCACTCTCCTCTCATATGCTGAAATTATCAGTTATTCTTGTTTTCTATTATCAGTTTGGTGACACGCCGATGGTCATGAGAATGAAAGAAGTAATGAATGGTTATTAAGTAGAGTACAAGACCTCATCTTATAGAAATCAATAGTTTTTGCTCACGTCAAGTAGATTTAAACGAACAAATTATTGACATTTTCGTTAGTTACGTTAGACCGAAGAGAGTTATGTGAAGAGCTTAGGAAATATTGGATTCAGCGAGATTATTTATCCAATCCTGGAAGTCTAATGATGGAATAAATTAATTTGACTTCTTGTTTTATTTTGCTCATATATATGTGAATTGAAACATGGCGTACTACATTATTATTTAAAACTAGTTTATTTGTAAGAAAAAAAAAAGTAGCTAACTAATACTAAATGTAAAAATAAACAATTTCGATTTATAATAATTAATCTGCATGTTTTTTATATTTTTACAAATAATGCCAGTATGTAGTAATACAGCACTTATTTTCATAGATAGAAGGATTAATAGAACGTTGGAGGTTGTTTTATTTGGATCAAAATATGTCAACTAAGTATGCATTGTTTTTTTTTTGTATTTGTTTTCGATTTTTAATCGCTGAAATAATAAAAAGAATTTTAAATATGGTCGGATTTTCTATTAAAGTGATACTAATTGCTATTCATATGTCCTAATTTATGATGTAGATGCATTCAACCCGGCTCCCTTGGAAATTAGAGAATGAAATGATGGCCACATGAAGTTAGTCGCTGTAGAGTGTAATTATATCTGTGAATTTGAAATTAGTTGGGGTTAAATGATGTTACAAAATGCAATCCACTTTCATTGTTTCTCTGTCCATTAACTAAATGTGTGCCTTTTCATAAAGGTGCTAAAACTGTGAGGGCGACTGTAATTCGGGTTGTTACATTAATTATATGGCGTACTTGAATAAAATTACTTCCTCAGTACTGTAAGGAATTTTACAACGGTTAAACTCAAAGAATGTCAGCAATGGAGAATTTTCCTTGTTCTAAACTGGGCAAAAGAAGGCCTCGCTAACGACCCACAGAAGAAAAAAAAAATCAAATTATGCTAGAAAAAACGTATTTTTCTTTCAGTGATGCTGCCAGGTATTGTTACAAATTTGCATTAATATTTATTAAAATAACAGACTCTATTCAAAGTTATGTGAACCATAATTCTGATAAAACTGTTTATTGCTGAAATATAAGTACTTATCTGTCCATTATAGTGCAATTATGCTGATGTGAGAAGCATGTTTATATAATTCCAATCATTCATTCTTTTGCTAGACTAGATTCTCTGTGTGATATTACTGGGCTATTTGTTTTTATCTCCTATTCTAGAATCTTTCGTATTCTTGACTCAAGCAACGGAAGTGGCGTTTAAATTGAATTAAAGTTGGACAAAAGGGGCAGCCTTCACTGAACCTGGGTCACTCTACTATCTCTGAATTTTGTCTTGGAAATCCAATCAGGGAGCGTCCCATCTTAGAAAAACCGTAGATTTTTTTGTCTAACTTTATGGAACTAGTAACTGGAATTAGGTTTTCCTTACGAAAATAATTAGAGTTTGTATTCTATTCTGGCAAAAACCACGGTTACAGCGAAGCAGATATCACCCGACTTGATGCATCTGTTTTATTTAATAACGATAAAAAAATCCCTCAGTTATTTAGTTTTTGAACCAAACCGAATGCTAAAGTAAGTATTCAGTGAATTATGATGTCTAAAAGATCCTCTTATTTATCATTTGGATTGAGATTATCTATAATTTAACGATATTCCAAACCCGGAATAATATTCCAATAATATCCCCTTTATTAATTACAAGCCATTTCATTAATTTAAATTTATTATATACTGTATAGGTATGCCACCTTTTAATAGAGACCTTTGAAACATTTCTGTGCGCTACGTGCCATTTAGATTCAAATCATAAACAAATATATTGGTTAGGAGTTTGATATGAATCTGTTCACTCCAAGTCTGAAATACATTAATTAGTTTTACAGGATAAACTCTGTTTAAAATTGAGAAATCTTATCTTGTCGTTCGAATCTCTGGAAATAGTACTAAATCTGAATCCTTTTACCATTTCATTACAAGGAACTGAACGTTTACATAAAAGGGTGGTAACTGTTAAGGGAAGGGATTAGGGCATCGGGATAGCGGGAAATTTTCTGGTGGAACTCTTGCCCATGGGCCACAAACAACAGTGCCTTGAATACTCGCACAAATGTTAAATATTATGTCTGTACACGTCTGTTTATAGAGGATCCCGCACTAATCTTTCTGCAGTGCGAGTGTGGGAGCTGAAAAACCAGAAGCTACTGTTATTATCATATAAACAAATTAAAAAGAAAGATTCGAGTCTTTTCTTTACTTAATTTCCGGTTCTTGAGCCGATTTCCATCTCCACTGATCAAATCCATTGCACCTAAGAGATATTTAACCAACAAGTCATCCCTATCTTCTTAGAGCGTGCCAAATGAAAAAAGTGCGAGAATATACGGACGTAATCCCCCTCCCTCATTTTCCGATTACATTAAATGTTTATTTTCCCGGTTTAATGATCGCAAGGGTATGCAGGTCCCTAATCCCCGCCATCAGCGAAGAAGAGAAGTAATTAAAAAAAAAAAGTTGAAGGGCCTTCTCCCTCTGGGGCATATTTATAATTACCAATCCGCTCCTGGAAACTTTTGTAACGTACGTTAAACTCCCCAGCACTAGTTAGGCATGTAGGGGAATTTAAATTCTATATTCGTTGTGCGCACATTCCTCCTAGAACTGGGCTAGTTTCACCCAATATCAAATATCCCATAGAAGGGATATTCTTATATGGAATATTTCTACGTTGAAATCAAGAAAAGTTGGAACGTAAAGCGCTCGCCCTCCCCCATCATCAGCTAATGAGAAGCCAGTAAGATCCGAAACAGCTGTCGTAGTTGTGTCTCGGTTTTTTAAATGTATAGCGGATTCGCCCGTTGAAGTAATGCAATTTTAAATTGTAAATGCTATACAATTTAAAAAGAATTTGAAAAGACATTAGCAGTTTAAGCAAAATCGTGACGTTGATTATTGTACAGAACAATGACCCCTTGATGCATCTTAACTAAAAAATAAATCTTTAGAATACGTCTGTGGTTTCGAGTTAAAAATTCAGCTTGACGAATCTTATTTTACTCCTGTTTGTGGCCAATTTATGCGTCTTGAGAAAAGTATCTCCTTTGCCTAATCCTAAAATATAAATTGCTCTATTCAAATGATATTATTCGAAACAACAAAATGTCCATACATTAATTGTTGTATGCACCCTGAAGGCAAGATTAAAGATACAGAAGATAGCAACGAACAATCTCAAACGAAGGTTCGTTTGATTCGTTAAGATATAATCCTGAATGAAGCAAGAATAGGAGAACTGAGCTGGTGCAGTCAGTTTATACAAATACTAAGGAGTAGAAGGATATTGGGCTTGAACATTAGCGAATGAATAGAATAAGAAATATAATTAATAATAATAAAAGTGTCACAGCAAGATTATTATCAATAATATAAATCTCGCCGTCTCCTCAATTCATCATTATTCCGTGGTAAACCACCATCCCAAATTTTGTCCCACTTCATCGCAAGCTGCACGAGTTACGCCACGTTTTCTACGTGTTCTGTTAATTTTGTCGAGCAGTGTATTTAAGCGTGAACGCCCTGCCATTTAGGATTCCACTGTGCATCGTCGTTAGCAAAATTGCGAATGAAGGTTAATAAGAAGTAATCTGTTTTCTTATTTTTCCTTGTAATTAATTAATCATCTTCCAGAATGCTGCCTCAGTGAAAGCTTTTCATTCATTTCGAATTGCCTGAATACAATGATTGAGAGCTTAATTTTGTTTTGTAATTTTACAGGTGCTTTTCTTTTTTATTCTATGAAAACAGATTAAAAGAACAGCGTTTAATTATTGAATTAAACAGTAATATATGTTATCAATCTACAGACGCAGTTTAAAAAATCGATTATCGATATTTTTTTTTATATAGAAATAACAGCTACATAATTTTAATATTAATTTTTCCCCTGTTTTACCTTTAATGGCAACCACGCTGATAATTTAACAGAGGAAAAAAAACTGCTAATTCTATTAATACAAATTAAGAGGTTAGTTATGGTTAATACATGCTGAGAGCAACAGGAAATCCTCTTATTAGAATAAAGAATAAAGTCGTGGGACTGCCTAATATACGAAAATCAAGAGAAAAAAATTTAATTAGTGTAATCAAGACCGTACACTTTCATTAAGCAATATGGAAATTTCTTCTTTCCGATGGAACATTAACATGAAAAACCCATAAACCCAGTCATAAGAGAGAATCTACGAGTAGAAGAACATTTCAGAATTTTTCCTCTCTAGTATTTAAATAATTAATTAATGCTATATGTATATATTTGCAGATCAACGTAAAGCCCTTCTCTCAAACTTATAGTGATTCAGTTCAGATTGATTTGTAAAAAAGGCACAAACCCAAGATATTGTTTACAACCAATAATTTTCTAAAACAAATTACAAGCTGTGGTATGTTCAGAAAGAGTAGTAAAATGTATTAATAGTTTTTTAACCAGCAGAACTTAATCTGCAAAAACGGTAACATCTCAAAAAGCTTGAATATCCTTAAAGGAGTACCACAGGGCTTCTCCTTAGACCCCCTTTTATTTGAGGCCTGTAAAACCGAATGACTAATGTCTTGATTGTGCATAAAATGCCATTCAGAAACACAATTATAAAAAAGTTTAAGAAGAATTAACTCACGTAAGGATAAAAAGAAGCTTCAAAGAATTGAGAGATTTCACTTCTGTCGCTAAACTATTGCTCCTTAAATGAATTTGTGGACACAATAGACTCCTTAAGATTCATAACTCCTTAAGATTCATAACTAACACACAAATTGTCGAGCAATAACACCTGAGAAGACAACTGAACGTGAAGCTTGAAATAAAAATATTTAATCTAAAACTAAAACATGGTTACTTCCCACATTTCATTTCTGAAAGAGCATCTGCATAAATACACTCACGAAATATGCTTTCTATTATAAATTTTACGAATTTTTAATTAATGAGTGCTACCTTATAAAAACAAAGGTGCTTAAATAAATTTTCATTTATTAATAAATAAAATAAAGAACATTTTTTTAAATTTAACGAATATCAATTATCATAAATTTTATAAAATTTATATATAAGATTCATCCTATAAAAAAATATCTTTCCTTACCGACTAATTCTTTCAAGTTGTATGCCAGAATCCAGCAGACAAGTTTGTTTTGACCAATCAGTATGATTCGTTCTCCATTAAATTATTCTATAAACATTAAAGACTTTTCAGTCACAACACTTTATCTCATTTGCACAAACTAGAGTTGATTAATTATCTGAATGTTGACGTCGATAATTCACAATTCAGTTCAGAAAGAAAGATAGCCGAATAACTACAGCCTGAGGTTACGTGTTGAAGGAAACACATCACTAGGCGGCGCTTTACAGCCCATAACAAAAATTAAAATTAATTACGCTTATTTAAAACGTTTCAATAACAATAGTCAGTCCTTTTTTTCTATGAGAATATAAGCAAGAAGTCATGGCCATGGATGTAACGTATTAAACTTTCGTATTTTTAATGCGCGTCATCTACATAGCAGCAGCAGCAAGTGTAGCGCGGAAATGGCTGAAGCATCCAAGTACCAACTTCCCACTTACTGGTGAATTATAGAAAATTCGTCTTCCTTCTTTTCACGCTGTACTAATTAAACTCCCTTAATCAATTTATTACGCGCTTATTTACTACACCGCACATTCATACAACGCATCAATATTAATTTATTCATTATTTTAATTGAAAAGCGTTCGTTATGCTGCCAACCATTCTGCCATCTTGTACAGAAAGGTGTGCATCCAGCAACGAGAGTTGATTAACTCGGAATTGTTTAAGTATAACTCGCTGGAGGAAAGCCAAGCTGTTTATTAAATAATAATCTCACTTTTATGCCGTTTAAAACAACGTTTGCTTTTGTACAGGACGAATTTAATGGGACCTGTAATATCCCCATTACGTATAATGATGACGCTTTAGGCTATTATTTCTTTTTATGACTGTTCTTCCTATATAAATACATACCACGAGGTATTTATTGTTGTAATGTAAGGAAAGCCGTGGGTACAGTAGTGTACGCGTTTGAGTTGACCATGAACGACATTTTATAAGCCTGAAATTTTATATAAAATTACTCCACGCTGCAATTGAGGTTGTTCGTTATGAACTCAAGTGGTGGCAGGGGTGGTGTATGGCATCTGGTGTGGATTTAGGAAAGGTAAATTTGTCAACATCAGGGTCTTTTTAATATATAAACGTATGTTTAATATATAATCAATAATTATACAACTGGTAGTATGAACACTAAAATTCTCCATTTTTTCCCCTCTTTTATCAAATTTATATTTTAAGTTTTCCTCACTAGGTTACGCTGAGAAAAACTTTAAATATTTTTACTAATTCACAGCACATTCTTTCGTCATTAAATACGAGCAAAAATAATTAACTTTTCATAATTATTTTTATATTTTGCAAAAGACAAATTTTAATTGTTATGTTTATAAACTATTTAATATAATAATTATTAGTTAGTAGTCCATTTTTATAAGCATTAACCAGTTTTCTGTATTTTAAATATTATTGTAATGTCTTTCCTGTTTTTTTTAAATTTTTTTGAGGGGAATATTCCACGTTTTGTGCCAACCAGAATTTTTAGGGTTCACAATTTCTTTCTTCCAATTCTTGCAGTATCTGAAAATCTTTGTCTTTCGCAACCTGGTGACAACGTTCTTACAAGATTTTCCTGTTAGCAGGCGCATGTTCGATTCCTGAAGTAAGCAGGTGCAAGTCCATGCTCCAGTAAACAACTTGTATACTGCCCTGTATTTAGGACTACATGATTTCCGATAACTAATCATACTTGGTGCGTTCTAAGGTTGGTTTATTTTAACAATAAATTCACGAATAATAGCTAGAGCCCAGCCATTTATGAAGAGAGACGCTCTAAAAGAGAAGTCAATCAGAGAGCTCAAACAACTCAGTTATCCTTCCTGATATATATCAAGTCTACTTTTTATACAAATAACTTTTAACAGTTATAGAGCCTGACTGTTATTAGATAATATCAACGCTTATAATTAATTATAATTCTATTATAGTCTTTTGAAACCAACACTTCAAAGGAGTGGATGACACTCCTACTTGAAGTGTTTCTAATTTTAGGAGTGGATGACAATATCAAAAATTCCTCTTTGGACCAAGTTCTCAACATCAAAATAAATTTTATACGCCTCTTCCTTTTTCGCTAGATAAAAAGTTAAAACTTTCTTGAGCATCTCGACAAGGCGTAGAGAAAACTAAAAAGAATTTAACTCATCACATCATCGCTAGAAACAGATTTGCCTACCAGCTAAATTTCCAGTATGGGAAGTTAAGAAAAACTTACCTGTCTGAAAATAACATCCAAGGCTACAAATCCCCCCCTTTCGTAAAGCCCCCCTCACATATCTGACAAGTACGGAAATCTCTGTTCGCTGTTCTTCAATCCGGTTTCTGTGTGTCGGACACAACCTATATCACGGACTCACAGCCGCTTGCTCGTGCAAGCAACCTACTTTGGCACACCGAAGCCGAGGCACCGTCGTCAGCACGCATGGTTACTTGTCTGTCGCCAGCACTCCACGCCGCTACCGAACAACTGTCTGCTTTCCTCGGAGGGCGTCTCTGAAAGCGCGTGCCGCTTCGCCGTCCGCGTCCACACACAGGAAGCGGAGCTATACCACTGCCAGCGGTGTGTGTGAGAGGGTTCCTCGCGAACTTCGTGAGTTCTGAAATGGAGGAGACTTTGGGGAAGAGGAAAAAAAAAAAAACTAGTTCAGACAGGTGAGGAGAGGGGGGATAGAGAGAGAGAGAGAGAGAGAGAGAGAGAGAGAGAGAGAGGAAAAAAAAGATACATCTGCTTAGGGCGGTTACGGAGCACGTAATGTGTGGTCACTGTATTAGACTCCGCAATTTGCGCAGACTTTGAGAGAAAAAAAAGGGGGGAGGGAGGATAGGGGGATCTGAAATTGCTTGTACTGTGGGACGGACGCCGATTCTGTACAGATGGATAACCCGTCTAGAAATATAGCATTAAATGATAATAGAAGAAGTGGAGAGACGACTGAAAGGGACTGTTAGTGGAGGAAATTGCGCAGTTTAATCACGGATGAAGGAACTTGGTGGAGCTTGTAGGGAAATACGAGGGGGGGGGGTGAACTTGGAAAAAGACAAGCAGCTGCTGAGGGTTCGTTCACTAAGAATAATACTGGTCAATAAATAAATAAAATACGGCGGTGTAGATATTTAGAAGCCTTTCCCCTGTAAAGAACAGTTCTCCGCATAGCACCCAGGCGATTAATTTTTCAATTAAAATCCTTGCTTCAATGCTTAGCTGAGCAGTTCTAAGTTTTAAACGTTTCTTCTTTCGCACCACTTCAAACGTCTGTGGAACCAATCTCCATCATGGTGTAAGTTTAGAAATAATTATCCTCGGGATGGCAGCTACTTTTAATCGATTTAGAGCGAGCATTTAATGGCTTGTTTTTCTTCAAAGAACTGGGATTTTCATCCCTCAAAACAGGCAAAACGCCCACAGGATGCACGAATTACACGTGCACACTAATTTCTTACTCCTCGTGGACTTGGTCTCCTCTGAGAAAATCCTAGCTACTCAAAGCAACCTGTTTCACTCTGGTATCGATCTTTTTACTTGGCATTAACAAAAGCTGCGAAGACCCGTCATTTTGAGCGAGGTTCAGTTTTTCCATCAGCAACAGAGAACACATAGAGAGATAGAGTACGTGTTCTTTACAAATCTCCTGAGTGAAGTGGGCAGTTAGCTTCTGATTCTGTGTATAGGACCCGCCTGGCACAATCTTTGCAAAAGTGATTACAAATGCGCGTACAAAGAATACTGATTGAGAGTAGCTGTTTGAACTCCAAAGACACGCCAGTGGATAAAAGCATTTGTTATTCAATTGGGTGAAAGTTAATTTTCAATCCCTCTTCGGAATAAGGGAAAAGTTTTAATTAGAGTTAATATTCCAGTGTTGATCGCTCTGAATACACGAATCAATGGGCAGAGTAGCCATGGACTTTGAACCCGATTTGATAAATCTGAGATAATATATTTAAATGATAGTTACAGTTAAGATTAATTATAATTTAACTAACAAATGAAAGAAGATGCATTGTAGACTGACCAAAGCGCAAAACTTAAATCCACTCAATGCATAGATCAAGTTAAACGTACACTTTTTCAGCTAGGAAGTTTAAAGGAACTTAGGTGAAACGAGGACACATTGTCCCAATATCCTCAGCCGTCTTAAATTATTTATATACCTTTTTTCATTCGAAGATCTTTGGTGGAAGGCCAGGCTAGAAGTAAAACTGACAGCACCATTCCAGGGTCAATATTCTCATTACAGGCTGGAAAAGTATATTTTTCTAGAAAATACGATATTATTGCTCTTTTATGTTGCAAGGAGCATCGATTAGTCTTGGTAATTTTTAGAGGAAGCAAAAGCATCCCCTTAGCTAATGGCAAAAGGAAGATAAAGAGGACTCATGAATGCGTCTCGAACACATTTTGGCAACGTAGGTCTTATCATTAACAGCTCTCATTACAATACTTTACCGATAACGTAATCCCCGAATCGCTTCTTATGTTATACCTACAGGGTGGTTAATGTGAAAAATGTTTTCTATTTCGGTTGAGGTAAGCGTTATATTTCTCTTCTCTGAACTCATCTTCCGTGTATCAGAAAAGCAGTAATACCCTTTGGGGTCATTCTCGCTCGCTAAATGACCTCATCACCATAAGAGAAGATCATGAAAAGTAAATTGGTATAATTTGCATGCTAACCGTCATGCGGGTAATCAAGGACGAAGTTAAAACTCTGATAAATAATTTCTCCCTCCGGGAAGTTCCTTAAAAATAACAAGCACTGAAAGAATTTTAAATTTTAGGCCCAAATGAAGGTAACACACCATTGTATTCACCTCTAATAGCCAACTTCAGTCTTTCTCTCTCTCTCTCTCTCTCTCTGATTACCAAGCAATTAGCATACATTCGGCATAAAGGTCTTATGGGGGACTATTAACGAATCATTTATATGTACTTGTGGCCCTTGGAAGGTGCTGTGTGATGCTTGAAATCTGCGCTAATGAGTAAATAAAGATTAGAGTAGTTACTCTACAGAGGACCCTTCAGTAAACCAATAAGAACGCAGACCACAGTTAACATTTGTCACTTAAAGCAGACATATTCATGCCTAATGTTTTGGTTGTATTTTTATGAAAATTTCAGGATTTCTTCTGTATAGACTGAAAAATATAATAAACAAAGATGGTGTGCCTTTACTAATACCTGGTCGGGCCAAGTTTTGCCCGTGCACGTCTTGGCATGAATCCTACAAGGTGTGGCAGGGTGTCCTGTGGTAGTACTACCGTGTATTGCACAATGCGTTCAGTAATGGCCGCACATTATCAAGTGGATGGTCGTAGCACCAAATGTCCTTTCCTAGTAGGGCCCAAACATGCTGAAGAGGTTGAGATCCGTGAATTGGACAGCCATGGGAGTCGAGGATTCATTGTCATGTTTCGGAAAACAGTTAGCAATCCACCGGGCCTTGTGGAATGGGGCATTGTTGACAGAAGAAATTGCTGGATATACTGTCATCGTGAAGGGGTGTACTTGGTCGTACATAGAAAGGTAGGCGTTCCTATCGAGCCGCTGATTAATAGTGACCAGAGGGCCAAGGGCATTCCACGAAAACAGTCCCCGGTGCCACGGGCTGCCCTCAGGGCCTCTGTACTGCATCCTATGGAACTACGTGCTGGATGAGTTCCTCTCCCACGAACAGGGGAGCGTGCAAGGGCTGGCATACGCAGATGATCTCTCCCTAGTCCTCTCTGCTGATTCAAGAGCACAACTGGAAACCCTTGCCAACTCAGCACTTTCCGCACTACGAGAGAGGACTGAAGGACATCACCTTAATATCTCTGCCACCAAAACCCAATCTATCTTACTAAAGGGATATTTAAATCCTACCGGACCACCGCAGATAAAGATTCATAACAGAACGATAAAGTACCTAGGAGTCATCCTAGACCAAATTTATCATTTATACCCCACTTAAAATATATCCAGAAGAAAATGAAAAACTACGCTTCCATGCACGCCAGGATTATCCGCCGCGACTGGAGGCTGAAAAGATGAACTCTAACAATCCTTTACAAAGCAGCCATCATCCCTGCAATTGCATACACCTCTGGTGCCTGGTACCATAAGGCCTCTACTGCGATAAATCGTCGGCGACCCGAAATCATTCACCGATCCATTCTATTAACCCTCACCAGAGCGTGCAACACTGCATCTATTCATGCCCTGCAAGTACTCACCGGTTCCCCCCCCCCCCCGATCTTGAAGTGGCTCGCCTAGGCATGCTACAGTAGCTTGGACGCGAAAATCCAAGTACCTACCAGGATCACACCACAGACCCAACAGAAAATCGGACAGTAGAAAAGAAAAGACTCCAGATCTATCTGCGATCAATATGGCAACAGCGCTGGTCGACCTCCACAAATGGGGAAGTCATGTGGAGGTACCTCACCGATCTCCAGCAAATATACTCATAGTATCCAGAATGGCTTTGCCCTGGATTGTATCACACGTATCGCCGAACAGGGCACGGAGGGATTCGCCGCAAACTACACCTTCTGGGACTTGGGGACAACCCAATGTGTGCATGTGGCTTCCTGGAGACCTGGGGACACCAGATGCATGACTGCGAACTATACGAAGATCTTCGTGTTCAATTAATCACCCAAGTGCGCTTCAATCCTCAAAACGGAGAATACTACTTACTGGAAGACGAAGCCTCATATATAGCACTCACAAAGCTCTCCCAGAACCTATATGCCAGACGATTGACCATTCCTCTCCCTGGAAACCTCGAATATACGTGTTGAATACAGCTTCTTAGAGACCACCACCAACCAGACAACAGGGATGACTGCTTGTCCATCACGCAGGACAAAACTGGAACTCTTCCCAGAAGTGACAAAACTCCACTTTCGAAAACATTGATCTACGGACGGGACAACGATTCCATGAGTGACTTCCAAGAATGACATTTCGCACAACCTACGTCGATGATAAATGGACCGAGGCTGAAATCCCAGGGGCTCACATCTGGTGAGTTTGGGCTTGGCACACCCAGGATCCTGAGCTGGATATCATCATTCTTCTCTTTCTTGGTGATTCCCTTCTATTTCTCTCTCTCTCTCTCAGGGTAACTCGAGATTTTTTTTTTTTTTTTTTTGCTGGTGCAGCATAAGCCTCAGGCTTCTTTGCATCATATAGCTAATAATAATAATAATAATAATAATAATAATAATCTGAATATGTCCATGCATCTCTGAACGTCACCTCACGATTGGTACCCAACAAAAGTGACTGAACCACATCTTTCTTGAGCAATAAACCAAGGATGAGATTTGGGTCTTGAGCTAACTCAGATCGCTGCCACAAGCGATCTGAGTTAGCTCCCTTGTTTGGCTCACTGTTCACCTCTTCCTGGCGGGAGGGGAGGAGACGGCTTGCTGTCTCCCCCACCCCCGCCACTCCATTTCTTCCCTCTGGTGGGGCATGCGCAACTGTAAATTGAAGTTGCCTTCCCTATTGGCTCCATATTTCTATCTATATCCCTCCCCAGTCTTCAGTCTTCTCCCCACTCAATCTGAAAGCAACGTGAATGCCCCACACAATCAAAAGTCACCAATCTAAAGTAATTTCGTCAATAATTTTGGCTTTCTCCTAGAGCTTTCCACGACGCGTACGCAATAATTTTTTTTTTTAGGTTCTAGTCACTGAAATCTCAGGAAATTAGGTGGTAGGACCTGCCAGAGGGAACTATATACTACTGGGTACCTTGTCTGCCTCCACGTGGCGAAAGTGGGGCAACGTCGGGCCTCAGCAGGGGTCTGGCGGCTAAAGGACCAGAAGAACAACGGTACAAAGCATTGGCTCACCCACAATGTAAACTACGCGGAGATGGGGAAACCCCTGGTGCTGTTTGGCCCTAAACACACTTTACACTTAGTCCAGTTGTATATTGGTCTTGCTTTTCCTACGTTGTACTGAGTTGTTAGCTGTCCCACATGTGACCTTTGACAGCTGGTTGTTCGACCGCTGTTGAGCCAGTCACGATAGACTCGTGACACCACAGAACTGGAGCACTTAACCATGTTGACTATTGTCGAGATGCTGGCACCTGCACATCTTGTCCCCACAATCATTCCACGTTCGTATTCACAAAGATCTCTGTTATTTGCAATTATTACAATGCCATTAAATTGTCACTCCGTTGTACCCTCTCGACGCAATCTTAGCAGTCCCTAATGAAATGGATTCTTTGGAGGAGTGAGGGGGGGGGTAATATTCACATTTAGATTTTTGTACTTGTAAATAATGAGATATACACGAATCCCAGATTCGATAGCCATATCCTGTAAAATTTCGTACGGATGCTTAGACAGCTTCGTGCTGATTGATATACTTAACGTATCCTCTTTTGTACCCACATTAACTCTTCGACACTGCCTCTCCAGGAATCTTTCTTTGTCTTCGCATCCTTTGGATTTTCTAAAGTGTAATGAAATACCTTTCCAGCATCAAGAGGACTTGAACATCTTTTTCGCTCCTCAAATAGTAACACTTCAGATGACGCGTGAATAAATTGGGTATTTCAGAAGTTCTGAGAATAGAGCATATGAAATGTTTTAATAAATTAAAGATTAGATTAATTTGATAGATTAATGTCTTATAAAGTAACATGAAGTATTGTATGTCATTACCTGATGCATTTTGTTAAATTCAACGTACAAAATAATGACTAGAATGTTTGAGGAAGTATCACTCAGTTATACTACTGTTGCAAGTTGGTTGGCAGAGTTAAAATGAGGACGGGAGCGAGGATGATCCAAGGTTTGGTTGGCCATCTGAAGCATCAACCCTTTGAAGCATTTTAACAACAATACACGAGCATTTGGGAATGTCTGGAGTTTGTGCAAAATGGATTCTCAGAAACCTTTTCATTCATGACAAACATCAAAAGAAAATATTAAATTAATTCTTACTAATCCATGTAGCTTTTTATCCCGTTTTCTAACTGGTGAGGAAACAGCTGCATTTTTATGATCCCGAATCCGAATTAGAAAGCATGCAGTAGAAACACCCATCCCCCATGCCAGTTTCTTAACGTTATCAGTCTGAAGCATCAACTATAGTGTGGTACATTTATACGTAACCTTTAAATAAATATGATATTATTTATTTTAGGATTAAATATTCTTAAATAAATATCCGTCTTTTAGTCTAATCCGTCACCCTCCTTGCTCTCCAAAAAATATATTCAAGATATTGTCTCGTTAATCATTTAATACTGTCTTAATAAAAATATTTCTATCAAATTTCCAATAATCCTATATTCGACTATTAGATGGCACCAGGGCGTTTTATTGACTACCAGGTGGGAAACCGATATTGTCTTAAGTAAAGAAGTACTTAGCCGCAATCTTGATGATAGCGAGCATTCTATCATTATTTTTCGTAGCAAATGAGTTGGTCATAACCTGTTGTAGGTATTAAGCCACATGAATCCTCCGTGTTCCATCCATCTTCACTATGAACAGATAATAATTACTGTTCGGCTATATTTAGTGAGCGACTTCCGGAAAATAATCTTTGTCTTCCTCACATATATCTTTCGTGAAGATTCTCGTTGATTCCGTCATCAACTTGCAGCGTAACGTTGCAGTCTCATCGGTGACGAACAAATATGTTTAAAAGCTTTTCGAATGGACAGAGTTAGTCAGTTCACACACAGGAACGCAGGCGCAGTATGTACATACTTAGGAGATAATGAGATAAAATATAGAAGGAGCAAAATGGTATGGCAGTCTTCCTTGGAGGCAATATTGAATCCAAAGGGATCTGTTTATTTCCCTCCTCGATTGATCCATCGATTATTGAGCTTGTCCCCCGCGGACAAGATCAAATGGAATCCTATCGGATGAGACAAGGCCAGGATTCACCACTGCTTAAGTGGTGAATCCTGGCCTTGTCCGCGGGGGACAAGCTCAATAATCGATGGATCAATCGAGGAGGGAAATAGACTTGCAAAAATAATGCAATCGTCAATAAAATTGGAATTATTTTGACGACTACATTTTATTGGATCCGAATTGTATTGGCAGTTTAATATTGATTGAAATAATATAGCACTAAATTATCATTTCTTCTTTATATCGTTACGAAATGAAAATTTGAATGGGATATCAAGTAGAGCATAATTAGGAAAATTTTGATGAGAAATAATATAGCTTTCACCTCTTACAACGAGCTCCTTAGACAAAGGTGAAGATGTTCCCTTATGGCAACAAATTTCGCTACTCTATAAGAGCAAATCTTAGAGCTTATGACACCTTAAAAGTGTTTAATGGTGATGTTCCTCTATTTCTTGCCAGTCAGTGCCTCCATCTAAGATGTAGAGATCGCTACGGGCGTTTATTATAATTCCTCCTGAGATATTAGAAACCTCCATGATAGTGTACTTTTCGTTGATATTTGACAGGTGAGAACGTATTTCACATTCTTTCCACTCAAGAACAAATCGAGAAATAATTTTAAGACCAAATCTCGGCTCATCTATAAACAGAATATCAGCTCAATGATCTTGGCTCCAGAGACTGAGTTTTCCTCATCAATTCAGAAGCGATCTCATAAGGAAGCACGTAAGGGAAACACAATGGATGATCTCACACAGAGAGAGAGAGAGAGAGAGAGAGAGAGAGGAAGAGAGAGATGGTCCATGGTTTGTGTTTCCTATTGCCAAAGTCTCCAGTAGACAATTTGTCTTGAAGCTGTTTCCCCTTGGCATCTGAAAGCCGCCTGGATTCATCTCCCAGTGGCATTCAGCTATTGGGCTATAGTGGTCATCCAGAGATGTTGTAACCCTTGGGTTGCCTTAAGCTTGCCTTTAAGATCCCCCTTTCTTCTTAAGTTTAGGCCATAACTTTAAAATTACATTTCTTGGCATGTTTCATGGTTTGATACCTCAACTTGCATTCCTACTCTAATCCGACAAATAGATACCCTCCGCGTTGAATCTTACAGATGTCTACTTTGTATTCTACAGAAATACAAATCTTAATCAGATGTGTTCTCCACCCCATTGGATTATAATTGGTGGTTGTTGTGTACATTTTTATATCCCTCCCGTTTTTCACGTTTTGGATCTGATAATCGTATTCCGACGTTAATATTCAAGTCGAATAACAATTTCAGAAACATACACTGCGTGAAATTCAGCTGAAATTTTTAATTATTAAATAGTTATTTACAGTTTTATATATCAGACCAAATGCATTTCAATCAACAACATATAAGAAATTGTGCGATGCTGAGAATGGACTTATAGTAAAAGAAATGGTCGATTTTTTTCTAATTTTCTCGACAGCAAAGGATAACCTAAGAGATTATTGTAATGTAATGCTACATAAAGAATTGTAAAAATGAATTCGAGAAAGTGAAAGTGGCCAAATTTAGTGTTTCATATTTGGTGGAAATATAATTATACTTGTACATGCATTTCCACAGGTGGCACGAACTTATTACGGTTCACATTGTGCGCCATAATCTCACGAAGCAATTCAATTCCACTTCTATTCAGCCAAGTAATGAGACATTCTAACTTTCTGCTATTAAGCGTATGCTGCGCTGTCCACTGAATTTGGAATAGTGTCACGTCTCATCAGTACAGTTTCCCAGCGAGTGAGCTGGAATTCAACGGACAAGGAATGCTCTGGAGACGTAACTGATTGAAAACTGAAAACGGGATCCGGTTGGGATACAAATGAAGACGGAAGCGTACATGTTTAATAGAATTTTGTAGTTATAGGTCAAATGCAGGAAGCGTGTTTTGTTCAAGCTCATAGCGCACTTTAAATTAATGTATTGTGTCAAAATTAACGTTACAACCCGAAAAGGGCGTAGTAGACAGTCTTCGAAGATAAAAGAACACCATATGCTGAGGTCAGACTAAAAGAGAATTAATGGAGAAAATTCTACAGAAAATTAGAAAAGATACTTCGACATTTCTTATGAATATTAATTTTCTTCTGTTAATCCTTCTAGATTTATGGCTTTGTGTTTCTACTACACGGCCCCTCTAATGTATGATGTGGCTGCTTTATTCTTCAATTAAAACACAAAAACATAATAAATTGCCTTATCAAAAACGCCATCTAGTGCTTTGTGTTTGCAAATACTCAATATGGAATATTAACATTTCAATTTCATTTAGGTTTGCTTATTTGAGATATTTGAAATCCTAAAGTGATTTTTCTTTAATTAAAATTTCGATTAAAAATTATAGTAGTATATAAAAATAAGAGAAGAAAATCTTAAAAAGAGATATGCCGTTTATTGAATTTAATTTAATGCAAAATTTATATCTATCTTTCCTTTTTTTTTAATTCATAAAATTGCGAATATCATTATTGAAGCACTTTGACAGATAATTCCCATAAAGTTATGTTCCTTCTTATTGGCTTTAATTTGAAAGTTTTATTCTTATATAATTATGGAGCAAGTATTTTAAAATAATGAAATAATATTAAATGAATTTATTTTAATAAATATGTTACAACACTGAACATACTTTTTATTTTATTGATTAATAGTTATGTAATTGAGATGCTTTAAAGTCAAATCTCAGCATTCAACTGGAGCTTTTTCTCTTTTTTTTTCACTGTGAATTACTACATTTTAAAATTTACAGCGATTAAAACGAGACTTCATTTCATTAAAATTTCGTATTGAGTAATAAAATATTGACTTAAAACAAATGTAAACTGAAATGGTTGTAATGATCGTCTTTCGTTATTGTCTTTCTCCTTCCTTACATAATGAATGTAAAGATTCATCTCGAATTTCAATAGTGATGGATTATTCTTTGTAAACAATGGAATCCTACCAAGTGAACATGCAAGGGAAAAAATGAATTCTTTTCTTCCGCTTCTTCTTTTACCGATGACAAGAATATAATAATGATTAAACAGTTGAGATGAACGTGTCTTTGCTTTTAGTACTTAGTTACGTTTATTCTGACAGGTTACGTGTGATTTATGTGCGATTCCTTTCTAAAATATATGATTAGTGATGCGGGAGAAGATGAGGTGATGAAGTATAGGCCTACAACGAAAATAGTTGATGTATTAGAATTTAAAAATCTTCCACTAATCGAAGTCAAATGAAATGTAGTGGTTAAGAGAGAATTGATGTAAGGAAGGAGTTTTTTTTTTTTTTAATGGAAAGACGATTCTTTGCCCGGTATTTCACAAACGGATCCGAATATTTTATCAGCAAAACTGTCAAATAAAAAGCAACCAGAAACTTCTGCTTATATTGCTGCATTCTTTAAATGTAATAACATCCATTTCATCTTTGCTGAGACGAGAGAAAAATAGGAAAGACATTAAGAAGTGTTCGCTCTTATCTACAAATGATAGAAGAAACTCAAATTCCAAGAATACGCACTAGATACTTTTATATTTAATTCAAATTTTAATTATTCATTTTTGAGTAAGTGCTAAATTTTATTAAATAACTACACGCAAATAATTTCCAATTCTCTGTATCATTAGGAACACAAATTAGATTATTTCTTTCTCCCGTAAAAATCTTTTTCCAGTGTAAGATCTGAAAATCTTACAAAAATAAAATATTTTTTTGACTTCTGAAGTTAGTTTTCCTTTTTGGATTCTTGCCGTTGGGAGAAATGTTAATAGCGTCAGTTCAATAAACAAGAATTATCCAGTAAGGATTGTAAAACTTAAAAGGTAGGAAGAACGAAAAACAGAAAAATTAGCTTTACATCCGTCAAAAACAGAAAACTGACGGAAAATACTATAGCAAGCCCAGCAGGTGGTACGGCGCAACAAGTTTATGAGGGGTCACGCACCGGAAACGCATATGGCTAAACGCACACACAAGCCTCTAAAAATAGACGCGATGGTCTCCAGTGACACATTTGTGGTTTGTCTGTAGTGCTTTTGAGACAAGCTGTGATGACACAGAAGGAGTTGTTTTGATGCATTCGGCCTACATGAAAGAGCTCAACGGATGTTAACAGGTAGGAAATAAAAAAGGAGAGGGGTATTGTGAATCACGTGCCACAAGGCTGGCTGACCTGCCAACAAATGAAAGGATAAAAATGAATATAGGAAGGAGGAGATTGGGTAGAACACTGTGGAGAGGTGTGACAGACTGGTAAGAAAAATTTGTGGATGGAGACGGACAAAAAAGGAGTGTCAGTGAGTTGGGCAGGAAGATGAGAGTGGGTCAGCGTCAGTGAGTTGGGCAGGAAGATGAGAGTGGGTCAGTGTCAGTGAGTTGGGCAGGAAGATGAGAGTGGGTCAGTGTCAGTGAGTTGGGCAGTAAGATGAGAGTGGGTCAGTGTCAGTGAGTGGGGCAGTAAGATGAGAGTTGGAGAAGAAAAGAAAGGAATGAGTTTTTTTAGATAGAGTAGCCGGTGGAGAAAAGTGGCTAAGTTCTAATGTGTAGTGAGTATGAGGGGTAGATAAGCTTTAAGTGAACAGTTAAGTCAGTGATCTAATAAGTAGTGAGAGAAGCAGTCGAGTAAGTGGGAAGATGAAGTTGGAGCGCCGAAGTCGGTCAGACAGTCAGTCAAAGTAGACTGAGTTTCGAAGTGAGAGACGAACACGTGCCATAGAAAAGAGGGAAAATTTTTCAAGATCCTTAAAGCAGATGAGAAGGAGTCACCTCCATTATGAAGGAACGAGATTGCCTGATATTCTGAGAGCAAGTACGCTGGAGCTGATGAAATCCGAAGCCGGACAAAAAGAGTACAGCCATTCTGATCAGATGAAATTAATGCGTCCATAAAGAAATACAAAGGTACCCAGGAAGGAATCCAGCATCTTATGTCGAACGCCCCCAGTGATTGTGAGATGCGACCCAGATAGAAAGGATCCCCTACTCGCTTAGAGAAGGATGTACCGTGAAGTCTGCCAAGTTATGTCAGTAAGTGATTAGTTTAAGTACTCTCACCATCACATCGATTATAGACACTTGATAACCAATTTATCAGAACTTTTGATTGAACACATATGTATAAGTAGTACTATATTATAATGAATAAGTTAGTGAATGTTATGAACTGAAGGACATTACCCAGGGCAAGTCAATATATATAAATAAATTTTGGAAGGGAATAGATATAAAATTTTTGAAGTGATTGATACTTGTTAATATTTGGTTAAATAAGTGAATGACTAAGTATGAATTTTGGAAGGGGATAGACGGATGTCAGTAACCCCCGAATGTGCAAGTAGTTAATTGTAGAAATTAGATAGTAATAATTACCTAGATTAGAGAAGGTTGTAGGCTATAATCTGTTAGAAAACAGAGTAATGATTTATACTGAAATTAAGAGTATCGGAGCTTTATCAATTTGGAGTAGGAATTGTTTTGTAATGAAAGAAGAATGTTAATAGATTCTTTTGAAAGTCAATTGAACTCAGGAGTAAGGAAGTAGAAACATTTTGTTAGTTTAAAAGAGGAGATAGTTGTTTATGATTTATGTAAAGGAAATAGCCCTCCTTGAGTTTGCTCAATAGGCAAATTACTTTGCTCATTTACATTCTGTTATAAGAAGATGAAATTAAATCTATTTGGTCATGAGTTTAATAAATTTCTTTTGTTTGATGTATCTATGTAAAAGTGTCCAATAAACTGTATTTTTATTATACAACATTTGTGTGTCTCTTTGTTATTCTGAGAAAAAGCCTATCCAAAGGGAATTAAACTCATCAAGGAGATTTTCCCCTAGAACTTGGAATTTTCTGAAGTAAAATTGTCAGATTGCGCAAGTGGGGAGTTATTATAAAGGGGAGTTGTATAAGGGGAAATAATAAAATATAAATAATATATAAAATAACATTTTCCTAAAATACCCCCCCCCCCACACCAGCAATACAACGGATTTTTCCCCTTTCTTTTTCATTTCATCATTTGCAGTACTTGCTAATTATATGCATTTCAAGGATGATTCTGTCTGAATTACAATAGAAACTTTTGAAAACTCCTTACTAATAAAAATTTGCTTTCTTTGGTGTTTTTGTTTTCCTTTTTTAGCGCTTGCTGTCTTTCAGAGCAACAACTCCTCCTTGTTTCCAGTTATCAACTGAGGGATTTTATGATTCGCTTGTGTCAACAGATGGGAGAAAATGCCGTTAAATGTAATTTCATAAACAAATACCAGAGGGATACAGGATGTCTTTGTTTAGTTTATGTCTTGATACACACTGGGGCGCCTTTCAGACAGTGCCATGTTGCGTCTAATGCATCCCATGTTTTAAATGATTGATAGAGACGGTGAAATTTCATATGCTGGATTCTTGAAAATACATTATCTTAAACCGTGATCTTCTCCAGCAGGACACACTGACTCTGTTCTTCTCTTCCCTTTGTTGCAAACATACTTTTATCCTAAAGGAGTTTATTGAATCTGGCATACGTCCTTTTAAATCAGCTTTGCCAGGTTTCACTCAAAAGAGCGAAAAGGTGTTCGATGTACAAACATGTCTAATTCGTTTGAGTTGGAAAGTAAATAACTGACGTGAAAGAGGTTTTAGAAGTCTTGAAATGTAAACACATCTTGTCGCTTCTGTATGTGGGTTGTAATTAATTTTTCACTTGGCAATTTTGTCATATTTTAAGGCAGCCTAGAGGTACAACTGTGCTGAAGAGTGAAGTTATGTAACTTTAGGCAAATTAGATATTCGTTATTGGTGTTTTTGCATTGTCTATAATATAGGCCGATCTTATAAACGAAGAAAATGGAAAAAAAAAAAAAAAACTAATTAGAGCATTAAATCAGCTTATAATAGTTGGTTGTTAGTGAAAGCCAAAGCGTTTTATTTACTTATGGCAACATTCTCTACTGGTTCATCCTTTTTTTCTCCATTTTTTTCTTTTCATTTTTATTCGAAAGGGATAAAAAATAAGTAGAATTTTAAAATAACTAGTGAAATAATGATCCGTTTAGCCAGGCGCTTCAAACGAATCCGTTTAGCCATCCATATTTTGGACAAATATGGATGGCTAAACATCGATGGAATTTAATATAATCATCATCAGCCATTTTAAATCCACTGTAGGATGAAGTCCTTTCCAGTTCCCCCTGTTTTATGCAATGGCCATCCATTTATTGCCCATGAACTGTTGAACTTCATCTGTCCGTCTCCGTTGTCTTCCAGGTTTCTCTTAGCTCCTCTTGGGTACCATTCTGTTATTTTCTTAGTCCATCTGTCATCATGTCTTCGAACTATGTGCCCTACTGAAGTCCATTTAAGTTCTTAAGTTTCGATAAAAATGTCCTTTACTTCAGTTTGCTGTCTAATCCATGTATTTCTCTTCTTATCCAACAGTCTGATTCCTATTATAATTCGCTCCATTCTTCGCTGGGTAGTTATCAGCTTCTCTTCCATTCTTTTGGTGAGTGTGCCCAAGTTTTACTTTTAAATTCAATTTAATATAAATCCGAGGATATCCGTCGATGGAAGCGAACCTGAACACAGTTCTTCAATATCGAGTACTATGTAGTTTCTCAGTTTGTTGCCCGTAACTGTCCTTTCCATGGACGTTAGAAAGGGGCCCACTTCCATCCTGGTTTTAGGCCCTTCATTATTTTTACATCTTACATTTTAATAGGCTTCAACAGACAGACGCTACCTTCCTTAACTTGGGCGCCTCCCTATGAACACTGACATTTTAAATATGTGCTTTAATGCTCTTTCCCCCTTCCTCCCTAGAAAAAATTCGGTCAACACCCATGGTCCTGTCAACGCGTCCCAGTATTTATCGATTTTATCAGCCATCACTTCCGAGTCGCATTTTCTTGTCTCCTTCAGGGCCTTTTTTGTTTGTTTCTTATGGCCCCCCCGTGACGTCACTTGCACAATGAAGCAGACGCCTCCTGAGTTTTGCAGATAAGTTAGAAGAACGGTGATTACAAAAACTTTTTCTACAGTCGGAGCCACCAATCGCTGCTACCTGTAAGGGGACATAAATCTGGCCCTGACGCCGCAATAAAAGACCAACACAATAAGAGGCGTCTTTTATGACCCGCTGCTAATTTCGGCGTTACGATGGTCATGAAAGTTACTGGCTGCTGTCGACGTGTCGCGGTCATTAGTGGGTCAGCGATAAACTACCCCTCATTTCTGCAGTTAGTTGTAGCTTACTGCAGCCACAGGGAAAAGTGACAGACTCGGGGATTAGCAGAGCTTATTTTAATGCGTACCTTCGTGGAGGCAGACCATCGATTAACACCTTTAAGAACTACTAAGTATCGCCCACCAGGTGGCTAAAAACTATCAAAAACCGTTGTTAAAAGTTATGTCCGCATAAATATCTTGTTGTTTTATAATAAATTTTCTTAGGGTTATCTTTGGCTTCACACGCACGCAGAATCAGTAATGATGAATTAATGTGCATTGATCAAAATTTTAAATAACTGAAGATGCAGTTAATGTACACAGTGCCTTACATCTCAGGCGAGTTATCAAATTATAATTCGTGATTTTTAATAGAAAAAGCAGTGAGTTTAATTATATAAATTATAGTTAATTTAATTTAAGGTGTGCCACGCATTTATTTTAATATTTTTTGATCTGGTCATGATTCCATGATCATTGAGTGAAAGTTTAGTTATAAAAGAAGCTGATGAACGTGTTATACTACATGAAACCGTGTGGTATTTTTTTCGTAATTATGTTTTTAATGAAAATAAGAACGCACAGGTTAAGGAAGTTATAAATAATAATATTAAAATTACTGGTGCCTTAATGTAAACTTGAGGACCGCCATTAGTGCTTATAATGTGATGGAAATACTTCATAAAAATGCAGTTCGGTGTACTATAATTGTAATATTCAGCTGAGATTTCCATTTTGTGTCCATCACCTCAATTAACGTGTGAATGGCCAGATGAGGAGAGGGCGCTTTCTACTTTGAAAAAGAAAAAGAACTCAATACTTTCATTAAACGATGAAAGATGAATTTACGGATATCGTCAAACAGGATGTGCTTAGCACCTTAATCAAAAGCGTAGCTGTTTACAATAATGGAAGAAAATAAATACAAGATTACAATACAAAATAAATACAAGAAAATTACAATAATGGAAGAAAATAAAAAGCATGTGCATAAGTGGGAAGCCATTTTTGTTTGCTGGCTTTTGGTATATCGTTCAGAACTAATACTGTTTATGGCTCGTTTCCTGACTTCCGTTGAAATTACACCACACGCAGAACAGCACCATTAAAGGTAATAAGCACTTGCGTGCTATCAGCTCTTCTATCTAAAACACTTATCTTTACTACTCTTTCCCCTCACGTCATGTCAGGGCTTTCACTCGATGCCACTTCCCTACGGTCTAAGAGATGGACACTGATCCAGGAGAATGCATATAAACTAGTTTAATATGCATATTTCGCGGTTTCCCTTCTTCATTAATTTCCAACAGAGGAGTTTGGGTGGGTGGATCCTCTCTAAGGAAACAATGAATCCCAGTAAGTAAAAACCCTCAAGAAATTGCAACTTTTAAGCTTTAAATTCTAACATCTACAGATTTTGCCACACTTCTTTCCAGTAAATGCATTTTGTTTGCTGTTCTGTCACCTCTTTTGTGAGATATTAAAACACAGTTTTACCTTTGTGGAGACATCTCCTTTTGCGGTGAGTTTCCCTCTTGTGAGAGTTCGGAAAGAAGTGAAATGACCCTGGGGTTTGAGTGCACCAGTCAATATCAGATTTGGTGTCTACACAAGGCAGAAGTGAGCAAACCGATAAACTCCTCTGGGGAAAAATCGAAGAGATTTCTTTTGGTGAAAAGCTCCAGATGAAAAAAAAAAGAGAGCGATATCGAATTCGTTAGAGGTCGTTGGAGGAAATGTGATGAAAATGTCCCGTTACGTCAAACATTTCGCTCCTGTTAAGCTAGGGGAGGAGCTGTTTTATTCATCTTGCTATGAGTTTCTTGCGGTTTCATAAAGAATTTCTCATCTTTGTTTTCTTTCTGTGGACAGAGAAAGAGCAAATAGTTTCATCTTGGTGTTTGGAAGATAAATAACCTTATTTCATATCGGATGGATGGCTGAAGCAACCTCATGATTCGTTTTCGGTTAAAACAATACGCCGTGTAATAATAATAACGTTGATTTTGTGTTTCTGGTTTCTTTTGTGCCATGGCATTTCGATATTGATGTTCCTTAGCCCTTTGGAAAGAGTGTGATGGTATTCACTGATGGTACGCAAGGATAAGTGATGTTTGAGACGAGTAAGAAGCCGGTAAAGTTTTTGTGAAGGCTTTTTAGATCATTAGATGTTCATCTTCGAAAATTTGTTTAACTTTTTTTCATTATGAACCTTTTTCTTGTTCACTGCAACTTATTTCATTATGGATCTTTTCTTTGTTTACTCCAACAGCACCAAACACCTTAAAACAGATTCGAATAAAAAAAAATCTTTCGAAGAATTCAATAAACAATTTAACAATATGACAAAATTAACTATAAAAATTATTTCATAAAAAAGAAAAGGTGTTCTAATATACTTACAATTAAATTAATTACTGAAAAGAAAATTTAATTTTTTACTAAGTTTAAAAATTAACTTAAAGAATACAATTTTATTAATAAAATTTATTGCGTGATAAAATAACAGTACCGTTATTTGTATCTTTACGTTACATTGCACTCAAGAAAATCCTGTTGACAACAGAATTTTGTTAAGTACAATGATTTGTACAATAGGATTTTGTTAAGTACAATGATTTGTACAATAGGATTTTGTTAAGTACAATGATTTGTACAACAGGATTTTGTTAAGTACAATGATTTGTACAATAGGATTTTGTTAAGTACAATGATTTGTACAACAGGATTTTGTTAAGTACAATGATTTGTACAACAGGATTTTGTTAAGTAAGTACAATGATTTGTACAACAGGATTTTGTTAAGTAAGTACAATGATTTGTACAACAGGATTTTGTTAAATACAATGTTGTTGGTTTTTAAACTGGTGGTACGATTACGCAAAGTTTAATCGTCCTGCCAGTTTAAAAATCAACGACAAAAAGTACTAAATTTCCAGTACTTTCCTTTAAGCTTATAAAAAGTGCCGGTTGGGTCTCTCGTGTTCATAATGTTCTGCAATGTGCTGATTGCTCCATCTAGCAACCCGTAGTAACTTCCTCGTAAAATAAACCGTCATCTTTAGTGAGGTCACTGACAAGATTTCCTCCAACTTACGGGCTGTTTAGCACGTGCGCTAACCCCGGTAACGGTCACGTGACAACGTCACTTTCTTCATTTGTTGACAAGTTCATGGCTGACTGCCAGGAAAGCGTTCCCCTACCTCCACGAGCTTAAGAAACGTTAATCCTCCATTTCCTGCAGTTCTGTGCCATTAGTGGGTAGTTAAAGTCACGTGACACTGCTTCGATTTCACACGCGTTGCAACAGCGTCGTACGTAGTCCTTTTTTGATTGTAGGTCATTCGACTCCTACAATTGCCCTTTGCACAGACGACCGCTGTATGCTAAGGATTTAAGACGATTTTGGAGCCTAATTCGAGGTCGTTAACGATCTCGAACAATGCATTCATGTTTCGTTTTTGCTTCTTCACGGATGAATTCGTACCGAAAGTTGAGTTGTTTACCACGATAGAATAATGAAGATCTGGCTGAAGAAATTATTCTTCTCACAGGTGGGATAAGACTTTGTATCTGTCCCCGCGTTTCCAAGCAACAAGAAACTTGTCTGTAATGCTCTTGTTTCGCATGCGCGGAATGATTTTCTTTAATCCCAACCCCACCAGAAATCTAAGAAATGCATGACATTTTGTCGATCGATAGTTTGTTGCACGCGGTAAAGATTAAGTCATATCTCACCCGTCGCTGGCCACGAGTCGGATCAATCGAGGTTGACCTCTATATGGAATTTTGATGCCAACATTTTGGGTTCAGGTTGACGAGATCCTGCATAACTGCGATTCTTCATGCTTTAGTGTAAAAGATCACTGGCTGACTTTTAGTATTCTGTATCAAAAGCAAGCAAACGCGCTTTATATTTAGATATAGAGGCAGAGCAAAAGCTATTTTATTATTTTAACTATATAATAATATACTATTTTTCGATTGATGGTATTACTCATTAAATAACAATGTAACGTTTTATGCTCACGCTCGCTACTTACTCTACCGAATCAACGTTAGTCACTGAGTTAGCGTAATTTAGAAAGTGACGTCATTTCCGTCTCGCATTTTCGTTACCAATCGGTTTTACTTGATTCCGGAAAGTTTAGTAGATGCCACCAAAGATGTTTTTATACAAAAAAAAAAAAAAAAAAAAAAAAGAAAGAAAACAAATCAATTGTAAGTGCCCATACTTGGTATTTCATAATCATATTCTGTTCTTCGCTTCCATATTCTGTTCATATTCAGCACATTCTATCTATTCGTACTTCTATGTCATCTTTTATACGTGCACTGTGCCAAATTCAAAGGTTGTACGAGTATGTGTTGATGAAAATCTTGGAACAACTGTTATTTTTTGTGGTATTTGTATGCAAGCTATCCCATCAGAATTTGCCATTTTGTGTAGCGGAAGAATAGAAAGTGATAGTATGACTCCTGTATATGAATATTATAAAACCAAAATATATTTAATTTTTTTTTTTTTCCACAGAGGGTTTCAAGGCCGAGTCTTAGTTGACAACTTGACAAGGCGCTTCTGAGAGGACTGCCACATAGGAATATATGGCGGGTCTCCTACACTGAGTGTATTCTCGTCTTTTCAAAATATCTTAAGTAGACTGTCAGAGCGTTTTATTTCATTTTTAATTTTTAATAAACTTTAAATAATAATAAATATATTTCTAAAACTAAATAATTTTATGTAAAAAATAAATTAACATAAAATCTGTATCATTATGACCCGAATCTTTCAAAATTCAATATATGTAATTAAAATATAATCAACACCTACTGATGAAGTGCCAGTGTATCGCCAATACATAAAATCGGTTCTATGAGTGAAGTTGGTAACTAAAAACCGGTTAGTCTGACTTCAGTGGGAGGAAAAATCGTCGAGACGATTAAGAGTGCAATCCAGGGGCATTTAGATAGATATGGGATTCTGAAGGACAAACAACATGACTTTGTTCAGGGAAAATCATTCTTAACTAACTTAGTAGGCTATTTTGACACAGTTACTCGTGAGCTGGATTTAGGGAATAATTTCGACATAGTTTATTTGGATTGTTATTTGTGTTTTCTTATCTACTTTTTTTCTTCTTTTTTTTTTTTTTTACTAGTGTAGCAAAACCCTGTGGCTTCCTTACACTATATGGCGAATAATATTACCTTATTCACAACATAAATTAGATTTTTTAATCATTGCTACATCATTCAGAACGATTTGTAGAAGTTGCATTGTTTGTTAGTTCCTTTCCTCTTATACTTTAATCCTCCAACACGCTCTGGAAGTTTTGCAGGACAGTTCAGAACTGTTTCCCATTGAATGCTGCAAAAAAGAACTGGTATTTTTTTTATTTTTTTTATTTATTTATAGAATAAAATTAGAAGAACCTTCCAGCATTTTAACACGTTCTTTTATTAACAAGCTGTACTCTTATCTGATGTTAGCAAACATATTTGGAAATTAAAGGAGAATCTATTATAACGGCGTTCGACAGTTCAGAACTGTTTCCCATTGAATGCTGCAAAAAAGAACTGGTATTTTTTTTATTTTTTTTATTTATTTATAGAATAAAATTAGAAGAACCTTCCAGCATTTTAACACGTTCTTTTATTAACAAGCTGTACTCTTATCTGATGTTAGCAAACATATTTGGAAATTAAAGGAGAATCTATTATAACGGCGTACTGCCATCCAATCAACCAATATCTGTTGAAAATTCGCGATCTTCATAAAGTAAATGAGCCGTGATCAGTCCAGGTATCCACGTTCATAAAGAAGAAACGCCTTCTTTTGTCCCATATATAAAAGTTGCAATCTCTTGCTGCCCAATATTTTATTAAAAAACAAAACAAAAAAACACCCTTGTTGATCCTTTAGCATTTTTCTTCGTGTCGTCTTTCTTTTAAGTGTTTCTTGTTTATCTTTCTCCACTTGTTTATCTTCCTTCTCTTGCTTGACTAGCCGAGAAACAAAGAAACCCTTGAGTATCGGATGTGCTGTCACCAGGAGAGCTCAATTACATACGTTGCATCGTCACGTCTGGGTGGACAATTACTGGCTCTTGTAAAAACCTCTCACACGGTTTTCTACCTAACGGACTGTGAAAAGATCACTGGCTTGGACCTGCTCATACCTGACCACTGAAATGTTTAAGCTTTTCAAAACATGGCCTGCATTTTGAGTTTCGCGAGAGTGGGAGTTGTCTGTGAAATAAATGTTGTGGAGGTAGAGAGAAGCTGGTTTATGGATTCGCCCTAGACACGTTTAAGTTTATACCTCATGGATGGAGGGCACCAATTTGTTTGTTTGTAGATTTTTGTATTAGATTTAGGGGAATGCTCATTAGCGCAATACTGAATTAATAAACTTAATTAAAACATTAATAAAAAAAAAAAAGAAAGAAAGAAATAATTGCTGAGTTTGTATGATGTAGTAGTGCGGGTAAAAGAAAATGCCTTAAACACCCTATAATCTTTAACAGGTTTCTGAATTAGTTATACAACGCATTATTGAGAAAGCTGCCAATAATTCCCTTCCAGAATATTGGGGGTGGGAGAGAAGTATTCGACCCCCTAAAGTTGACATCTATGACACGACTGCAGAACGTGAACTTGAACGCTGTCATATATACAGTGTCAGTAAAGTGAGGGAGGCGTAATATGACAAACCTCAATTATCGCTGGAGTGTTCACAGCTGGTTTGGCAACGAAGCATCTCCTGGAAATTAGAAACACTAACACTGATTAATCACCACGTGCGGGCTAGTAATTCCTCAAGGTGTGTGGTTATTAAATACGCTCCCGTTAATCTCTGGGAGGAAGACTGCTGCTGAATAATATATCTCCCGGGTACCATCGCCCTTAGATCATGACGACAACGGTCCTCTTGAAACGGGGTGCTTTTAACTAGTAGGCAGTCACTTCACCTGTGGATTAGCGACGGCTTTGACAGGATTTTGGAACTAAATGCAGCTTACGAGCATTGGGCGGCTATTCACATCGCTTCCTATTGCTGGACTGGAACGGGAGTGCAGTTACGCTGCTAGGTTACACACTGTGTTCATTTAACGCTCGCAATAGTTGGGAAAACGGAAACCTCTCCTGATGGGGGGAATATTAGATAAGCTAGCCAGAATGTTGCGAATGAAGGCATATTTGTAACGAAATGAAGGAACTTGAATCCCAACTGACAGTTTGCTAGCCACAGAAGTAGCGTCACCAATTGAACGAAGAAAATCTTTATAAGTTCAACAATTAAGAGGAAGACCTGCACCACTTTAATTCCTTTTATGTATGATATCTTAGAACACAAGCCATGGTGTGTTCTTCACGTATAATCCAAATTAATGTTAGTATCTATATACTAAGCAGATTCAAAGTACTTTCCATGGTATTATCCGTTTTGAAAAACTGTACCTGAAAACGAATCTCTAATTTACCAAATATGTTACAGATCGCTTACATCGATAGGGGTGTTGGTTATAAATTCTCAGTTGGACGACGATAAAGCTCTTCAAAATCATAACACAAGAAGGCGTAAATGAACACCAAAGACAAGACAATCATTTCCATTCCACTCTTTGAAAAGCGCATTATTATCAGACAAAAATAATGTGGATATTACAAGAATGTATGCTTTATCTTACTTTTGTTTATTTTTCTTAACATAATTTGAAACCAAACAAATGAAAAGAACTGCGTAAGATTTCCAATTGAATCCTTTGAGAGTAGACAATATTACACGCTGTAAGTTTTCCAGTTTAAATTTTTCAACATTTTCAAAGTGCAATCAAGTTATTTGGTTTTATTCTTTCTATTTCTTTCTTTTTTTTTAAATTCAAATAACTTACTGCTGGTTTAGGGAGTTGCTTTGATTTCACCAACTGCCTTTCACGTTCATTCTCTTTGTCATTTGGGAGAGACAGGTTGTTCGTGTATGCAAATGAGAGTATACCTGAAATACAAAGAAGGCTTAGCGGATGTTGAACTTTAATGTACTATACTTAAGAAACCAGTTTCCGTGTAAGAATTGCAGTTACACAGAAATAATTCAAGGCCTCATTTAAAGTTGCTCTTGTGGTTTGAAGGTCGTTAAAGTAAAGTAATTAGTCTTGTGGTTAAGGGGGAAAAATATAAAAACTGCCTCCTCACGATATCAGCAGCACGTGTGATAACAAAGCACATCCGGCTGTTGTCACGCTATGAAACCCTACTGTAGGGATGGGTGTACTGGGTGGGACTTTTTTCACGCTGGAAGCACTGCAGAGGCTGTTTATGGGCGGCCATTTTACTTTATCTTAATCTGCATCAGATATTTCAATGTTCTTGTACCTGCTACAGTCCGATGATAAAATGGTATCGTTAAAGTAAACGAGCCACGCAATCGGAAAACATACACCAAAATGTGAAATTAAATTTAAAAAATTTAAAACTTAAATTTTAACGTTTTAATTAAAAAAATTTAATTATGATTCGTATAACTAAAATTTGAAAATTATATTGAAGTAATATAACGGGGAATTTCCGAGTTATTTCATCAACGTGAGCCTGGACAGGTAAAGTCAGTGTACCTTTGTAAAGTCTGCCATTTATTAATGTTTTCCGGTCAAAAATTGTGGGAAAATGAAAGATAAAGCCCTTAGGAACATTACAGTGTTGCTAGAAAGGAAGGAAGGTGAAAATAGAATAAAAGTCATAATGGCATCTGTGTGAGAGTTGCTCTTTCAGCAGAGCTAATGGGTCAGCGTCTTCATCGGATCAACGCTTCAAAAGAGAGCAGGAGACGAAAAGATGTAACAACGGCGGGCTGACCAGTGCACGGACACAGAACAGATATAGAATTGGTTGCGCTCTCTTAATCACTGTGGAGTAGTCGATTTTGCCAAGGGAGGGTTGGAATAACCAACTCAAGAAAGGAGCAATAACACGCGGACATCACGCTACTAAATGTGAATCGTATAGCTACAATTTGAGGTCTCGTGGGTAGCACAGTTGGTATAATCGCCGTCTTTCCCACACTGGATGGAAAAGACCCGAATTCCAATCCCGTCGATGACGCAAGGAATTTTTATGGGTCTTTTTCATAATGTGGCTGAATTAGGCAATAGCAGGCGAGAGTACCATGGTTTTTCATCTAGAAAACAGCAGATCGACCACAGAACACACTCAATTTATAGACGTATTTTAAACGGCACTTAAGCAGCTAATGCGCCTAAACCCTACAAAAACCAACCGACCTAAATTGTGATCTAAAGTAAAAGGAAAATTTCTATTGCTGCAGTCATTGTCTGTTGGTGGCACAGGACCATTCCTATAAGCAAAATTGAATTTTAAAGTTGTCTTTCCGGCTATCTGCTCATATCATTTCAGTCCGGAAGGACACTGAGTTGCCTTGCTGACAGCTCCGGTCCAAAAACTACTAGGAAGAAGGTTTTTTAATCTGATTATCATCCGATTGAGAAACATTACAAGGATATATGTTGTACTTGCGCCGAGTGGCCACTTTATTACACCTCCCTTTTCATGAACTGGAGTAATCCTTCAGCGACAGCATCAAGTTTTCATATGAGATATAACCCAGGTGAACAGACACGTAGTGCTGTATAACTGACTTCGAATGTATCATGACAGTCTGCTCCAGACACGAAGGCATGAATATCTGTGAGACTACAATTCTGCTGGGGTTCACGTGTGATCATGTGTCGATGTATCGACATTGCACCAATAATCAAATAACATCCAGCTAACGGAGATATTAGGGTCAGAAACAGATCGTTGATGCGAGAGGCCAAGACAGGCTGACAAGATTCGTGCAGAGAAAGGCTACAGTTAGTATAATAACAACCCAGTACAATAGTGATAACCGAGCAGGTATTTCCTAACGCACAATATGGCGTATCTTGTTACGGACTATCGCAGCTGACGACCGTCCTATCAACAAAAAAAAAAACAAACAAATAACTAAAATTAGAGTGGGCTCAGGGACGTCAACAGAGGTTCCCTGGTGGTAGAGAGACCAATACCCTTACAGGCCAGGCCAATACGGTTGAGAATTCTCTTTTGTTTTTGTATTTAGTGAACACAGGTGGAGATGGGCTTAAGCCTGGGGGCCACCGACAACAAGATTATACACACAACACGGGTCAGCGAAGAATCGGAAAAACGTTGTCTGGTTTGACGAATCTCGGTTCCTGCTGTTTCACCTTAATGAGAGGATCAGAACACGGCGAAAACATGAGTCAGTCCATGGACACATCCATCCAGGTGTCAACAAGGGATTCAAATGGACTGAGATCTGTAGAAGCAGAGGCCATATAGAAGTAGGTTGAATTCACCCTCATGCAGTAATGGTGCGAGGCGTGCTTTTATTGTGTGCATCGGTACCCTTGATACCAGACCAACATTTGGATAAAACAGATTATCTGGAAATTGTTTACATCCGTGCGTGATGGTTGCAGCGTATTCATCTGCTAATGGGGTTCTTCAGGGTAATGCTCCGTGTTCCAAGATCAAAACTGTACAGAAAATTGTACAATTATAAAATTGTACTGGTGGTTTCAGGAAGTGAGAGTTAAATTTCGGTCTCCTCAATCATCAGATCTCATTTGAACACCTGTGGGATGAGGTGGAATGAGCTCTTCAGAGTAGATATCCATTATCATCCAATTTGAAAAAATTGTGTGAATCAGTCGAGTGCACATGGATGTGTCAAAACAATGTCATCCTTATGACATTGTTTTGACACATCACTGAGTCCATACCACGACGAATCCAGGCTGTTCTGAGGGCTAAATTGTGACCTATGATATTATATAAGTGTACTTAATAAAATGGCCATTTTAGGAGATTTGAAGTGGTAGTCATGGCCAACTTTGAGGTTTGTTTTCGCGCTACTGCAAACATTAATCTCAAGTTCATGCAACCATTAATCTTTTCACTAATGAGCGAAAACAAACCATAATGTTAAAGCGTAGAAAAAAAAGTAACTTCGATAGTATAATGGTTTTAATAATAATTTTCTGAGGACTATCGCTATATTCTAAAAACTTTCATAAACTCATACTGATATCTAGAATTGGCATTACAGACATAATTTGCTAACTGCCACAGAGAAAACGTGGAGATATTTCTGATTTACTTTCCATTTTCTAATCCTATCTCTAATAAAGACGAGTATTTGAGCTGCCGAGTCGCGAAGTTCAACGCGAAATTCCTTCTAAACAGGACTTCGCTGAAGTAAGATCGGATATCTATGCATTTATTTAAGAGTTTGTATAAAGGAGAATAGTTTTCCTTATTCTGAGTATTTTTTAAAGTAGCAGAAAGCGAAATTCCTTGTCGATATCGAAATCCGATTCTAGCTTCGAACTCAACTGGAATGCAGAATATTCCACAGGCGTTGTTTGCTTTTGTGTCGCAAGCTTAAACACCCGTGCTGTATACGCAGAAATAGCAGTGAGTAACGCACTTGGCTCTTCTTTCCCTCAGCTCTCTAATACGAGAACAGAATTTTCTATTCCGATGTCATAACAATATTCAGAGCGAGCACCAAAGGAGACAGTAGCGTAGATGCTACAATGTACCATTCGTTCTCCTTCATTCTCCCCACCCCTCGTAATAACTTTACAATGCCCCTTCTCGTTCACTCCATCTGTAGAACGTACATTTAGTAATAAAACGTGATTGAAATGCACTAATTCCAGATACTCTCTCATTCAGAAACAATACTTCGAAGTTGAGGATGTTATGAGTCATCATAACAAGAAAGCTAATATAAGCAATTTATCAGAGTTATTTATAACGTTTTAAGCAATGATCGATGGTCCCAGTGCTATTGCTGATTAATTATACTCTGAGACAACGCCAGAACCATCTAGAGACCGGTAGTTAATTTACCGAATGCCATTAGTTAGCTTATAAACGACATAAGTGGCACTCAGTAAAGATAAAGATTAAGTTGAAACTTATTTGAGTTAAATCTGCGAATTTTTGAACATCAAAAAATGGCCGAAGAAGAATTTTATGTGATGTATGTCATATTAAATACTCTGTTTCAGCTCAGATGAGTTTACAACTAATTATTTGAAACGAATATTATCATTAACTCGAATTGCAGTCAGCCCTCGTGGATAGCACAGTTGGTAGATTCGTCCACCCCACACCGGGTGGAAAAGACCTGAGTTTGAGTCCGTCGATGACGTGAGGATTTTTATGGACATTTTTCCCTTTTCAAGTTCATAGTTATCAACAAAGAAAATGTTGTTCAGGCAGACAACACCATCAAGGTGGATCGGTGTGGCTCTGAGTTTCAGATTTCGTTTCTTTCTTTAAAAAAAAACAATGCCAGTACCATGTAAACCAATAAAACAATCTTAGTTGAATGCATATTGATGAAAATGCTTCTATATATTCATTCAGGATTTCCAGCGGTCCGATTTTAATGAAATCTGTAGTAGCCAGATAAATCTTTTTAAAAGATCCAAATATAAAATTTCATTAACTTCTGTCCACCAGAAGTCGAGGTGTTATGGAGGGACAGACAGACTTAAAGATGGACGGACATGGTGAAGATAATACGTGCATTACGCATAAATGTTAAAGCGCCTAAAAAGCACATTAATTGGTTAGTAAAATCTTTCACCCAAATTACTCTGAATAATCAATTCGCAAAGATCATGCAAAATATTGCCTTTGTGTAGATTATTCGAAAATCAGACAAGTGATCTAGAAAATGCAAACTATTTTTTATGAAATTCGTTGAAAAATATAGTGCTTGGAATAACTTTCAAAGTCTATTGCTATGTTCCAAGAGAATTACCCGTTCTTAAAATTGGTGGTCACATATCGATTGATGAGTAAGTACAGTGAATATCTTTATTTATCAAATAAAATCGAATGAATGCAATGGAAGTAAACAAAAGATAGATCAGAATAAATACCCATTTGGGGTATTTATTCTTTAAGGTAACGATTGTCTAAATTTAAAGTGCGCGCTCCCATGGCTGTGAATTTAGGGATTGGTACTAAGAACAACAGAACAAGTTGGCTATCCTGTGCGCACAGGGAGTGATGCATAGTAGCAGAGACAATATGGTGTTTACTGTGAAGGGTTTATTTTTGACTGCTGCAGCGAAGTGTTATCCAGTTTCTGACAGCGGAAGGCATCTCTCCAATAGAAATTAACCATCATATGAAAAGGTACTCTTCGACACCTGTAAGTCACACCGTCGAGAGAGTGGATCGTTACGAAGTTGCTGCATTAATTTTAGCGAAGGAAGAAAAACCATGGAGGATGATTCCCTTTTAGAACAAGTTCATAGTTATCAACAAAGAAAATGTTGTTCAGGCAGACAACACCATCAAGGTGGATCGGTGTGCAACAGATAATTTGGCCAAGCAGTCGGACTACAAGGCGCTTTCATTTGTAGAACTTATCAGATACCGCCAATACGAAAATAGCGAAGATCAGGTCAGCTCATCAAATAGTCGTCCGTCATGAGTAACATAGTTGGTATAATCACCGTCCTTCCCACTCCAAATAGAAAAGACTAGAGTTCGAATCCCATCAACGACGAGAGGAATTTTTGAGTCTTTTCACAACGTGGCTGTGTTAGTCGGTTTCAGACGAGAGCAGTATGTTTTTTTTTTTTATTGGGAGGGGGGGGAGACCAGAGAAGTCCCAAATGTCTCCAACGACGGATAGAAAAGTTTGCGACTGGGAATGTGATTAAAGCACCTAACGCGATATGAGCTGGAAGGAAATGACCTGGATTGCCTAGTGACAGTGGGTGAGACTTAAGCCAGCAGTTTGAACTAGCAAGTAATTCATATAACAAGCAGGAAACATCAATTATCACAAGGTCAAAGAAATTAGACTTTCAAAAATGCTGGGTAGGTTGTGCTTATGCTGTTTTTCGACTTACATGGACTACTACCGTGCTATTTCACATGTGGAGGGGAAACATTCATCTGTACACATGGAGGTGAAACATTCAACTTGTATCACGAACTCTTTGTGAATTGAGGATACAAAAATTTTATGATATTAGGATCCCCTGTAAATGATTACATCCACCCATATATTTATTTTGTCTGTAAATTACGTGTGTTCTATGGTCGATTTGCTTGTCCAAAGATTGGGGTTTTTTGGTCGATTTGCTTGACCAAAAAACCCCAATTTCTGTGGCGAAAAACCTTGCTATCTACGCCTAAGATCGACTAACTCAGCCACGGAGTGAAAAGAGCCCACTAGAGTTCCTAGCGTCATCGACGGAATTCGAACCGGGGCCTTTTCCACCCTTTGTGAGGAGGACGCTACATGCGCAGACTGAATTGGAGATACATTTGCACATCTCCAATCCATGGGGACCTCCCATGAATCTAAGGATGCTCTCATAATTATGGCTAAGAATCTAAGGATGTTCTCATAATTATGGCTAAAGGTTTGCTTTACTTCCCTCGCTGCCTCCTTCAATAAAACTGGATAGATTCAATCTGCCCCAGGTGCCTTTTTTATGTTTAACTTTAACGATTTATCCTCCCCTTTGCTCTCCATTATTACAAAATCATTTAGCTCCCTGTTAGAGTTTAGTAAATTTCTGTTCTCCCCTTCCTTACAGAATTCCTCATGTGTGAATGTAGATACAAAATACTCATTCAGTTTGTCGGCTATCTGAGCAGGATCATCAACAGTCGAACCACCAACATCAAGTGGACCAATCAGATTCATCCCCTTCCTTCTAGAGTTTACATAAGTAAAGAAGTCTTTGTTGTTTTTCTTTGCATCCTTTTCCAAGGATTTCTCATAATCAACCTTCGCTTGCCTAACCTCCTTTGTGACTTGATTACAGACTATCTTATATCTGCCATAGGCTTCTGTGTCACCTCCTAATTTATATGCATCTCATGCATTTTTCTTCTCTGGCACGAGCCTCATTAGTTCATCTGACATCCATTTAGGCCTAAACCTTGAACAGTATTTCTTAGTTGGTATGAAAAGCCTAATAGCTTCCAAGATTAATTCCCTGAAGGCCTCCCATTTAGAATTCACTGTTTTTAACATCATCACTTGATCCCACTGTATAGAATTTAAAAATTGCCCGAGACCACTGTAGTCACCTTTACGAAAACAAAAATCCTTCCCTTTACCCCTGATGGTAGTTACATCTTTAAGTAAATCCCACATCAGTACATTGTGATCACTGTCAACCAGTGGTTCTTTATCTGCAAATTCCTAATGCATGCGTCATTACTGCTGATAACTAGATCAAGAGTATCACCCTCTCTGTTTGCCTCTCGAAATGCTGCTGCAGACAACAATCATCCAATAAATCCACAAAAGTCTTGCTAGTGCGCGAGTGACCAGCCCACAAATTCCAGTCAATATCTGGGAAGTTAAAATTCCCCATTATAAGACTCTCTGATTTGCTGGCCCACTCTGTTTCCCTGTACAGTTTCTTATTATACTCATTAGAGTCATTAGGCGTATAGCACACTCCTACTCTCAATTTTGATCTCCCAATGCTTATGTCATACCAAACTGACTCAACATTGCACTCTCCACCCACGTCAACTGGATGCACTTCGTTAGATTTTACGTGTTTCTTAACTAACAGAATAACCCCTCCTCCTTTCCTACCTTGTCTGTCCTTTGTGTACACATTGTACTCCCCAAATTCCAATTCTGCACTGCTTATATCTGTGTGACACCACGTCTCTGATATCCCAACATATCTGCCTTTGACGTCTTGACCAACACCTCAAATTCATCAAATTTATTTACTATACTTCTAGCATTGGTGTACATGCAAGTATACTTACTGTCCTCCTACACCGGTTGGATAAACGTATCAGTTCGAATCCTGACAATGACTTAAGGAACTTTTTATGGGCTTTTATCACAACGCAACTAGTTAGTCGGTCTTAGGCGAGGGTAGCGCGAATTTTTATTCCAGAAACTCGAGTTTTTCATCCAACAAATTGCAAGCCGGAGAAGAATACATGAATTTACAGAAACAATGTATTGACACCTCGTGGCCTTTGCTGCTTTGGTTCTTAACACACACTTAGACATATATTTTATCACTTTCATATTTAAATATTTCGATTTTATATTTTAATATTATATAAAGTTTTATTTTTATAGTTTTTTTCAGTAGCAGCAAGGTCTAAATTAAATGCTCTCACCACACCTTCAAGTTTAGTTAAAATTACGCGTTTTCATCCCAAGTTTTATAACAACGTACTGTACAACAAAACTTGACACTCCTTTTTCAGACACGACGCTGAGTAGTCATTAAAACATCTTGTCCTCTCCACTACAGCTGATGGTTGCGTCCTCCTCACTTGATGATACCACAGCCTCGTTTCTTAATAAGCCATAATAAAATGAAATTTCATTCGTATTTCAACCACTTTCAACCTGGAGGATAAAATATAGGATACTACGAAGCACGAGTCAATCCCAAAAAGAAATAAAATATTACGCAGAAAAGCTGAAGATATGATAGTAAGGTCAATTTTAACTGCTACCGTATTCAGAGAAAAATTTAAATCACAGTTACTGCATTAGGTGGAATTTACTTTAGGTGGATTTATCCGGAATTTTTTCCTCCATAAGGAGTAGACTTAATCTGGTGTGAAAGGCATCCGTCGTTAGATTAATTTGAAATTCTGCTGACACCTTTTTATGTGGCAACAGATTGAAAAAAAAGTCAAGAAATTTCGCATGCATCTACCCATTAAGTAAAAGCTCTTAAGAATCGCCATCCGGAAAAATGCAATTCCATCAGTCCCCTTTTCTTTTTCAACGTATTAAGTGGGGGTTTCAGTCATGTATCTTTCTGTCCGTTGTCAATAAGCGTCACCGGTTTTGCTGCTATTTGAAAAGAAATCGGATAACTTGACGATGTAAAATCAGTATTCAACGCGTGTTAGCAGAGGCCTCTGTCAGACAAGTGGGTTCAACCACATCGCTTTTCAAGAAAAAGGGATTATTATGAGAACATTATACGGTACAAACTTCCATCGAAGTGGAACAGTACAGGCTATCCCGTAATACGTTATCAGTTAGATTTGGTCGTGTGGTTCTCGCTAACGAAGTCGCACAGACCGATGGATGCGGATTACCAGATGAGATTAAAGCAACTGAGAAAATCTTCCCTTCGTGAGACGAATTAAGCCACAACACTTGGTGAGAACCGTCCACTAATTGGCTCTGCATTCCATAAAACATCCATGGAGATGCCCTGGACGTTTCAAGATTCGAAGGGTTTCTGGACAGCGAGCTCAAGAAATTCGTTTGATCCACAGCTCAGGGATTCTGTTAAAGGTCGTTACAGCTTACAGAGACGTGTCCACCTTCACACAAATAAAACAAGCGTTTCTAGTGCTCACGGGAGAGGATAGCTTGATGGAAGAAATTTATCAACACTGTATTCCCTCCATGTCATGGTCTAATAAACACTTTGTAGGTATAGAGATTGCTGAGAGGATTAAGAATAATTTTCATTCCAATTTAGAAAATACATAATTTATAAACTAAATACAATTCTGTTTCACACTTTGAGTTACTTTAGTTTTAATTTTAAAAATCCTATTTGCTGGAATTAAAATAAATTACACTTATGCAACTTCAATATTGACTTCATCATAACCCAATATCTGCCATCGTAGGTAGCACAGTTGGTAGGCTTTCCGTCCTCCCCACACCTGGTGGAAAAAACCCTAGTTCGAGTCCCGTCGATGACGGGAGGAAATTTTATGGGCCAATTTCACAACGTAGCTGGGTTAGTCGGGCTCAGGCGAGAGTAGTGTGGTTTTCCTCTCGGAAACTCTGGTTTTTTTTGTCTAGCAAACAGAAAAACAATAAATTGCATGTGTTCTGCGATTTATCGTAGAACACATACAATTTACAGACAATATACACGGAGCAATATGGCCTTAGTCACTAATGCTCCTAAAACCCTACAACAACAACACAACCCAAGATCTTTTGACATGCAACGTTTTTGACAGTTAAGTTCCAGGACAGTACATTGCACTCCTGAAAAGCAGACAGAATCACGATGGCAACTTACCAAATTTTACAAGGTCATTTTCTCATGTAGTCCTGTTAGAGCTGTTCTCATTTTCAAGGCGTTATCATTGCGTTATATAAGTCGGGTTGGTTAAAAGAATTCATCGAATAAAGCCTCGGTTTCGAGAAAAATAGCGTCTGGTTTTCTTTAAATCGATTCAATCCATGAACCAAATTGCCAAACCTTAAACAACATACAAAACGTCTTGTATTATACAATTTGTTTTAATGCATTTCTTCTTCAATGCGCAGAGGATGGCATCTGCCAGTGTTCAGCTGTATTCGTTTACAAGATCGACAAAACATCGTACAATATTCGCTTTTTTGCCAAACACATTTCTTGCATCTGTATCATAACGTAACTTGCAGAATTTGTAGTCTTCAATCCGTTGCATGAACCCACATCGAGTATTGAGGCCGCTTGCCATCTACTTCAGTTTCTTATCTTTTATAATCTCCAATATTTTCAGTTCTGATACTTGTATAAATTCCACCCTTCAGGATGTGAATGCTCTTCGTCCGGTAATCTATTATTATTTGTTGTTGCCTTTATTTCCCTTTGTGTCCCTGTTGCCTTTATGTCCAATGCATCTCGTGTTTCTTATCTTAATAAACACTGCTAATGTTAACACATTTTCTTGATGTTATGGTCCCATCTGCTTCCTTATCAATCTCTGTTCCTTCTATTATTTTAGACAGTTCGTGTTTTTAGCATTCAGCAACTCAGCAAAATATTCTCTGTCTTCTTTTAATTTTTTTGTCGCGATGGTTCCACTTTGATGTTTATACTCCGGATTTATTTATTAGGCGTGTGGCATTTCTTTTGTGTTTCCATTCTACCAAAGAGTTTTTGTCTTTTTGATTTAATTTATTAAACATTTCGGCAAGGCTCTCTCGATATGCAGTGAGAATGAAATAATCAAAATTTTTCGTGATTTCAATCGTCGAGGCGGTGCTTGCAGCGAGGACCTAGTTTTAGATGCATAAATTGACGTACACCGCAGTTGATAAATGCAAAGAAAGAAGGAATCTATAGAAAGAGAGAATATGTTATGCAATAATAGATTTATGATTTTAAATTGATTAGCTTTTTGACTGATCTTGTTTTTGTACACCACAATTATTCCTTTAGGAATCCTACTTTTCTAGCTTGGGCAAGATTGCGTCCTCTCTGTGCTCGTTGATTTTTCTCCCGATTATGTATAGACAAAAATAGAATGCCGAGTAGTCTGATCATTTGAATATCTAATACGCTTTTTTGTGTTTACCATGATTTCGAATATTAGTCAGCATCTCTGAGGTTTTGAAAGAGCTGACATTTCTAGACAAATGTAACTTCGTTTATATTATACTCGTACATAAAATTTATAAAAACTGATAATTAATTATGAATTATAGCTTTTGTAAATTAAGACGAATTGTAGGTAAATGAAAAGTATGAAGGTACGTAGAACAATAGAGCTGCTGTTTCCCCCTTTTTTTAAATACTCTTTTAAGCTTGAAAAAAAAAAGACTGTTTCGATTTATCAGTGAATTCAAACTTATTGATTCCAAGGAAAAGGTTTAGGTCATATTACTCATGTTAAACTTTCTTAGGCTTTGTTAAAAGGAACAGAACAGTTCAGCTATTCTGCAAAATTTAAAAACAACAGTGAGAACAGGTAATAGCTGAAGATTTTGATTATGTTGATAATAAATTGTAACAAAATGTAGGTAACATTTTGGAGTTAAAAAGTGCGTCTTGTATTCTGGAATATACGATAAATGCACAATTCAGCAATTGGAAAACGAGACTGATGCCAGAAAAAATAATGATCCATGTATGAGTAAACTAACCTTGGTTTATTCAATGTAACTTCCTCCAGCGTCTACATGCTGCATGCAACGATCGCGAAGCGACTGGAACGACTGGTGGAAGGCTGTGACTGGTATACTGTTAAACGTTCTCGTCACTGCTCTTTGAATGTTGTCGACGTCATTAAAATAATAGCCTTTCAGTGGTGCCTTCAGATTCGGCAACGAAAGAAGTCTTACGGGGCTAAGAGTTTGGTGAATACGCCGGGTGCTAGCCAAAAACTCCCGAAAAATGAGAGCGTTGTGGCTTGGTGCGTTGTCGTGCAAGAGGAACCAATTGCCATCTTCTCCATACTGAGGCCGCAGGACACGTATTCTCTGCAGAAAACGTTTTAAAAAGGTCCAGATAGTTGGCAGCAGTAACACTTTGGGCACTCGGCACGAACTCTTTGTGCACAATTCCCTTGATATCGTAATGATGAGCATGGTTTTGATTTTTGACTTTTCTTAACGAACCTTTTTTGGCTTTGGGAGAGTTTTTCAGCTTCCACTCCGCACTTTGCCGCTTCGATGCGGGGTCGTACTGAAAATACCACGTTTTATCGTCCGTAAATCTAATTCAGGAAGTTTGGTTTGCTTTCACTGGCCTCAATGAGTTCTCTAACAGATGGTCAACAACTCGGGCGTTGTTGACCATCTGTTAATGAATGTGGAATAAACCGTGCATAGACCTTCGTTTTCTTCAAATCCTGGGTTATTATTTGTCGAATAGTTTCCTTATTCGGAGCGTTGGGCCAAGATGTTCGTCATCTTCCAGTGATTCTCTTCCATGGCGAAACGTTTATGCCACTCGAACACCAGTGCAAGCGACAGAAATTCTCTTCATACACTTGCTTCATCATTTGAAACGTTTCTGTGGCACTTTTGCCCAGTCGAATACAAAATTTGATGTTTGCCCTTTGTTCCATTGCCCCTCCACAATACAGACACAAAAGCCACGTGCAGTTCGGCTCACACTACGTTATGAAATGAGAGCAATTTCCGCTGACCTTGACTGTGGTACTCGAGGAACAATCATTTTTCCATTTCACGTTTACTTTTAGTAGATGGTAGCACCAGCACTCGTCTCATAACATCAATCTCGTGTTTCCAATTGTCGCACTGTGTATTATGCTGCATTCTATAAAAGATCGCCTGTAGCCACTTCCTTTAATATTATTGGTACACCGTGCCTGGTCTTGATGGCTGTTTTCTATCCTACTATTCTTGATGCATACTGGCACCCTCGCAAGTAGCATAGTCCATTTTTCACATCATGTGGAAAGTTCTTGTGTCGAATCCTGTCTTCGATTCGAGTTGGGAAAAAAAAATCCTTCTGGTAGATTTTTCATCTCACAAAATAGGCATAAGCAACCAATTATAAATACAAGAAATTTCAGACATTTGCGGCTTTTAAAGACCACTTCATTTTTAACTGTGATTGGTTTCATTTGTTTCAACTTCTTCATCTTAGCTTAGAATGATTAAAAATCCAAACAACACTCGCCAATTCAAATATGCAACTTGGCAACCGTGGACGGGTGTCCTTCTGCTATAATATGTATTGCAACCAGTGGAGAGAAATCCAACTTCTTGTTAAAATTAGGAGCAGCTTTGCTCCTCTAATTGCGCTCTTATCTTCGTGTCAGGCAGACTCAGCTTTAAGGCAACAAGCTAATAACGTATCCACCCACATTACCCCTTAATTATTAGAGAGAGAGAAGGGCGATGGAAAAGGAGAATGACAATAAAGTTGACGGGAAATTAGGAGCATAATTAAAGGGTTATTACAAGCGACCTTGTCTGATGATTGTCGATGAGATTTGACGGTCGGATGTCGGAGAGACTGTTAACCATCCCTTGTCCGAAGATACATCATTACATGGCAGGAAGCGGACTAATAAAGTCTTCTGAGAAATAAAATTGAACATTAAGTAAATAATTGAGCGATGGAATCAGTAGAAGAATAAGTTGGAGAGACAGCGCACAATGGCAGCAGAAGGTCTCGGACGTAAATTACTCGACAGTTTTAATTTGCCAAATGTGCCATTTTACCAGACATAACTACTCGATGGCTGTCGAGAGCGACGCTCTGGAGAAAACGATTCGTGTAGATGCTTCCTGAAACGCGTCAAACACAGATTGCAATTAACACGTTAAATTCTTCTAAAAGCAGCGATATACAGATTTCACAATGCTGGATTATTTCAGAAATGGCAGCAAAATGTACAGAGCAGTGATTGTTAAACTTTCAGATTGTAGCCAGAAACATAAATTAGGACTAAGAGTTCCATCAAGACAGAAATACCATTGGTATACACAATTTACAGAGATACTACACACTAACTCCTCATGCCCTTAGTCTCATCGGCGCAAGTTCTAAACATCCAAATTGTAATGGTAGAACCAGTTAGCGAGTAGAAAGGACAGACATCATTGAAAGATGATGTCCTCCACCCTTAAAAGTCCAACTTACATCACGTCTTCATCAAATAATGTCAATCAGGAGTGCAGGGAGAGCACAGGAAGGGATATTAATACAAGGATAATATATATAGCGTTGGATTTTACGGAGGGTCTTCAGCACACAAACCAAATATCACAGTGCGCAATACACAGAATCGGCTTACCTGGTGCACAACCAATAGTAATTGGTCCCTGGAACGTTGGAACTCAGTGTTATGGAGTAACTAATCAGGGTACATGGTTCTGCGATCTAGTGATTGTATTTCAGTCTGACATGTTTCTGGAGGACGCTGTTTACCGGACTGTGTCTTCTCAACTATTAAGTCTGGCGAAGGTGCTGTTACTTCTACCGTTATTTCTTGTGGTATGGACTTGGACCATTCATCGTTATCAGTGGAACATGAACCATGCGGTATATTCACATTTTGGACAGTTCCGCTGTTCCTATACTGTGGTGTACCATGGCATTGAGGACGTGGACGTGCTAAAGATTAATTGGCTTTCCCGAAGCGCCGACCTTGAACCCATCGGATACCTTTGGAATAAATTAGAACGTTGACTTCGGGCCAGACCAAAACGCACGCAATCAGTAGCTGAATTGACCGCCACGTTCAAGAAGGAATGGGCCGAAATATCATAAAGTTGTTCGGAGCCTACCAACGAAGATACTCACTGAATCGGAACCTAGAGACTGTAAAAGGCCAAACTAAATGTGTACTAAATATTTTATCAATAAAAGGTTCTTTGAAACACGCAAATATTCAGTTAATTTTGATAATATCATGTATATCTTGTTTTCATTTGACCCACTGTCGTATGGAACGAGAAAAGGAACAGCGTGTATCTTAGATCAGAGGTTTTCCCTCCCAGTGTTTTTTACTCGAGTATTACCAAAACTGAAAGGTTTTCAATGAAAACGCCCACCCTTAATCGCTTCCTGGTCCTAGTTTGGGTTGTTTTAATTCGACGCGAGGGCACCCCAGGCAATGCGGTATCAACATTGTTTCACAGAACAGAAGATTGTTTAAGAGTTTCCACGGAGAACAGTTTTTCAATTTCTCCACCCATTCCCCTTCTCTCAGTTGGGTGCCTCCTCCTTTAATACACCGAAGGAAAATTTTTTGTACCTTCTGGCGAAAAAACTACATAGAATTTTTTTTTTTTAATGCAGAAATTGAAAAAGGCAGGCAGCCACCTCGCTGCTGTTAATGGAAACTCCCTCGCAGGTAAAAGTTTCTGTTTGAATAGAATTTTATAGCTATTCGTTTCTGTGCTAGCGAGCTGGGCGTGCTTAATTACCGAGAAACCACGCATTGTCATTACATATTTGTATATCCCGATTCAACCTTTTACGGTAGAATAAGTATATGGTGAGAAGATAAAAGGAGGATAATCTTCATGAACTCCATTACACGTGTGTTGTTGAATAAAAAGCCACAAAGACCAATGTTGTAGTACAGACCTGAAGCTATGCAGACTTGAAGAGGGACCTGAAGCCATGCAAATAAGACTTGAAGAGGGAAATGTAGTGTATATATTATTAGAAATATTTATAGAGCATTTATTTATGGATATCAGAAAGAAATCAAAGGTTTTATTAGCATTTAGCACTCTCAAAGAAGCAATTTTAGAGCTTTTGTTTGTTTATTTATTTATTTGTAATGAAAAATTCAATTTAAAAAGTGATTAAAACTGCACACCATTTTTTTTAATGAATCTATTCCATATCTCAGAAATTGAAGGTGGTTTGAGGTTATAAATTATGATTTATAATCTCAAACCATATTAGATTTCGATTATTAATTAAAATTATATTTAGCAACTGTTTGAAAGATTTGGTTGGCATGAAGAAAGATGTAAATCAGTTGCAAATGCATTTCAGTGGAAATGATCGAATTCATTTAAAAACTAATTTTTGGAAAGCATGCTTGGAACCAAGTGCTCATTGCAATTTCTATATTTTTGTTGCTTCATTTATTCTCTGGGAAATAATTGCATTAGAGCAATATAATTATTAGTGCAATAATTGTTATTCGTGTGTTAGCTCATTTCGCTGTTATCTTCAGATATATTCAAGAAAGAACAATTTTCATTAGAAATAAATTGTTGGTACCCTGCAAGGAAGTTGCAAACTTTAAGAATGCTCTAATGACCCTCATTAATGATTTTCCTTTGATTTGAAATACTGCTGGCTTATGTATTTTTATAAATTATATTAACGGCACATGATATTAACCCTGAGATCTCAAGAAATAATGGAAACTTGTTTCTAATGCTAAGCATCCTTTCTGAGTCTTTTCTTCGTTTTGCCATCAGTGTGACCTGATTCGCTGTGGTATTTCTCTCGAGTCTGAGAACATCGTTTAAAGCAGCGATTTGTAGTCCATCCACCGTACATCGCTCGGAGAGTGTGGATGTTATTTGATGGGATTATAAGCTTAGAAAGGCATGAAAGTGATCCACGAAGAGTCCACGCATTAGGAGTTTTGTGTTTACCACAAAATCTTCATGCGTGTGTTTGTGTGTTGCGCTGACCTAGTTTCTCTGAATGATGAAATGAATAAACAGGAAAAAAATTCCCGTTAAACTATTTAGGGACACTTTATTGCTTCAGGCAGAAATAACAAAGAAGATGCTGACAGCAATCATATGAGAAATGAAAAATAGAGACTTTGAATATAGATAATTTGGGGTCATTTTATGGATGGTATGTAAAACATTTTATCACGCGCTCCTGCCTTTCTTTTTTCTTATACAAGTTATGTTTTCTTGTCAGTCTCGTGTTGTGCTAGGGTTCAAAATTGTGTTTACCCCTAAAAATACCTTACAAACCTAAAAACACGCTTAAAAACAGCTTCACTCACTATCTTACAGATGGTTAGGTTCTGCTACCTTCCTTTCTTGCAGATGTTTCTGTAAATACTGATCTTTTGAATTGGCATCTGTAATTCCATCCATTTCTTCCAGGTTCGAACTACTGATCAGCATATATTCACTGTTCAACTTGAAACTGTCCAAAAATTACGTAGTATTTTTTAAATTTAATTTTATTTATTTGTTTACAATTTCTATCAACCTTTTTTTGCAATTCTCTTGGGCCAAATGACTCGAGATATGTTATCTGAGTCTGAGGCTGTCATATTATTGTACTTTTCCCAATATTTTCTAGGCATTCCGGACATTCACTGCCAAAATAAGATAAAAATCAACCCAATGCTAATAGGAATTTTAGTTGTGCATAAATTTAAGGCGAACGAATGGTTTAAATAAAGGAAGCGTGTAATTCTTTCTCGCTTCCAGAGAGAAAGAGAGAGACTACCTTGCCAACTTAATATTCATCACCACCCTTTAATTACTCCACCTTGGTTATTTTACAGCTAACTGCTATTGAAAAATTCCAGAGGCCAGCAAAAAAAAATCTACAAAAAAATATATTTGAAATAAGTCACTTGAGCTAAGATAAGGGGAGCTAGAAAAAAAGGTTTTACATTGCCCTGAACGGCAGGTGTTCGCCAGATGTGGTTCTCCATCACTTCTAGAGCGGCAACGAAAAAGAGGTCACGTGGCATTTTTCCGCTCCCAGGACCTTTAATTATGCATCTGGTATTGCCTTATGCTCTCCACCTAGTTAAAGTCACTTGACGGGTAGATTCCGAAGCACGTGCCACACGAAATATTTTAATTGAACGGGCTTTACCCATTTCTTATACAAGCGGACAGGGCAAGGAACGAGACAAAAGTCGTTCGCTGTTATATTTGGATCCTGATACATAAATGGAGTTTTGATGTCGCAGTGATCTTCTTTTCATTTATCTAAGGTAAAAAAAAACAAATTATAAAATACCTCATAAAATTCAATATTTTATTAAAATTTCCACCGCCACATTATTACCGTGGAAAGAATTGCACATGAAAGCGAAGCTTTTTTCTGTTACAAAGATTTCATTTCATTTTTATAAAAGTTGTATCAATTACTTGATACAACTTGAGATCAATCACGGTGGTATTTCCGAAGTACAAGCATAAATACAACAGAATAGAAGCTCTATCGTAAATATATTACATTTAACTGTTGCATTATTATTCTAGAATATCATGTCATACTGCCATAAAGATGTTCTGTGCAGGAATACTGCACAAATCTATAGTATTTATGCACAGAATTGTGATTAAGACAATTCTGTGAATAAACAAGGACAGGAAAATGAAAACCAGGAGCCAGATTTTCTAAGAGCTAATCATCACCAGCCATTTTAAATCTACTGCAGGATGAAGACCTCTTCAGCAACTTTCCAGTTCCTTTTCCAGTTTGTTTTGTGCAATGGCCATCCATTTACTACCCAAAAACTCGTGAATTTCATCTATCCATCTCCACCGTTGTCTTCCAGGTTTTCTTCTAGCTCCTCTTGGGTACCATTCTGTTATTTTCTTAGTCCATCTGTCATCATGTCTTCGAGCTATGTGTCCTGCCCAAGACCATTTTAGTTCTTTAGTTTTGATAAGAATGTCCTTTACTTGAGTTTGCTGCCTAATCCATGTGTTTCTCTTATCTAACAGTCTGATTCCCAATATAATTCGTTCCATTCCTAGCTGTGTAGTTCTTAGCTTCTCTTCCATTCTTTTGGTGAATGCCCAAGTTTCACTTCCATAAGTCATGGTGGGGAGTATACATTGATTCATTATTTTACGTTTCAGACAAACTGGGATATTGCTCTTCAGTATGTCACTATATTTCCTGAATGCTATCCATCCAAAATTTATTCTTCTCTTGACTTCCAGCCATTTATCATTATTACAGCTAATAACTTGTCCCAGATAAGTATATGACTCCACCTTTTCAATTTCTGCCCCTTCAATGATTTCTGTGGCATTTTTGTTCATAAGTACCTTTGTTTTAGCCATATTCATCTTTAGTCCAAAATCCTTACTAACTGTGCATAACTGATTAAGGTTTTCCTCTAATTTTTCGGGATCATGGCTTATAACCACAATGTCATCTGGAAATCGTAAATGGTTTAGGTACTCTCCATTCACATTGACTCCTTTCTGCGACCAGTCCAATCTTCTGAAAGCTTCTTGAAGGGCAGCAGTAAAAAACTTCTAAATATACTATAGAATAAAGTAGCTCTTTATTAAGTAGAATAAAAATATTCTAAGAGGTAGGTACCTTTAAAATTATTTGAACATCGTTATATATCTCGTATATTTTAAAATTAAATGAAAAGACCCTAATACATATTTATTTTTTATCATTTTAAAATGCTAATATGCCTGAAGTTAAGAAAAATGTTTATTTTGTATTTTTGCATACTTCAATTTGACATCCTTAAAGTACAAATAATTTATTTTGAAAATATAAATAAACAAACGGATTTTGTAAGATGAGTATTGACAAGAATTTTTTTTTCGCTTAAATTTTTTTAGAAGCAAAAGTAGATAAAATATATTACACAGAAGTAATCAGTGATTTAACAGTTATTGCATTCGATGTATATTTTGGATTTTTTTACTGCTCCGTTTATAAATAAAATATTGTACAAGGTTAATGTTTTCGGCTGTTTCTGTTTATATTTACATTTGACTGTCATTCTGTTGTAGTTCTCCAGTTTTTCTAGGCATTCGAGACATTTCAAAGCCAAAATAAGCTCAATTCTAGCAGTAAATTTAAAGGAAGGAGGCGTGTAATTCTTTCTCACTTCTAGAGAAAGAGAGAGAAGAGACTTTTTCTAAGATTAATAGCAGAGTCATTACTTACCTCATTCTTTGAAAAATAACGCAGCATTGTACTCTGTTAGAAATTTTCGAGAAACAGCAAAAAGGAGCATAAGCCAAACAAATCGAGAGCTTTATAAATCCATCTTCGCTGTATAAACGAATGATTCCTTAAAATATACTTCACCCGTATAAAAGGTAGTATTTGATCGTAGCCTGTCACACTGCTTGACAGAAAAGTTATTGATGATCACAGAGTTCCACATTTATGGAATTTAAAGAAGGCCTGCGATATAAACCTCTGCCAGTCATACAGTTTTTTCCTGTCCAACGTGTCACTCAGATTCCATTTTTATCTCTCCCGATTATCTGATGTTTCCGATAGCAACAGCCACACGTCGTGACAGGTGGCCGAAGGTCATCTTCCTGACACCCCTCTCGCCTTTGCTTACAGTGACTTTAGAGGACTCGTAAACGCAACCATGGTGACCTTCCTGGAGTAGCAAGGTCGCATGATGGATACACTACGTGTTACGAAGGGCCTGCAATCGTTTCAACATCCTAAAGGGGAAAGAAGGGGGCAGAGCACCGAAGAATACAGAACATCTGCCTGATGGGGCGTTGTCCTCTTTGCGATGCGATTCGTTGTACACCTGCTGCCCTCTGGGGAATTTGTGTCACAATGTAACGTGAAGTATGTAACCTAAGGGAGATGTCAGTTGAAGCAGAACGGCAACTGGTGAGACATCACGGGGTGCTATACGTAGCACTCTTTAAGGTGTTGTGTTGGTAACAAGCGAATTACGTTCCTTTAGCCCTCTAGAGACTAGGCGCTGTTCTAGGGGTGATAAGGTGAAAGCATCATACTGATATGATTCTTTCTATATCCATCCCTCCATCAAAAATGCTATATAGTTTACAATTGTTGTATTAGATTGTCTTGTAGATTCTCTCTCTCTGTAATGATGTATAATTATGTCGATTAGTCCACTTTCCAGTGTTTATTTTTACTTTGCAACGGGAAACAGAGAGTACACCAAACCTGACAAATCACTCCCGGAAGCAGGCTAAATACGTATTGAACGAAAGATGGCAGAAGGAGCTCCATCCCTCCGAATACCAGAAGGTGAACTCCAATTACTTCATTTGTCCAATAGATCTGTGTAAAAACATTTTTAGAACAAGGAAGCTCGGAATTTTCTTCTGAGAGCTGTTGGATGTAGACGTTACCGCATATACATTTATTTTAAGTCTTTTGTTAGGGCTTTTCGTTTTGTTTTAGAAATTTTCGCACTTTCTCTGAAACTCTTCGTTTTTCATTTTAGTTTCTAGAACCGCGTACTTTCTATTATATGCATGGAATATATTAAAGACCAACCACCCTACACACAAACACTGAGCTGGCACAGGCTTCCTGTATGCATTAATGACATAGAACGGTTTCGTTGAGAGAAAAAAAACAACTGGTTTTATTATTATAAACTACACGATGAAGGGACAGTTTGAACTGACAAAAACTGGTAAATGGATTAAACGGGAAAACACGAGAAGAACAAGTCACAAACTGCATTACCATTAACAATATTTATGGATACGAAGTCAGAGCTAAATTATTCTGAAAAGATTAATTAAGCTTAAGCCTTAATTTAGCTTTTCGCTGTGATTTCGTTCATTTATTATCTGGAGAGGGTAGAGAATAGATAATGCACACACGCGATTATCCAACCTTAAATGGTCACTAGTGTATGACAGACGTTAATTCATGGAAAAATTTCCACACTAAGATGATAACGAAGAAAATTAGGCAGAAAAATTATTTATTTCCCAAAAAGGGAGATGGAAGAGATGCGTTGAAGTAAACCATGTGGGTGAATACGGTAATGAAGCATTCGTCTTATCTGTTTACCTCGTATAGGCGCCCTCGTTGGTAGAATCGCCGTCCTCCCCGGGTGGAAAAGACTCGAATTCGAGTCCCATCGAAGAAGGGAGGAATTTTTATGGGCCTTTTTCACAACGTGGCTGAGTTAGTCGGTCTCAGGCGAGGGTAGCATGGTTTTTTTCACCCGGAAACTCGGGTTTTTCATCCAGCAAGCAGAAAATCTACAGAAAACATCCAGTTTACAGACAATATACACAAAGAAATATGGCCTTAGTGACCGATGCTCCAAAAACCTCACAACAAAAACCTTATATAGAAAAGGTGCTATATTAGAAATGCAAAATATGACAGGGATACCCCAAATACTTACCTGAAAATGAACTCACTGTTCAAAATTTAATGTTTTGAATTAGCAAACATGGCTCATAAAATGTCAAAAAAGTAAGCAGATTTTCCCCCTTTTTCCCCTACTGGCATGTTTATCTCAGCAAATGTTTGTTTTAGTAAAACAGTGGACTACGTTAATATCAAATATTAACAGCTTTAGTAGAAACGATCTTGTTTGCCCTCTGCTTTCATACTTGTCCACCTCCTTTTTACAATGGCAGTTGCTAGAAAACACGAAAAGTTGGTGGATGTTGCAGCTTAAATTAAGATGTCAGATTTAATAAGAAGGTTACTTATTTGATAATGATTTAATAGCATTTTTTATTTATTAAAAGTTTACTTTTTTTTTAAGAACAGCAAACTCAGGTGCCTGGTTTGTTTAGAATTAGTTTTATTCTTTAAAACTCTAATAACACCACGTTTTAACACCACGCATAGGACATAAACGAGCAAAGAGAAATGTTGTGGCTTTAAAAATATTTTGTCTGTGCAGAGAGCAATTTAAAAGAAACCAAACATTAAGTAAGTAAGTTAAGTAAGTGAACTTATTTTAAAACACCTGAATATCATTTTTAAACATAAATAAATAGATGTTATAATTGTAGAAATATTAAGTGTTATTATTATTGGAAGTGTGTAAACCGTATCTTAAATGTCTTAAATGTTGGAATGCAATATCGATTCTTATTAGTCTCCCAGAAGGTTCTAGGTCTGTTCTGTATGGATCACATCATGTGAATTCGTGTTGCTACAAAATTAATTGTCTTGCAGAGAAGGCTCAGTACAATACTGCCTCTTAATGATAATACTCCACGGGTAACATATTAATATGCAAGGGTAGCTATCAGCCATAAAACTCAGCTATCCTTAAACACACTAACAAGGAGTACGTAACAATTTTAAATAGACCGGTCCATCCATATAAGGAGTTTCATGATGTTAAACGTCCAAGGTAATGCAGTATATCCTAGAGCACGTTATCTAAGTGATTTAATCAAGGAATTTTTATATCTACATTCAGGAATACATGTCAACCACTCACCTAGAAATAGTCAGGCGAGGCCTATTCTATCACCTTAGGAAAGGAACGCCAGCCGAAATACTAAATCTCCAGCTGGATCTTGCAAATTATCCCAAAATAGAGAAGAGGATGATCACCTACAAGCGATATGGCAACAGAGTTGGGAAACCGCGCAGAAAGGAGACATCACGAGACGATTCCTCCCAACTATAAACCAAACTCACCCAGAGCCCCCGCCCTAGTTCTCGTCTGGTCTGCACATGACATTTATCATCGCTGGACACGGCCCCTTTCATCAGAAACTTGGGACTATGAGGATTGAAAGAGACCCGCGGTGCCGTTGTGGAGAAGAAGAGTCCTGGGGGCATCTCATGTATGAGTACCCTGCCTATGACAACAGTAGACTCAAATTCTTTACCGCAATTCAAAGGAATCCACCTAATCAGGAGTCCTCGCTGCTGCTTGTTGAAAACACGTACAAGGCACTAACTTTGTATGCGCAGGAAATCTTTGCACTGAGGTGAGCCAAGATTGCTGAAATGAGAACAACGTTGGATTATGCTTCCCAAGACCTGAATCAGACTGGCGTGGGTCAGCCTTCTCTGTCCCGACAACTTGCTAACCCTTTAAGGGTAGAAACACCGTTGGCACCATTCTGGTGCGGGATTGCTGGCACTCTGGAGAACTCCTGAGTGCGGGATTTAGACTTGGACACCACTGGCACTCCCTGAGTACGAGATATAGAGTACACTGGTCTCTGGTGATCATGCAGGGGCACCTGTCCCTTACAACTTTAACTCCCACTCCTAGATCCATATTTTCGCCTCACAAAGGGCGGATTCCTCCTCAACTTTCAGTCTGCCCTCTTTCTGTCCGGTCTTACATATCTCCACCTGTCCGGTCTTACATATCTCCACTTCAGTATACAGATACTGCGTAAACGAATGAACTCTCATTGGATGAAATGCTGTTGTATGAAAATATAATTCTGGTGGAAATGCTGTTGTATGATGAGAAAACAATTCCTTGGTTTATAAGAAAAAAATTCTTGAAGACAAACTACGAATCGAGACTATGTATATTTCCGGTGGATGATTAATCCGCCATAAGTTTGCAAAGAAATATAAAAATTACTTTAATAATTAAGAATTTTAAGAAGTTAGGAGATGTTTTAATAAAGTGCATATATTTTTAACATATTTGTAAAAACACCTTTCTTTTTCTATAAAAGAAAAAAATATATATTTTTCGCTTAAATCATTGTTGTCATTGGTGGTGTTATGCTATTAAACACCAAAGCATCCTGCTCTGTGGGATGCATGAAGCCATGGATTTTGTATTTAAGCTTTCAATTTGTTCATACATCTAGCGTGGGTTGAACTGTCTCTGTCTTTTAAATTATCTTTCCCATTTTGGAGCTGCGTGAATCTGAATTCCCAAGCTGTTCTTCATTATTGTGCGCTTGGCTGCGTCAGGTAATTTAGTGCATCCACGAACCTCCTTCGATCGACACAGGATGCTAAACAAATTTCCCTAAAAGTGGAAAGTCCAGATATTTCTATTTAATTTTAATATCGCCAGTTGGCTACTTCTAAATAGTTCGAAATTTAAATATTATTAAACCCAAACCAGCAAGAATTTAAAAGCCATGACGTAGCTACTCTACATGCATATTCCAGAACGTCTTATTGGTTTTTACCGGCGATTAATATCATATCTAGAATCAAAAAATATGTGAAGTTCAGCTTTATTCATTTTAATATAAAATTAAGCTATTTGTGAAATAAGAATTCAGCACCCTTCTTGTTGTTAATAAAGATTTATCTCGGCCTTCAACCAGGCCGGGTAGAAAAGACAGCGAAAGACAGAAAGAAAATGAAAGAGAGCGAATTGCTTAAAGGAGTAAACTCTTGACTACATTCAGAGATTGACTGACTACATATTGTTCGAAAAGCAGTGGAAAAAACTCCTCTTTAGATAAAGTGAAATTAAAATTAATTCCAGTTGCTTTAATCTAGAGGAGAAATAAGGAATACATTTGTATTCAGATCAGCTGCAGAAAGAGTTTACTTTTAAATTGTTGCAATGCCATAATTAGAAGGAATTCAACACCGCCCAGATAATTTCGATTTGCAGTTTCAAAGGGATTATTTTATTTTTCAGAAATCTCGAAATAGAGGGCGTTATTTTGCATTCTTAATTCCTAATTGGCCTCAGATGCTAAGGAAAGACAAGCAATCGTAAATAATGAAGGAAAACGTGCACGCTAAATGAGGCGAGAAAACTGTGCTCGGCAGGTGCCCTTTAACTTCGGTTAATACCCCGCGGCTACGTTGTAACTATGTCTGACACACCTTAGCCTAATGAAGTCCCCAACAGTAATGGGGAATAAACTGAAAAGGAAATAACATAAAGGAAGTAATAAAGATCACGAAAAGGTAGATTAACTTGAGATGTGAGGAATCATCCGCTTTGCTTTGAGTACTTTCAAGCTTGGGAAATTGGGTGTTGCTCACTTGTTTCGGAGAGAATTCTAAATAACCGACATAATTTCGCCGTTGGCATTCTCTGTTCACACTGACGTCATTCTGTGATCGCTTGAGCCAATGATAAATTCCTGGTGAGGACAAAACAGCTTTATTTCTCTGCATGGAATGGTATGTAGTAGATGCACTTTTTCCACCACTACATCATCTAGTTGGGCTAACTGACCCTCGTCTTCCAGAGACTTATAAATCTCTGCAATAACCACACTAGCTACCAATTTCTCCACTTCCAATAACACGCATTCCTTTTTCACGACCCTGGATCATTTAATAAAGACATCTTTATTAGACCACGAAACAGATACATCCAATAGAGATGGGAATATATGGACAGTATGGAAGTAGAATCACGTAATGGTCTTCTTACATATTAAGGGTTTCAATCTTATTTGTAGCACTGTCTTTCCATTTCGTGTGTTTTTTCCCTAAGGATTTACACTACTTAGATCATGCAATGGTCTTAATTCTCGCATCAGAATAAACTTTGTCTTTACAAACAGTTGCACTGGTATTGCGCTACTTTCAAGAAGATGGCCCACAGAAAAGTTAATTGGCCATTTCCCGCTATGAAGTTTTTCTTTTTTGCATCACTATGGCTTATTTAAAACTTTAAAGCACAGTGTTCATAAAAGCAACACTGACGATCAATATTTATGCTACAGAAGAACAAAGAAGGTAATAAAATTAAAGTACGGTTTACTGTAGATGACAAGATAGCTTGCTAGAAGTAGCACTGAACTTTTAATCCAATCAGCATTGCCGATTGGTGTTTTGAATCCAAATTGTTTCAGAGATTTTAAAAATTTGTGGATCAGCGAACAGCCATCAGTTCTGTGGATATTTTCGATAAGCTGAAGAAAATTTACCTGGATGATTAATGTCCACATCATGTATTTTGGAGTCATGAAGTTAGTAGAAAGGACAACGGACTCGACAGACGGGACGTCCATCAACTTCCAAAAGTCCGTAATTCAAAATCGATGGTTCCAAAGAACCCGAGCAACGAATAAAATGACAAGGGACTTCGAGTTTGTTCTGATTTGTTAAAAAGTGCTCAGGAAGAAGGATCTCGGTCTGTGGAACAAATTTATTAAACTAGATGAGACTCGAATTTTTCAGTACGATCAAAACACGAAATATAATGACACTAATATTAAAATCCACATCTTCTCGCCTATAAAGAACTCACAGTCGAATCAAGACAGTGGTAATATTTTATTCTCTTCAAAGGGATTGTCCACAAGGAGTTTGTTTCTTCAAGAAAAAATAGGAATCCAATAATTTAACTAGAACTGAATAGTTCATGACGAAAATGCTTCTGCACAGAGGGCGTTCTGTGTCATCCAGGTTTTCCCCCCACAAAAAAAGTAGAGAGAGCTTGTCCCAGAAACTGTCGTCTGTAGTGTAAGCTGTGAGTAAGTGGTCCTTCAGAAAGCTGCTTTTAAGGAATGCTTTGAAGAAGCGTGGCAGAAGTGTTGCCAATATAATGCAGACTACTCTGAAGATATCATAAAACCTAACTGGAAAACTGAATAATATTTGATATTGTTATAACTTTGTAACGTTAGAAAAGAAGGTCAATGTGTCGTAAACTCAGAGCTGTGGAAGACACTTTGAATAGCTTTGTGCATCCTCATTTCGTGGAGAAGAGTAGATCCCGCGTTTTATGGGATTTTTTTTTAGAATGTGAAAACAGGAGAAGGAAAAATATTAGGCAGCAACGCTGTTATAAATAAAGCTCATTGCCATAAGAGGCACATGGAAATTTTGCCTATTTCCGCGTCACACCCTTCTATTTAAAAACATCAACTGGGAGAAGTTTACAATATTTGTCTTCGTGCTGGGTGCAGCAGCTAAGATTAGCTTTGGCTCCCAAGAACGATTTTCGTCAATTTCTGTAAGTGGCAGTTCTCAACCAATGGGCCGTGACTTCCCAGGGTGAAAGAGGACTCGAAGAATATTTATATCCCCCTCCCGCGAGGTTATGACGTACTACAATAAATTAAAAATACAACGCGGTCTCAAATGAACAAATTTTATTATGACCAAAAAGGTAAAGGATTTTGGTTTGCTTAGAAATGCCATAAGTACACTTTAAAATCGAGAAATGCATTTTATCAGTTCCAGTTATTATCCTCTTTGTTTTCAAAAATACACTGGTTACCAAAGTTTTATTACAATCCTAAAATCGTGATATATCAACAAAGTGGATGGAATTCTGTCAGATCTTTGCTGGAAGAATTTTATTATAAAAATAAATTTTTGGCGTTTCGAAATGAATATATTTCTATTATATTGATTAATAAAATCAGCTAACGATTACCCGAAACTTAGGGCCAGTTCTGCTTAATTAAGGCGTTTAATATGGGGGTATAATCACTCCTGATAATTAAAGTGATCACACAATGGATTCAAGGTTTGTACTGTGAAGGAAAGACAAAAGCTGATATTTATTTAGAGGTAATATAAAAGGTATATGAAGAGGATGACTCACCTGTCTGAATTACAAAAGGGTAAAATTGTTGGTGCACGTTTAGCAGGGGAATCGGTGACTAAAACTGCTGATTTGTGTAATACACCCAGAGCAACTGTATCGAAAGTGATGTCTGCATTCACGAAGCATGGAAAAACAAGATCTGATGACGAATTGTGGCAGAAAATCGAAGCTGACTGAAAGAGACAAAAAATAACTGCAGTACTTAATGTGAGTCTTGGAAATCCAGGGTCTAATGCTGAAGTTTACGACAGAGCTGTTATTGCCAAGCCACTCGTTACTGATGCCTAGGAAGAGGATACAATGGTATAAGGAGCACAAAAACTGGACACTTGATGATTGGAAGGATTCCCTGAACGGGAAAATGACTGCTACTGATTATCTTGATAATCCGAGTGGCAGGTTTATGCCATGCAAACATGGATCTCTACGAACCATGTCGCGTTTCAAGACGATAATGCTCCACTACACACAGCCAGATTATGTCCAATCTTGGTTTGAGGAGCATGCAACTGAGGCTATGCATCTACTATGGCCTGGACATCACCAGACTTAAGCTTTATTGAGCCGCTGTGGGGATATTTAGAGAAAAGAGTGAAAAGATTTTTTTGTCTTTATCACTCAATGCACTGGAAGCGTTCCTCCATGAAGAATGGTCCAATATTTCTCTTAAGGCAGTTCAAGATTTATTTGAATTTATTCCACCTAGAATACAAGATGTTTTAAAAGCAAATGTTGGCCCAACACCATATTAGAGCATACCTGTATCGCTTTTCGCAGGTGTTTCTATTATTTTGTCCACCCCCCTCCCCGTATTTATAACATCTTTAATAAAATGAAAAGATTATAAGTAAGATAATATAAAATATTTATCTTGTTATCTTATTTAATAATATTATAAATTTATTTATTCGGTGACAACACAAAATATCATCAAATTATGTCTTTGATAAAATTCTAAATGCATAAGAAACTAATTGGTATGAATAATACTTTAGATCCGAATCTGGCAACTTTTTTCCCTTCTGACGTAGCTGAGTAGTCAGGAGCGTGAGTGCAATAACACACACTCTTTGAGTAAACCACGGTTCAAGCTCGCGTGACTACTAAATACGATCAACGCTTGTATTTATGATTTATTATCAACTCCTCTGACTTAGTAGTGGCGCGGAAGTATAAACAAGAACATTTATTTGTTATAAACATGAAATTTTAACCCGAGCCACTCAGACAGGTATATCTGAACAGGTGACATGAGGTTGTCAGTACTCCTATTCTAAATAGCATTGAACAATAATCATTCTTGAAAACAAGACCCTTTCGTTATGATGAAATGTCAATACATGTATTTTATCGAACTTAAAAACTGTTTGCCAAAGTTAAAGATGCAATTTTAGAAAATGAAAGATTCTTCAATAAATACGAGTTTAATAAATAAATATTTTGTGTGATTATTTTCTTTTAACTTAAATATCGAAACTTTTAAAAAATAATGACATAAAATGGTAAAATAACATTCCTGCGACTAACCTGGTTATTACGAGTCTGAGGAAGAACATAATAGGCAACCATAAAGGTATTTTATTCTTTTTTAATGGTTTCGCGATCACAAATGCGCGATATTCCACGTACGGCAGGAAATGAGAAATTCTCATTATAATTGGAATGAAATCAAAACCAGATGGGGACGCACCTAACTACTACAGTTTTAGTTTTAAACCAAAACCGTGCTGAAGGAAAGATACGAAATAATCCTTTCGTAGCAAAATGGAAGAGGAAAAGAATGGGTTTAGTTTCCGGGCGGACACATGATAAACGCTCTCAGCAACTCTGGAACCCTGGAGTCTAGACACTGGTCGTCTTCGGCATTAATCTGTGTGAATGCTCAGACAACCAGAACGTTCCATGTGTTATGACAATCATCTCTCCATACACGAAGATGCTTTAATTTTTTTTTTAAACACGAAATGTTCTACAGGCTAATGCCCGGTTAATGTTCGCAGAAGAAAAACATGGCGACTCTAATCTCGGATATAATCTGGATTGCATCAGCAGTATATTCGCTAATATTAATAATGACACGCTATAATTCAATTCAAAATATACAGCAATTTAGAAAAATGCGTTTGACAATTTATGTATATAATAATAATAATAAATTTACAATTATTGTAGAGTTTCCAATTTAAGAAACCCTTAAGATCGAAAAAAAAAAAAGATTTTAGTCATTTGCGCAGGCGCATCAAGTACTCAATTTCGTATTTCTGGTTAATATCATAAACTCGATTCATGATTCACACTTTTCGAATGATATATGGTTTATCTTTGCATATGCAAAACTATAAAAGTATAAAATCATTCGGGAGCGCTGATTTATAATCTCATTCAAACTGCTTCTAAGTCTAATTTCTGCCTAATCAGGGACTCCCGTGTCTAGAGAGACGACACTAGACGACAAAGCACATCTACCAACTATAACAAGGCACTCTTCTAGCGCCACGCCTGTGCCAGAGAAAGTATGGTCATCTACAAACTTCAACCGTTACAAATAGAGTATTCGCTCTTGAACATCGGCTTCCAGGAATAGCTACCAGGTTCATTCAGGAGCACTGATTTAAAACCTCAATTAAACTCCTTCTAGACCTAATTTATGCCCAATCAGGGACTTCCATGGCTAGAGATCTCTCTCTCTCTCTCTCTCTCTCTCTCTCTCTCTCTCTCTCTCTCTCTCTCTCTCTCTATCTATCTCCCTCAGAACTATCCCGAAACTCCTTACATCATTCAACTTCCTTCACTCTCCGATAGGTTCATACCCTACCAAATGCTGAAGGATGTCCAAGCCCTTGGTGGTGAACTCGCCCTCTTCGCTAAGGATAAATGCATAGGAATGAAATCCTACCCTAGGTACGATTTTATCTAGATCTACCTTCCGTCAAGCTTTCGTCGCTACCAAAATGCTCAACCAACAGTCCTACAAGGATTAACTATAGAATCTTCCCGACCACCAACATGAACTTAGGGCTCTTCTGATAATGTCTACGTCCGGAAACGAGACCCAGGTGTACTGCCTACACAGATCATCTCCTGAACAGTTATGAAGTGTTGTCAGTTTTTCATTTCTAACATAACTGTCATTGTAAATGTGTACAAAATACTTCTTTATTGCGTTTTTTTTAATGTTGAAGGACGAGTTTTTTCAATCTTGTGTTTTTTCGATGTGGGCATTTCTTAGAAAAGAAAGTGAGTTTGGATTTATGGTTTAAAACAATTGTTTAGCTCAGTGCAAAACAATGTTTTTCATTGCTCTTTGTTTTTCACAATTATTTGTTATAATTATAATAATTATTACCATTAATTATCAAGTAATTTCATCAAACTTAATTTTATAAGCATTTTCTCGTTTACACCAATTGATAATTCGTATTATATTTCATAATATATGCATTGAGGGAATTCGCTAAAATTTATTTAGTATTTCATTTGCTATACAGTATTGACTTTGTCATTAATTTACTTCTGATAAGAAATCTGACCGAACTAACTTTTTTAATGGAAAATTTTGAAAGTTACTTGAAATTTCTCTGTCACATCAGAATTTTTTACAAAAAAATGAAAATATTGGAAGTGCTTTTGGTTTATTTTATATTTTCATTTTTACAAATAGATTATTTAAAAAAATACATAAAAACAAAAATATCGAATGCTATTCTTCTGTCAAGCATAGATGGCCGCAAACTGCATAATTATACACTGGATTGGCATAAAATTATACCTTTTGTGACTTCCTCCGGCAGTTTCGGTGGCTGTTCCTCTTTATTTCATTCAGCAGTAATCGTCCAACATACTGACGCTCCTTTCCCGCGAGTACCTTTTTTCCATTTTTCTTATATCCTGATAGAATATTTCCTCCTGCTCTTGCCTTAAACTGCCTACATTTTCTTGGTAATAATTGAGATGAGAGTGCAAGACGTGTACACCTAGCTTACATTTCGTCCCGATAAGAGCAGTCACACGGCAAGGCATTGAGTCCACTAGTTCACGAAAGCGTTCCACGGGTATTTCCATCTATACTTGCTGCATGCTGCACCGCTGTCCATAATTCCGTCGCATTTCTAGGTGAAGGATCCAAAGCTCGAACGGACCTTTCCAAAGCACCCCAAAGATTCTTCACAGGGTTCATGCCCGGCGAATGTGGAGGCCATTCCATGGTGGTAAAATCCGCCGAGTTGTCTTCGAACCATGTTCTTGTTAACAAGGATCTGTGGGGAGGCGCATTGTCCTGCTGGAAGAGTTCAATGCCCACAATGACCATGAAGGAATGCAGATGATCTGCAAGGATAGACACGTAACCTGGACCGTTCAGAGATGCGTCTAGACGTACCAGAGGTCCCAACGTGTGCCAGTTGAACACGTCCCTGTTGACCGTCTACCTTCCTGAACAGTTCCATGTTCAGGCAGGTGGACGGTCGTCCGATGTTCTTTCACCCCAGTTGATGCGTAGAATCCTGTGTCGTGGTGTTAGCAATGGGACTCTGGTAGGTCGGCGGCTCCCATAACCTATTTCGGTTAATGATTGCCTGATGGTATTGGTGGAGACGTTTCTGGCACCTCCCTCATTGAAGTCGGCGGTGATTTCTGCCCCTGTCGCTCTCCGGTTGGCTGAAACAATGCGAGACAGCCGTCGTCGACGACCACCTTTCTCCGCCCACAGCGCTGTCCACTATGAGAGTCTGCGCGGTAGCGCAGTGGTATCGTCACCGTCTTCCCCACACCGGGTGGAAAAGGCCTAGGTTCGAATCCCGTCGATGACGCGAGGAACTTTAATGGGCTTTTTTCACTCCGTGGCTGAGTTAGTCGGTCTCAGGCGTAGATAGCAAGGTTTTTCTCCCCAGTAACTGGGGATTTTTCGTCCAGCAAAACAGGCAAATCGACCATGGAACATACGCAATTTACAGACACAAATACGGGTTAATGTATGTAATTACGGGAAACCCTAAAATAATAATAATAATTTGAATAATAATTTGTCCACTATGAGATGTTATCCCGGACATAGCGTATTCCCGATACACCCTTGATACTCTCGAACGGGGAAAGTGCAATTTCTGTACCACCTCAGCGATAGAGTGATCCATGCATTGGGCACCCACTGCATGGATCACGAATTACCGTCTACATGAATGCAGTGTACCTATATACCTGCCAAGCGGTGGGTTCGTTCACTAGCAAGAGGGGGTGACAGCGTCGCGTTGCCCAAGAACCAGATATCCCATGAATTCTGTCCTTTCAGTGTACTTCAACACTCATATTTCCCCCTAGTTTTCTGAACTTCTCGAGCATGCTACTCACTCTCGTCTCATAATTTGTGTGTTTATTGTTTCCCAAAAATTTATATACTACATTTTTAACGCCAGTCCAACTTTTAGTTTGGTTCGTGGATTCTTTAAATACAGAGTTGAGCAGCGGCTTGATGATCTGAGGTCCAACAAATCTTCCTACTTTGATTTTTTCTTACGTAAGCGACGGGATTTAGTGCAAACATATTGAAACAATTTCCTTCTTTATTGAGAGCTTGGACGAACTGCTTCATTAAACCCAGATTGACATGTGGAGGAGGTAACAGTACCTTGTTTTGATCTACTAGTGGCTCTTCTTTAATGTTTTTTGAGCCTGCTTGAGGTGCTTCTTGTGTCTGAGATTGTCCTGGTGACCACACTTTCCTTTTCCAATGTTTGCTTCTTGCTCGACTATCCTGCTCGCACAGAAAGCAAGGCAGTTTTATGTAACGAAGTTGGCCGAGTAGCAGGCTAATAACTTTAAAATCTCCACACTAGACAACCATCATCCTTGTACCGAATTTTTTCAAAAGAAAGCTAAACATTTTCATATTTTTCTTTTAAGTGTGATGAATGGGCTATCGGATGAATGCATAACAAAATATATTTGGACTGTTCACGAGTTGCCATTGTCGTAGAAACAATATGGAAATCACGCAGTGTAATAAGTATTAGCACAGTGCGTATTGGTACATTTGGTTTTGGAGCCAGCTTAGTAACGACGGGATATATCTCTGAGGTGATGATGATTTTGGAAAATGTTTGTATTTCTATGTGGCATCCATTGGGTGACGCTCTCGTATGACACGTGTATCTTTGTTATGTAAATGCATCTTCGGCATAGAGATAAACATAATGCTACCAACGAGGATCTTATTAAGTTTATAGAAAGTGCTGAAGGTATCTAAGAAAATTCGATCAACTAAAGAAAGTGTCTTTAGTGCACAAGAGAAAATTTAAGTCCTCATTTCATTCTGCCAAGGAACTATGCACGATAATGCGACTTTACTGTTTATGCAAAGTAAAAAGAATAGAGGCTTTTCTCGAAATGCAGATCTGGGTGTATAGCGAAGTACTAAGCGAACACCCCTCTCCGAACGAGAATATATCATTATTATTTATTCAGCTTGAGACACAGGCCTCACCCCGGACAGCAAAATGTGCTAGAGAGGTCACATAAGATTACAATAATAAAAATTATTACACACAACAGTATTACAAATTAGTTACAATTAGAACATTTGCAAATGATATTTACAAATAAAATATAAACCATTTGCATTCAATACAATTACTAATTATGTTTGCATAATTAGAGTTGCCTAATGATGAATAATGATCAGGAATCGTATTAAATGCTAATTGTTTTTATGTTACATTTGATTGATGTATCTTCACTCGGAGAAAAGCTTTACGAGATCAATTTGTAGAGCGATGTACAGGGGGTTCTGTTGTTAGCAGAGAACATGCAGGAGATATAGCTAGATTCTGCAATGTGCTCGATAGTTGGTCGCCTCATTATGCTGACTTCTCCTCTCTGGTTACAATGACGCCATCCATGTTCGGAGAAGCGAGGGCATGAGAAACAAGCTCGCTAAATGTCACGATATTTAGAGACAAGCACACTAGTAGTTTCCATTGTGTAATTCCCACGCAAAAATGTAATTCTGACCTGGAAATTTTGAAGTTTCTTTGTAGCCCAGTTTAGCCATCTCATGGCTACCAATATTCTAACTTTGGGGGTCACTTTAAATGATATAGAGGGGTAGATGCCTAGACCACGGATACATACAGCATTATTCGGAGCACGCGTCTCTGGACAGTGAGTCCAGGTTCACTACACCCAGTGAGCTCTTGCTTGATGGACCACACAACCGTGCAGTGCTTTGCCTTCTTATCTCTGAAGTGGGAAGTAAAGGAGAAGTTATTGTCCCACATTATCCCTAGGCCTTTACGATGTATAAGTGGATCACTGAATGAGGGATCCATTTATACATACCGGGAAGCTTACCTTCGTTCTCTTTTTAAAGAAGGGCATCTGCGTGGATTTCCCTGGGTTGATTTCTAATCCAACTGAGGACAAGTATTCTTCTAGCTGCTTTGTCTTTTGGGCAACTTCATTCTTTTTCTAGGTGGCTTTTGTGAGATCCAAATCTTCAGAAGTAATGAAGAATTTCTTGTCGTCAGTATAGGAAATTATGTCTTGGTTCAGTGACAAGAACGGCTGGAAAGCGATTGCAAATAGTGTCGAAGTGAGGATGCCTCCTTGTGGCACGCAGTGACTTAATTACGCGTTAAAAATTCCGGTGAATAACTGTGAGGTGTCTGATGGATTGTAGCGAGCACAATCAACAGGCATCCGCTTACGTTGAAGTAAGATCGCAGGATGTGGAGTGGAACAGGAACTGATGCAGTCGAATACTGACTTTATATCAAGGAACACAATATCTGTTTGCGACTTGCGCTATTAGATGATTTTTTGAATGCGCTAAAGGGTGTCCAGAAGATTGGCAATTGTTGTTCCTCCACTTAACAAAGAGGGCAAGTCCCGAGGTCTGCGGCTGAAACAATGATCGATGCTGCATGAATCATCTGGAATATTTTAAGAAGAGAACATCGTATTGAAATGGGCTGAAAATCCTACGGGGTCCATGGAATTTTGGTTTTAAAAACAGGTCTGACAAGGCATTTGTTCCAGATTCTGGGTATTTCGGCAGGCCTAATAATCTGCTGAAGGGTATGAAGGAGCGTGTCTAATATAAAGGTGCTGCATGCCTTCTTAAAAATTTTAAATTGCTTTTTTGTCACACGGTTAATTATATGTTAACGCTTCTAAAATTTACTGCGGTATTTTATATGATTTTTATTTATCAAGCAATGCTTGATAATTAAAATTGAAATCAATATTTAAAACTTAAATATTATTTAGAAAAAAATAGAAATTTTGAGTTACATTTAGACATCTCTCATTAAAATATATATAATCATTTATATTAATTGATATAAATATACGATTACGTTTTCTAAAATTGTTTTCAATGTACTCCAGAATGTGTCCATAGTACATATATATTCTACCTTTTTGGGCATTGTCTTTGATCCCATGTTACGTTTTCACCATCACATCAAAAAACCACTCTCTAAATTCAATTGGATGCGTTGGTTAGCGAAGGGCCAACTCCTATATAATTGCTAAATCGCAAGTATATTACCACCTTCCTGTAGGGAGCTGAAATTTAGGTATCAGGTGGTGCCCACACTAACCTGAAGCGTATTTATTCTGAGAATTATTGGCTGACAAAATGAGCCGCCCATAAATTACATCATCTCACTGCCAACAGCAATGGCACAAGAACAGGCTATGCAGGCTACCAAACCTGATCGAAGACAGAAGACTCATGTTCACTGCTAAAATGGTCACGGCCATTATATCGAACCCCAATATCTGGGACATATGGCGCGTCCCACTTGCACGTCTAAGGTCGATCCCAACGCACATTACGCATTCCAAAAGGCCGGCATTATCAGACCGTTTCCTGCCTAATTAGACGCTCAAAAGAATCGAAGAGTTAGACGCTGACCTCCACCTTTTTGCTACCAACGTATCTTACAGACAACGTGCTCTTCGTGTAGCAAACTTCCCGGCTGACCCTGCATTATAACTGCGTCAACATTCAACGCTAGTTAGCTCACAATTGGTTCTGCACATCCTGTGGAATGCTCTGAACCAGCTTTGAGCCAGTGAACACCAAGTGGTCTTCAGATATAATGTTCTATGGTTATCCCGATCTTCAGATCTTTCCCCAAGGATGGATTTTTATCTAAAAGACGTTTTACTTTTAGTCATTTTACAGAATTTTACGTATAAATGTATATACTGTTAAAACTTTGTAGATTCTCTGGACTGAAGGACAATAACCATAAAATTGAATGCATTAGCGAGCGAATAGATGTTTAAAAATTTTTCTACTAGCCAAATTTACATAACTAATCCCACTTATGAAAAAATACAAAAAATTTAAAATAATTGGAGGCATTGTTTTGGTTTATTTGCATTCAGGTTCATGGGGCAACGCACCAGAACTCGTTGATGCGGTTTAGCTAAGAAAGAAACTTCTTTGTTACTATACGAAAACTTTAGTTTTCGTAGACTTAAAATCTCTCTTCCCCACTCTGGAAAGTTTGTGGGGGGGGGGGGGGAAGAGCGAAGAATTTTTATTCAACCAATCTTGATGCCTAGTGGAGGTCACCTTTATCGGAGAAAGAAGTTTGACGGTAGTAATTAAGAAGATTTACGATACAAAGTCTTTCTTTTAAAACTTAATCAAGAAAATACATGACTCGGTATTAAAAGTGATTAAAAGATTGTGAGAGCTTTATAGCTGTTGGTTTCATGTGGATGGCCTTCTCTAGAAGATACCGACAAATTGTTACAGGATATGACCTACACAAAAAAGTTCCATAATCGCATACGTATCATTTTGACAGAGAAACTAAACTTTTAAGCTGGCTTCCGGTTCTAGTCTCATGTTGCCCAAAGATAATATCCAATAATGACTGCTGCTTGTTCCTAACGGAGAAATTTTGCAACCTAAAGCAACATTTCCTTATCCTTTTTCATTGAAATTGGGAATTTTTGTCCAATATAAGATTTGCAGTTTATATTCTAAGGTGTGTCGTTGGGAAAAGTAAACATGGAACCACACAGTAAGAAAATTCCGAAATAATTGTTCCATTTGTAGTTATGTTTCTTTTAGGACTTATTTAATTTCTACGTTAGAGCTTTGATCATTTGGGGCTATACTTCTCTGATCTACCTCCGGTGGGCTACTCCACGATTTATTAGATTAGATGAGATTAGATGAAGAAGTTAGATTTATTTGGTCGTTTCAAAGTTGTCTTCAGTTATTCAAGCACATACTAATGATAGAAGATTATCGATTCTTAATTAGAACAGGAGGAATTATATTCCAAAAGCCTTATATAATTTGATTTAATCCTTTGATAGTAAAAGCAAACTTTTCGAAGGATCTTCTTTATTGCCATTTCTCCAAGACCTCTTAAAATGCCTTTGAACTTCTTAGGATTAATAACTTCTTAAACGAAATCCTCTTAAATGGATTTCACTATATGCAGTAAGTCCACTTCATTTTTTCTTTTTCTGCGTGATTCTTTGTCTTTACAATGTCATTTTTCTTGACTGATATTATAAAGCTTTTTTTTGCAGCTCTGCTGTCTACTGCAGCGGTAGTCCTTTATTTCTTAGTTGTATTCTAACGTTTTAAGAACATTATTATGTTTTTTAATAACGAACATAATTCTCTTAAATTGTAGTTCTTTATTTTTGTAGTTCTTACCGTATTTTTCGGGCCGAAAAACATGCAGATCGGCCCGTGAACCACGTACTTAAACAGACATTGTAAACAGAGGTGCAACATACCCCAAGTTAAGACGTCGTGCGCATAAAAACCAAAATAGCAACAAGTTGCCCTGGTATTGCACTGCTTTCAACCAAACAGCTAATCTGCCATTTATTTAAAAGATGAGACACCGCTATGATAGTCTGTTTTAGAACTTTGGAAACAGATTCAGCAGGTGTCGCTTTGAGGATATTCAGTGTTTTAACAAATTGTTCGATTAGTCTCAGCTTGATATGGAGTAATGAAAGCGGGTCCTTGTGCCTTGGAATCTAGAGGAAATTTGCTAATGGCGCTAACAGTAGATTTTAAATTTCTTTCCTTAGATCACAGTTTTGCTGAATGGGTTATTTTTAGTTTTTGTAGATGCATTAGCAATTTAGGCTGTATTGCACTGTATATAATGTGTCTGAAAATTGTTCTATGTACGTTTTGCTGTTTGCTGCATGAAAATGCAGCAAACAGCAAAACGAAAATGCCACCCTCGCTTGAGACCGATTAACTGAACCACGTTGCGAAAATAACTTATAAAAACTCCTTATATCATTATAGGATTCAAACTCTGGTCTTTACTCCTCGGTATCGGGAGGACAACCTTGCTGGATGTCGGAATATATTGTGGAGGACAGCGTAGGTCGTAGTCAATGGTAACCAATAAACATTTTAATATGAAATGCATTTCTCAATATTTCCTACTTTCATATGACAGCTGTTATAATTCATTATATTGTCTTTATGTGTATTCTTCTTCTACATCAATTGCCTCTCCACAAGAAAATCTACAACCTTATACATATGGACGTGTTTCCACTAATTTAGAATCATCCGGTTATTGTCCAGATTCCAGAGCAGTTAAACCCGCACTAATAACTTAGATTTACAGCTTCCTGCCCTAATTAAGCAATTAACCCAGAGCTCTATTCCTTACTAAATCATATTCTAAAGAGATTACTGTAGCAGCGCTCGAAAATAGTAATAATAACTTAATCATAGAGCCAGTACAAAACTCGGGCTCTGTGAAGAGTGATCATTAGAAGTTTACTTAGAAGATAATTATCGTTTGAGAAGCTTTAAGTTTAATCAAAATAAAACAAAATGTATTAAATGATTTGGGAAATAAATGATTTTAGATTATTTAAGTTGTGATTTTGGCAAAAGAAAGTATACGAAAGAGATAAAAAATAAATAAAAGTACAGATAAAGTATAAATTCATAAATTAACTGGTTGCGTGAAATCTGTGTCAACCACTTGTAATTTTCTTTTATTGCTCAAATATTTTACACTTTTTAAGTAATCAGTTTGATTATTAGGCCCACTTATAAAAAAGGTATCAAAATCCATGTGTTTATTATAAATAATTGTGTTCTTTTGCAAAATTCAATCTGTTCTTCTCTTTTGTCCGACTTCCTAATCAACAGAAACACTTGCGAAAAAGTTTCTAACCTCAATAGGTTACAACATCATGGACCTGCACAGAAAAAGATTTTCCCCTTATACGAGGTGTGCCAATAAAGTTCTCGGACCGATTTGACTCCCAGAATGATGACTGATCACTTGGATATGAATAAGTGAACAATTCTTCAAATTGTGTATGAAGATTTAGGGAAAAGGAAGGTCTGTGCAAAATTTAGCTGCACAGCCTCGCAGATGATCAGACAGAAGCAACAAAGAGTGTCATCGTGCGAAGACGTCATACACACTTGACAGTTCCTAATTTCCTCGACTGTATTGTCACTGGAGATGAGTGTTGGGTGTTTCAGTACGACCCACAGACGAAGTATCAGAGTATGGAGTAGAAGTCAAAATTATCACCAAGGCCCAAAAGGTTTTCTTTACAGAAGTCCAATGTAGACGATGCTGGTCTTGTTTTTGATAAACAGGGCCTGATTGACAAGGAATTTATACCTGAAGAGGAGAGATGCTGCGTTCTACGTAGGTAGCGCATTTCCCGGGTGGAGGCCGCGATTTCGAGAGAAAGGCATCTGGTTCTTGTTGAATCACAATGTCACTGTAAACTGCACTTTTTGTGAAGACATTTCTGACGAAACATGGTATTGTACAGATCAGATCAGCTAATCCACCCTACTCTTTCGATCTAGCAGCAGCGGACTTCCTCTTAGAGTTACCATATTTTTCGAATTCAAAACCGGGATTTGACGTTTTCTGAAGAATGAAAACAAGTACAAAATTCTGGAGGGCTGTTCTAAATGATATTATGAAATTATTATGATAAAATTGTTGGATCAGCGTAAATTCTATAATCTCTTTATCCCATATTTTCATGCCACTATTCTGTGACCGTGTTGTTGTCTAGGAGCATAAGCAGAAAATGTAAATTGTCTATTAGAGGCAAGTCTTAAAGTTGCTATGAGAGACTAGACATTATTACAACGCCCTATATCAGGACTTACCGGTCCCACTTTAGACAGCAATGCGAGTATTTTAACAACGCTGCCACTACAGTGCCTATCTTTTAGGACATCTATTTTTAAGGACACACAAAAAAAACCTTAGCTTTAAAAAGTTTAATATTCCTAGCAGATAAAGGTAAACATCTCTTCGAGTTATCCGTTTAAAGTCAAATATTACAAAGTAATATTTCAATGCATTTAAAGAGTGGCTTTTGACACCGTTCCCAATGCGTCTCTAAAAAAGCACGCAGAACCGTTTATGCTGCACGCGATCAGCAAACTGATTAAAGAAACGGTTGCGAAGTCAGATGTTTAAAAAAAAAATAATGCTTGCGTTTGGACCACACCGAAGAAGTGATGTGTCTTCAAGGTGACTCAAGGGAAAGCTGGCTCTGGGAATTTATTTATTTTTTGGCCCCAGTTTCTTTTTCCTTTTCTTTTTTTTTACATCTAAGCGTGCAGAAGCGCACGTGACTTTCATTGATACGTCATATGACAGTTCTCGCTGCAACAAGAATGATGGCGACCAACTTTTAACTACATGTTTTGTCAAGGGTTAATGCTGACTGCTAGAGCTTCCTGCAAGAAATGAATGTGATATTAATTATGCAAGATAAAGTAATGTAAATAAAGCAATGATGAAAAAAGTAATAAAATTTATATAATAAAAAGCAACGCATAAGGTAATTCCTTAAACAAAGATGTCAAGAGTGGAATAAATGGAGTGCTTATTTACACCCAATTAAAAACAGAAACAAGAGATTAGCTGTTAACAGAATTTGTGAAAAGAACAAGTAGAGAGGAACAGAAATGGTACGTTAATTAATATGAGGTACTATCAGAGGGATTTGTGCAAGAAGTAGCGGGGAATCTATGTTGGAATTGGTAACGCTGCGAACAGAAAGGTTTCCATGATATAGCGAGAGAGAGAGAGCGAGCGAGTTCTATGACATTAAGTCCATTCTTTTAATTCATTCGCTTCGGCCCTGTAGCTAGTGATAGTGAATGTTTCACATTTTCACCTTGTTAGGAAACTTTCGCAATATTTCTCTTTCGTTAAGTCATCTCACGAGATTTGTCATTTATATATCTATTAATGATATGAGATTAACAACCTTTCCCACTCCGAACTTTTTAGTAGGCAAAATAAATCATTTATATTTACTATTCGCTTAAAAACACTATATAAAGATGACCTTCGCATCTGAAAATTCTTGTCTTGTTAATTCCCCAGTCCAAAGTCCTGTTCTGCCATTTACAGTTTTATTATCCAGTCATTTCTCTTAACCTCTGTGGAAAAATCTACAATATAAGATCGTTGTTAGAAGTTCCATTTTCCCACCAAAGCACTTCAGGCCCATCTCAAACTCCAGCCTCTTAAAAGTTCTAGCGGAAGCAGATTCTCCCAAGTATGTCTTCAGACAGCTATCACTACCAACTTCCTGGCTACCATCGACGTCATCCTCTTTGCTTTTGAAAGCAAAGCCAATTTTGAAATAACCCATAAAGATGGAGGTTGCATTCGATGCTATTCAGATTTTCCCACTTTTTCAGCTGCTTCAAAAGCACTACCAAATCATAGGGGATATTCTTCACTTCCTTTCTTCATACCTGCAAACGTGGTTAATTCATCAATAGGGGAAAATGTCTTTACCAGGCGGATTTCGGCTAGAATTCTTTCCTGAAGAACTCCAACCAAACCCCTTTGTGGGCTCTTCTCCATATCCCTCATCTCTCCACTCGTCTAAAACAAGCCTGATCCGATCTACTCTGCTGACGATATCAAAATCTTTACACCAATTACTATAAATGATGTTCTGTCACAGGATTCATCGGCATGAAGTTCCAAGAGATGGCAGATTACCTTACCTAAGTATGTCTCAAAATAAGCCCATAGAAATCAGAATGTATACTCCTCTCCCTAAAGCAGATCCTCCTCCAGTATCCAGTTAACCTTCTTAGATTTCCCGATCTCAATAGGTTTAAGCATACCGATCTAGGGACTGTGATCGACTCCAAACTTCGCATTGACTATCTTTAAATGCTCCTCACTTCTGCAAACTGCCTCAGATGGATTGATCACCAACACCTCCAGTATGTTAACGACATGAAGAATTTTCGCTGCTCCATGTCACTAAGATATGGACATTGGCTACTTCTATCACAATAAAACCGCTGTTCGAAGCCGAATTCTGGCTCTTGAAATGGACTATTAACAAGTAAAAACTCTAATAGCAACAATTACGTTAAAAGTAGGAGAATTTTCACCTTCTGGAACATATACTGTTCCAGAAAATAGTCCTCAGATCAATTCCTTCCGTCCCTAACACAACCGCTCGCATCTTTTCGATTTCTGCCATAGATGGTCTCCTGGATTCGAATCCTTGATGCTGATATAAACTAGTTTTTCATTGATCGTGCCAGCCAGCTCCAATGAGTCTAGTATTGCCTACTCTTAAGGCCCAGCTTGCTTATCTTACACAAGCCTTTGGTTTGGTGACGGCCCTGCCAAAAACGATGCTATATTTAATGGCTTTATATCAATTTCATCACGCTAAATCCTACTAGCGATAGCGCTGATGCTTCCAGGCGCTTAAATAACACCGGTTTTATGACGTTGTCATGCCCGTTAGTATTGCTTTTTTTATTTTTTTACATGCAGGTAGTAAGACCCTGCTTTTGTAGGCTTTTAATGCAATTCCATTACGTCTTCCACCAGGAATCTTTTTATCTGGGTAATCCAAGGAAGTAGATATCACTGTGTTTCTTTTCGTGAATGATCCGGTGAACCACACGATATTTCATTAATTTCTCCGACTTCCTGGAACTCCAACTGGCACTCGAAGGTTGCTTTGAACAGAATGAGTAATAGTGCAGAGGTTGCCTCCAGGGAGTATTTCATTTCTATCGTATCTTGGGGATTTCTTGGATGTCTTGGCCACATGACATCCGACGATAGAATACTGTCCGCCTTTAGAAATAAAAAAGGGTCAAGAAATTGACGGTGACTATGTCAGATAATCCATCTTTCAATTGCAATTTTAATTTATTAGTTTAATTAATTATTTTTCAGGTTTCGGAGGATTTTTTGAATAAAATGGTATATCGTTGTCACTGGAATTAGCTAACAATTGTGATCTGAATCTACCGAGGCAGTTCCCTGATGCTCTTTTTTAGGAACGAAGATTCAACTATCATTTGCTTATCTTTGCTTCTATAAACAAGCAAAAAAAGTCCCAAAAAAACGAGACAAAGACCGAAATCCAAAGATCAACGTGAAGAATACCCTCTAGTGGCAAAACTCATTAAAGTTTCCTATTTTCATTTGTTTTCACTCTGAATCACCATCACATAATTCTGTAATTAGAACAAGTTTCTTCTTTCTTCCCCATTTTCACTTGTTATTAGAAATCTCCAACAAATTACAAAAAAAAAAAAAAAAAAAAAAGAGTTTAATTTAGCTAAGCATATTCATGTTATTCTTGTTATTTTTGGCAACTTAAATTACTCACAGTGGGGAGAAAAGCTAGTTGATAATGAGAATGACGAAGCAACACTCACTTTTGTCTTTTTCAACAAAAGCAAACACGAAAGACAACCCTTATTAAGAGACACTGCCAGGTGACGCGTTCCTTGGGGAAGGGTGGTTTCTGTGTCCGTTACGCCGCATGAGAGCGTCAGAGATACGCGTGCGGAAGGCTTTCTTCTTGTAGAATATGAGAGGGTGATGACCAAAGTCGTTGGTAGACATTACACCCGCCTTAAGATACTTCTTCGAGTCAGCGTGGTGGAGGGGGAAGAAGCGAGCGCTGTTCGCGTTTATTGGAGAAATCTGATTAAGCACATTTCATTTTCCAGCCGCGCATCTCCTCAAGATTTTCTTAATAGCTTCTGTGTACGAAGAAATTAATTTTATTCCCATTATCTTAGCTTATGACGTGAGTCCCTTTAACTTTGCTTCCGTTCAATTTAGTCAGAAAACGGAAGTCTAAAATATTCCAACATAGGAGAAGAGGGAAGAAGATGGAAATTCCTTAGAATTCTGCGACGAAAGTCCGATCAGTTTGGGGAAAAAAAAAGAGTTCGCTTTTTTATCTTTTTCTTTGACAGGCATTTAAATTAATGAATACGAGGTAGCGTTCTATAGAAAGAGAGTTTTGAAAATTTTCTTACGAATTCCTTTGTAAGTTCATTTGCATTTCTCATATCTGTAATAAATGACCTCGTCTTAATAAACTAGGCCAGCAAGCGTTGAGTAATTAGGCAAGCAGTCGATGGAAGTGGTAATTGAATTGGCGAAAACTTTCGACTAGGATTTCATTCAAGGATTCGTTACTTCGAAAGCAAAGATCCACTCAAAATTTGAGAGAAAGAGAGAGAGAGAGAATTAACTCTGAAACACTGATTGATTCAAAGGATGTTTTCTTGGATTGTATTATTTCAAACAGCGTTAATACGCAGTTACACACCAAAGAAAGATGAGGGATCATTAAGTCCCAAAACAGTTTATCGTAGAAGTGTATGATCTATTCAAATGGCCATGCCATTTATTTAAAAGTAGTGTGATAAGGTAACGGGTGATTAAAGAAAAGTCTGTTCTACTGTGGGCATTAAGATCATTGGATTAGCTAGGCCACAAAGAAATATGGGAGGACAAGATAGTCCCCGTTTTCATACGCACAGTATTCACTAAATTTTCAAAATGGGTTCGCCTTAGTCACTCTCTATGATTTTTAACAACACCAATAAACATTATTCAAACATTTATCTGAGTAGGTTGGACCATTCTTCATGTTATTAATCTCGATCACTTTTTTTTTTTACAAATTTCTGGGGTCTTTCCAGTGTTTCACCCTCGACTTTCAGTTGATGTCAATGATGCGATTCACCGAGGAAGTTGTTGGGGTGTTTTAAGAGTTAAGGCAGCTCAGGCATGAGTATATTGCGCCTGCATCTGTGTATTCTTCGGTTTACTGGAAGGAAAATCAGAGTTTTGGGAGATCAAATCGTGCAACTCTCGTTCGATACTCACGTGCTTAGCCAAAATGAGGAAAAAGTCCATAAGAGTTTCTCCCTTCTAGTGGGGGATCCAAACTCAGTTTTTTTTCCATACAGGGTGGAAGAACCGATCGTAATCACTGTTCTAACCACGATGGAGACGAGACCAAGGAAGATAATAAATCCTGAGAGTCAGAGTGAAATGACTTTCCACATTCTGAATAATCTGACATAGAGAATGCAATAAATGTCCATTTCATCTATTGCAATCTTTATTTATCATGCAAGGCAACGAATACCATTGGATTAATTGGTAATCGTCTTATTTCCTCATAAGTTCCCATAAAATTTCTGTCCTGGTTAGAACACAGTACCGCTATTGAAAAAAAAACTGTGTAATTCTTCAAGGATGTATCGAAGATAAAAACATCTGTTTTTCCTGATTATCCACTGACCATCTACTCTCCTGTGGCTTTTTGCTGACATGATTGATGGTCACTGCGGATCACCATCGATTTTGTGTTCAATTACACTATTGTGTTTCTTAAACAGGGTCGATGTGCTCTTTCATCTTCTTAATACGTGCAGTGCCCGAGATCATTTCAATTTCCATGACAGCATCTTAAAGGATAATCCAGGAGAACGAAAAAAAACCCTACTTTATTCAATGTGAATGCAATGATAATATTAATGATATTAAAAATTTAAAAACAATGCTCATCAAAGTTCTCCTCCTCATGGAATCGAACCCAGATTATTTCTCCAACTAGCTACAACGTTAGCCGTTTGAACCTTTCATCATTAACACAACCGGGATTTATAACATGTTGGGAAAGGGAGATTTTGTCCCCCTCAAGTCCTAAAACGAAGGGGAAAGCAAAGGGATGGAAGTATTCTTTCCGTAATAAATATTTCTTTGCACTTCCTTATGAAGCTGTCGCTTGACAGATCGGGCGTCACTGGTATAAGCGTGTCGTGGTCTACAGATGCCAACAACTGGGAGTCGGTTATGTACTGGCTTAAAAGTCATCAGTGTCGAAGAGGTGCATTTTAGGCTCCCTTCATGACCACCCTTGAGTCATTACATGACGTGTTGCTGCAGAAGACATGACATTCGATACTTAGTTAAGCTGTCATCCACAAAAGTCTATTTATAGACGAGGAGAGTACGATGCCAACGTTGCGTGTGTGCGTATCCCTGAGCGGACAGGATATCGCCAAGATTAGAATGGATGATCTGTCTTGGCCGTGATGGACCTACCTCGCGGGATTAATCTGACTGTAGAGCGATCTGTCAGATGAGGTGTCTAATTTTTCACCAGAATGCACGAGTGGTGGTATGGGGAGTGGCTGTAATGGTGTTATAGGTCGGAAAGCTGTACGAGTCAGCGTTGAAAATATATATCTCTTGGTGTCCTGAGAGGCATGACTTACGATACAAGTGCTAGAGGTCGCTGACTTTAATAAACTGTACTGCTCCAGCTCACTTTTGGCTGTCAGGAAGAATGAGATTCGCTTCCATAAATCAGAACTTAAAATTACAATAATCATAATTTTTAGGACTCATTGCTGGCCTGCAAGTAGGAAGATTATATATGTTACAACTGAGCAATGTATTTGGTTTGACAGCCTTGGATTTCCCAACTTTCTCGATCGGTTGGCGGAAATTGAAACAGAATTCCTGGAATTCGCCATCTAATAATCCCTTCTTAAATTTTTTGTGTATATGAATTTGTTAAAATAATGTTTTCATTCAGGAAGGAAGGTGCGTCCAGAGAGGGCACCGCCCTAATGCAGAGTTGTAAAAACCCATTGGTAATAGTGTGTATTGAGGTAACTATGGCAACAGAGCACATAATGTCACTGGATGTGGGGTAAGATATCATTAAACAGATTGAAGAATAGAGTTTCATTGTGATAGCAGCGACATTATCCTGTTTTCCCTTAGATGAAGTCTGGTTGGTTTCATTCGGTTATATCAACTGCTGGAGTAATCGAATTTGGTGCACAGAAAATCCTCGCGCAATGTTATGAAGAACCTTACACTCAGAAAACATTGATGTTCTAACCCCTGTAGGAGGATCATAGGATCAGCGGTCACCTTCTCATAATTTTCATGAGAAGGTGACCGCTGAGATACCAGGACATTATTCGCAATTCATCTGAATATTTCAGCGAATGAACGATACTGATGATTTTCAACAGCACAGAGAGACATCATACCACAGTGGATGTACTGATGAAGTTCTTTGACGATTCGGAAGCCTCCCCGTTCTCATGATCTATCTGTGGGCTACACTTGAAGATAATGCTTAAACAACAGACTCTCCTATGAGCCTCATAGGAGAGCATGTTTAAACTTGAGAAGTTAAACAACAACAACCAGTGGTTAGCGTAGCATTTTAAGTACCTGAATGGTTTTATGATGACTGAAAGCGGGCACAGTGGTTTCGATCACTGCCCTTTCACATCGGATGAGAGGATCATGGGTTCGAGTCCCGTCTATAATCTCGGGAAAGGGTTGCATGTTTTTATCCCCTAGAACATGAGCTTTCCATCCCGAAAATAAGCAAACAGACTATGAATGGATGCAATTCAGATATATCACACTGACAGCGCCTCCTGTATTTAGTTCCCTTTGCTCAAACTCGACCAGCAGTAACTATTCCTATAATAAGCGAAAATTGCACGCACGGAACTCTCACAGTAAACACGAAGTTCCTCTTGTCATAGTAAGCTTCATCTACGCAACTTGTGCTCCCGTAACTGAGCAGTTCTGTGTGAACCCCGTTAGAGTCAACGACGTCCTTTGAGACAAAGGAAAGTTTTCTCTTTTCAGAGGTGGTAAAAGCGCATTTATTGTTTCTCTAATATCTGATGCAGTGGTATCTTAAGAAGCTGAAGAGTATCGTAGAAGACAAGTCAAACTTTCCAGAAAGGTCTCCAACAAAGTCCACAGAGAGCTGCCCGCGTGGAACGGTAGCATGTTGCAGTTTGACACCGTGATGGATGATAATCGGTCGCACGTGTTGTGCACTGAGAATGACACGATGACAAGGCTCACGTGCATGTTCTGGCGACAGTGTTCCACCGACAAGAGTCGCTCCCGATGCCGACAAGAGGAGGTTGGTTCAGTCGGAGAAACTGTGTTTAGCTAATTATATCGGAGCCTACGCTTGTAACTGCTATTTAGGTAATAGTTCGATAGCGTGTGCAGGAAAGATGGGGATGCTATCTACGCTGCACTGCTGATGGTATTTACTGCATCCCTGCATAGCATCAGCGGAATAAATGCTGAAGAAGGAAATGAATCCGTATTTAATGCGCTTGCTGGAATAAACAGCGCATTGTTTCCCCTCATTCCGCTAATAAATTTGTAATCTAATTAAACAAATCCATCGCAGTCTAATCCCCTCGCCAGAAGGAACTCCATTTCCCCAGTTAGATCCTCAACACGATTTTCACTTTTGAAATTCATTTCAGGCATCTGCAAGAAATAAAAGAAAAAGCTTTAAATAGTGACATCAGTAAAAAAAATAGAAAAAACAGAGCGTACAAAGCGGATAGAAAGCAACAGAGAAAGGCTAAAGCATTATCGGATTTTGTGTCCGGATGCGCAGACAGAAAGGGGGGTTGAGGATTAATTACAATGTAATCCGCATGGGAGTCTCAGAAGGAGATTAAATCTTAGGGCACGCTAGTGTACCAATGCTTGCTGGAAGCAGAAGTAGATGTAACAAGCGCAAATGGATTGGAGAGAACACGTTGTGGCTTATCCTAACAGCAATGAATAATAGCTAAACATCTAAATATGGCGCTGTAATGTAGATTGTCTCTGAGGGCACCAACAAAGGCCAAGGAGATTTGCAGATAAAAATGACCTAACCTTCGAAAGAGATGATTAAATAAACAACCTCAGATGCCTTGTTAGCTTATTCTGGTTAATAATTACCATTTTAAAACAGATGTAAATGCAAATACAGTAAAATGGTTTTTAACCAATATATTTTCAGAGAATTACATTAAATGCCTGTGAGAGGTTTATTAATTTCCCACACCCACTCAACTGTTGTTGCACTGACTATGATTGGATGGGAAAATCTTTTCTTATCTCCCGCGGCATCCGCCTAACAGTCATCACTGATTCTGTTGTACGAGACTCAAGAATACAAAACGCCTCTTTCCAATGGACACGCCATCTTTGAAGACTAGCGATTACAGCGCCACAGGTGGTGACCTATAACTCATTCCACATTGAACAAAAGCTTTTCGTGTTTCTCTCACAGAGTAAACGTTGTTTTTAATTGTACCTAACGTGGTTTTTCAGATTTTTTTAAAATTTCAGGTTCACCTTGAATGCCCTCCAACAGTGCTTTACAACTCAGGAAGATATGAGAATAAAATAGTAAAGCCAAATAAAAGAAATACATGGGAGACAAGAGAAATAACTTATTTATGCAATTTGAATTTTTTTACGGCTATTAGTTTAGGCTAAACCACCCTGATCTTTCCACCCTGACCTTTCAGGGTCAGGGTGGTTTACCTATGTGCGTGGGAAGTAATGGATGAGTTTCTGGGAGGAAAAGTTTCTCATAAGAATGGCTTTCTGCGTTTGGGAGTAAAGAAAATCGTTATTATAAAATTACTTGTCACTCGTTTGATTCAGGTTTTCTGGAGACGTGTTCGCTGTGCTGTCAGGAGTTGAGAAGGAGGACGATGGGGAGGGGGGATGAAGAACGTCTAATCTCATTGGAAAGGCTGAAGGCGAGACCCAGCGAAGTGTGTCTGGATTGGGCTGATAGGTATGCTGATGACGTAGTGCATTAGTCGATATGCAGAAGGAGCATTTGGCCCAAATATATAACGGCATAATTATCAGTTGGTGAGCGAGCAATTAATAAGCTTTGTAATTGTGCGAAGTGTAGCTGGATTTTGGGATTTTGTGTTGCTAGTAGGATAATATCGGTTGATTCCACGTGTATCGCTAAGTTACTGTTCCTATCTGTTTGTTACTTAGTGAGCAGGGAATGGGATGAATTACTGTGAGAGAGAGGGATAGAGTGGTTAGACGGTGATCCGATTCAGAAGTTGGCAAATTTAGTCTTCTTTTCTGAAGTAACTTTTGCAAAATACAGGAGAAAGTTAGTTTTTGCTCCAAAACAGCACCCAGTCATTTACCAGTAGTTTTCATAAAGATGATCGTATTGTTATACCCTGAAAGGACAGAATTCAGGGGGGGGGGTTTCCTGGGTAACGCGAAGCTGTCACCCGTCTTGCTAGTGGACGAATATAATAATCAATCCCAACCAAAACAATGCAACCAAAAAAAAACTTTTACTCCCCTCCCTCCCATTAAGAAAAATACAGTAAGAAACAGTAACCTTCAGTATTAACCCTTAATGCGTAATTGCAAGGTTAATCCAGTGTCTTCTCCTCTTGAACACTGCGACACAATATTGTTGCAATGCTTCGAATCTAAATTTACTAGCCAAGTTAGCGGGCCTCAATACCACCAGGGATAGTACCATGGTTAAAATCCTCAGTTTGAGACCTCAAACTTTCTCTTTGCACAGTATATAAATTACAGTCATAAAGAACGTGGCTCCAAGTTTCAGGCAATCCACAAATACACAATGGAGAACTTACCAAATTAAAATAATACAACTTAGTTTAGTGACCCATGACCAGTAAGGACTTATGATGTTTCCATTACAGGAGAAAACCATTTATTTATTTTATTAGAAAAAGTAAAAGTGACACTGGGAACAGATAACCTAGTTATCTCTCCAGTGTCACTAGAATCCCACCTTTCTTGCCATTTACGTATCAACTGCTGGAACATATTCTTCCTGAGCGTGGCCAAATCACTAGTTGGATCACAAGTAATGTTCATGAACAAGACAGTCACAAATTCAATGGCCTGCATAGCATTGGTTGAAACTGTTCTACGTACATTTATTATGGATAAACCGACTTTGAAAGAGGGATGATAGGGGGGTGCCCATTGCCAACCAATGCATTGGTTGCGGAGATGGTACAGAAATTGCACTATCCCCGTTCGACACTATCAAGAATGTATCGGCAATACGCCATTTCCGGAATAACAGCTCATCGTGGACAGCGCTGTGCAAGGAGAAAGCTGGTGGATGAACGTGGCCGTCGACGTCTGTCTCTCATTGTTTCAGCCAACCAGAGAGCTACAGTGGCACAAATCACCGCCCATTTCAACGAGGGAGGTGCAAGAAACGTCTCCACCAAGACCATCAGGCGATCATTAGGTTATAGGAGCTGCCGACCCACCAAAGTCCCATTGGTGACACCACGACACAGGACTCAACTGGGCGAAAGAACAGCGGTACTTAACCTTGGATGATTGGAAACGGGTCTCCTGGTCCGATAAGTTCCGTTTCCAGTTATTTCAAGCGGACAGGAGGGTGCGTATCTGGCGGAAACCGCACGAAGCTATGCACTCGCCGTGTCAACAAGGAACTGTTCAGGCAGGTGGACGGTCGGTAATAGTTTTGGGGCGTGTTCAACTGACACACGCTGGGACCTCTGGAACGTCTAGACGCATCTCTGAACACATTAAACATATTTGATCCGAATTCAACCCTAGCATTTTACTAATTGAATTACAGGCTGCTCCAGCACATACTTCTAGTTTGGTAACGGATGATTGCTTTCCGGGTACTCCTCGCAGACCACGGTTATTGTTTGCTAGATAGAAAAATATACAGTATCTCGTTATTCGAGTACTGCAGATCGCATATTATATACTTCAACTTAAATATTGAAAACGGTGCGCAAATTAATTGACATTTATAACTTGAAATTAACAAAATAATAATTTTAAATTTCCAAAATTCATAATTAACTCAAGAATTTAAGCTTTTTTTTTTATTATAAAATTTTTCATATTATGAAAGCTAAAGCAATACATCTTACTAAAATCGAAATTTCTACAATGGCAGAAAAAATGAAAATTCGTTTCTAATAAACAGATTAATAAGTGCACGTAATAAATGTCAAAGAGTACAATTACGTAAGTCAATATAAAACAAATAGCGACTTAAATCTGAATTCCCTAAATATTGTCAATAAAAAAAATAAATGAATAAACTGTTATCTCAAACAGCTTAATTTTATCTTCCTTAAAATCGTTTCTTTATTTATCATTTACTACTTATGCATATAAAACACCAGAGATTTACACACTTAAAGTCATTATTTTTAAGCCATCTTGCTTTCTTTGAAAATTCTAATTTTTTTGTGTATACATATGCATAGTAAAAAAGGCCTACGTAGTCGGAATTCATTGCGAAAATTTTATTTTGTTTCTCAGAGCAAACTAAACTAGAATTACAATTAATAAGCTTTCGGCTGGGAGGCAGCCTTCTTCAGATTGAATACATGAATGGCAGTTGGAATAGAGATGTGCACTGCCAGGATGGTGCGTGAGGCGCGTGGTTAATTGTTTGTTGATGTTTGTGGCTGTGACATATGGTGGTGACGTGGCTAGCGTTTGTCTATGGATAGAATTACTGCCTCTGTGATGGGGTTAACTTGGCAACCACTGTTCCTGTTCAAAGAGGCATCCGAGCATTTTATATTTAACGATTCCAACCAGGTGCGCTTTAGGTAATGGTGGGACCTGTCCACAACCACGACATCGCGGTGTAGGTCGATGTCGTGGCGGGTTGTCCAGACATGCTCGGCGATAGCTGAGTGTTCCACATCTGCCAAACGGATCGCCCTTTTTATGTTCTGAGAAGCGTTTCTCGAGTCGACGTCCAGTCTCTCCAAAGTAGCAGCTCGTGCAGTCACGGCAAGAGATGCGATAGACCAAGCCGCTCTGTAGAAGAGTGGGGACGGGTGTTTTTACGTTGGAGATAAGAGAACGCAGTTTCTTGCCTGAGAGTTGGATGCATTTTATCCCATATGATTTTAGGATTCTACCGATCTGTTGTGACAGGTTGGGGTAGTATGGGATAAATGCCCTCGTGGATGACTCGTCACTGTTGGCGTTGCTGTTGGTCGTCACGTTGTCGCGTGCCTGTAGATCACACCTGTCAAAGACGTCGATGGGATAGCCACACTTCGTAAGGTCTACTTTGACTCTGGTGATCTCTTTGCGTCTCTCATCTGCGGGGCTGGAGTGTGTCCAGGCGCGAGTTAGCAAGGTTCGGGCAGTGGAGAGGAGGTGGCCCCGCGTGTGTGCTGACCGGAAGTTGGTAAATTGGCCAGCACACATAGGTTTACAATAAACTGTCGTCTTGAAGCATGTGTCTTCGCGCCGGACAAGTGTATCTAGGTATGGTATAGAGTTGTTCGACTCCAGCTCAATCGTAAACTTTATGAAGGGTGATAGTGAGTTGAGGTGGATTAGGAGTCGTTGACCTGAGTCTCTAGGGATGACAACGAACACATCGTCTACATAGCGACATCATATGGGATAAAATGCATCCAACTCCCAGGCAAGAAACTGCGTTCTCTTATCTCCAACGTAAAAACACCCGTCCCCACTCTTCTACAGAGCGGTTTGGTCTATCGCATCTCTTGCTGTGACTGCACCAGCTGCTACTTTGGAGAGACTGGACGTCGACTCGAGAAACGCCTCTCAGAACATAAAAGGGCGATCCGTTTGGCAGATGTGGAACACTCAGCTATCGCCGAGCATGTCTGGACAACCCGCCACGACATCGACCTACACCGCGATGTCGTGGTTGTGGACAGGTCCCACCACTACCTAAAGCGCACCTGGTTGGAATCGTTAAATATAAAATGCTCGGATGCCTCTTTGAACAGGAACAGTGGTTGCCAAGTTAACCCCATCACAGAGGCAGTAATTCTATCCATAGACAAACGCTGGCCACGTCACCACCATATGTCACAGCCACACACATCAACAAACAATTAACCACGCGCCTCACGCACCATCCTGGCAGTGCACATCTCTATTCCAACTGCCATTCATGTATTCAATCTGAAGAAGGCTGCCTCCCAGCCGAAAGCTTATTAATTGTAATTCTAGTTTAGTTTGCTCTGAGAAACAAAATAAAATTTTCGTATACATATGCATATTTATAATTTTTGGAAATAATAAGAAGAGTTACACTTCCGTATGATTCTCTCCAGAAATTAAAACGAAAAAATCGAAAACTTATATTTGAGTAATAAATAAATAATTAAAAACCAATTTAACATAATTCAAATAAATTAAAAACAATTAAAAATCAATTGAACGCAATTAAAAATTAAAAAGAATCTAATGAAAATATTCAAAACGATTTCCCTTCCTGAAGCTGCCAACGCTTTTCGACCGTATGTCGTGATCACAGGAATGAAAATTACCGAATAGGGTTGAACCTGAAACTTAAATAGAGATTATTTGTCTTCGCGCATGCGCGTAAAGGTCCACGCATCGGAGATCAAATATGGCCGGCGAACATTAACAGAATTCTCGCGTAATTTAATTTCTACGGTTTCTGCAATTAATAGTCGCGTATAATTACGTTGAACATTAAGTATTTTGGCCTCGTTAAATAAAAAAGTATGTTTTTCGTTAATGGCATGAAAGGCTAATTCTGACGCTGCTGAACGAAAAGCACGAACCGAGGCTTGGTGTTGATTTACACGAATATTAAGAGAAAATCGCGTCGAACCTTGGTAAGACGAGTCGCAATCACCGCAAGAAATGTTGTATGCCAGATCATTAATTTGTGTTTCGGACGTGGAAAGAACCGAGCGATTGTTCGGTTCTTTTCGGTTCGGTCCTGGCCACAAATTTAAATTCGGTATCTTTAAAGAATCTGTTAAGCTGTTTGTGCCACTGTTCAACATATGCGACAGAAATAAAGTATTTTTTGATATTACTATTGTTGATTGGTGTAGTATTTTGTATCCTATCCTTAGCTTGTACCCTAATTCGATTTATTGTGTTAATGGGATAACCCCTGTTTAAGAACCTGCTAGTTAATATTTGTATTTCTGAGTCCAAAGCAGATTCCGTCGTTGAATATTTATAGGCATTTAGAAATTGATTAAAGATAATCGATCTTTTGTAGGTGAACGGGTGGTAGCTATTATAATGTAGAAGCATACCGGTGTTTGTAGGTTTTCGATAGATGCTAAATTGGATTTTATTCTGGTCCCGAGTAAGCGTGAAATTTAGAAAGTTTAATGACTTCGTATCCGTATCTTCCCTTTCCAATGTAAATTTGAGTCTAGAATGAATATTATTAAACGAATGTAAAATGTCTTGGATAGTATTAATATCGGTAATAACTAGAACATCGTCTAAATACCTTCCATAGTATGTGATACTGGTTCGAAAAGGTGTCAAATGTATCTGCTCAATCGTTGAGAGATAGATCTCTGACATTAAGCCACTCAAGCTCAAACCCATTGGCAATCCAAAAATTTGTTTGTACTCCTTGTCTCGAAAGGTGATATAGTTGGCCTCAACTAACAGTTTAATTAAGTCAAAAATTTCCTTAATAGGTAGCTTCGTATAATTTAACATATCCCAAATAATATCTAATGTGTATTCAACGTTTACATTCGTATATAATGAGGTAACATCTAGTGAGAATAAATTGTCATTGTCACCAAGTCTACAGTCTTTAAGATTATTAAATAATGTATCGTAGTTCTTAATCCCAAATTGTATTACCTGTCTAAAGGGTTTTATAATGTTATACACATGTGTGGCTAAGGATGAAAATGACGAGTTCCTGTAGGAAACAATAGGTCGAATAGGAAATCCAGTCTTGTGTAATTTTACCTGACCGAAAAGTGCAGGAATATTGTATGTTCTGGACTTCAATTCCTTTAACTGAACCATAGTAATGTAGTCGTTTTTTCGATACGTGGTTAACGCTTTATTGTATTGATTGACCAAATTGGTAAACAGTGCCGGGTCTACTTCAAGATAAGTGGAGGTATCTGAAACAACTGAATCTAACTTATTAATATAATCATGTTTATCTAGTATTACCACTGTATCTCCATTATCTGCCCACTGTATAATAATGTCCTTATTTTCCCGAAGTTCTCGTAAAGCTGAACTGTCATGTGTATTCAATTTAGGAAGTCGCGTTTCTTTTATGTTATTCACTACTTGGTTAACTTGTTGAATAAATATATCTTTTTGTGGAACATTACGAAGTCCAAATTCAATATCAATTACGCATTGTTTTTTAGGTAGTTTTCGGGTGGTAAATACTGGGTGAGGGGGTGTTCGTGAACTAGCTGACGTATTCAACGAACCGACATACGGTCGAAAAATCGTTTTGAATATTTTCGTTAGATTCTTTTTAATTTTTAATTGCGTTAAATTGATTTTTAATTGTTTTAGCATTAGCATTAGTAGAGGCATTCGATGCAAGAAAGCAAGCTTATGCAGCGTCAGCCAAAAAAAAAAAAAAAAAAAACACTTCCACTTCACCCCTCTGTTCGTTCAAAATACCTGTTCAGCTGAGCCTTAAACTTATTTAGGCTATCAACCTCCACCACAAGGAATGGAAGTCTGTTCCACCAACCAACCACCCGCTGGCTAAAGGAAAATTTTCGCACATCTATCCTACATCTGTCTTTCCTCAATTTGAATTTTTGCCCTCTCAGGTGATTATTCTGAGCGAGAGGAAGAATCCCATCAGCATTGAGCATGCTCAAACCATTCAAGGCTTTATACACCTCTATCAGATCACCTCGCTGGTGCCTAGTCTCCAGACACTGTAATTTGCAAAACTTAAGCCTTTCTTCGTAAGAGCACCCCTTTGTTCCATTCACTAATCTTGTTGCCCTTCTCTGTACTCGTTCCAGCAGCTCTACATCCTTCTTGAAATGAGGCCTCCAGACCTGTATACAGTACTCTAGGTGTGGCCTGACCATTGCCTTATACAAGGGAATAATCACCTCCTTATCCCTGCTAGAAAAATTCCTATATATCATTGACAATACACCATGAGCTACTCTTGCAGCCCGTCTGCACTGCTCAGAGAACTTCATATTTGCCTGCACAACCACCCCCAGGTCCCTTTCATTCTCTACCACTGTCAGTGTAGTACCACAGAGTTGATACGTTGCTCTGGGGTTGTTGTTTCCCATATGTAGTACTTTATATTTGTCAATGTTAAACTTCATTTGCCACCTCTCAGCCCATCTGCTCAACATTTCCAGATCCTGTTGCAGCAGCATAGTGTCAGTAGAGTCCTTGACAACCCTGCCTACCTTTGTATCGTCTGCAAACTTCGACATTAAGCTTGATATACCATCATCAATATCATTTATAAATACAGAAAACAATAATGGACCCAACACTGAGCCCTGAGGGACTCCACTAATAACATTAGTCCACGACGAGCAGTGTCCATTGATTACCACTCTCTGTCTTCTCCCCCTCAGCCACCCCTTTATCCACAGCAGCAATTTGCCTCCAATGTCACACTGCTCCAATTTGTGTAGCAGTCTTCCATGTGCAACAGCATCAAAAGCCTTTCTAAGATCCAAGTATATAATATCAAAGTTATTCCCTGCATCCAGTTCCTTTGTGACTGCATCATAGTATCCAATCAAATTGGTCAGGCAAGACTTCCCCCTTAACAAAACCATGCTGTGTCCGAGCTATAACTGAAGTCTTGTCTAGATGATCCTGCAGTGCTTCTTTAACCAGTGCCTCCATTAATTTTCCTGGAACAGAAGTTAAACTCACAGGTCTATAATTACTTGTCGCCCTTTGATCCTCCTTTGTGAATTGGGGTCACATTTGCACATCTCCAGTCTGTGGGTACCTCCCCTGAGTCCAAAGAAGCTCTCATAATTATGGCTAAGGGTTTGCTTACTTCCTCTGCTGCCTCCTTTAATATGACTGGATAGATCCCATCCACCCCAGGTGTCTTTCTTGTGTTTATCTTCAACAATTTATCCTCCACTTTACTCTCAGTTATTACAAGATTCTCTAGCTTACTGCTAGAGTTTAATACACCTCTAGCATTCCCCTCGCTAAATAACTCCTCATGTGTGAATGTCGATGCAAAATATTCATTTAGTTTGTTAGCTACCTGAGCAGGATCATCAACAGTTGACCCATCAATATCAAGTGGACCAATCTGATTCATCCACTTCCTTCTAGAGTTTACATAAGTAAAGAACTCTTTGCTGTTTTTCTTTGCATCCCTTGCCAAAGATTTCTCGTAATCTGCCTTCGCCTGCCTAACCTCCTTTGTAACCTGGTTACAGATCAACTTGTATCTATCATAGGCGTCTGTGTCACGTGTTAATTTGTATGTATCCCATGCATTTTTCTTCTCTGCCATATGCCTCATTAGTTCATCTGACATCCATTTAGGCCTAAACCTTGAACAATATTTCTTAGTTTGTATGTAAAGCCTAATAGCTTTCAAGATAAGTTCTTTGAATGCTTCCCATTTTGAATTTGCTGTTGGTAACATCATCAGTTGGTCCCACTGTATAGAATTTAAATACTGTCTCAGTCCATCGTAGTCGCCTTTACGGAAGCAATAACTCTTCCCTTTACCCCTGATGGTAGTTACTCTTTGAGTAAATCCCACTTCATCACACTGTGATCACTGCCACCCAGTGGTTCATTTATCTGCAGATTCTTAATGCATGAAGAATCACTACTGATAATCAAATCAAGAGTATTCCTCCCTCTTGTTGCCTCACGAACATGTTGATGTAGAAAACAATCATCCAATAAATCCACAAAAGCCTTGCTAGTGTGTGAGTGACCAGCCCCCAAATTCCAGTCAATATCTAGGAAATTAAAATCTCCCATTATAACACTCTGATTTACTGGCCCACTCTATTTCCCTGTACAGTTTCTTATTATACTCATCAGAGTCATTAGGCCTATAGCACACTCCTACTCTCAAATTTGATCTCCCAATGTTTATGTCACACCAAACTGACTCGACACTGCACTGTCCAGCGATGTCGACTGGCTTCACTTCCTTGGATTTTATGTGTTTCTTAACTAATAGCATAACCCCTCCCCCTTCCTATCCTGTCTATCCTTTCCGTGCACATTGTACTCCCCAAATTCCAGTTCCGCATCCCTTATATCTGTGTGACACCACGTCTCTGATATCCCAACAATATCTGCCTTTGATGTTTTGAGCAATACCTCAAATTCATCAAATTTATTTACCAAGCTCCTAGCATTGGTGTACACGCAAGTATACATGCACCTATTTCTATTCTTAGCTACCCTAAATTGGCGACTCCGTAGCCAGGTGGGAAGGAGCAGCAGTGCATAGCACACGTTTCTTGATTAGACTGGGGTTCGAGCCCGTCACCACCAAATACGGAGGATGCGGAAAGGTCAGGGAATGACCACCGCATATCTCGGAGCAATATGGCCTTAGTTGCTAATGCTCCTAAAAACCAAATAACAAACAAACAGCTACCCTAACACAACCCATGTGTTTACTTGTACCGCAATGACTCCCAGCAGTCTCTGAAATACCATGCATCTTGTTTTTCAGGCTTCTGCTCATTCCAATAGAAGCAGTGCAAGAATCTCTTTCACCTCGGCCAGTGGCCACTGTTAATCTATTCGTCTTTGTCTTCCCCCAAGCTAGCAGTTTTCTGACCCACCTAACACTGCCTCGATAGCATCAGCAAACATTCTTGCACCCTTTCTATTTAAGTGTATCCCATCCCTGTAGAAGCAGTCTCTCCTGTTAACAAGTACAGTCCAGACTGAAAAAAATTCTACCCCTTGAGCCTTGCACAATCTTTCCAGGGCCGAATTGATCGACAAGGCTCTCATCATATACTCCCTCCTATCGTGTCTGGGCAGAATTGCAGACACTTTCAAATTCAACCCTATTTCACGGCTTTTTTTCAACAGTGGCCTGTACTTGTTAAGCAATTCTGCCGGTCTCCTACTCTTGATATCATTAGTGCCAACGTGTACAACTATCGCACCTTTTGTGCCCTTAAAAGATGATATCTGCTCTACAACGTCATCAACCTTCAACCTTCGTCATCAACGTCATCAGGAAGGTCAACTATAACTAACCTTGCAACAACCACTCTGCACATCTTAGATGCCTTTGAACAAAGACAGGAATTGTCAGTTATATATCTTGACATCCATTCCGCATTTGATGCCATCTATATACCTCATCTCCTACGTCTCTTAGAAAACTACTTCAATTTTCGCGGCGATGTTCTCTGGTTCCTAGAATCTCTCCTGTCGAAGAGGACCCTTGTTCTAAAGATCGGAACAAAGACCTTCACGCGTCACATAACTGCCGGTGTACCTCGAGGGGGGGTCCTGTCTGGCATTCTCTTCTCAGCAATCATGGTGCCATTTGTGACCAATAAGTGCAATTGGATCACATATGCTGACGATGTCAAGCTCCTTACTAGAATATCGCCATCCAACTCGGCAGCCGAAATCACTCAGCAAATCACTAGCAAACTGCAGGACATGGCTGACTACCTCAATACCTTCAACCTCCGAATCAACCCCCTAAAATCGGCACAAATAACTTATTCTCTAAAGGACAGCCCAACAACGTTGGAGCCTGTGCTTAACGGCTCCTCAGTTCCAAGTGTTCAAACACACAAAGATCTGGGGGTCGTCTTCGACTCCAAACTATCTTTTAACGATCACATAAACCTCATACAGTCGAGGCTGAATTCACTACGCTGGGTTGCCAAACAACAGCTGCTCCTCACCACCGACCCACAACTGGTAAAAAGATACATCGTATCAATCCTTTACCCGACAATACTGTATGCTTCAGAGATATGGGCATCGGCCGCCGAATCCAACATTAAAAGAATATTCTCTGCCGAATTCTGGCTTCTAAAATGGGCCAACAGCAAACTCCACCTTCCCCCAGCTCTCAGATCAACGCAGTTAGCAGAAGCTCTTCACCTACGCAGGCTCCTGTCCTACGTCGGAGAAAGAAGGCTGCTGTTCACCATCAAGATGGCCACCGGTAAAATTACAGAGCCGAACTTCTGGGATCACTGCTCTTGGCGCATTCCTCCCCCTTATCTCCGGTCTTCAGCACAGCTGCTAGCAAACCGTAACCGGCTAGTACTAACCGACAGATTCCTGCCAAAGCAAATGCTGCTCTCACTGCAAGCCATCGACGGGGACCTCCAAGAAGTGGTCAATAATAAAAAATACAGGAAGGGTATCCTCGTCGAACTGAAAATGTAAAACTGTGCTTTGTTAATAATCTGATTTATCTTTTTTTCTCATGTGTATCTCTTTTGTAAATATGTTTTGTTAACCCCTGGCACCACCATGCCGTGACGGGACTAATTGTATGTCTATCATTGCTGCAATTAAAGATTCTATTCTATTCTATAGTTAAAAGTACAATTTAAATGCCAACGAAGTTTTGAATTGTGGTAAATTGGTTTTTAATTATTTATATTTTACTCTAATGTAAGTTTTCGATTTTTTCGTTTTAATTTCTGGAGAGTATCATACGGAAGTGTTCTACGTACTATATTGAGGTAAACTCCTCGTATTATTTTTACAAATATTAATATCAACGTAGAACGTTTTGAGTATTGCAGCTCTGATTCATACTATCTAATACATATTTATACATATATCCATACTGACATCGAATTACCGTATACGTGAATAAATGCGTTGCTTTTGACAATTTTAAATAGGGTACGTAAAAAATAAATTCATAGGAGCGTGGTTTCGATCCATGGACCTTTGGGTTAGGGACCCCGCACCCTCCCATTGCACCACTCTGCTTTCGTTACTCGTCTTCTAACAGCAAATGAAAGTAGTGATCATCACACATTTTGATAAAGTTCTTTAACAGATATAGTACTCGGCTACATTTTCAGCTACCTTGCAAACCGCTGAAAGAGAAATAAGTAAGTTTATGCTTGCTGAATATTGATTGGAGTTTTGAGAGGTAAAATACCACAATTGGAAAAGCGATTTGTTGTTTGTCTGAGAAAACGTTTAATGTAATGATTAGAACGTGCGCTTATCAGGAATTCATCCGTTAACTATCTGAAAGAATAGTGATGCGGATGTCATGATGACGTTAATGCGTTCTGTTATCTAAAGCAGTGCAGTGTCACGTGGGGGGCTCGATAACTAAAACTTTATTTTAGTTTATAATTTAATAAATTAGTTTAATTTGATAAATACAATTATATTGAATATGAAATTATACTGATGACGAAATTCAAGTCGTCAATTCATTCAAACTGAGCTATAAAAGCATCCCACCTCATTCCTATAGGTTGAGCCACTTCGCTGTTATTATCATCATGGTTAAAGAATTGATTATGCATACATATCGTCTATTGTCAGAGAAATGTGAAATATGTTGTGTAAGAAGGATAGGAATGCAAGGAACAGTAGCAAAGACTTCTATGCTCATTTTCAACAGTAGAAGCAAGGTGTTTAATCACATTGGTCCATCACAGTGGTTTAACTGTTGATGACCACGCTCAAGTTGTTGAGAAATTGAATCGGTATTTTGTATCTACATTCACATAGATACAAAAAAGAGGAAGAATCTCTACAGCGTTGAGCTTGCTCAAACTATTCAAGGCCTTATACACCTAAATCAGATCACCTCGCAGGCGCCTCGTCTCCAGACTCTGCAATTTCCAGAACTTAAGCTTTTTTGATAAGAGCACCCCTTCGTTCCCCTTACCAATATTGTTGTCCTACTCTGCACTCGTTACAGCAGCTCTACAACTTTCCTAAAATGAGGCCTCCAGACCTGTATGCAGTATTCAAGGTGTAGCCTGACCATTGCCTTATACGAGGGGATAATCACCTCCTTATCCCTGCTATCAAAATTCCTATATATCATTGACAAGACCCCATGAGCTAGTCTTGTAGCCTTTATTCTTAGGAAACTTCTGACCACAATCACCTCCTGGTCTTTTTCACTCTCCACTACCTTGAGTGTAATACCCCACAGTTGATATGTTACTCTGGGGTTACTGCGACCCATATGCAGCACTTTGCATGTGCCAATGTTAAACTTCAGTTGCCACCTCTCAGCCCATCTGCTCAACTTTTCCAGACACATGTTGCAGTAGCATACTGTCTTTGGCGTCATTAATCGTATCGTCTGCAAACTTGGACATTAAGCCTGATATATATTCATCAATATCATTGATAAATACAGAAAATAGCAATGGGTCCAACACGGACCCCTGAGGGACACCACTAAGAACATTAGTCCACAAAGAGCAGTGCCCATTGATTACCACTCTCTGTCTTCTCCCACTCAACCATCCCTTTATCCATTGTAGCGACTTGCCTTTAATACCATACTGCTCCAACTTGTACAGTAGTCTTCCATTGCTTTCCTGAAATCCAAGTATATGATATAAAAATTAGTTTTGCATCCAGTTCCTTCGTGACCACATCGTAGTATCCAATCAAATCGGTCAGACAAGGCTTTCCCTTAACAAGACCATGCTGTGTCTGAAATATAATTGCAGTCTTGTCTAGATGACCTTGCAGTGCTTCTTTAACCAGTGACTCCTTTATTTTCCCTGGAACAGAAGTTAAACTAACAGGTCTGTAATTACTCGTATCACCCTTCGATCCCCCTTTGTGAATTGGGAATACATTTGCACATCTCCAGTCCGTGGGGACGTCCTCTGAGTCCAAGGATATCCTCATGATCATGGTTAAGGGCCTGCTTACTTCCTTTGCTGCAGCCTTTAATATAACTGAATAGATTCCATCCACCCAAGGTGCTTTCCTTATGTTTAACTTCGAAATTTCTCCTCAACTTTGTTCTCAGCTATTACAAAATCCTTTAGCTCCCCGTTACAGTTTGATAAACGTCTGGCATTCTCCTCCCTTAACGTGATCCTTCATGGCATTCTGGAATTCTCCTCATGTGCGAATGTTGATGCAAAATAATCATCCAGTTTGTCAGCAACCTCAGCAGGATCATCAACAATCGAACCATTGACATCAATCTGATTCATCCCATTCTTCTAGAGCTCACATAAATAAAGAAGAAGTCTTTGCTGTTTTTCTTTGCACCCTTTGCCAAAGATTTCTCGTAATCTGCCTTTGCTTGCCTAAAGTCCTCTGTGAATTGATTACAGACTTGCTTATATCTGCCATAGGCTTCTGTGTCTCCTGATAATTTAATGCATCCCATGCATTTTTCTTCTCTGCCACGAGTCTCATTAATTCATTTAGGCCTAAACCTTCAACAGTATTTCTTAATACTGTTGCACATAAAAGACTGCTGTACAAACTGGAGCAATGTGGCATTATGAAAGGCAAGTTACTGCTATGGATAAATGGATAATTTAGTGGGAGGAGACAGAGAGTAGTTATCAATGGGCACTGCTCTTCTTGGACTGCTATTAGTGGAATCTACCAGGGTTTCGTGCTGGGCCGAGTGTTGTTTTCTATATTTATTAATGATATCGGTAAACGTATATCAGGGTTAATGTTTATGTTTACAGATAATACATAGGTTCGTAGGGTGGTTAAATCAGGGTGAGATACTGCAACAAGATCTAGCAAAATTAGGTCGATGGGCTGAGTAATGGCAGTTGAAGTTCAACATTGACAAATGAAAGATACTGCATATGGGCAGCAGTAATCCCAGATAACTTATCAACAGTATGGTACTACTCAGGGTAGTGGAAAATGAAAAAGACCTCGGGGGTATTTTCGCAGTCAGATATGAAGTTTTCTGAGCAGTGCAGACGTGCTGCCAGAGCAGCTTACGGGGCTTTATAAAATATTTACAGAAAACATGTTAGCAGAGATAAGGGGGGTGATTATCCCTTTGTACAAGCCATATCTTGAGTACTGTACGCAGGTCTGTCTGGAGGCCCCACTTAAGGATGGATGTAGAACTGCTGGAACTGGTGCATGGAAGGGCATTCAGATTGGATAAGGGAACAAAAGGATGCTGTTATCAAGAAAAGCTGCAGTTCTTCAAATTGCAGCGTCTGGAAACACACGGCACCTGCAGAGAGATTACACACATGTGGGGAAATCACAAATTCAAGTTGAGGAAGTATAGTAGCAGGACAGATGTATGGAAGTTTGCCTTCAGCCAGCGGGTGGCTGATTGTTAGAACAGACTTCCATCTGTTGTTGTGGAAGTGGATGGGTTGATAAATTCAAGGAAGAACTAGACAAATTCTTGGAGGGAATGAATGGGTTAAGTTTGTAGTTTGTTTGTTTGGCTGATGCTATATAAGCTTGCTTTCTTGTATTAATAAACATATCAGTTTGTGTGAGTCAACGTATTTGACTTTGCAACAGCGGAATCAGTGTTCAGAGGGCGTTCTGTAAGTGTTAAACATATTTGACCCGAGTCCAATCTGTAGCATTTCAGTAATTGCACTGTAAGCTACTGCAGCAAATAACCAGAACTTTGTTCACAGAAATTCTTTGTTTTGAATATCTGCCTCCCCCTCCTCCCATGTGCTACTCCTCGTCATTTCATTTTTAAGAATATATAGTGGATATTCAGCAAAAATAACCAAAAGAAGAATAACCTTCTGATTGTGAGTTATTCGATTTGTGCTAGCCATGATGATTTCCTTTCGTTAACTGTAGCTACATCATTATTATGTCTGACCTGAACAAATGTATTAAACAGACGTACCCATTTTCAATCTCATTACTCAGGATCAACTTAGCTATTCATTTTCAAAAATGCTGAGTTTTTTTTCTATCATTTATCTTAGAAAATGATCTGTCTCTATCACTCTGCCACGAATTTATAGACTTTTTCGGTTCTTTCTGTTGTACTTGGTGACTCGCAAAAAACTGTCTCAAACGTTCTAATTTTTTTCACAGTTAATGTTTATCTATCGCAGGAACTATTCATTGGATTAATATTTTCCAGTACATCATGGCCACTACTCTCTTTTTTTCCTTCTTTATTCAAAAAATAGCAAGCGCTAAATTTCAGAAAACATCAGTAACTGTTAAATTGTTTATACATCTGTTAGATGGCAAAGATATAGTACGATTTATTCGTCCATCTAACTAGATTGCAGCAGTATAGCCAGATATATATTTTATTTACCTGTTCGCAAGATGGCAATGGTACGAAGCAGGTATTTTTAAAGTGTTAGCGACCCTCCTAAGGGTAGAGAACTTAGGGGGAGGGTACAGTTCTTTTTTAAATTTGTTTTTCTTTTTCTTCATTTCCAACGAAATGAAGCGCAAGGTTTTAACATTGTTTTATTTGATATATAGATTAAAATGTAATTATTAAAAGTATATTTATTTCCAAACTGAAACCCAAATGAAATCATTAGTTTTAGGTATTGCGAGTCGCTATAAGCGAGTTAGGTTAACTCTTAGTATACGAGTATTGTGTTTCTCGCTGATTGTGTTTCAACAGTGAATACTATTTTAAGGGACAGTGCGCATATAAAAGAACATGTCAAAGGATCAATGCATTTAAGATCAGCAGTGATCACAAAACAGCATTCAGGTGCTATATCGAAGATGGAACAGCTGTTAATAATATGGATGGAAAATCAGATTCAGATGCGAGTGTCCCTGAGTCTAATGACCATTCAAACAAAAGCAACACGTATTTATAAAGATATTAATTAAAGATAAGCACGAGGAACCCCAACCCAAGTTCGTGGCAAGAAACGGGTGGTTTAATAGGTTCAAGCAACGGGTGGCTTCCACAACGTTAAAGTATGCGGTGAAGTCGCCAGTGCCGATTCTGCAGCTGCAGAGAAATTTTGTGATGTGTTGGAAAAAAATATTCACGAAGGCGGCTATTCAACGCTGCAAATTTTTAACGTTGACGAGACTGCTCTGTATTGGAAAACAAATGCCGGATCGAACATACATTGCCAAAAATGAAAATACAATGCCAGGTTTCAAGGCTTCAAAAGACAGGGCCACGCTCTTGCTTGGGGCTAATGCAGCGGGAGATTACAGATTAAAACCACTGCTTGTGTACCATTCTGGAAATCCTCGTGCATTTAAGGGCATTAATAAAGCCACCCTATCCGTGCATTTCCGATCGAACCAGAGAGCATGGATAACAATATCTCTCTTTGAGGATTGGTTTAAATGCTGCTTCATTCCCGAGGTTGAAAAATATTGTAAAGACAACGACGTTCCATTCAAGATTTTGCTTCTATTAGATAATGCTTCTGGACATCCTACGCATCTAGATGATTTAATTTCGAACGTGAGAGTCACATTTCTACCGCCAAACACGGCTTCACTCATCCAACCTCAGGGTGTATCAGGGTGTTATTTCGAATTTAAAAGCATACTGTTTACGCACGACATTTGCTCAGGCATGCATTGTCTGCAGTAGACGATGAGAAAAATTTTACGTTCAGAGACTTTTTGGAAATCTTACAATATTTACCACGCCATCTTAAACATTAATAAGGCCTGAATGGATATTACTAAAAGTTGTTTAAATGGCGCATGAAAGAAAATATGCCCACGGAACGTAAAAGGCTTCGAAGGATTTAAAAAAGGCGAATCATATGAAGAGGTTACAGAAAAGATTGTAAAGGTTGCAGAGCTACTTCAGTTGGAGGCTGTTGCCAAGGACGTGGAGGAATTAATAGAGGAAGAAGAGAAGGAATTATCTAACGAAGAACTTATTGACTTGCAGGCAGCGATAGTGAAAGAAGAAAATGCTGAAGAAGCTCAAGATGAACCACATGAAGAGCAGAGACGCTTCATCACCAGAGAGAGAGAGAGAGAGATGGCAATGGCATTTCGTGAAATTGCATCGGCAATGGCTGGGTTTGAGAAGATGGATCCTGACAGCGAACGATTCTTAAAAGTTAACAGAGTGGTGAATGGTATGCTTGCTTGCTACAAATAAATCTACGATGAAAAGAAGAAAGCCACCATCCAATCATCTATTAATATGTTCTTTCGTAAGGTTGAGCAGCCGACCCCTTCTAAATCTCCACAGCCCTCGACCTCCGCAGCGGCGTACTTATCAGCTGAAGACGTCGATTCTGGCAACGATGCACCAAAGGTAAAACTTACCAACGTCATGCCTGTCTCCTCTCTCTTTTTTTTTTTTAATTTTATAATTTAAAACATTTTTTAAATTGCACGCTTTTGTAATTTTTCCTGCGCATCAGATAAAAAAATTGAATAAATAATTGTATTCACATGTTCGTCGAACATTTCTTTTTTGATTCAATCAATTCAGCGAGCACAGTTGCGAGTGCTGCATAAAGCATGGGGGAAATTCCGACTGACGTAGCATTCCGTAGAACGAAACCCTTACGTAAGTCGGGGAGTTCCTGTACTGTACTTCTTTTAACATTTATAACAGATGGCTCTCTTTAATTTTTATTTTTTTATTTTTCGTAAATCTCACGTATTAAAAAAAATAAGTATAGAGAAATGCAGTATACTATATTAAATAATTGCGTATATGTTCAAGAGTGGAATTAAAATGCGAAATAAATATTATACTTGCTAGCAAAAATATTAGGCACCTTATCTTAGTATGAGACTAGATGATATAAAAGGTAACAAAGGCAAATAACATTTGTTAATTCTAGTACGCAAGTGTCACAGCATCGAACATAATAAGTTCCTCATCCGGATATGTGCATCCATACACAAGATAAGCATTTTAAAATCTTCACGCAAAATTCATTGGGAGTTTGGCAACGCATTTTGGTGTAGACAACTATTGCCTGTTATGTGTGATCCGGCTCTGCCAGTGAATTACTCATCGAAATAAACTAAAATATTTTATTAATATGAGAAAATGACTTCCCACTCACCTGTCTCCATTTATAACACGCGATCTGCTTAAGTGACATTCCCTAAAAGTGCATCATCAGTGCGTTGTAAGACAGTAATCTTATTGCTATTGATTTCGAGACGCACAGTTTTGTGTGAACCATTCCTGGTACATCAAAACTTGCATGATCGGACATTACGAGTGTCAAGAAGAATTATTATGGGAGTAAAATGTATCACTCCTACATAATTTCTTCTGACAGTTCGTTACCCATTTTGGCTGTGTTTGTGTCAGAACTTTCGTTACGATGAAATATTTACACTCATTACTCTTACGTTGTACGAGTGAGGTTAATCCGAGTTGCTGAAAAATGAAGAAAACTGACAATGGACGAACTTCTACAGACACATAGCGAAAAGAACGAAATTAATCTTCCAAACAAAACACCAAAGAATAGAGAAATTAACGCTGACCACAGAACTTTCAGAAGGAGAACTTATATTTCGTGTAAAATGATAAAAGGGCCCATCAAAAGTGTTTTACTACCTTTAATCTCCTGTAATACAGATTTGAAATGCATTAAATAATTCGTAAAGGTGGTTAATTCATTTCTCGTGTTCTTATAAGGAACTATTATCGTTGCTTGTCATATAAGGCAACCCGAGAATCACCACTGTGTATTATGTTTTTAAATTGCGTGGATTCTCTGGTCGGTTTGTCTGTTTTGCTGGAAGACATATCAGAATATCTGGGAGCAGGGGAAGTGGACTTTGTCATCTACTCCTGGAACCGATTAACTCAGCCACAGAGTGAAAAAAGGCCTATAAGGGTTTTTCGTGTCATTGATGGGATCAGAACCCGGACCTTTTCCACTCAGTGTGAGAATCTGATAAGGAACTAAAGAACACCATTTTTTGATATTTTACATGGGAACTTTCGAGTGGAGATTATACAACTTTGTCCACGTTATTCCAACCGTGAGTAGTTGGCCCAAATCACTGCTAGGATATGACCTGGCACACTCAGAAAGGTGCTAGAAAGTGATGACACAAGCAATATTGAGGTATTCGTGTAACAGAACTATTCTCAACTCCTGGAGTGACGCACATGCTCTATCCGTTCATCCGCAGATGATCCTTGTTCAAAGGATTTAATTCGAAGGATTGGACTGACCAGGACAGAGAAGAAGTTTGAATTCTTTACTTAAACCACTCTTTCAGACATTTGGAGCCCTAGATGGTTGAATTGCATACCATTTATTGCATAGTTTTTTGCATATATATAGCCGAAACCTCATTCAACTATATATATAGTTGAACTTTAACCGAAAACATTTTCAGGGAAGATTGTGAAGGAGAAGACTTATGAACACAACTTCATCCATATGCAATTCCTCACTTAATAAACAGACAAGAAAGAAAGTGAATCATGAAGATAAGAACAGAATTACGAGCCACATTCCTCGTGAGGGCAGCTTCCTAGAGACGTGGGAAGAGCACGATCAATTCATCAACGTTTTAACTATCTTCGCCTTTAAATAAATGAATTTAAAATTTCCTTTCACGCTCTACAGATGAGCAGATGCAAAGAGACGACGCGAGCTCTTTCTCAACCAAATACTACTCCCACAGCGAGACCTAATTGGCTCATCTGGTAATAACCCTTTCTGTCGTAATTTCCCTGTTCCTTGCGATCATTAGAACTTCTAAGGCTCTCGTGATGACTAATAATACCATCCTGTCAACAACTTTGGCACTTTCAAATAAAAAGGGAAAAAAATCGCATATTTTAATGATACTCACCGCAGATGTCGACACAGAAAGGGATATTATGCAGTAATGCACTCCCGCCTGTGTTTTCATACGATGCTTGCTGACGCGGGTTTTGTGACAGTCGCTGGTGGCACAGCTGGCTTCTAATGACAGACTTCCAATAATTCACCTTACTTTTTTTTATCGGCATTGTGGCTTTTTGCTTCTCCATTCCATCCCGGTTCGTCCTTGTCGGACAGAGCTCTTTAATACCAAAAGCGCGCGGTGTGGTTGGAAGGGAAATGAGAAATGCCATGATCTCCATGCCGAATCAATATCAAGTTTTCAATCCCCGGTGTAGAAGCTCGCGGGACTCTGTAAAAATGAATTGGAATGCTTCGCTCCAAAGAAAGGAAAACATTAAATACGCCATGAATAATTTTAATGAAGACAAAGTTTATGAATGATAATAATGTATTTATTCCGTAAAAAAAAGAAATTCCTTTTTATAAATCGATGAGAACTTGGTGGCTTTGGTAGTCTTCCATCATGAGTGTAGAAGCAGTGAATTATATAACAAGTATGAATAGTTAATGGCAAACAGTAAGACAAACCAGAGATGGCAAAAATATAACAGCAGCCATAGCTTTGACTTTTGTTTCGTTTGCAAGTTTTATGGAACATCACCAATGTTTTCTAACGTTTTCAATCTATCCTCATCTTTTATGCTCAAGAAATCGACGTTCACGTTAAAAATATATTCATGTATACAGTATGTGCCACAATAAATTATACCGAAATATAACGGGGTTTCTAGTCTGCATCATGCATTATGAAGTAGTTTGTTATAAAGATTCTTAATGGTGAACGCAGTTTCTTGTTACTGTTTCGTGTTTACGATTCGTTATGCAAATCTGTTACCATTAATCCTGCCGCATATTCGAATGCATACGATACCATAAAATTTGATAATATCCTTGTAGCGTCCATCTTGTAAACTCCTCTAGCAGTCGCACCAAGGAACTTCCAACGGTCGCGACTTTTGTCCATTCTACTTCCATCCATCTGGGGAGTTGAAGGATCTGTATTACCACGTGCTGGCATCAGAGTTTTGATTGCTGCTTTGAGGATCTTTGAAAATGTCTTCCTAGATCCCATACATAGACACGTTTTCAATGTCCACTTTATTTTTTTGCCAGAAAGGTTCAAAGATATCTTAACGAGCCTCGATACCAAGAAGCCTTCTTGTCACGATGCATATTTCTTGAAATCAGTTAGTGTCAACTTCTGTTTTATATAAACTGGCGTTTTTTATTGAAGTGTATAGAGTTGGTCATAATCACTTGGTTTATAAAAATAAATGTTTAGTATTCAGTTATTCGTTCTCTTGGTATTTAGAATTTTCTAATGAGATTGAAAAACCTATTAACAGTTACTAATTATTGAAAGCATGAACTCAATCAATCTCCATCCACTGAGGATCTTCTTGCTGATGTAGCTCCATCTTGAAACAGCTTTCGAGGTTGCTCTTGTATTTCAAAAGATTTGATTCTTTGGCTGACACCATGTAGCCATTGGCATTTTCTTTCTGAATACTAAACTGCTTGTAGTGGTGGGTTGGTTCTAATTTTAAATTTCTCAGCCAGTGCGAAATATTTATTATGCTGAAGACAAATCAGTGTGAAGACTGATTTGTCTTCAGCATAATAGAAATCATGTTCAGTATTTGCTGATGTATTATTCAGAATACTGAAAAGAGCATTTCATATTTTCCTCATGGTCTGTCAGATGTTCTACATAGACAACCTAAACTTCTCAAAAAGTTTTAAAGTTAGTGTACACTCATGAGCGGGTGTGCAACTCGCGTTCTCCCCTTCTTATTCTGTCAAACTGTCACGTGTTCACCCACCGTCCTACTTGCTTCTAATTCTATTTGGACTCGCGCATCTACCGGGAAAAACCCTTTCATTCTGAACTCCACAATCGCTGGATTCGCTTTTCCTCTTCATTCATCCCTTCTGCTTCTGTTCTCCGAAACAGTTTGCCTTCTGCATCCCTCGAAAATTGCATTCTTCAGAAATTCTAATTTAGTGTTAATAAGTTTTCGTCTCATCTCTTCTTTGTATCTGTACAGGATAGTACAAGCGTTATACCTGCGTCAGCCTTTTCTGCTTGGAATTACCATAAAAAAACATTATTCGAAATTAGAGTGCATCCGAAGTCAGCTTTAATTAAAATCTACGTGTCCACGCACGTGTGGACGTTTCTCACTTATCAGTATACAAATGATCTTCGTAATCCCAAGGGCAAAAAATCTCGCAATATTAACTTTTTTGTGATTGTAATACAATCTCGGATGGTGAAACTCGATATCAATGTACTCTAACACCCCAAAAAGAATGCGTATATCTCTTTGTTTAGGTTTCACCAATCTTCGGGACATATGGCAATCGATACTCAAGCTTTCCCACTTTCCTTTAATGCTTTTCATATGGATTAGGTTGGATTTGGCTAGAAACGTAGCCCGCGGATGAAGAAGGGTTTTTGAATGAAGCTGGAACAGTTTCTTTGAAAGGCTCGTTAAAGTTTGTTTAGGTGTAAGTAGTAATTGCTTTTTTTATGCCTGACAGCTTTTTATGTGTATAGCGAGAAAGAAGACTGAAATAAAATACAGGAGATTCTGGTGGAGATCAATGCGCAGGCTTCTTTAATAACTACAGGAAATTTGAGAATTTTTAGACTTCGGGCAGAAAGATAGAAGCTACCATGGATCAATTATATTTCAAGAATGCATTGAAAGGGTAGAAAGAGATCTGACGAATGACGTATTTGGGTATCGCACTGATTAAGAATTCTGATAAATCGGAGCATATTCTATTTCACAATACGAGAATAATAAAATTCGGGAATGCATATTAAAGAGAGAGAGATTGAGAAAGGAAAGTTATCTGACTTCCAGTATAATTTTCTTCAGTTAACAAGAAACGAAATGCTACGAAACATGTAGGTTGTTGTTGTTGTAGTAGGGTTTTAGGAGCATTAGCGACTAGGGCCATATTGTTCCGTGTATATTGTCTGTAAATTGGATGTATTGTATAGTTGATTTTCTGTTTGCTGGACGAAAAATCCGAGTTTCCGGGAGGGAAACCATGCTACCCACTCCTGAAACCAACTAACTCAGCTACATTGTGAAAAAGGCCCATAAAAATTCCTAACGTCATCGACGAGACTCGAACTCAGGTCTTGTCTACCCCGTGTGGGGAGGGCGGCAATCCTACCAACTGTGCTATCCTTGACAGCCCTGATAACAGAATCTCAAAGAGTATTCCGAAAAGTCGCCTTAAAACTAATCGGTTTAATCATTATCATTGACCTTGGAGTTACTGCAGAACTGGACAAAACAGAATCATCTGAGAATGTCACGGGAAAAAACCAGCCCAGCCTTCCTGAAAGGGAACCTGGATCTACGACGACCTCCTCAAATTAAGATAAACCAGACGACGATCAAATTCTCCAAACAACTCAAGTATCTAGGGGTCATCCTAAACCACAACCTATCCTTCAAAGACCACTTACAATACATCCGAACCAAGATTAGGAAATACGCGGCCCTCAGTGACTCGAAGGGACTGGGGCCTTAGTCGGCGTACGTTACATGTCTTCTACAAAGCCGTATTCATACCCATCATCACATACGCCTCTGGCGTATGGTATCACAAGGCTACCACCGCAGTCAACCGACGTATCATCGACTCAACCCAAAGATCGATTCTACTATTTACTTCTCGCGCCTGCAGCATGGTGAGGACCCACGCTTTACAGGTCCTTACCGGGGTTCTCCCCCTTGATCTGGAGATTGGGGTATTGGGTATGTTGAGTGTCTAACGACTCCTGGGATTTCTCCTATCTCCGCGTATGTTCTCTGTATCGAGTGACAGTGCCCTGTCAATTCCAGAGCTTTGACATGTGTGGGTCATGTAGTATGTTGTGCCCATTGTTCATCCAGCCTGTCACCCTTCGGGCCCGTAGTGGGGCCCGACGTTACCATACCCAGCGACGGAGACGCCTGCCGGTGTACCAATAAGACTATTGTACTCTGGCAGGTCCTGCCACCTACTTTCCTGAGACTTCAGTGGCTAGGACCTATAAAAAAAAAAAAAAAATTATTCGCGGTTTGGTTAATAAAACGGTTTGTTTAAACATTGAGTGGGGTTTTTTTCTCTGAATGAGTTTCTCTAGAGGTCTAATAGTTCGGGCAGTAATTTTGGTGTATTAGATTTGGACCTGCGGGGTAATACGCTGTGTGTGAAAAGTTTTGGGAGGGGAGGCAGAAGATTGGGGATAGAAGTAGAAGAAAGGGACCGATAGGGAAGGTAGTCCCTGGTTTTTCAGTCGGCATGCCCATGTCACACCAAAGGGAAAAGTGGGGTAGCAGAAGGGAGAGGAGACAGTGAAAGTGTCGCCTCCTCGCTTGGGATACGGTGAAAAAGCAGGCTGGAACAGATGTTCAGCCTGCTTTTTGCGGTTTTCTCGTTTTGTCTAGTCCGGTTTTCGGGTTTCACCTTGGGAGGATTAGCGAGCACGTAGGCATTTTGTTTACGTCACTCTGTGTAAGGCAATGAGTAGCCGACCGGGCTAGCCGAGTGGGTAAAGTACCTGCCCGGCAACCCAAAGGTTGCGGGTTCGATTCCCGCCTCGGGCTTGGATCAAAGTACTGCAAAAACCTTGGGAGGTGCAATATGGCCACAGAAGCCGATGCGCCAACAACTACCAAATCAAAAAAAAAAAAAAAAAAAGGCAATGAGCGTTCTTCGCCTGGTGAAGAGCTGCTGAGCAAAGTTTGTTAGTTCTCCATATTCTTCACTCGAGACCAGAAAATGTGATTCGATATTTTTGGGAAGTACTTTATTGTTGTCATTAACCTACATCGCAGGTCCTCATAGTTTGGGCAGTTATACATGAATACATGAACAAAGAATAAGGAAAAGACAGTTTTTGTTTTTTCTCCTCACTTCTGAAATCCTGAAATCTTAGCAGACACTGTCATTCCCGGAATAAACTTGGCCCTGAAGGAACCTGGTCACTGCATTTGATATGGATGCCGGAATTGACACCCCTACTACCTGGACAGGACTTGACCAACAGTGACAAACCAGAGGACTTAATATTTATCAACACAGGACTTCACTGACTTGACTGAACTGGATGGGACCTGGTCGCATGAGTGATGTCCCAAATGGGAACATCACTCATGCGACCAACTGAAGACCAATTGCAGCTTGCTGCTGGCCACCTTGGCTCTCAAACTATTTCCCTTACGTGGTCCTATCTTTTCCCCTTCCCCTGGCGGGGGGAGGGGTGGAGAAGATCTTTTCCGTCCCCTCCTCTCTTCGCGTGGTGGAGCATGGGTCTGCCCCACTGATTCACTGATTGTCTGGGGTCGCCTTCTCTATCGTCCCTAGAAGCAGCACATGCTGCGTCGTATCTTATATTAATTGATAAGCATTTCTACACAATGCCTTTCACGCCACATATTATCCTCACCTTTTGGCACAGTGGTTATTATCATTGTTCTTCCACACTGTGGAAAGGTCCGCGTATCAAGCGTATAGGAATTTTATGGGCAATTTTAACCGATTAGTCGGTCACAGTAACGTGCTGCACAGTTTTTCCTCCAAAGAAACCGGGATATTTATCTATCGATACGGAAAATCGACTATAGAACGCGCAATTTAAGTACACCGCACACTGACGCCTCTTAGCCTTAGTTGCTCTGCCGAAAAAACGGTATAACTAACAACAACAACGCAACGTATAAAACCTTTTTCTCTTTCTTTCTGCTGTAAGTAGATAGTACTAGATAGCACTGGAACCTAAGCCCTTTCAACAATGGCAGCAGTAGAGACCACTGGGCTAGCAGTGAGGAGCCTCCTCCCAGAAGTAGGAATTCTCATGGGCGTTTTGCACACCATGGCGCAATTAATCATTCTCCAAGTTGAATGGTTCTTTCCCTTTCGAAAACCGTGATTTTTCATCCCAAAACTGGCCATAGAATACTCCCAGTTTGTAAAAGCGATACACTTAAATAAAAGTTATTTTCCCGATTACAGTTTTTCAGTTCATCTGCACTAAACTGTTGTAAATTCTTGTATGACTTCGAATTCCCTCATGAGTAGAGAGAGAGAGAGAGAGAAAGAGAGAGAGAGACCGCTTACCCGATGAGAGTCTTCCTTTCTCCCACTAACAAACCAGTGCCCGCCAGGATTTTTGGAACAGTAGGCTTCGCGGTTTTAATTGCGAGGAAACACCATTTTTTTCTCGAGTAATGGTGTTATTTATTGTCCCATCACTTTCACTGTGGTAACCATGGAGACGTGTCAGGCGTGTGTCTTCGGAGAACCTTCTTGGACAGGATTTCGAGTACCGCTGAATAATGTATGATGGACACCCGGGAGATTGTAGAGTCACCGAAAACCGGCGAAGAAGACACGTTGCTGAGAAAGAGGTTAACGAGATTTGTTTAGAAGGGCCGTGATGTGTTGGTTAATGTCTACCCAAGAAGCCGGTCACGTCGCAGACACTTCGGCTTGTTTGTCCTTCCCTAGAGCAGTAACGCCCGCGAAACTTTAAACTTGGCGTACTTTCTTACGTCCGATAATTTTCGGCAGCAGGAAGAGGAATATAAACACTCATCAGGTTTTGAAGACGGCAACGCGTTCGTTTATCCAGATATGTAAACATTAGAGCACCCCTTAACAAAAAAGTTCACGTGGAAATAAGAAAGTTACTAAAGTTGGTTCTTTTCTTAAAAAGACAACTGGAGAAAGGTTAGTTCCATATAGTTGTCATACCTGTATTATCTCATTAATTATATATTTTAACGTTAAATTCCTCTGCTGTGTTGCTCTTGATGGTATAATTCTTTGCATTTATCTTTTTCCTTCCTTAAAGACAATTACAGTTTGCTAATTATACCATTCCTTATTTTATTACCTTCACCTATACACACACGCATGTACACTGTCCAGTCAAAACATTTTGATCACCCTCGTGTTTTTAGCAAACTCTGATACTTCAGATTCGTGGCATGCGGTTCATACGAAGTACTTGATCGACTCGGGAAAGGGACGTGATCTGACGGACTTCGAAATACGGATGATTGTTGGGTACCGATTGAAATGGTGGCATTATTATGGAAACTGTGAACCTTGTGGGATCTTCGCGGACTGCTCTGGTCAAGGTGTATTCCAAGATTGGGCGGATAGGGGCCAGAGCAAGAGTCGCCAGTCTGCTGAGGGCCCACATGCCTCATCCGTTGTTGTGATGAACGTAGGCTGTCCCAGAACCTTTTGGAGCGAAACTATGATATTCACCCCACCATTCAACCTAACGGCCGTTGAGGTGCCCTCTGTTTTCTACAGTTTAACCATCCTTTTATCTGATATTACTAATTAGGCACCGATGTGTGAATTTAATAGGGCACGTTACACGAGCCATGTGTTCCTTACCAACATTGTGTGAAAATACACGGGCGTGTCAGAAACGAGACGCGTAACACGACTTACTAAACTACACGGGCGTTTTTTGCCAGTCTCAAAATGGATTTAATTCAGAACGGTTGTGTTCCACTCTGTGTCTATTTAAAAATCAAATCACAGAAGAGAAATCGTCTCTGATAGGTCCATCCGATGCTTACGAACATTCTAAGTACTTTTTCCCAAATTTTCATTGAAAAATTCTCTTCATATTATCGTATGTCAAAAAGTAGTTTCGATGAGCTCTTGGCATTTCTAAGAAATTTTGTTTACTTGTCTCCTGTAAGCATAATTTATTTTCGTTGTGTTAGCCGGATTCAAAACTAGTTAATACATTGTTCACAGTAGAATAAACTTTGCTTTTGCAACGAGTTGCCTTGTTATTGCACTACTTTCAAACAAATGGAATCGGTTACCGCTAGACAACCCATTTGTTTGAACGTAGTGCAATACCAGGAAAACTCGTTATAAGGCTGTTGTTGTTTTGAGATGCATCCACAACTTACTATAGTACCAGACTGCACCATTGTGTATTATGTCTGTAGAACTGTGTTTAGCAACGGGTGGAAAAGACCCGAGTTCGAATCCCGGCGAGGATGTGAGTTTATAGGAATTATCATTCCTAAAAGCGAAGGCTCTGCTGTTGCTTACATACTGGCATTAGTTGGCCGTCCAGTTTCAATTCGGGATGTGGCAACCGTGAGCGATAAAGCCAATAGCCAAGCAGTTTAAGTCCTGCTGGCCTAATGAAACACACCAAGTGGCAAGACAGTCCTCCCAACTTCATATAATTTCAAAATGGCCAAATAATACGAGCTGTTTTATAAATTTGAAGATCTAACTTTGGATAATTTAAGAAATAGTGACTCTGTACTTGGTGTACTATTTGTTTTTGAATAAAATAATCTATAGATGAAACAATAGATGAAAAAATATTTATTTCCTTTTCTGTCTGTACTCGCTAAACTTATGGACGTTGGTGCTGCCTGTAGTGCCCAAAATAGGTAACCTGGATTGGCTGTTAATTATTATTGTTATTTTATTTTATTATTTTTGGGTATGTACTGATATCTCATGACTTAAAGCCATGAACTGGCAGTGCATCAAAATAACAACTTTTGTTTACATCTCTTAAAATAGAGAAGCCGACTTTAAATGCAATTTATGGATGAGATAACTTATTAACGCTTCATGGCCTAATTCTCTTGAGCTAATTCGAAAAACCCCTAAAGTATGCAGAGAAATGAACTCAAAATGAACCAAAATAATACTGAAAAGTGTGAAAGCGTGGAAGCATTGGAAAAGAAGTCTTTATCAACTGGATTGCAGTCCCTCTGTGCGAGTCTGCTGTCTTGTCTGAGTCAACAGGTGTTATTACGACAGACTGCTGTTTCCAAAGGTTTCTTAGGCAAACAGGAAGAACGAACTTCTTTAAACCTCGGGCAAAGATGACTTATGGGGAGAAAAGGGGTGGGTTCTGGATGGATGGAATAGCTTTCTAAAGCTCCAGCGTTAAGATAAAACATAAATAAAATTTTAATAATCTCTTCTGTAGAGAGAAGAGGTTTTACATCAAGAACAGCTCCTCCATGATACCCCCTTACTGTCTTCAAAATAACTCGGAGGAAATGTGAACGATTATTTGCCAAGTATAGCGAGCGCACAACCCCCTCCCCCCGTGACACACACGAGGATCTGAAAAGAACTTGCAGAAGCGATGAACGATGTTAGATTTGCATACGATAAAGTCGAGTCAAAAACCCCCGAGGTAAGATGAAAGGCAATACCATCAGGACTGTGTTCTCAACACATTTACTTTTCCCTGATGCTGACGAAGAAAGACAAACGGCGAATTCCAGAACTGAGAAGTGAATGCCTTTCCTCCCGTTCCTCACTAACTTACTCAAAGACAATTGAATATTGTATGGCACGAAGCGAAGAATTGATGGAAAGGGAAAGGTTTAAATAGCAATTACAACAGATTGCGCAATAAAGGACAAAGGATATTATTCTACTCTATCCAGTTGAATTATTAAAATGTTAAAAAAGACGCAATGGTAGATTTCTTAAACATATTTACCAAATCCATTTATTTTTCAACGTAGTCGCCCCTTAGTCATCATCACACTTTCTGGCACGATCCACTAGGTGACTCGCTCAAATAAAATTCAGAAGATTTTTGTTGAAACTAGTTGTTCACTGCATCCATCACAGCATTGTCACCGTCGAATTTCTGTCCTTTAAAGTCCTTTTCAATATTTAAAAATAGAAAATAGTCAGATGGAGCCAAATCCGGTAAGTAGGGAGAATGCTGTAATAGCTCGAACCCACAGCCACGCACGGTCGCCTGAGTTAGGAATGCTGTGTGCGCCGGTGCATTGTCTTGATGAAAGATGATACTTTGGCCAATTATCCCCCTTCAGTTCTACTCGGAAACTTCTCAGTAGGTTAAAATAATATTCGGCATTAATAGTGGCACCTCCTCATTCCAGGAAATCGACCATGATCACTCCCACATCCCAGTAGACTGATGCCATAACTTTCCCAGCCGTCTTCTACACTGGAAACTTTTTAGGAGGGGAGAAGAAGGATGCTTCCACTGTTTCGATTGTTCTTTTGTTTATTTTATTTTTTTTTTTTGGTAGTTGTTGGCGCATCGGCTTCTGTGGCCATAGTGCACCTCCCAAGGTTTTTGCAGTACTTTGATCCAAGCCCGAGGCGGGATTCGAACCCGCGACCTTTGGGTTGCCAGGCAAGCACTTTACCCACCTGGCTAGCCCGGTAAGCTCTTTTGTTTCAGGACTCCGGGTAGTGCACCCATGTTTCTTCCGAGGTGATATACTGTCCCAAAAACTGAGCTTCATTAGCTTCAAAATGCTTCACAATCTCATGACAGCACCTTACTATTTCCCTCTGCTGATTTGCATTCAGTGCTTTAGAAATCACCTCGAAGAAACCTTCACCAATCCTAAAACATTCACCACAATATGGTAATCTCGCTCATGGGAGATGGAATGGAATGTAGTCTCAATATGCTTAATGTTATTCTGCGGTCTTGAATGACCAGATCATGAAGGGCATCCATATTTGCAGGTGTCAACAGGAGAAGAGGCATTAGACTGCGGGTGCATCTTCAACGTTGTCTCGTCCACGCTTAAATTCTGCAACCCAGATTTTGACCGTGGCATGTGGAGGACAAGAATCCTTTAATGTTTGCTGCATGTCTTTGTGAATTTTTTCCGATATAATTCGCTTTAAATGAAGGTACTTAATAACCGCACGATGCCTGATTCTCTCAACAGTGTCCACTCCATTCACCTTCGACAACACTTCAACGCCCTCTATAAAGAAGAAGAATTTAGTTTCAAACCTGAAACTTTCTGTGAACACACAAGAGGAGTCTTAGCACAGATTGGCAATATTGCCTTTTCCGAAAACCTTTGCGATCTATATTGAGCTAAAGCTTTTTTAACACCCCTCTCATAACTGTATATACTTCACAGTAACAATGCTTTACTATGAATTCAGCTTTTCGCCAAAGAGGTATTAAAATATACCGAATTCAGATATCTTTTGCTTTGGATTTGGGTGGGTTGGTAGGAAGATCATTTAGTCTGATTTGGTTGGGTTAATCAGGAGAATGGCGCTTATTATAGCGGTTAAGTTGGTGACCATCTCAAATGCGTTATGGCCTCATGATCGCCGCAGGAACGTGCGTGAGTTTACTTCTGGATCTTTCAAGAATATCAGAGTGGATTTGAAGAGGCTTCTCTAGAATGGTATGGTTGGTGATGATAGGCAACGTTTTCTCCACTTCAAGAGGTTAGATGAGCAAGAGATTGGCCTGAATTGTTTAGTTAAGTGATTGACAATTGGGATGAGACTTTGCAGTATATTTATTCCAGAGGGAATGAGGATGTTTATGACGCCACTGAAAACTGATAGCAATGGACCAATGACGAACATGCTGAGGCATTTTACCATTAACTGTAGTTGTAGTACAAGGTTTGATGTGACGCAAATCAATTCAAACTTTGCTTTCAATTGAATTTCGTTAACTGTTAGTAATGAAACCATTTGCTATTTTATTTTGCCAATGCATAGTATTCATTTATTAAAGATTGGTGAAATTTCAGTCGAACATTTCTATGGGTCTGTACGATGTAGTATGTTCTGTAGTCTGTTTTCAAACTGAAAGTTCAAACTAACTGCAATTAAAAATTAAAAGAACAGAAAGAAAAAGTAAAATTTAACAACAAAAAACATGCATCTCATTCATCTTTCCTCTTAAACCTAAACTTGAAAACTATATCAAAAACAAACTTGAAGATTATTATTTTTATATTAAGGATGTCTTCTTATCATACGAAAGGTTTATTATCGCGGCACTAATTAAAGAAAATTTTGTACAGGAAAAAGGAAACTAATTTTTATTTTTACTTCATTAGATTTCACTTCCAGTACTGTTGTATTTTCCATTGATTTTTCTATTTCTTTTTTGTTTTTCTTTTGAAGAGCTAATTATAATAATAAAGGTTTAATTTTCGTAGCAGATGATGCAACACTAATAAACGCATATGTGATTGGCTGTTTCAATAACTTGATGGAGTTCATCAGATCCTAATTATCGGATACACTTTAATGGTATCATATAAAAGCCAGAGTTTCTTCATATTTAATTTTAATGATCATTGCTCTTCTTCTTCCGTTAAAAGATCTTTCAGTGCTTAGAGAGGGAAAAAAGTTACAGAAAAAGCCTTTTAAAGTCCTGAACTTTGCATTAATTAAAGAAAAAGAGAGAGGGAAAAATTTCTACTTATACATTAATGAGAAGAGATAATTTGAACTTGGGCCGCATTCGATTGCTTAAAACTAAACGGGAAGTGCTGTGTCCACGACAGATTTGAAGTCAGAGAAGGTTCTAAGGATTCATTTTCTATCGGAATGAACTCGTATTAATAAAAATACCAAAGGAACCAGTTTTTACGTACATAATTAATTGGCTGTAAGTTTTTAGCCATTAATTAAATCCCTTCTTATGGAGGGAAAGTTAGTGATCGAAGGATAATGATGCTAGCAGATTGTAGTCAACAGTGATAAGACGATAGATAAATTCAAACACTAGCAGATCTGCAATCATCATTGATCACAATTACTGTAGTAATTACGGTTCGAGGGTTGAATATAAAATATAAATATTAAATGTCATCTGTTGAGTACTCATTTTAGGCGCAGTGGAAGTTTAATTGGTCTAGAATTATTTTAGCTTTTAGCAACCAATTTCCAGTCAGTTAGCCTACCGACCTTAGGAGGAAAGATGACATCATCTATGTGGTTTTACCTCTTATTACAAAGTACCCTAAGTGTAGATCTTTAAGTTGCAGATGTTGGCAGTTCTCCTGTTAGCAGACGTAGATCGAAATATCTCAACTTCCGGATTTCTGAGTCATATGTGACTCAGAACTCGGGAAGTTGAATCTTGGCAGTGTGACTTATGTACGATCAGTTACCAACAGCTACATTACCTCTAGTTGTTGTTGTAGCATAACCAGATCTAATGGAATTCGCAGTGAGAAGATGAGTTTAAGACCAAACTCGAGACGCTTGAGTTTCTGGATATTGTTAGATAAAAAGTTATTTAATGTACTGTACAGTGATTCGTTTATTTAACTGTGCTTCCAATGGACATTAAGGGGGTGTATTTCTGTTATAAGGACTTAAACAATTAAAATAGTTGGCAATTTCGCGGCCAGGTGGTTCAAGGAATTCTTCCCTCCAATAAACAAATCAGCTTTTGTGTTCGTTTTAAATAAGAAATGGATCTGGGATTTCTAGTGTTGCCAGTGTGGTCTTATTCTGAGTCATTGAAGCTTAGATTTAACTTAAGAAACCAAGACCAGTAAACTTCGTTTTGAAATGTTACCTAAACATAAAACACTTTTGATTAAACTTTACTACAAAAATGGCGACAGTGTTATTGCCAACCCTCAGCGTGGATCAAAGACTGAAAAATGTCTGAAGGCTTCCTTCTTCGAGAAGATCAAATATTGCGGACCAAAAGACTGTGAAAGCGGTGGCGATTTCTTAATCTCTCACTTATTATTGGTTCCTTTTTCTTTTTGAAACTATTAACAAACTGGACATTTTGGGACCTGAGCAATTAACGGCACACGACATCTTTGCCTATTGTGGACCAAAATTATCCCAATGAACTTGGTTTAGATGGAAGCATAACTTTTATGCAGGTTGGTGCTATGCCGCATGTTGGCAATGATATTAACAGCTTCTACGAGAAACCTTCAGGGAAACATCGAATTGTCAGTCGCTATTTTCCACTGCCCTGGCCCATAAGATCGTTCTACCGAACTCCAGCAGAATTTTTAGTGTGTTCTCTGTTGAACGCTTTCAGATTTGAAGGATTCAGTCCATTATGAGGTAGTCAACGTTCCAATGGGAATTATGAAGTCACTTGTGGAGAATACAATGCCCCGTCTTGATTGCTTATTAGAAATAATGAATGGCACTTGGAGATCTGATTGTTAATGGAATTTAGGAAACCGTTTTTCGATACGACCTATAGTTTTCGTGTTATTAATTTTTAAAAATAGAAAAGGAATTTATAATCGCCCTGATAATTAAAATAATACGATTTTTGCCTTCCGTTTTTAATTACTTCTCTCGTTAATGCTAATTTTAATTATTATTAATTTTAAGGGCAGAACAGTTCTCAGAATCTTTTTCATTAGAAATTGCTCAACGACGTTAGGTTCAAGACAGGTGTCATCAGGGAGAATAGCGTGATATTTAGGGGGCATTGAGGACCTCTAATAGAAACTGTTTGCTTGCCTTGAAGGCGTGTTACTTTTGACAAAAAAAAGGGCTGTTTCAGAAAAACGGGTGATAAATACATTGCGAAATTTATAACGGCCAATTATAAGTAGACTAGAGTAATGTTCACTAACAATTCTTCTCTTACAGAAGTGTTTACACTTTGATACGTGGGACAAATGAAACTCAATAAGTTTCATCACCCGACAGTGGTTCTAAAGGCGCTGTCTTTTTTTCAGATAATGACAGGTGGGTTCATGAACCGCAAAACTGTGATCGCTATTCTCGTCCGTGTCATTGCACTCTGTTCGGGTCACTCTTACGCCGATATCCACTATTAAGGCTTCTTTGCGTGCACCACCAACTCGAGACGTTTTTCATTATTAATTTCATTAGCAGGTTTTCTTTCTCTCCGTTCATTCTTTCTTGCACGTTTCGTTTCATCATTCTCTGCCTTCCCCCACTCACCCCTCGGCTTCTCGGAATGAATCATTTAGCTTCTGTGCCTTCCATCCATTAAACACTCCTAATTTTCTCTCTTCCCTCCCTTCCACCTCACTTCTACATGAATTTTCCATCTGGAAACTCTCTCGGAGCCTCGTAATGGGCACTACGGGTGTGACTCAGATGAACGTGGACAAAACGAAAGCATTTTCCGCTGCTCCGCTGCTATCGATTCATAGGGGGGAGGGGGAATGTCTTTACGCCTCTCGGCATCAACATCGTTGCAGTGTGTCGGTATGCGATCATTGCAGGATGCTTGTTAGAGACCTGGAAACCCACACTTACCTAAACATGCCTTCTATCTCAATTCTTCATTTCAGTCTGCGATACGCGGGCCGGATACACGAAAATGTGGAATATATTCCATAAAGGATATTTCTGCGAAGCTTCGTATCATGTTTGCGTTTTTTCTTTCCATATTTCTGGCCATTGTCTATGAAGAGCAACAAGATAAGGGCTCTTACCACCATAAAAATGCTTTTCGCAGCGCGTGTGTTGCTCTTCGATAATGATGGTCCCCGTTATCGCAATTTTCTTCTGAGTGATTTGAAGAGTATATTTAGAACACTATCGCTCTCTCTCTTACGGCTGGCGAGGAGATATAAATGAAATATGCTGATAAGAGAGGACAAGCAAAACAATGGCTGCTGCATTTATAACAGGGATGATATGGAAAACAATGAAACAGAATACACCATTCTGGAACAGACAGAACAAATAGTTATTGATCATGACCTCGTTGTAACGTGAAGGGTGTCACAAAGTCGCGAGCAAACAGAAGTGCCAACGAATAGGCGCTATTTTTGGAACACATTTACGAGATATGAAACGAGATTGGAGTTTGAAGTTTATTTTATTTTTTTTTCAAGGAGTGAAAGAAAATGGAAATGTTTCTGTGAAGTGTAAAATACTGGCGTATATCTTTGTGTTGTCAATAGAAGGAAACCATTATTTCAGTGTTCCAGTCATCATCAGTTACGCAGAAACAGAGGAGTGTTATCTGATTTCAGTCTATTAATATTTCCAGGGTGTTTAAGGGGGTGCATCGAGTTAATTGTTCTCAGTAATCAAATTCAAGATTTACTCGCATTTATGCTCGTTAATTTGCATAAATAGTAAGGCAATTTTAGCTCAGAAGAGAACGAGTACTGGACCAGTAAATGGTAGTAGAACAGTTCGCTGACGATTGTGTACCATGCGATTGAAGCTCTTTTTTACACTGTGGCAAAGTCTCTGGCTAGAATTGAAAGTTTTCCTACCGGAAGTTCAATATGTTATTCCACAAAAAAGGAAACGTAGAACACACGCAATTTACAGACACCATAAATGAGTATCTCATGATCTTAGTTACCATGGTGTAAATTCGAGTCTTAAGTTTCCTCCAACGTATCAATTCTCAACCCAAGCGCAATGCCATTTATTTACATAACGGTTCGTGTTTGAGATTACCTCTAAACAACGTCAGATTAATTTCAAACGATGGTTCTAATCCCATTTTAGTAATATCTTTTTTCTAAGCGAAGACCACTTCATCCAAGAACAATCAGCCTTTAACGATGGAAGTCTAACTTGCTGACCTCGCGATCAGAAAAGTAATCTCCAACTTCTGTTAATGAATTAGTACTCGCTCCTTTAGTCGAACCAGACGTGGAAATTCTTGGCCATCTACGATCGCTTAGCGGCGAAACCTCCCAGGAAATAACGTATTAAAAGTAGAAACACCCTCATATTCATCACCGGCAGTTTCTTCTTAGGTGGAGAACAACAACACACCTATCTGGTGGACGCCACTTGCTCCTCTTACACTCTCGGATCGAAGAGCACCAGCTGCATCTTACTCGCCTCATCGGCGGCGATGAGTCAGCTTTCCCCTCCTCCCACCCCACTTTCCTCCCACCCCACTTTCCTCCCTCCACGAACGCCGAAGAAATGCCGGAGAACATCCCCGTAATCTTACCGCCGCCTGTTGGGCGGATTAAGTAATCATGATAGTGCCGTGCCATGATGAATGAGAAGATGGAAGTCTCGGGTCTTCTTGCCGCAGGTATTGATTGCTTTTCTCATTTTATTTCCTCTCCGCAAAGATGACCGCTCTTCTTGACGGCACCAGCGGAGGTTAAAGCATCAGTTACGTAGGTACCGCCGCGATTCGGCAGAGTACGGTGTCGAATTTGACCTTCAGCAACGGGAATTTGCAGCCTCTTAGCGGATATAACAATAAATCTCTATTAAAAAGGACTGCGAAGAAATGTGTGCGAAGGTGTTGCACGCGCGCAACCGTGATTGCCATTACCCCGGGCGCCCCGTAAGCCATAAACAAGCCAAGATGTGCTGCGCGGGTGTTCTCAGAGAGGGGATGGGCAGAGAAACGGCGAAAAGAGAGCGCATTTGCCGCATAAAGATATCCGAAGATAGTTTCAACCTAGTACTTTCTTATGCAACTCTGGAGAGTTTCCTTCGAGGAATATTTAGCTGCCTTTGCCAAAACTGATATGCCTTTAAAAAGAGACTTTGTGGATGTTACGCTTCGCTCGAATACTAAATCTGGTCTTAAGATTTAAAACTTTTAAAGAATTTGTAGTTTGAAGTCCTCTGTAAATTCTCGCATTTTGTAGTTGAAAGCTTAGGCAAATGATGACATCTGAAAATTCAACCAATGTGTGGTTTATGTAGAGCAGGTCATGTGGAATTTTCATCTCTCCAGTTTATTAATTTCAAGCGAGTAGTCACCCGCAATATTACCGTATATCCCAGTATATAAGTTGGCCTTGAAGCAGTAAAAACTAGTCAAAAATTTTAAAGTCCACTCGGAGAACTTTCGAGATTGTCAGCGTCTTATAGAAGAGGACAGATTTACAGAGACTACTCAACAGGTCTCCCCACATAGTACAAATACCTATGTTTATAGATTTTGATTTCTTTACCTTCTACATAAAGAAGTTCTGTATACACATTCAAATCGTAATGATACATAAAACTGAATATTCATTTAAAAAGATGCGAATTTAACTAAACTTCCAATGATAATTTCATTAAATTAGTTTTTCAAAATATCCAATCGTACTCTGCAATGATCTTTCGCTCTCTAGATTTATAGCCAATGGGGTAAAATCAATAGCCAGTCGCTGTGCATAAAATATGTATATTTTATTCAAAAATATCACTGCGAACGGGCAACGTAATCCTGTTTTTCCTCAAAGGTCTTTATACTTCCGGTCGTGGAATGTTCGGGGACATAATTCCCCCGATCGGTGAAATCCTGCTGTAGAATGAAGGATGATAACTGAAGCAGCTATCCAAGGCAAATCCCGGCAATCTGTGATGATACAGGTGTACGAATGGAGGGTGTAGAAAAAGCCTGGAGCTGTTCGATAACCCTGACAGCCTATCTTGGAAGTTCGCAATCGTTACGAAAACACCAGACTCAAAGGTTGAGATGTGGTATGCTTGAAGGGTAAACCTACACTATTCCAGGTTGCCTTTATACTTTAATGCTTGTACAAGCACCTCGGCTATATGTGAAGAATAACATTTATTGCTCGACCATGAATTTGAACAAATTCACAATGGCAGCTGTTTGACAGAATGCAACTTAGGATTGGTGGACAGCATGATGATGTCAGTGGTGTACCACAGCATCATGGTCGACACCAAATTTTCAGCCTAGGTTTCGTTGGCCCTAAGAAGCCCTTAAGACTAATTACGATTAGTTCTCCCCCCCCCGGAAATATATTTCTGGGATTAGTCGAGAAAGAAAAATCAGATAGACACTAAATATTTTTAGGATAAGATTTTGGAAAATCAGATCCGATTTTTATATTTATAATATTTTTCTGGATATTCATACCACATATTATACCCTGCGAGTACCGGTACTAAATTAAAGCTATTGTATTTTCATTCGCTTTGCGTGTTGTTGTCAACAAATAGTCTTCATATTTGTTTAGCCCTCAGCTCTCTCTCAGGACATAGACCAGAGAAATTCTATTTATATCAGGATTTCCTGAGGAGGGGGAAGGGTGAGGTGAGCTTTATCATTTATGATTTTATTCGCTTGTCACGTGAATAAACATCTTATTTACCACAAGTTGACTTAGCATTGCTCTACATTTAAACAAATGGACAAACGAATGGACCTCATAATGGGAGCCACTTCACCAAGAGTCCCTCGGTATGTACGCAGTTACCAACTTGCAAAATTATGTTTTATAGCCCCAGCAGCCTTTTCCTTAAATTCCTCGAGCGATTGCAAATTGTACCGAACAAAACTTTTTTCATTTCTGTACCTCAAAGAGGAAAGACGCTTATTTTACCTATTTATGTGCTAAGATTGTTACGTGACTTTGCCAGTTATTGATTGATGTCAGCAAGCATTCGTTATTGACAAATCACTATGCAAATGCTGGTAGCGTGGTTTGGCCACACGCTGTTGCGTCATCATTTTTGAAACGAAATCATCGAGATCAGTCACTCTCGCAACTTGATTCGACCAATACGGACCCATTCCTGGTGTGTTCCGACTTTGGCTATCGTTTGCTGGTCGCCCTCCATGTGTTCAGTAAGAATTTGCTAAGATTTCTAGTTCCAGTATACAGCATTTATTATTTATTTTCAAATCCAACACGATTACGAAGGCTGTGGTTATGATTTTTTCCACAGATCCGTGCACCAAAAGCCAGACGTTTTGTATCAAAGAACTGCGGTATTTTGTTTATTCCAGTTAAAATAAACGTGAATTCCTTTTGTGCTTTGAACTTGAGTGAACTGGGCTGCGGTGGTTGTGACTATCTTCGTCAGTGCGTAAGAAGTTTCCCGTGGAATCTATCAGTCTTATGAAACAGCAGATTCAATGTTCAACTGAGTGCGCAAAGTTGCTGCAGATACAGCACGTTGTGAATCGTTCTATCAGTGGGGTCTCTGTCTTAAGCTTGAGGGTATAAAGCAATTGTAAGTATTTTAACTTTCTTTTTTCTATTTATTCTGGAGGGCTGCATTTTTGGGAATATAAACCGGGTGAAGTCAGTCTGGATTTTGCGATATTTATTTCTGTGTTTCCAGTTTTTGAAGAGTTGAGCTTAGAATATTGCGTCAATATTGTGTTGCTTGAACAAGGGGTGGGAGGAACACAAGTATGGTTGATGCGCATTTTATTTGTAAACTTATACACTGCCCTGCCAAAGTTCATGTCCGAAGTTCTATTAGGTACTCTGACACTTCTGTTAGGGCATTGTATTTATTAGCTGTTTTATTTTATTTTTTTTTTGCTGCCCACTTTATCTTTACAAGAGTGTCTGATTAACTGAAGTATATGCTGTGGTTTCAGCTAATCACACTGATAGCAAAAGTGAGATTTTTAGGCAGACACGTAAGGCACCTCTTGTCTTTAACGTTCGTCCGTCCGCGTGTAACAACTAGACTCCTAGTGGACGGGTTTTTATGAAATCTTTTTTTTGGCTGTTCTTGGAAAGATTTGTCAATTCATTGCCGATATCATTAAAGTAGGACAAAGGGTAATTCATTTTTTTTACCATTCATATCGTAGTGTTTATATTGTAGCCGAAATAAAAATTCAAAATTATTTTAAAGGCATCGGGATTTGCAACTTTTATCCGAATGTGTATTTTACAAAATTTCATGGCGTTCTTTATAGAAACAATGTAGCTTACATCGCATGTTACCTTTTTTGATCAATAGTGAACTATCGCACACCCACCAGTCAGTAAAACTTACATTTCATTATTATTACATGTATTTTATTCTCTCTCTCTCTCTCTTTATATAGTTAATGGCGAGTAGCTAATTGCAATTCTCGGCCACAAAAGCATGAAATTTATCTTTACCTTCCAAGATCTCTCTGTAGGCTGCATGTTTAAAAAAGAGTAATTGAGAGAGGGACTCATTGTATACAACGTTTCCATCTGTGTACGCTGGCACGCAACATTTATGGGACATTCCCATAATTTACTCTGGCACATATCCAGTTGCGAGCTTCATTACCATAAATATATAATTAGCTGACAAAACGCCATTTGGGAGATTAGAAGGTGGGCTTTTATATTCGCAGAAAGGGAGTCAGGAGAGCGAGAAATAAAAGGGGAGGGCTTTAAAAAAGACCCGTGCAAAGTGCGCAGTCATTTATTCATGGATGTTGAGTACAGAAAATGGTATTTCCCCTTTCTAGGTGGCTTGTTTTGCTGGAGAAAAACAAGCGCCTTGAATATTTAAAGCGATTATTACTATGGGTTGCCTGAAGCGACCAACTGGGATGCAGTGGCTGCCCAACATCGTATTGTGTGAAGGCATCGTTTACCATCTGCATCCACGAGACAGCGAAATGGACAAATATTCGTTGTGCATCGGTAATAAGGTTCTTAACGTTGAACGTGGTTTATGCATAGCGTGCGGTCGTATTCTTCGGCGTTGACTGTAAGCCACCCCCACGCAGGGACGCGAAATAAAAACAGAAAGCCGGGGCTTGTAATAAAGAGCGAAACATCTCTTTGTTATCAGAAGCTACGGGGTGTGCTCTGCTCTCACGTGATTGTGCGAATGACAGTGGATCGGGCGACGAAATATCCGTTAATGTCAGAGTATTTTCTGGCTGATGGCCATTTCTCTTCCCCCTCGCCCCCTTTTTTGTCGTGAGACAATTCCGATGCACGACTGTAACCATCAATCGTGTTGAAGAGGAAATCCAGGAAAAGAACTTGAAAATAGACAATTAAGGAAAGTTTATATTGAGAGGGATAGAGAGGAAGGTAAGGATACGTATATTTTTATTTGGTTCTGCAAATAGGAGAAGGGTACAGATTAAGGGACTTCACCCGGATGCATAAATAGTGGTTACAATTGCGTAGTTCACGTGTTTCTTCCACAGCTACCTCCTATTCCATTTCTTTTCTTATTAAACTTAAGAGAGGCCTAAATTATAAGTAGTCTTGCGCTGCATCCAACGGATGCTAAGTTGCCATTGATTTCTTCATTATTCTAACTCTGGTGAGGCTCTACTAAATAATACGGAATTCTTACCTTCAGTGATTCTGATGCAGTCCTTGCTCTTCTTGCTATTCGTCCAAGCACTTGAGGCTGTTACTTAGAAGTCTGCTTAATCAAGTAAATGATTTTTACCTTCGCAGTCCTTGATGAGAGTACCCTTAATCAAAGTAACAGTGTTCTATCGAGATAACGCAACTCTTAGAATGGGATACGCCTCATTCCTTTTTTGAAAAACGTCTTATGTTTGGATAAGAAAATCTTTTTTTCTGAAAGTTGTTTTGGTATAATAAAGTAGCTCTGTCAACATTTTTTTTGAACAAAAAATATATATTTTTTTACTATGAACGAAGAAAATGCATTGCTTATATCTCGTGTTTCGAAATGATAATTTATCTGAAAGTGTGGCACCTTTTTTAGAGGAAAAAAAGATTAATGAGTTGCGATGAACGCAGACCGGGTTGTTTATTTTCAACTAATAGGTTTAATTAAAAAAACTCAAATTTGGAGTGCAAAAAATGCGAGGGAACTTGATGCTTTCTTTATCAAACCCATTTTCGGAGGCTGTAAATATAATCGTATTTTTGTAATTACCACAACATAATCTTAATATAAACTAGTCTTAGAATTTCAGTTCTTCTGAGTATGAGTTTTCATCCCTGAGGCAACTTTACATCGCTTTTTATACTTAGACAGCCACACATTTTAATTAACTAATCGAAAATTAATTATTCAACGAAATGCCAAGCAGAAATGAATTTTGTTTTAATTTAGAAGGTCCTTCTAAATTAAAGAGAAGATGATGTAAGATAAACTTTATTCATAATCTCCTATCTGTTTGATTACGGCTAAGGCAACTCTGGTCATGAAGCGTTAATATTTTAAATATAAAACGGTTTGTGTTCTAAAACTGGTTTATCTGTTTGTGGGATGAAAAACCTGGTAAAATAACTTTTCTGTTTATACTCCTGGATGGCCACATGGTCAGAGAAGTTCACAATATCGAAAGAATACAATAAACAGCACTGTGTTTAGGAGTCACGAGCTTGAAATCCTATAGCTGTGATTGAGAAGGGATTCTAATCCGAATTTTCCAAGCAGTTGTTCTATTTTTGTCCTCCTTCCTCGCCTTGGCTTTTCAAGTTTTTTTCTTCTATCTGCGTGTGGTTAATCTTCGTTTAGGTTCGGTGATATTTAAAATCCAGAAAATATGTTTGTGGGTCCACAATTTCTCGATAAACACCAAGCTTCGTTTGCAAACCTCTCGCCACCTTTAACGATTTTTCTATTGACGATACCAAGGTAGGGAGTGATCAATATTGCTCGTTACCGCACCAACTTTGCTCATTCTTCATCTCATCACCTGAGGTTCCGTTTAGGTTACCTCATTAATCTTGTTGTCTCCCTCGGAAGTACGAAACGTCACGGCTTCTTAATCTGTGCACTCTAAACCCTGATTTACCGCAGGACCTAAGAAATTACAAGCCTGGCGCTGGGTGGTGGTGGCGGCGAGGGGTTTCACACCCTTTCGCCTTGTGTGCATACACAATGGGTACAACCAGGCGGAGACACCTAGTGGGTATGAAATTTAAACGGAAACGACGTAATAACTCTTGTAATGAACGCGCGCGGAACGTAATTAGTCACGCGATTTCGTTACTCGAATAAAGTTAGAACATTAACTTTTTATGCAACCTGTATAGCAATTCGAGATTGGACGAAATTGTGATTCATATTGCAGTCTGCTAAACTCAATAAAAGACCATATAATCAATCGCATACCATCATAGTATTGATTAGTCAACAAGTTCTGTTTTCGAGTTTTTCGTTGGAAGATATTAATGGAGAAATAAGAAAGTTAAGCCAGAAATATATTTGAGTTTCATCGATATTAATAGTATGTTTAAAATGACAGAAATAAATTAATATAATCGCTAATTTTATTAGCGAGTATCGATTATCCTGTAAGCAGTATGATAAGTAATGACATACGTTATTTTTATATCAATAAATATTCATTAAATCGGTTATATATTTTTGCTCTGGCAGAGCGCAATTAGCAAAATCTGTAGACCATCACAGACCGATTACACTGCTCGCCAAAACTAAAAGAACACGTGAAAAACGTGTAACTCGTACAGCTTGCGATGAAGCGAGACAAACTTTGGTATGGCGGTGTACCATAAAATAACGATGAAATGAGGAGATAGTAGATGGAAACTTCGGACAGATATAAGGGACAATTTATAGGAGTTATATAAGAATTACCAAAAAAGGTCGCATTACAAAGTCGATACAATATGGTCAGGTGACATCAGCAAGGCATAAGATTCCTTCCAAAGGCTAAACAGGCCTGACGGTCGTGAATATGCTCCATACAAGGATGTCTAATAAGAATCTGTGGCAACAAATACCATTCCTCCAACAGCGCAGACCTTATCCCATTAAGTGACCGAGGAAATTGTTGTCGATGTGCAATGACACTCAAGGCCATACCACACACATATTCGATCTGCTTTAAGTTTGGTGATCGTGCTAGCCACGGCAGTCATTGGATATCTTCAGTTTCAAGATAGTCCTCCACCACTTGAGCGCTATTTGCATGAAAAGAAAATCTGGACTGTGAATATAATCCCTAAGAAGTCGCACATAGGGCTGAAGGATCATTTCTTGGAACCTCTGAGCAGTTACGGTACCCCTATCAAAAAGATGAAGAGGGGCGCGGCCATTGATCATTATTTCGTTCCACAAGAGAATGCCGCTTCCACAGTAAGTGTCCCTTTCTCTGGTGTTGGAGGAGTGGTAACGCATTCCTCGTTATCTCCTGATGAAATAATGTTTAGAATTTGTTTGTAATGTAAAATGAGACTCGTCAGAGAACAGAACTGTACTCCATTTATCAGAGTTCCAAGTTCATTGCACCAGTTTCGACTAGCTCTACGGTGGTTTGAGGTTAATTGGATACAAACAATTGGCATCCTTGCATAGAATCCACTTGAACTGAATAGGACAGTTGATGATAGGGACATCACAGGGTTCTGTATTGCTGTTTGAGCCAGATAGCGGTCTGTTCTTGCTGACGTAGCCCTGGGCGACCTTATCAGTCTTCTTGTAATAGTTCCTGTCTCCTTTGCACTGCTTATCGAGTGCAAAGACGACACTGCGTGACACATTATGCCAAAGTAAGTGCCACCTGCGACTACCCGGCTCCAAGTTGTCCATCCAAAGGTTCATCATCTCAAAGAATCATCTAACGACAATGACTTGCCATCCTGAGTACTGGAGATGTGGCTATCCCAGTGTAAAATCCAAAAAAAAAAAAACGGGGATGAAGTAATGTGGTCGCAACCATTGTTTTTATAGGCATGAATAATTTGCATAATGTGCGGCTTCGTAAGGTGGGAGATCGATTTCTATGGATACTCGGAATTTGAATGCCAGGATGTGACTATGATATCAGATGTTCGCAATCGGCAACACTGTTCTCAATAAAATATTCAACGAAAACATTTTGTTCTATTAATTTTGTCGAGCAGTGTATTTTCCTCAATTTTGAAATCTTATGTTCATTCTTAACACACGCATACCATTCCGGTTTCTGTGCAAGTACAGGGGCAAGTAAAATCTTTCCTGTTGTGAGGCCAACATAAACTTCGTGATATTGCTCTACATACTCTTTCCATTATAAAAGTTCATCCCCTTCACGCTATGTGGATGAAAGCCTCGAGGGTTTAATTAACATACGCCCGGATGAGAAAAGTGAAATTGAAATACTGCGGCCTTTTCTCTTATTTAAAAATCGACGGTCCAAATGGGAACTGTAATCTCTCTCAACTCTTTTGATGTACGATTAAAATTCCCCTTGCGTCAAAAGAGATTAAGAAATGACAAACCAGATTCTTATCTTATTTCCTTTATTCCGTCTTAAGTCTTTATAATCTTAGGAATATTAAAATGCGTCAGTCCATCTCAAGGAATCTGTATGTATTGCGCCTTATTACTTATTGGTTAGTCTGTTCAATTTATATGAACATCTATAATCCCTATCCAAAAATTCAACTTGAAAGAGACGTACATCTTAATATAAAGGGATAAAAGAAGACAAATGATGGGTTTCCTTAATCTGCCAAGAACTTTGAACGAGAAATTACGAAGGCAGCGAAATTGAAGTGAACTTAAGGTTTAGTCTTTCAGCAAGCGGAGATGATAACGATAAGTTCTCTCCTTGCCCAAATGAAAGGCTCAGAACAATTATAAGAATTGGCAGGTTTAAGAATTTTTGTCGATAATACGTGCCCTTTCATCCTTTTTTGTAGTTTATCATAAATTGAGTACCGCGGAAGTATATGTGACGAAAACTGTGTCACGAGACACTGTCAGATCAGAATAATGTTTGATATTTTCTTTTGATTGCAATATATCAAAATAACATGAGAAACTTCTTAATTTAATTATTACACTAAGTATTAGAGAGAAAGCACGTAAACCCTTCTATATGCATTTCCCTTAAGTGCTGGGAAATGAGTCCTCAGTGAGCGCATATTGGTTTCTCCACTTTTGGAAATGTCTTTGAATTGTAAAACAAAACGTCTTCAATGCGGGGCTTAGTTATCCCATCTATGGAGGGAGCTCTCGAGTTATTTTTCCCCAAAAATCGTTCCATGAACTCATCTGAAAAGGCGTGGTACACAACAACCGTATGAACTGGAGTACCATAATAAGTAGCGCACAGTAGTCTGAATGTTAAATGCACCGAAAATCTTCAAGAACAGGACAAGTCTAGGATATGAACCTTTGGAAAGTCCCATGTTCTGCACTAAATTAACACTCCCTTTCACTCCTACAGCAATGGCTGCATGTTTCAGACTCTTCCTTTTTTATCTCTTCAAACGTTATAGTTCATGCATGCAGTGGATGTCAAGTTTGACAAATCTCCCAACCTAACTTATCCCATATTGACACTTCCTCTGTTTTTAATAATCGCTTGTAGCTTTCTCTTATCAACCCTGCAGTTTTTCTTTCACTCTTTAAAGTCACATCCTCACTTATATCAATCGTTCTGCTCCCCATATTTCGTCCCGATCAGGCAATGGGCCCTCGAGGCAGTTAACCCGTTATCGGAGGGTGAAGGGATCTGCTGCTTAACGTTGATCCGAAACTGAAAGCCCAGCAATATATATGTTCAATCAACATTGAGAGTTTTTAAATTTCTATTTTAACATTCCTTGTATATAATCTTAATTTAGCCAGTAAAGATCTAGACTAGTACCAGATGTGGTCGAATGTCACCTCGTTATCAGTGTCAAACCTCCAGCTGTCAGTGTCTAGTTAGCTTTGGTTAAACCCTTGACTATTGGTCGAGAAGGGCATCATTGTACTCATTTGCATAGTACAATGTAATATATTGCAGAATACTTTTGGAAACAGTGTACATATTGAATCGAAAATGGACCATTTCTGGTGGAAGTAATTTTAATTATTCTCTCCCTATACCGAGTCTTTATATGCCCGGATGAAAGAAAGATAAAAGGAGTGGTATCGTGATTTATAAGGTTTCTTTACGGTAGTACCTCATTAGGAAGTTTTTATTATCGCGTGCTTCGTTGGGGCCAAAGAGCAAAAGCGGCAACACACTGACTCTTCGCCGACATCAAGGCGTTCGTTAATAAGACTTCGTTGACATGAAACGGCAGGAAAATGTTTTCTCCATCACATCGGCTGTTAATCACTCGGTCACGTAAATTGCTTTTGCCGTGACGGAGAGGTCATTTTCACATCTCGCAGTTGCGGTGCTGATGACCAGATGTCATAAAATGATCGTTCGCTGCTATCTGTACGAAACATAGCCGGAATGGGATGGCACTCTTAATTGGAGATATCATTTACTAATGGGTTTTAAAAATTTTACATCTGTTCCCCCCTCCCTCAGTCACACACGATCTGTGGTGTTATTGATTTCTACGAGCGAGATAAATTTCATTTTTAACCGCAAGGTTAGCGAAAGTTCGACGTGGAGGAATAGAATATGACGAATTGCTTTATAAATCGTACGAATATGCGTTCACATTTAATTATTGCGTCTGAAAAAATATTTCTCGTTTATAACACCAAATATCGTGACTAGTAATTTAGAACAAATCGAGCTCCAGCTAACTCGAGTTGAATTCGCTAGATGGCTGCAGCCGCGAGATATTTAATATATATCTTATTAAACCATTAAAGTTTTGAATGTGCTCTCTTGAGATTCATTATTTGCCATTTAGCAGTGGCCTGCTAACCAAATATTTCTTAGTTTCAATGCAGAAGTAACAAAAAAAAATGTTTATAATTAGTTCGTTCAAACCGAGCTCTAACCCTATGAAAGTTTAATAGTATAGACTTCCAGAAATGCGTTAGGGTACTGCATACAGACGCATGAGTGCGATTGATTGAAATGGATGGAGCTAATTAAAAACCAACTCCAAGAAACGTGGCTAGTCGGGCGTGCTTCATTAAGACTCTCGGTCGTTGTGCGCGGACGACACATATGGCACACCTGAAGAAGAGTTGAAAAGGAGGAAGTGGAAAACTTTCACTTATCTGCCTCTACGGCCCATTAACCACCAATAACTAAGGTATCCAGGGATGTGCGAGAAACACGTTCAAGTAATTCCAGCTGGAACTTTTAAAAGACCACGAAAATTTAAATAAGAATAAATCAGTTTGCAGTCATGAACAGCTCTTGTGTTTGAAGTGGATGTTATTAAATTTCTACCAAATCGAACTCTTATGGTAACTTTTGGGCTTCTCCAACATAAGTGAGAAGACCTCGATTAAGGCCTTTTATATCGATAATTGGATTGAGGAAAGAGTCTCGATTAGATTCGCACAATTTCTCTGCTCTCAACCAGTTTTGTAAAAAGCTTATTGCAGATAACAAACATAAGCGGGATGTTACAGTAAGACCTCTTAGAGCATTTTAATCTTAACATTCTCTTCGGCATTATCCATATTTGTTCGGTGAGACCGCAAAACGATTACGAATAAAAGAAGCCAATTCATCTATTATATTTAACATGTAAGATTTATCTATAGAAAACTTACTTGAGGGGATTCATTGTTTTTTTATCTTGAGAGTCAAGAGTAGAAAATATTTCAGGGGACTTGATGGATATTTGGTATTGCAATAATATAATTTTTATTTCTTTTTTTTATTTCAAATTCTTAAGATGGAAAATCTCCGACGTGCTCGCACAGGATGGGGGAAGAAAGTGGCGAGTTTGAATCCAGTCAGTGACACAAGGAATTTAATTTTTATGGGGTTCTTATACAATATAGCTGAGTTAGTCTGTCTTGGGCTTCTTTTTGTGGTACGGAATAAACTTATATTGAATCTTACAAAGAAAGAGATTTGTTTCTTTTCTATTAAATGCCATTCGGTTAACGATTTTGAAATTACATGCAAGAGTTCTTTTCAATTCATGAGTTTCTAATAATTGTACAAAAATGAAATGCTTATGAAAATTATTCAAATAGCCAACGCTAGAATTCTTATTAGATAACGCTACAGTTTTTCTTCTTTTAAAAAGCTTTTTTTGAACAGACCATTTTTATTGCTAAGTAATTCTGGAAGAGAGCCATACATTGCCTTTTTCCCGGAAACGATAATCTAACACGGTTTTAGGAAAATAACATTTCACAACTACGTGATATTATCACTGAGATAATGTATTTGGCACCACCTAGTTTCAGGAACAACCATAAAAATTATAACATCAGGAAATAAAGTCTAGAATCCTAATAGAAGCGCCGCAATATTCCCCTTCTCAACCTCCTTCATAACACTTCTGTAATCTTAAATTTTTGATTATATATATAGTCCAAACTAACCCCGAATATAACTAAAGGCAAATTTTATATATTTTAGAATTTATCGACGTAGGAGCATGTTATCATCAGAGGGATTCACAGCCAAAAAAAAAATCAGAATGCATTTATTAGCTTAGTAACAGTTAACCGAATAGATGTGAAAATAAAATACATTTCTAGATTTTAAATAGAAAAAAAACCCTCGGTAGTTAATCGTTAGAGTTAAAATAACCAATATTATCAAAAAGAAAAAAAGCGTGAATTATCGAGCATGAAAAAAATTGAAGTGGGTCCTATAATCTAGTTAATGTCTAGCTTTCCAAGAAATATTTTTTTAAATCGGTATCGATAATTTCCTTTCAAAATATTCGCAGAACTGAAATATCTGTAAATGGTTTAATATTTGGGAAAAATGTTTATTCGTGAATATTGAATGTAAATTATGCTTTCCATACTGGCATTTCTATAACTGAATGATTTGTTTGTTTGTTTTTCACTGTTCTGTACATTGTTGCGACTATTGATTCTTTATTATAAATAATGATTTTTGTTCAGGCAAAGTTAAAATCCAATATTTGGAAACTGAAAAATAAACTACGTCAGCAAATTCCTGACATTAAATTTGATTTATGCGGTTATCTCAAAGTATCGCTTTACTGATTGATGTAGATGCTTAAGCGCGGTTTTTTGTATAAAAACAAAAACTCCCAGATCAAAGTAAATAAAACGAAAGTGATTTAAAGATAAGCAAATAACAGAATGTCACAATTTGAAAAATCACTTTGTCGTTTTTTTTGTAGGATTAAAGAATTTTTTGCGTGCGAGTTTCCTTTTTAACATAGAAAATCATTAAACGTGCCCCTGTAAAGGTTGCTCTCTCCTACACACACTCAAGATATACAGAGTTGCTGCAGATATATCGAAAATCAAATCAAGAAATTTAACAATAGTTTCATAACTAGTTGAATGATAGAGAGAAAAACGTAGATTAAATTATTATTGTTTATTATTATTATTGCTATATTTATCTTGTGTGTATGTATTTCCATATGAGTACATCGAAAGCTATTTGAACTGAGTTTGCCCTACTGTGTCATGAGTACGGATGACTGTACTCATGACACGGTAGGGCAAATACCAGACTGGGATATTTCATTCTTTTCAAATCAAATATCACAAATATTGAAATACATTGATGTATTTAATTAATGTGTCGTTTAATTGTTCTCCAATTCAATTCCTTTTTTCCAAATGTGTGTTACATTACTTTTCAAACAGCCCTCGTGTATGTTATAGTGAGGGGATGATTTTTTAAAATAACCTCCTATTTTTAAATATTTTAAATTTAAAAAAGCGACCTTTTATGGATATATTACGTACCTCTAAGGGAATAAATACATGGTGCAACAATCTGGGATAAAATCGCGGAAACTAGAACAAAATTTTGGAGTGTTTTTTGAGGTATTTATGGTAAAGCAATGAATGCTTTTTTAGGACATTTTTTACCAAATTTTGATAAAACTTGAGTTTTCACAGTAGTGCTTTTTAAAATAGCAAGAACCATACGAAACTTTTCCCTTTAGTTTCTCTACTGAGGTGGCTTATCAAATCAGTCTAGCACAGCTTTTCTTTTTATATCTTGTACTGCTCTCGCGTTACTAATATCAGCTGAGTTGGTTTGCTTTTGTGCTCAGAATTAATTCCAGGGAATTACTGCACAGATCCATACCATCGACAACTCCGTTATTTATGTTTCTTATTACTTTTTCTTTCTGCGGATGAAGGCTATCAATCTTTTAGGGAAGATGTCCGATAAAAAAAATAAACACGAGGATGTAATAACATGAGAAAGCTAAAAGGATTATCTTTGATATATTCCTTCATAAGCTAATAAAATTACAGGTCAGGGCACATTCCATTATTCACGTGTCGTTATGTGGGGGCGTAAAGTGTTGCTTATGCAGTACAAGAAAGCCTAGAATTTAATCTTGTTGATCTTATTACGATAGCTCCACCAAGAAGGTGAGTCGTGCTATATAGAGGCAGTGACTCATCGTGCTCATGGAAACTGCATGAGAGGAAACAGACCCTTTCATGTGCACTTCCCCTCTATGGGGAAGGTAAATATTAGATGGCTTCACAGATCCTAGAGATCGAGCACAGATTACTGGCGCAACGAAATTGATTATCTACGCTTATATGGACATCGGAAAAAAAATTGGGCACTTAATCGGAAGAATGAGGAGGCCTCTGAAAGCTCTTTTATTTTATTTCCCAATCAAGTTCTTGTCCCCAGTTGCTCACTTCACTGAGCATGAATCATCACTGAGAAATAGGCAGAAGATAAGGAAAATATTTATTCATATAGAGGATGAAATATTGCTCTACTTCACTCGCTGGGTTGGAGGTTTGTACAAATTTACTTTTCTGTCAGTAAATTCGAAAACTAATAGTTTTAACCCTTAATGGAGTGGATGTATATATCGTGACATCGAAATGGCTATAAATATCAAAAGTAAATATACAGACATCAAACATTTTTCCATAATAAAATTGCGCATGCATTTCTAATGAACCGTATATTGATTGTGCAAATGCAGACTTATTTGAGAACGAATGGATTACTTTTTTTCTTCTGTTTATACCTACACTGAAAAGATTGCGATAATCTTTTTAACACGCTGCTAATTAGGATTTGTGGTTCAATGTACATACTGTGGGATTTCTCGAAATCACTCGTGTGACATCTGTATTCCACGCATCTAGCAGAGGTGAGAATAAACAGAATTTTGTGGAAAAACTCTTAAATATTTACTGAAGCGGCAAAAAAAGTGATCGATCATGTGTCCAAGCAGCACGATAAGATATCGTTACCTGTCGCCTGTTTTATGCTAAGAAAATAAATAGCGTTCGGTCTCCTAGGTAGGCCTAGTCAGAACAAAACTAAGAATCGTTGACTGTTCTGGTTAAAAAAGGCATTTATTTTCATCACGCGGTGTGTAAGTAGCTTTGGTAGGAAGTTGGTATTATCATGACTTCGGATGACAACACTTTCTGTGGTACACAGAATGAAACCCACGCTTTCAGACTTGTCTGCATAAGATATTGGACAAGTCAGCAGAATATCTGCCTTCTTTATACTTCACTCTTTGGCTCCAAAGACTTCTATAAATTTAGAAGAAATTCTAAACAGTGAGAAGTTTTTTACTAAAATTAATGAAAGCATTCAAAGGTGAATACAGCAATTCCAGGGATGAAGAGGTTGCCATTGAAATAAACGCCAACGACGTCTCCCTTAAGTAGTATTCCATATATAATAATAAGTTTATTTTTCTCTTTTTTTACATTGATAGAGAAATACCAGAAAAAGGCAGGAAGAACGCATAAGCCAAAGGTTTATTAATGGACGTTCCCTGAGCAAAAGTAACGGGAATGCTGTGGCTCAGGGAAGAGCTGAAGAGGGCGGTTATCCTACGAATCATAGCCAAAATGTTCGATGTTTGTGGATAACTGGTACGAGACATAACCTTTTGTTGTGTAATTAGGTTTGAACGTCCGCAAGGAATAGCTCTCCTTTAGCATTTAGAATTACATCGAGAATGATATACTTTAGTCACCTATGGCAATAGACTACCAACTGTCATAAATAAACATGTGGAACTTCGATCTTTCTACTTTGTTTCTCAAAAGTGAAATTTATTTCTTGTGTCAACAAGAACGAAATAGTTAAGGCAGAAAGACGCTTGCAAGCGGCATCAGATGTGTTGGTTACTATCTTTTTATCCCGTTAAATACCATAAATTACTAATGAATGCGTTTAGAAATTACTTTTCGAGAGAAAAATAATAAAGACCCAAATTAGTTTTTAATTAGAAGCATATCCGGACAATTTATTCGAAGGAAAAAAATCACTGAAATCTACGTTGGTTCAATTATGTTTCTTCAAAGATATTTGTCTTCAAATGTCCTTTATCCTCAAGGACATTTTATAAATCCATCGTGATAAAATATCAGATTTCAATACTGTATCTTTCTTATGCTTTCGTCATCTCCCCAAAGACTTCATTCTTGTCTTTAAATCTCCGTGAATATTTCCAAGTGCATTTTTACTGCTTTAGTTGGATATTTTTAGCTTTATAACACTTCGTAGAACCACTTTCATTAGCTCATTTCTTTCTACGGATTCTGTACACCTGTTCTAGGTAAGTTAACTAACTTTGAAAGTTTTTTTTAGGCACAAACTGAGTTGTTAGGCGAATCCTTTGAGGCAAATGGTGCCGTTATTTCCAGTCAAAGCACGGTACTCGCAAGAGGATTGTAAGCATTCTAAACATACTAGGGGAAACTGTAATGAACATCTTAACTAATGGCGCGTTTCTTCGGTCTGGGTTTCTTCGAAGTGCAACAGCATACTTGTATCCACCATCTCGCGAACTGCTGCCACCATCTAACAGAATAAATAAATTTAACAGTACATGAAAAACCACATTTTTTTTTTCTCCTCCTACTCTGCAAATGGTTTGTAACAATTTGTAAAGTTTTTACCCCGTGTTTTCGAAGACGAATGTTTGCCAAGTGGCGTGCACGGTAAAACAGTTTTTTATGATGATTCCTTCTTTAGATAGTGGGAGTTCTTAAGGTGTATGTCTTTTCTACATGGAGAAAAATTCAACATGCTTAGCATTTCTTTTTAAGAGACTTGTTTTAACCAATGAGGATTGTCGATGTTAATTTGTTTCGGACACTTTGTTTTATTGATTTAATGGTTGCCTTTCTCATTGGATCTTAAGGATTGAAACAACCAAAACCCATCAAACATTTTGCTTTGTGAAACAGAAGTAAATGTGTTTCAGTTAGAATATTCTATTTAGTTTCATTAAAAGGTTTTTGGGAGGGAAGGGCAACAGCAAAAGCCTATTGCCTTTTTACACCATGCATCGAATAACATTACCAGAATAGAGTCCAGGTGTAGCATTACAAAAATTTCACTCTGAGGAATCAGACAACTTGGAGAGGGCTTTAGTATCTCGCTCATTTTACAACTTGTCCAATGAGTGGAAGACTTAACGAAGTCCTCTGACACTGTAGAAACACATCGCAATTATTTCTTCAAAATAATCGTCTTTCTTCCCAGATTTCAGAAGCCCAATGTTGCTGCGTAAAAAATAAAAACATCTTGTATAGTACTGCTCCCATTTCTGAAATATTCGTGTCAAATTTATCAATATATTTTACATTTTATATTTTAGACTTCATAACCACCTTATAATACTTATGGATAATTTACAATGGATTGTTGGGCAGTTTTGTTTCTATAAGAGCTTTCCTCTTCAACCATTCTTTGCAAACTTTTCTTTTTTTGGCTCTTATTACTATAAATCAGATTCTTTTCTCTTTCCTTGTGCTAATCGCAGCTTTATTTTTTTTTATTACGTGTAGCTGTTCTCAAATTAAAATTTTCGATTGGCTTGGATGGAATACCTTAGGTTTTTTTTTTCTCTTCACGTTAATGGATTTCAATATCTTATGCAGGCTTCTTTTTCTTGGTGGTTCAACTTTCTTTGACAACTTGTTAAGCTTCTTTATTTGACGACACTATTTAACTTTAGAGCTGACCAAATATGATCTTAAGAGTCAAATATCGGATAAGGCTGCACATAATTAATGTCGTTAAACTCTAGCTGAGTGTTACTATTTTTTATTTTCTTAAAATAAAATTGTCGAAATGGTCCAACAAAATATATTAAATAAATGTCATTAACTTTTATTATTACTAAGTACAAGACATTGGATTACAATTTTCAAAAAAAAAAAAAAAAAAAAAAAAATGCAAGAAATAAATCGGCTCATCTCAGACAGTAAACACTTCTGTCTGTCGATTTAGCCGTACACATACACTGGGTGTCCACTTTATTAGATATAACTGTTTTCCCTGATATGAAGCGCTTCTTCAGTAAGCAGATGGGCAGATAAGTAGGGATGATGTAAGAGTATAATTCAGTGCGAATATGGACAAGACAAGAGATTTAAGTAACTTGGAACGCAATCGTGGTAGTCAGAGGCATAGGTATGAATATTTCAGAAACTGCAACAGTGCTGGAATTTTCACGTACGGCTCGGTCTCACTTTATCAAGATTAGTCCAGTAACCAAATAACGTCCACCCAACTACGATCCTGTGGTCAGAAACAGCTGACAGTGGGATCAGGAAATTTAATACTTGAGAGTAGACGATTGGTAAAACGTTGCATGGTCTGACAAGTCCCAGTTCTTGCGCGCTTTCATATTGCCGGGGGGAAGACAATACAGTGCAAGAAAGCAGCACGAATCCATGAACCCATCCTGTAATGACTCAGCAATGCAAGCTGATGGCGGTGTAATGATATGGTGAGATTTTCGTAATGCATATTCAGCCCTTGATATCAATAGATCAACATTTGGACGCCACATATTGTCTGGAGATTGTTTCCGAGCCAGAATCATCCTTTCATGACTGCAATGTATCCATCAGCGAATGGGTTCTTCCAACAGGATAACGGAATACCGTATGTCACAAGGCCAGAACTGGTTCCAGGAACATGGTGTGGAAAGCGCCACAGATTCTGGTCAGAATCTGTGGCTCTTTCCACAACCCACTGAGCTCGTGCCACGACGAATCGGATCAATTCTATGGGTTAATTAAGAACCCACTATCTATTAGCTAGGTTTGTCTAATGAAGTGGTTATATTGAATGTATATTGTCAGTGTAAAGACGGCAATTTATTTATAATATTGGAGTATAATACTTTCTCTAATTTCAACTGAATTTAATTTTCATTCAGTATATAGTATATTCTATATTCAGTATATAGAATAGAAAATGTATATAATTTAAATAGATTTTTTCATATTTAGGATTCCAATAATATTTTGGAAACGTAAATGCAGTGCCATCTGCCTCACTTTTTTTATTTATTAATACTCCTCTATTTTTGAAACCCATATGTCGAATTCAAATTTAATAGTCAAGCAAAAAAAAAATAACTAAAAAATCATAAGAATACATAAACACTATATAACATCAGAATATTCTGAATTATTAGCAAGTGTAATTCACTCAGCGGATTAGTTGGCAGTCATCCCACGCATCTGCTACCAGTGGAGTGATCCTGTATCCAATAAACGCCTATAGTCCGCTAGCAAGATATTTCTAAATCAATCTCCGGGTGATATATTGTGGTACCGAGGTCAAATCTGACAGGAATTGAAATCAAAGATACATGAGGGCATAAAGAAGGAAAAAACCTCGCCCAAAGCAATTCGGCGAGCCTCTCCTTTATTTTTACTCTTCCCTTTCATGAAATTTAGAAGTTCAGACGTAGTAGTAGCCTATTCGGGTTTTATTTTTACCCTCGTTTTATAGATTCTCTTCTGTTAACTTTCAATGTGGATACATGCCTCAGTATTTTTGTTCCTTTCTCTAACTTTCTTCGTATGTTCACGCGAGTTATACGTACACTTTATATTCTATCAACCTTCATTTCTGACAGTTTCCTTTCTGCCTTAAGGCTTGTCAGTGATAGATGGAATATGAATTTTATGATCCATCTTAAGATCACCCAACTCGTATATGCTGCTTTGGACCAGTATTTTTAATCGCATATTTATGTATTTTAAGCTTGCCTTTTCTGTTTGTTAGGATTGAGATCATCTAACTCGGTACTGAGTAGGAAATTCTCCTAATGGTATGAAGGTTACTGTATCGAGAACAGCACTCAATAAGCCAGAGAATTCTAACGGAATTGGGGTGGTTCTGCAGTATCAATTATTCGTCAGACTGGAACATATTTCTGTCTATCGCGCTTCCCTAATGGAAAATCAATTTATTCATTTATTGGCATTACTATATTTTCTGAATGACTGACTATTATTTTTATTGTTATTAAGATCGAATAATTCCAACATTTTTTTCTAGTTTTTATTGAATTACTTCGTTGAAAGCTTTTCCAATATCAACAAAACCAAAACTAAATTGTCGTTAATTTTTAATGCGGACACTAGACAGATAGCTGACACACCTTTTGTGAAATATATCTTAATTTTCTGATGTCGAATTTATTTAACCAATTTTGAAGTAAGACGACACTGATACGTTTTTAGAAAATAATAAATTAAATACATTCATCTGTTATTAAAGATTTTTTTTAATATAATTCACATCTGTTATTTTTCTATTCTGAGCATATATTGATAAATAATACAAATTAAAAATAGTTTATGAATTTAAGAGCCATTTTTCATATTACGTTAACGCAATTTTTAAAGGGTTTAACGTCCTCTGTAATAATTAGCTAAACTTTGTCTTCCCTTACCAGCCATTACGTTACAAAATACTCCATATTTAGTTAAATACCATTTTATCAAATACTAATTCTCTCCTTATTTCGAAAATTAAAGATTAATTCGTTCAAGACCTAGAAAATAACATAATTAATTCTTCACAGCTTAAAATAACAACTTTGAAGATCTCTAGACCTAAATATCAGTGGGATTATTATTTCATGCCTTTAAAATAGGATAAAACTCTATTTAAGCAAATAAGAAAACCAATGGAAGCCATTTTTTCTCAATCGATCATAACGCCCTCTTGCGTTCTTTATTACATATCTAATAATCGATAATTCCAATTAAAGCGAATCTAGTGTTGCTGAAATGAGTGCGTTAATTTTTATATTAATATTTATTTTGCTGTATGTCTATCGTTGATGGTATCAGTGTTATAAATAAGCTACTTTATAATCTTCCATAAATTTAATTTTCCTTCCATTTGTTTCCGCAGTATTTATGAATTATAGACATTTCTTTTATTTTTCACGAAATGATCTTTTTATAATTGAAAGTAAGTGTAGCCTTCAAGGTTTTTATATTTTACTGGAATTTATGTATAATGTATATAAAAATGTACATGAAGTATCTAGTATGTTGATCTTTTCTTATTTTACTTGTCTCTGGTGCCCATCATTCATTTTATATAAATTATAAACAAGCACACCGCATTTTTCCTCTGTTATCGATTTGATTTCTTTTCCATTCGAAGCATTTTTAACTCGTTTTGCAAAATAATTTCCTATTCTGCTTTAACTCTCAGTGGAGTTTTGCAGCCATTTTGTTTTTACATTGTCAACATTAATTCAACATTCAGTTTACTTTCTGTCATATTTAACTTAAAAAGGATTTTTAAGAACACCATTTTAAGTTCATTGAAGAGAACTCTGACGATATTCTGTTTATCAACTTTATTCGAACTATAAAAAAATAACTGTTAGTTTTAATTTAACTATATAAATACTGCATTGTGTATTTTCGACACTCAGATGTTTTCTAGTCATGAAGTTTTTTTTTAAACTAAAGTGACTATAGGTCACTTACCACTTATTTCAGGAGAACAAATGAACTGATTTACATATCGATTGAACAACAAATTAGAGAAATTAATATTATGAAACATTAACGAACAGACCTGTTGCTGGAATTACTGTTACTAAGAAACTCCATTTAATCAGTGTGGTATTTAATATCGGTAATCGTTCTGAAGCGTAAAAAAATGTTCTTAAAACTACTCTCCTATTTACAAGCTTTAAAGCTTAAATGATCATAGATTTATTTCACAACCTCTATCTATATGAAAAAGCAGAGTCAAAAAGTTCGAATGAATACTGTACATCATAATAAATCTCCCGAAGATGGTGCAGCTGTTCTTCTGTAGCAATATGAAGGGGTTGCTACTTATTACTCGTTTTGAAATATTTGGGTTCGAATCCCATCAGAGATAGGGATTCCTCCTCCCTTAAAACAACTGTAGTAAGAGAGCATAAAGAGCATACGCTTTTCAACCATCAACTCAATAGGAAGTATTGTAGAAGGGTTTAGTGTCTCTCAAAAATAAGGGACTTCAGTAACTGGAGAGACACAGTCGGATACATCAGCTAGTTTATGAATATGGTTATTATTTCAGGCAGCTATAGTAAATAAACGGAACAACATCAATAATTTTGCTCTCCTGATCGACCAGCTTTGTTACTTTCTTTTCAAATACTGAAGAGTTGTGGAGAAAAAGACGTATCAAGAATGAAATAGTCCTTTTGGTTAATCTGTTTACTGTAGTGTCACAACCTTTCACAGTGTAACGTTTTTGCTTTCTGTGGAGTACTTTTCTAATTAGTACAAGCGTTTCTGTGTCTGATTTTTACAAAGTAACGTAACGTACATACAGACATATAATAAGCACCGCTACTGACTCCGTAATTCGACCTGTGTCGTGTTTTCCAGTTGATGTTGCAGTAAACTGTCGTGTTGTTGCTCGTAAATGTAATTAAATAAAAACAAAACCGCCCCTTCCCCTGCGGAGAAAAGAACATGCAACAACAGACACTTGGTACTAATTAAGATTTAGTAACTTTGCTTCTTGCTGAATTTATTTTCAACCGAAAAGTATCGAAGATTCTACATATTTAGTATAACACGCACACAGACTGATAAAAATCTTCATTGTAGTTGTAACCAATGTTCTGTTTAAAGTTCGTTTTTTTTCCTGACTGGTTTAAAAAGCAGCTTTAACTCTAACAGGTACTTATACAATCTATTATTATTTCGTATGGTTTATCAAAATAAATTAGTTAAGAAAAATTTAAATTACCGTAATTAAGTCATTCAATATTTGTTTTAAATTTTGTAAATAAGAATAATTTTTAGCAATTATATCAATAGAGAAAGAAACCTCTCTTTTCGCACCCACTATACTTCAAAGATGATATACGACCTGTTTTAAAGGCATCTTGGAATAAAGATTGAACGAAAGGAAGTAGTACAGTGGCCTTGCGATAAAAAAAGAAGATAAAATTCAGTAGAAATCTTTGCAGCACGCAGAAGAAGGCAATATTTCCTGAAAGGTGTAAAAAGAGACAATGACCCGACATAGGCACTGCTCCATATCGTAAACGCTTAGAGTTAAGCCTCTTCAAGTAAAAACCATTACTGCATCTTTTCCATAGCTGCATGTAACGTTCCATTTATCATTTCTTTTGTGTTTTCAGTCGTCAAAACACTTTCAGCAAAAGCTACGTTAGAAAGCTATAATATCAAACACCTGTAAGATGTTCTTTGGGCACTGTACACTCACACTGGGGGTATTTAATGGGCTTGGTCGTTATCGGACACAAAGGACGCATCAGTCAACCTCCAAGAAAGTTTCTACATTAGCTTTAAGAGAGGAAGATGAGGAAGAAGAAGAAACAGTGAGAATGCAGAGTTGTATGGGATCAAGGTGCAAGAAGTAATGAGGTCTTTACAGATATCACAATGCTAATGGTGTGTACAGACACTCCATTATTTCGATACACAAAGAGAATCTAGTTGGGTGTTTAATGTTATCATTCACGTGTTGTAAACTGCATTCCATCGCACATCGATCGATCCGGTTGATACAAATAAGAGTTTGAATGATTGCTTATCTTTAACTAAGCCTTCCCACTGCAAGTTTCTTTTATTCGAGGCATTTTAGTTTACTCTCAAGCAAACTAAACAAAATAAAACTTTCCACGATTTCAGTTAGGGAGAAATCTATAGCGAGACAGAAGCATCACTTTACCATTAATAAAAAACTTAATTAAACTATGTTTTCTAGGACAAAATAAAAAAAATGGGTCTTACATTATGGATCTTATTTTGTTTACGTGTAAAGAAAAAGCTTATTAGATTTCAAGACATTTAAGTATCCGCGCATGTTTTCCAGTTGGAAGAAACTGTTTCGGGCAGTACACGTAAATAAGACCATAAATGGCATCAAATGTCTCTGGGAAAACGTGCGTACCAACTAAAGTTAGGTTTACACAGTCGTAATGGAGTCTGTTACCCGGATAGCTGTGTGTAAGTGACCAAGGAATAATTTATCCCCTCGCGCACAACCCGATAACATGCATTTCTGCAGAGACTTGTATCTTGTGGAGCATTTAAATCATCCTCTCGCTATCTTAATTGCTTTTCCTTCATTCGTTGCTATGCCTGTGTCTAGAGATGTCTTATGACTCCAGTAGAGTCTTATGACTGCGGGTTATTTTTATGTTTTCGACTCATTTTCTCATTTCGTGTCTTCATTGATTTTGTGAGCTAAACTACATCATAAACTACATCCCAAAAATAGATTCTCACGACCACGGTGGAATAACATTCAGTTAAACATTTTGAACGTTATTCCTTTCACATAATAACCAGTGTAGCGAATTGATTTACTTAGAATATAGTCAAGAAAACAATTTTCCCTCCCCCATTCCATGTGTTGTTGGTTAGTGTTTGATTTCTCTCGTTTTTTAACACTTTACCTCCCTACTCATAACTCGGATTTTCCTGGAAAAAAATAAAGACGTAGTAAATAGTGGGGGGAAGAAACGTTTTTTCCTTCCTGTTAGTTAACTACTTTTCAACAACAGCAGGAGAATCAGAGCCAAGCATGTTCGTAGATGAACGGAGCCTGTAATCTGTGTACTACGCGTGCGGTGTGATATTGTCAGATGTCCATGGTGTTGAGGTACTCGTCCACATCGAATCCAGTTCTTCCTTTCCATAAACTTCCAGCCTGATTAATAGTAAACTTGATGACCTTGAGAACTACATTTCTTTGTTAGGCTTCTCCTTAAATCCGGTAAGTCGGCACAAATGGTCTACTCTCTGAAACCAGATTCAAGTAATCCTTAAATCCTAACTAGTCATTCTAATTGGGCTCACCCACACAAACCTTGGTGATTTTCCAGAGCCATTGAAACTTCGCTGGCTCTCAAAATTACAACTTCACTATGCCCAGAACACCTCCACAGAAGTAGATGTTCTGGCCCACTATCTATCCAATATTGTAGATGAACGGATCCTGTAATCTGTAGTTTAGCTCACATTACAGCTTTGAAATCTGGGCCTCTGACTACCACGAATGAAACAAAAGAAAACCTTACTCCTCAGACTGGTTGCTTTAATATGCATCGACGAAGCTTCGCCTCCCTAAACAACAACACACCACACTTATGGTTCAACAGCTTTGCCCGAGAAGATTGCCCACAAACAGAAGAATGGTCTTCACGATGAAAATGTTTATCGGCCAAAACCAAACACCTGGGAGCAGTGTTGGTGGTGGGGGGATAATACCGCCACCTGGATGGGGGCCAAAATCTGTACTTATCTGTCACAGTAAGAGTGTATAACTGACAAGTTCTTACGAAAACAACTTCTCACTATCATTCTGTTACTAAACTGCAATCCCAAAAGATTCGTTATTGGTTAAAAAGAAGGAAAAAATAATATGGTGGAACAATTCCTTCGATCTGCTCCGAATCCAATCCAGGAAATGTATTCCGCTATGACTGACTCTCCGATTTTCTTTATCTCCAATTCTATTCTGCGGTCCTTAACTAATTTACTTTATCGGTATTTTGCTTATTAACCATCTTAAATTGCTAACTCCTCGCCTCATTCTGACCGTAAAGGACTTGTAAACTGGAACTGTTCAATTTCTCTCTTTGTGCAATAAAGAGAAGTTATTTATCGGCCACCAGAGACTCCCTCCCCTTCATGAATTCTCTTCAGATTCGGACATCTGTTAATTCCAATATCGAAACCTGGCTTACTTGACAACATTTAATTCCATTCTTGAATAAACACGTGCTATTAATGCTAAATTACCATTATGATATTCCGTTTTCAGAAAGATATTGATTTTTAGCATCTTTTTGATGTCAAATGTGCTGATATACATCTGACAACGGGAAAAAAATTCAATGGATAAAGCAGTCTTAATGGACATCCGATTCGGGGAACCAAAAACTAATTAAACAGAAATAAAAGGAGCTTTGTATATACCGTAACAACAGAAAGTAATTACCACCGCTCGCTACGTTTGATCGTGAACTCTGATTCTGTTGCCATGGATACAACTGTTTTGGGTGGGTAGTTGGGCCAGGCCGCTGTGATTTCTTCTGTCAATGAGGGGTCAAGTTCGGCAGTGGAGCAAATTTCAACTGATTCAAATTGCAAACGAATGTTATTTCGTAAAGAAGATTCTTTTTTTTCTCTAAGATGTTGATAATCTACTTCCATCGGACTCTTACGTGGAATATACCCAGGAATGAAACGGATCATTGGTAGAGGGGGAATGTTAAAAGCAAAGTCTCTTGCAAAGTATTTATATGCACTCACTAATGATAGCAGTTCAAACTACAGGATATTTAATGGGGTGCACGGATGTATTAAATCTCTCTCTCTCGTGTGCACCATGACGGATCAAATCTATGAATACATGAGATTGACAGTAACTGAAAATCTTCCCAAGGACCTGAAGAGCTTTTTCCTTTTGAGTTACAGTGGAACATAACCTTTTAAAAGAAACGTATGGATGATACAAAGAATAGCATTTTTGAGATCAAGGAACACAATACTGGGGATAATAAAGGAGGATATTCAGGCTCAGTGTCAGCGAGCATTCAGAAGAAAACGTGGTAAAAATGGGTGTAATAACCACTGCAGTGAGAAAGACTTTCAGTACACCAGTATAGTCTCGGATTTTGTCATTATTGATATCGAGCGTATATGACTGTATCTCTGCACGCTGTTGGGTTTAATTAAGGATAGCGAGTAGCAGGGACGCCTCATTGACATTTCAATTATTGCTGCAATTACTGCGTTAGCTCCTCCTTGTTATTAAACAATGTCGTTATCATGAGCATACAGTACACAATCCCAGACTGGAAGCTCAGTGATCATAGAGTGATTACCTTCTACATGGCAACACACTCAGCCGCTCCCCCCAGGGCTCCTAGACAGCTCGCCCTTGTGAGGTTCTCAATCAAGGATGTGGATTGGCAGACGTTTGGTGACTCGATTACCAGAGATTTTCCCGCACGCAATCCTAACCACCTTAACTCATCTGCTGTAATGAATTGGTCGACATACTTCAGCAAGCACTATTGAAGACCTCGTATAAGTCGGCAAGGAAAAAGTCCATCCGTCCCACTGTTTGCTCATGGTGGTGTAATGAACTAGCAACGATGCGTAAGGAAGTCCACAGAGCGCGACTGTTTTATCAGTGCCATCGAAACAGGTCCCCCTCTGAAGTGGCAAGATTACACAGTAGCCACATTGCCAAAAAGAATGAATACACAAAAGCAATTGCCGCAAAGAAGAGAGAAACCTGGACTACATTTGTTAATGACTCGGGGAATTCCAATCCATGGGGCCTTATTTATAAGATAGCGAGGGAGAAAACATACATACCTGATATCTTTGGCACAGTTACAACCGAAACATCAGAGACCTCGAACTGGACTAACACAATTAATCAAATACTAGACAAATTGTTTCCGAAGGATGATTCCGCAGGGGATCTACCAGAGCATTCAGCTATACGAATGGCCAACAAAACCTATGCCAAAAAGGCAACTGCAAACCCTTTTACCATTGATGAACTGTCGGCAGTGATTAATAGTCATATTATGCCGTCATACACCAACCGTATTAAAATTGCAGTTTTGTGCTGTTAAAAATATTGAAATGACTAGATAGAACAAATAAAGTTTAATCGAATGAATAAACGATTACTATGTATAAAATATAATATTAAACTGCAAGATACTATTTACAATAAAATATATTTACAATAAAACAAGGAAATTAAAAAACTAGATGATAAAAGCGCTAAAAATACACCGTAGCTTTCAAAGGCATCCGCCTCCTTTTTCAACAGGAAGGTTTCATCGTACAGCACATCCTTAAATATCAGCAGGCTCACGGCTCTCAGCACGTGGTTCCAAAGGAGCATGGGCAGTATTCTCCTCCTGTGTACTGGAACCGGAAATGGCTCGGGAGCGTGCCAGGCGGAACCGTTCATCACATCCAAGGATCACCGCCTCAAAGATGGGATGAATACGTATTCCCCTGTCTCTATTAATAGTACTGTTACCGGAGGAACAGATCCGTAAGCTCTCGAGCCACTTATGGTCCCAAAATCTATGCGCTCTGTCGACGATAACAGCTCCGTCTGGGAAGATTTGATTGTGCTCCTCCCAGAAATGTTCTGCCACAGCAGACTTTCCATAATCGGCGGTCCTTATTGCATTCATATGTTCCCCCAGACGATCTTTGAACCGACGCTTCGTTTCACCAACCTAAAATTCCCCACAATCCGGGCATTTAATCTCATAGACGACCCCACTTGTAAATTCTCTTGGTATGGGGTCTTTTACCTGTGACACAACCGTGTGCAACTTCCGCCCTAGAAGTTGCACACAGCGTGTCTGACATTCTCGTAATACGCGAGCTATGCGCTCAGTTACACCCGGATAGTAGAGAATGTATGCGGTGGCAACTGGTGTGAATGGTTCACTTCGTCCCTGTTCCATTCCTCGGATATGTATGCTGAGAACTGATAACGACGAAGTGTCATGACTGCCGCATCGTGGACCCTACAAGGAAACGGATTCTACTAAGAATAAAGGACACGGCTTACAACCATTAGAATGACCACAACCCTGGACTTGCCAAAGGAATACACCGACCTGGACCGTGCAGTTCGCTGCCACCAAGCCATATTGGCGAACAAAATCGAGCACCTGACTCGATTACTTTAAACCCAAACCCAGGCGGGAAGAGGGGAGACACCCTGTCCCTCCCTCTCTCCGCCGACCCTCCTTTTCCTTCTGGTGAGGCATGGATATGCCTCACTGACCACCTGGGGACATCTACTCTGTCGCCCCCATACTTCTACCTTTACCCCCCAGCCTTCTGCCTCTCCTCCCCCACTCTGCCTATACACGGCGCAAACGCCCTACATCCTAAATTAATCAAATCCAAAATAATTTTCGCCCAGTCTCGGCCTATCATATCCACTGCCCTGCTCTTGCCGTTTGAATGCATGGACGCTATGCGCTGTATGCAAACATTCAAAAATAAATTACAACTGCATGTATATATATATACACTTATATATCTTCAATTTTTTTTTTTTTTTTTTTTTTTTTTTTTAGGTCCTAGTCGCCGAAATCTCAGGAAATTAAGCGGCAGGACCTGCCAGAGTAACTTAAGTCAAGTGAGTTCCTGGTCTGCCTCCACGGAGCGAAAGTGGGGCAACGTTGGGCCTCAGCTGGGGTCCAGCGGCTAAATGGCCAGATGAACAACAGTACACGACACCACACAAATACAATTCCCACACACTTTTAAATCTCTGGCTTTTCCAGTCAACTGGTTCACCCACAAAGTAAACTACGCGGAGATGGGGGGAACCCCTGGTGCCGTTGTACCCTAAACACACTTTCACTTTCCTCGGATATGTTTGTTTATGATCCTCTGGGGGTAGCAGCATTTCGTAAGATCTGCTGTGACCCGTTTAACTTCTTCATTTCTATCCTCGGGGGTGAAGCAGTGGGACCCAGCCCTATCCAACAATGCCCTAATCACACTATGTTTGTTTTGGTTGGTTCTGTGCCGTATTATAATGCGTATATTGACCCGGGCACATGGGTTTTCTATATACGCTGGTCTTTAACCTAGGGCCTTCCCTATGAACCAACACATCAAGGAAAGGGAGGGTACCCTCCACTTCCACCTCAGAGGTGAACTGAATAAACGGGGAGAAGCTGTTAAGAAAACTGAGAACCTCATCCTCTCTCTCTCTCTCTCTTCCCCCCCCCCTCGAATAATTGTGAACGTATCGTCGACATAGCTTTTCCATGCACGCATGGGGAGAGCCAATTCATCAAAAATTCGGCTGCAAGCTCCTCCATAGCTAAATTCGCTATAATAGCATTAATGGAGGAACCCATTGCTGCGCCATGAACCTGTTTGTACATAATGTTTTGTAACACCATGGTGGTGCTTGAGAGACATAGCTCCACCCCACTACAAATATCTTCTACACTTAATTGGGTCCTATTGCTTCGAAAGATACTATGGTCTCGCCCTCCTCTATAGCCTGAACCCTTACAAATCGCACGAAGTCTCCACTGTCTTTAATGTTAAGCTCGGAACGGCCGACTATAGGTGAAATCAGTCCGGCTAGAAACCTGGACAAAGCATGCGTAGGACTACCTATGAATGACACAATCGGTCTAAGCGGAACCCCCGCTTTGTGTGTTTTTGGAAGGCCGTAAAATCTAGGTAATTAGCATCCTGTTGCGTGCAATGTCCAATATAAATCCTTGGAAATCTTGGAGGAGCACCATCAAATCTCCACAGATGGAGCTGTTATCGTTGACAGGGCGCATAGATTTTGGGACCGCAAGTGGCTCGAGAGCTTGCGAATCTGTTCCTCTGGGAACAGTACTATTAATAGAGACAGGGGAATACGTATTCATCCCCTCTTTGAGGCGGTGATCCTTGGATGTGATGAACGGTTCCGCTTGCCACGCTCCCGAGCCATTTTCGGTTCCAGTACACAGGAGGAGAATACTGCCCATGCTCCTGTGGAACCACGTGCTGAGAGCCGTGAGCCTGCTGATATTTAAGGATGTGCTGTACGATGAAACCTTACTGTTGAAAAAGGAGGCGGATGCCTTTGAAAGCTACGGTGTAATTTTAGCGCTTTTATCATCTAGTATTTTAATTTCATTGTTTTATTGTAAATAGTATCTTGCAGTTTAATATTATATTTTATTTTATACATATTAATCGTTTATTCATTCGATTAAACTTTATTTGTTTTATCTAGTCATTTCAATATTTTAAACAGTACAAATTCGACTGCATAATACGAGTATGAATATTCCCAACCCCAGAGGCCTATTTGAAGAGTGATTAATAGGATCAATCCCAAAAAATGCCCTGGGATGGATCTAATAGATTATTCTGCGCTTCTTCAAGCTTAGACCGCTATACCTACAATTACTGTACAATAAATGCCTGCAAGACGGAGTATTCCCCAAAATTTGGAAAGTAGCTCTCCTTCGGCTCATCAGGAAACCTGGTAAACCTCCTGACGACCCCCGCTCCCTTAGACCTATTGACCTCCTGCATCGGGAAAATACTGGAAAGATTCATGGCACTAAGAATCATGCAGTTACTCTGTGAACAAAACCTCTTCTCCCCAGCACAGTATGGCTTTATGCCAGGGCGCTCTTCTGAGGAGGCTCTGTTTGACCTGGTCCTCCACGTAGAAAATTCTACATCCAAATATGAACTGGCTATCTTCGCTGATTTCGAGGACTCCTTTGACACTGTCTGGTGGGACAGTCCATTGGCCCACCTCCGCCAGGCTCAGTGCTCCCTCCAGCTATATCAGCTCTTTCGAAATTATTTCACAGAGCGCGAGATAGTAGTCAAATCCAACTACCTGCAGGTAACCATACTGATCTCTCGAGGGTGCCCACAAGGTTCTGTCCTAGGGCCCCTTGTCTGGAATATGGTCCTCCACAGCTGGCTCACAAAACCCTTGGATGAATGTAAAATAGTGGCTTTTGCAGATGATCTTAATATCGTTGTTTCTGGAACATCCCGCTTTGACCTAGAGTGTAAAGCAAATCGTATCCTGTCCGATCTCAACTCCTGGACGGTGGTCAACAAACTACGAATCAATCCGGATAAAACAAAAAAATGATGCTCTTCAAATCCAAGCTAGATCTCAGACGCCCACCACAAATTAAGATCTCTGGAAAGCAACTCTCGATCGTAACACAGACGAAAGTCCTCGAGATGATTATTGATCACAAGCTGAGCTTCCACCAACATCTTTTGTACTTAGGGATCAAGGCTAAAAGATTTTCAGCGGCCGTAATTAGATTTTCCGGATGTGACTGGGGACTTTCAAATAAAACTTTGTCCTTATACTACAGAGCGGTCTTTTTGCCTATTGTGATATATGCGGCTGGAGCATGGTTTCATAGAGTGAAGCAAAATGAGAGACAAACTTAACTCCATCCAGCGAAGCATGCTTTTGTCTACCCATAGAATTTGCCGAACAGTGTCCACAGCTGCCATTCAAGTGGTCGCCGGAACATTACCACTGGATTTGTACGTCATGTATCGAGGTCTAAACTTCAGGATCAAAAAGAAAATTCCAACTAAAATCCTTGAAATTGAACTGGATCTAAACAGCAATCCCAAAGCCGAAAGACTCAGGTGCTACAATGAACTAATAAACATTTGGCAGACCAGATGGGATACCTCTGTAACAGGCGCCGTCACTAGAAAATTCCTTCCAGAGGGCTCATTTACTGCAACGAAAACTGTTAAGTCCCGGCTGTCGCTGACCAAGGTCAGCGACAGCCGGGACTTAAGTCTTGGGACTTAACAACCAAGAAGGCTGTCGCTGACCTTGGTCAGCGACAGCCTTCTTGGTCACTGGACAGGGCTCCCTCAACGAGAAGCTTTTTCAGCTAGGACTGTCTACAACAGATGGCTGTTTCTGTGGAGAAAAGGAGAACTGGAAGCAGCTGCTATTTGAATGTCCGCTGTATGAAGACATCAGAAGAACTCTTAAACAGGCAGTACCAAACATCACTGAGCATCAACCGGATCTCCTACTCCGAACACCAGAAAACCTCTCAGTGCTGCAGACTTATGCTGCACAAGTCTTCGAGCGTAGAAGGCAAACCAATGCTGAAGCAAGACGCATTAGAATTACTCGTGCAATGAACTGAAAGTCCACAGTGAAAATTTTTATCTTATTTATTTTTTTTCTCTTTATTTATTTATTTATTTTTTTTTTTTTCATAACCTGCACCACGGGTGACTTTTCCATTTTTCTCTTTCTCGCTCTCTCCCTTTCCCCCCTCTGGAATGGGCCCCCAGAGGATCCTGGCCCACCTTCTGGCAACACGAGGTGGATCAGCGTCTCTTTTGAGACAGTACGTATTTTACTGGGACTGGCCCACCTTCCCGTGGTGTGGACGAGTTCCCAGAATCATCTGTCCAGGTGACTGATGCTTCTGGATGTGCTGTACGATGCACACAATGCACACGACGCCACATAATGCACACAAATTTACGTCACACATATCTGGCCCATTTGTAGTGATACTGTTCTTCGGAGATAAGAGGCAGAGTTGAACAGACGTTCAAGGAGTCGCTCTTTACATATACACATGTCCACATGTCACCAGCATACAGTAATGGAGCAGCACCTGCTGTTTGAAATTGTGGCTTCGTCTTCAATAAATCCGCCATTCATGTCCATGCCGCTGAAGAACACTCACATGCGTAGGCTGTAGCGTGTGTGAATACGTTTAATTTTTGCTGCATGAGTTGCCATTAGCATTTTTCAGCTATGTCTGAAATTTTTACACCTGTTGCGTTCATATTTTATTACTCGTTCACAAAGAACAAGTAAGGAAACTTGGTCGAAAGCGCGGTCAGTGGTGTTTCTTCAACAGTGGTAATCTCTTTCGCTGCCCTTTTTGATGTAAACGCATCTATAGAGGTACCTAACAATGGAATGTAACGAAAATGCGAAACGAAAAAAAAAGTAATTGATGACAAATATTTACTTTATTGTCAAATGACGTCACAAGCATACTTCCTGCGGAAAGTATGATTGTGGCGCCATACTATTCAACAAATGGCTACAACCATACGTCCTAATTAGGCTTATTGGCTTGGATTTCGTTAACCTCTTCCAAGTCAAGGATGTTTTCATTTTTGTGCGTACAGGGTACACACGCGTTCTTTTATTCTTCTTCTTTAAAGACATCGGTTGGCTCTAATTTTGCAATGATTGGGAATAGGGATGGTAACACACACATATATATATTGATCTTAGCACACGTAGCTATAATAACTATACAATTTTGCACCAAATAATAAGTATATTAAAAATATTAAGAAATGTTATTAGTATTGAAAATTTAACTCCAAGGAAACTAAAGCTAACAGGCGCCAATGTACCATATCATACCTGTAAATGGTGAATGTTCGGTGATTTGCTGTGAGGAGTTAGTTCTGAAACTCGCCTGAGATCGACTAACTCAGTTGCTGTGTGAAAAATCACATAGGATTAGATTGTAGCTTACAAGTTCTATTAGATTTATAATCGATAAACCAGGTTAATAATGGATGAACAAGATCATATGGTTGTAATTTGTCTCAAAGTATGATCGTTTGAATAAAAAGCCTTGAAAAATCAGTATAAGCGTCTACTATTCATTTCCCCAAATCTATCCTATGGTTATAAACTGCCAGATAGGAAATCAGATTAATTATTAAGAAGTAGATTCGACTAACAGTAGGGCTGGATAAAACACACGAATTTCACCACGCGACTTATATAAATTAACTTCAAAAATAGAATGTGGTATAATAGAGTTCCTTCCTTTTAATTCATTCATAATGAATTGCCACCTCTTTAAGCAAATTATTTTATTCATCTTATGTAGCCAAAGAGCAGAGCACAAAGGGTGTTTCAAGAAAGATCATCAGAACAGATTAGTTGAAGTGGGGACCACCAGATAACAAATAATAAATTTAAACAAAAAAAAAAGTTGATTCGTAGGTGGCCTCAGAGAAATTTCTAGATGTTTGAATGGGCCTCGTTATTTACCGCTCTACTCTATACGTAATAATAGATTTTAAATTTATTTTTGCTGTTCGGCTCCTGCCTGTTGCATTTTCTAAAATGATTTTGTTTTTCAGCCACCCACAATTTGGTAAAATTATCATTCTGAGCGGAATTCAAACCAAAGAATTCCTTGCAGATGCTCATTGACTACCTCTTTCGTCGTGTTTCATCTGTAAGCAGCTGGCGGTTCGGGGGCCATTATGGCCACCGAGGGAGACGATGTACACATATTCGTCAAATCTGGCCATTTTATTGAGGTTTCGACCAATTCATAGAAATAAATGGTAAAACGGAAAACGTATTCTGATACCTGGGATGAAACAGGTGGAAAATAAAATACAATAAATCTGAGAACAACCCATAAATAAGCGTAACCAGGTGTTCAGTCTAGAAACTGTCACATTGTAGTATAAAATATTAAGGAGTTTGCCTCTCTTCGAAGCAAATACTCATATTAAGTTTTCAATAATGTACAAGTTGTCCTTTGTATCGCCCAGTTTCCAAGACATATGTCACCTCTTAACGAATTAAGAGATTATTTAATAGGAAATATACTATAGTTAAGAGTAACTATAGCTAAGAACTTATATTTGTACCCTCTAATTGAAAAAGTACTAAAAAAAACAGCAATGGTTCTTAACGGAATGGGACTTGTCTTACTCCAACTTTGGGTCATCATTATCCACACAAATAATCGGATTGTTTTCACTCCTCCAACATTGCATAATAGATTGCAATAATATGTCAATCCACTTCTCCCCAGTGCCAAGTAATTCTGAGCGAACGATTCTAGTGGGCCTCTATAGCTAGTTACTGCAAATTATATTGTTTTTTTCTCGATTGCAAAGTAGTGCCTTGTTTCGCTTGCAAAATATTGCAATCCACTTGTATCGTACTGCTATCTATTCGCTTGAAAGAACGAGTATTGCATATTTTTCTGCTGTTTTTATCACACAGTCCCATTCGTACCTTCATGTTGTGGGGCTTGAAACTCGTGAAGAAAGTTCTTCCTCCAGGACTAAAGGAGAAATATGAATACAGAATCCTGCCCGGTGCTTGAATCATCGCTCATCTCCAGCATGGAAGAGTACCTTAATGAATTTGTAAATGACAGTATCAAGAGACTGAAGACAGACCGTATGAATCAAATCTGCCCATCTTAATTATCTGACCAGTCAGCAAACTTGTGCCCCTACTTTATTCAGAAACACCTGAAAAGTATTTTAGGATATTCTAAGATGATTAAGAGACTGCAATCAGGGGAAATACTAGTGGAAACTATGAACCGTAGGCAAAAACTTTTACGACTTACATTACACTATATCTCTCTTTCTCTCATCAACTATATTCTCAATTTACGAATTATTAACATCACTTTGTATCAGTGGCATTTTACTTAATTTGAATCCTCAATGATTACTCAATCATTCCCTTACATTACCAATTTTTTTTATTTTTTATTTCTTACATAAGTAATATTTACTTCAGCTCTTATTACACCTTTAGAATATTTGTTTCTAGCCTTTAAAACGCGAAATGATTTTTCAACTGGTATCCTCTTACATCAGTAATATTCACTATTAATCCCTCATTCTACTTTAATTACTCCTTAGTCATCCCCCTTTACCACCCTTACGTTAATTCTTAATTATCTATATTCATAACAAACTATTTAAATCTTAGTACTAACTTGCCTACTTCAAATTAAACTTCGTTAGAAAGAACTGTCAATCAATTTCTTACAGGAGTTCAGGTTATGAGTCCAAGATTTGGAGTTCAATGAAAAAAACAAGGAACAGACTTACGTTCCGAAATGGCCGCTGAACCCACATTCCTTGCGTTCAGGCTTCCTTCAGTTATGTGGCGCTCTGGGTTTCTCCCATTTCTTGGGCATTCTGCTTTTCTTAGTGGCGGGCACTACGCACCATCTCAAGTAGCCTATATAGCCTACGCACCAAGTAGGCTATATAGGCTACTTGAGAATGAACTAAGAGTGTACACTCTTGGTTCATTCTCTACGGGTGGGAGCTGGAACCCATGAGCGGTTCCTTCGCGAGCTACTCTTCAGACTTTTTCTACAAGTTCTAAATTTCCAAACTCGCCTACCTCTACTTCAACTCACGACCTTCTCCGCTTAAACCACACTACACAGAATTCAGATGCAGAATGGACACTCTCCCAATTTTTCTCCCTCTGAACTTTACTCTTTCCCTCAAGTTTGGAACGCCTCCCCCAAAGACTCCAACCAATCCCCATATTCTGTTTAATTTTCCATTCCTTTCTATTTGCCAAAACAACTCACCCCAGCTATCTCCCTAGCGCACAAACCAACCCTTCTCTAGAAATTTCTTATTTTTTTCACACGGTGGTATGACCTTTTCATGTTTGCCGGCAACCTCCAAAAACTCATTTTCGTTTTCACACTTTTCTCTCTAAATATACCGAAACACCCAAATATCAGTCAGCCTGACGCCGTTTTCTTCTGACACGAATACTGGATGTCCACTCATTTCCTGTTTAGTTTCTAACGGTGGCTTAGATCAAAAGAGACTCTTCTTATAATCCCGTTTCACGTCCTATTGTTCTTTCCCTCAGCAACCCTTTCACGCCTGTTCTCAAATGGCACCCCTTCTCTAGTCATTGCTCTGTCTCTGTTTGTTCTGCTGTATTATTTAAATTACTGGTTTACCTTTTGGCCACTGTTTTAATTCCCACGCCTAAAACAGTCCATTACTAATTCCAATGTTCTTCAAACGTATTTGCATTAAAACTAAATATCCGATCTTAACATTTACTATCTTTAATTAATACTCGGGCATTAATGCTAATCCTCACTTTCCATTGTCCTACCTGGATTTAATTTAGCAAAACAAATATTTCTATTTTAATTTGTAAGATCTGCATCTTACAGAATAAATAAGAAAGAAAAAAAATTGGTTTTATGAATTTAAAATTGCACAGTAAAAGAATTTTGACTGATTCCGATAGAAATCCAACCAAAAGAGAATTAGAGAAGCCAATTCAGTAACAGAATGAAGTAGAAACAGAGTGGAGAGACTTTGTACGAGACGGGTCATTAATTAACCTAACTGCCCTGTTCTGAATGGAATCAAGAAGCCTGAGAGAGGTTATGGGGGGGCATCGCCCCTGGTCTGGAACCAATATTCCATCGTAGCAGGGATTTGCGATTTTGTACAGAGTGAAGCAGCTGTTTAGAAGAAAAGTAACGCCGAGAGCGAAAGAGAAAGGCCAGTATTTGAGATGCAGAGGAATTTGTGATGTGCTTGTGCCGAGAGAGAGAGAGAGAGAGCGTGCGATTCCCTCATGGGTAGCAGCACAGTTAATAAGGGGCTGAATAATGATCGATGGCCGCACCCCTCTTCATGTTTTTATTAGGGGTACCGTAACTGTGCAGAGTTACCGAGAACAGATCTTCGAACCCTACGTGCAACTTTTTAGGGGTGAGGTTGGACCTGATTTTATTTTCATTTACGACTACCCTATTGCACGTAGAGCTCAATTGGTGGAGGAATTTCTTGAATCCGAAGATATCCAACGACCGTCTTGGTCGGCACGATCAGGAGACATGAGTGGGATGCCTTCGGTCACTTGTTGAACTTAAGGTCTGTGCTGGTAGAAGGGTGGAATTTGTTGTCACGGAATCTTATAGACATCCTTATTCGAGCATGGTTCACCGCTATCAAGCCTTTTTTAGGCATGATAGCGGTGGAGAGGATCATACGCAGTGTTGATGTCACGTGACCATATTTTCGAGCACGTTGTATCGACTTCTGTAATGTGACCGCTTTGGTAATTCTTATATAACCCCTATAAATGTCCCTTATATATGTTCGAAGTTTCTTGTTGTCTCCTCATTTCATTGTTATTCTAAGGAGCACCACCATACCAAATTTTGTCCCGATTCATCGCAAGCTGCACGAGTTGCACCACTTTTTTGTGTTAAGTTGGTGGAGCAGTAGAAATCCGGACTTCAAGTTGAGCTGAATTCTTCTGATTTACGATAATTATACCTTTAAATTAGGCAATCCCTGGTGATTACTGCGGAGAAAAATGCGATTCGATGAAGGGGGATGGGAGTGGGGGACAGAAGCAATTTTAAAGTTCTCAAACAGGAGCACACTTGTGCAGAATTTGCGTATTCGAAGAAAAAAGAAACCACAGATTTATTTGGCCTTCTCATTACATATCAGGAGAAAGCAACTGGAGCTGCTTATGGCGGATGATGGAAACTAATCACCTGCCGGAGTTGTAGGCATGTATCCTCCTGAGCAGGGAGGGATCATTCAATAACATCCCCTGCCACTGTATTCCGGATGTGTTATCTGACTCCTGTAGTCGTAGCGCTACAGAGAAAAATGACCCGATAACACAACACTCTTTTATCGTTTGCCAGCACACGCAGAATTAAAGTAAAATTTCCCTCGGGGGACCATTTTAGCAGAGGCAGTCAGAAATCTATTTCCGTTGTCGGTTCTCCGGGGAAATCACCCGTGGTAAGGTCCGAGGTAACCGTTGCTGCACCACCCTGAGACGCTGCAAGGAGAGTGAGGGATCTGTAGATGTCGACACGCCACATTTTAGGCTAAAAAATGCGCTTTAGAAGTTCCACGAATATTTTGTACACAAGTACAAGTGGTGCAGAACGTTCAGCTGGATTCAATATTTTTTCTCTCCATCTCTGTTTTATATTCCTCTTTCCTTCATTGATACAATGTCCATTCCTATTTTCACTGTAATGGAAACAAAAAATGTTGCCATCAACATCACATTCCACTTTTAAATTCAGTTCATTCAAGTCTAAATTCAGAATTAAAATTTCCTAATATACTTGGGAGACAGCCAAGCAATCTGTAATTTTAATGATTCAACAGGGATTCCTACACGAGGCATCGTTTGCAACTGTTATAATTGCTCCATCTTTCTTTAATTAAACTCCGAAAATCAGTGCATACCAAGCACATATTGAGGATGCTGTTTGTGTGAGAATCGCAAATATCAATTTTAGAAAATCAGGGTTGCTTCGGACAGAAATATGTTATTAACGTCGAGGGCAATAATAGTTAATATCGCTATTGTGTACGTTATAATTTCCTAACAAATGCCTGGACATAACTATTAATCTTGTACTTGCCATTTGTTTTTATATGTCATGCATTTATGGAATTAAATTTCAGAAATCAAGGAAATATCTCGTTCAATCTAATTCTTTGACAAATTGGGTTTTGTGGAAAAAAATTACACTGGGATACTTCTCATTTTGCTGAAGGAAACTCCGTGTTTCGAAATCCGTCTCGAGGGTAAGATCTCTTATCGACTTTTATCACATTTTGGACCAATTAATTTGGACAAGATTTGCGAGTTTTTCCCCCATTCTGGTTTTAAAGATTACCCTACGAAACTTGGTTAACTAAGCTTTAGTTGTCTTGATACAAATCAGAAAAGAACTGAAGGGAAAAATAGGCAGCGAAGTGTGAAATTTAGGAAAACTAAAGTCTTTAATAACGGATAAATGAAACTATAGAAAAATACGAACTGCGTGATCAGTAATGCGCATGGATGTCGTGAAAGTTGTTGATCCAAATACAGTTTGATTTTCTTGTCACCATAACAACTTTCATATCTCATTACATCAAAACATTCACTTTATCCTGGAGGTTATTGACCAATCCTCGCTGGCGGAATCTCTAGCTGTTGGAGTGTTATATTCAGGAGAGAAAAATTGTCAACCGATTTGCTTGATATCCTCCTCATTCAGCACATTGTGAACCGGCTATGACGTATGCGCATTTGCATCCACGAAAACAAACCCAATTGTTTTTTTATATGTTGGACTGGCTGAACTCCGAGCGTCATCTCTGCCCAAACCTGTCAGTTATTTGTTCTTACTGATGTAGGAATTTAAGGCCGCTGACACAGTTACCTCCACAAACTTCAGTCCACCTCCAAACTGATGCTTTTTCTGCACAGCGGAAGATTTTTGCAGAATTCACGATCGAACCAGATAACGACTTATCGAGAATTGCAGTAGATTCGTCCTTAAAGAGAATTTGACGTCATTAACATTGAGTTCAACGCACTGTTCTTGAGTGGTGTCCCCGTGGGTTTAAAAGTTATGTGCAATCAGTGTAACTTAAACCATTGTCCAGAGGGCATATAAAGTTCTCTCTGAAGGAGATTATTTCAGAAGGTTTTGAAGTGATACAATTCTTCTGTGTGTGCAGCAATTGCATTGCTTCAACTATCGATTCAGATGACAGATGATAAAGCTAGACAGTAGTCATCTATTGACGAAGCTGATGGTGGACACTTAACGCCGCCTTCATACAGTTTTGGTCTCTTGTGTCTTGAATCAAATTGAATCTTGGATTACAATTTGGTCTCTTGTAATCTTGTGTACTGCATACAGGTCCTCCAGACATGTATGCAGTACAGAAGGTGCGACCTAACCATTGCCTTATAAAGTACAACGGGATAATCACCTTGTCCCTATTGGCAAATTCTTGCGTCATTGAGAAAATCTTATGAGCTGTTTTGGCAGCCACACGTACTGATCAGAGAACTGCAGGTAGGACCGTACGTTACATTCTCAACTAATGTGATACATTCAATTGGCATATTATTCTAAGGTTACTTCTACTTAAACAGTACCTTACATTTATGAATGTTAAACCTCAATTCTAACCCAATCTGCCTAATTTCTTGAGGTCTTGTGGCAATAGCATATCCTAATTGCAACCTTTGTATCATCTTTAACCAGAGACTCCATTATTTTTCCTGGAACAGAAGTCACGCTTACAGATCTCCAATTACTTGCTTCGACCTTTAATTCCCTTTTTGTTTTCTTACACTGCAATCTACTAACTGATCTCTAAGAATGAATGAGCATCTAATGGCTGAATGTTTCTTCCCATACACTCGTATGGATGACATTCATGGCCGCTAAATTTCAAATGTAATCTGTATTATGTAGATTTTTCCAATTATCATTCTTGCTGTTAAAATTTATAAAACCGTATAGCAGGAATTTCGGGTATAATTTACATCTCAAATATCTTTGAATTGCTTTGAAGAGTCATTTCATTAACGTACGATTACTTTAGTGAACTTTTCAGTTAATTTTATGATCAGGAAGCTTTCGTAATCGAAATATGCCATTATTATACGGAGACGCTTGTGGGGGGAACTTCGATGAGCGAAAAACTTAACTGAGGGCAGCAATTCTGGTCCTTCTTCATTCTGACAGGCCCATTAATAGTTATTCCCGTCGGGCCATCTCTTGCCACCTGCTAGAAGGAAATAACAGCGCGACCGACGGCAGTGGTGAGATATGGACACAATAGGCATGTCATGTCCGCTGTTTGCTGTCAGTGCATTCGCGAATATCGAGTTGGGGGAGGGGGGCCAAAGTGTACCACTAGTGGACACTAATGTGTCGCAGACTTTCTAATACGTAAGAAGCAGGAAGGAAGCGAAATGGCGACAGCTGACAGCGATGACTGAATAGATAAATTCCACCTGGCTCGTGCCACTGATATATGTACTCAAAAGGGGAATGTTCGACAGCAGAAGAAAGAGCGCGTCGAGAGCACCGTCAAGATAAGCTGAAGGACGTAGCTGTACTGGGAAGCTTTTTCACGTTTATTATCATTCTAGTGTAGAATGCACATTATCGCGAGATGATGTAAGGCGGACAGCCTCTGAAACTCTTCCTGTTTTGCCGAAATTTATTTCAAACGTGGACTTCACTTTATGTCTAGCGCCTTGATAAGGGATGTCATGGATTGAAAAGGCTCAGAATAATGAAATGAGACTCCCTCGTGACATACGAGGTGAAGTTCTATCAATTCAGATATCTTGATAGAGGAAAATACTGGAATAAATGCTTCATTAAAAATATTTCCAATAATACTAGTTAGCACACTCTGGAGTGAATGTGATGAATTGGAGAAAATCAGAATGGTCTATGGACTGCAGTACCAGTGTTGAATTTCAGCAATTTTTTTTTTTTTTTTGTCTTTTAAGATTTTTCACGATTTTATATATATATATTTTTTAAGCGTATTGCATGACTGCTGATTTAAAAATAAATAAATCAACTGAAAACAGAAATAAAATAAATCAAATACATTTTGATGTATTTTGTCTAGATGACAAATCTTGTTTCGAATGACGCGAAGAAATTAAAATTCTGAGACTCTTCAAACGTGGCCATGTTAGTCGGTCTCATGAAAACGTTGCATAATGTTCCTCCAGAAAATTCGGATTTTTGGCCATTTACACGCAAGTAAAACGCGCGTGCACACACAAATACGTTTATAAATAAATTGTCACACTTATAACACATCTTAATACTACGTAATAATACAGGTTAGTACTTCGAAATTATAAAATAGCAAAATCTTTTTTGACCTTTTAAAAATAATAAAATTAGGACGGTTGCGTGACCTGGTTGTTAGAAATTTGCATCAAGGCAATTAAAACCATGAAAAGTTAAATATAAATTGCAGCCATTATCAATCCACTGCAGGATGGAAGCCTCCTTAACGATTCATGTTGAGGCCAGTGGATCAGAATCTGCCACGTTGGTCCAGTGCGAGTTGGCAGATTGACCGTATTTGGTAGTCAGGGGCTTGAACCCTGGTCTACTCAAAGAGTGTGTGCTACTGCACTGCCGTTCCTCACCACTCTGCTACGGATATACACGGTTGTTAAAATTAAAGTATTCCTATGTATAGGGCTCTGGATCAAGTTCTAATGCTCGTACTGAAGAGAAATTTGGACAATATGTACAATGAAGAATGCACTCTCCATTTATTGGGAAAAAAATTGGTTACAAAATCTGTCACTGTATGGCGCGTAACTATCTTAGTTCCGATTCTGCAAATAACGTAAGTTATTTGCATAATCGTAAGTTATTGCCACAGCGCCACTACTCAGCTATACTGTACTGTATAAAAGCAAAGCAGTCTCTTCAATATCATACAGTAGATGTTTGCCTGCACTACAGCAGCAATGCCAACCACATTGCAGGAAAAGGCGCTATTGAGGAGTGAAGCTGTACTATCAGAATAGCAACATTTCAGCTGCGGCTATCAGAATTCGGGCGTCAGAAGGCGTAGACCTAATGATTGTTTGTGCTGTCTGCAAAATGATAGCGAAATTGAAGCGACAGGACATCTTGGTATTCAACCAGGTAGAGGTCGAAAACGAGTGGACTTCTCTCGTGGTGAATATGTGGCTATGGCTGTCGTGGATTTATCAAGTCAATCTCCATGTGGTAACGCAAGTGTTTCTTGTGAAGTGGACATGCCGTATTCCACTGTAAGGCTAGTAATGCGTCAGGTGTTGCGGTTACTGTCCTACAAGATGCACATGCTACAGCAGCTAAAGCATGGTGATGCAGATATTCGTTTCACATACGCACTTCAGTTTCTGTCGCGAATGACAGTGGATATCACTTGGCCATGGAACATCTTTTGGAGTGAAGCCCACTTCTGCTTAAATGGACAAGTGAATACGCACAACATTTGCAACCCTCGATTTATCCAAGAGGTCCCGTTGAATTCTCCAAAAGTGACGTGGTGTGGATTTACGGCCACATTCATGATTGGGCCATATATTTTTGAACAGGTAACACCGACCTGACCCCGCACCTGTTCCTTCACTGGACAGCGATATTATGAAATGTTGGAAAATTTCGCAATACCAGAGCTGCAACAACGTGGGTACCTTCAGGATACCATATTTATGCAAGATGGTGCACCACCCCACATCCACCGTTGTGTCCAAAGGTTGCTAAGGCAACACTTTACAGACGAACGAGTCATCAGCCGTTGTTTCCAGACATCTTGGCTATCCCAATCACCGGACCTCACTCCATGCGACTTCTGGTTGTGGGTTTTTTTTGAAGAACAAGGTGTATCGGGAAGAATGTCAAGCTATGGCAGATCTGAAGGACAGCACTACACGTCATGTGCTGTCTATTCCAGTTGACCTGTAATAGACGTCATGTGCTGTCTATTCCAGTTGGTTCTGATGTAGAAAATGCTTTTCTTCGAACGGAAACTGTTGTTGACCAAAATGGAGGTCACATTGAACAATTATAGCGCTGTTCAAGTGATTTGGATTGCCACAGCGCCATATAGTGACAAATTTTGTAACTAATTTTTTCCCCAATAAATGGTGAGCGCAATCTTTATTGTACCTGTTTTCCAAATTTCTCTTCAGTACGAGCCTTACAACTCGCTCAAGAGCCCTCTACATAGGGATACTTTAATCTTAACAACCCTGTACTAACAATCGCGTTGCTGCAGTTGGAGAATAGAAACCAACATTTCTGCATCAACCAATTATCGGAGCAAACTACTGAATCTTACTTGCCTCTTATGCACGTTCTCTTCCAACACGATTAGCATGTAAAACTCTCTTGAGATTAATTTCTAGAAGTTATGTATGTACAGAAGTTTTATGTATAATGGAAATCTTAGTTATAAGATTTGTTTTAGTCCGATTCTGACACCGTCGAAGTGATTTTGCGTCATGCACAGATGACTGTGCTTTATTAGTCAATTAGACGCTGCTATTTTCCAAACATTTCTGAAACTACATGCTGTAATCGGTGGATAATACCAGGACAGCTCGTGGTTAAGGCAACTTTTATTGGGCAGCTGAAATTGCGCTGCCCAAAGAAACTCAAGTGGAGGGAGAATGTTTTCCTTATTTCCAAATCGCAGCAACATGTATTAAATAAATGTATCTCTCTTTTGCCAACTGTCTCGCGTCTTTATAGGGAGGTCATAATCCTGCTGTATAAGGCAACTATAAGAGTGAATATTGCAAGCAAATCATGGAGACCTCATCTAAAAAACGAAATTTGAGCTTCTCGAAAGGGCTCAAAGACTCAACTCTCATGGTGAGATCGGCAGAAAGGGTGACCGTACGAGGAAAGACTCCGCTTATGTGAGTTACAGAGCTTGGCAACCAGGGGCACCTCAGAGGTGACTTGGTTGAGTTTTATAAGACTAAGAGGGGTTAGTAAAATGGATGAAGGCGGATATTTCACTGTTATATGGACTTCAAGAACTATAAATTACAGGGGAAGAGTTTAGACTGGATTGTAGGAAGATTTCTCTTAGCTAGAGAGTTGTCGAATGCAAGTTTCTCAGCTGAGGCAACACTTTGAAAAAATTCAAAGGTCAACTGGATGAGGAGGAGGGAAGTGCATAATTTGTATTTTCTTAGATACTTTTCTTTTTTAATTTTGGCCGGTGCAGCAAAGTCCTGTTGCTTCCTTGCACCATATGGCTTAATACTAATATTCTTAGTTGTCTCCAGCGGTTATTCTAAACGACCCAAGTAATTAATAAACATTTTGTTTATTAATTAGAATGTTTAATTTTATCAATCCATATCATATTTAATTCTGTATTTTAAAACTGAGTTTCGCGAATTTCTAATTGATAAGACGCTCTCAATCTTGAATTCGACTTGAACATTCTCTTGAATTCAAGAGAATGTTCAAGTTGGCTTTTCTTTCTCCAAGGATCTTGTTAATCTTGTTAGCATCGCAATTGTCATAAGAATAGCCGTGATGATATTCTGTACTCAAGTGTATTAACTCTCAATAAGAAAACTGGAATACTTATTAGTAGAAATCAAATGAGTGGTATTTGTAATTTTATTCTTAATTAGAATGGAATTTCTATATTGTAATACCATCCTCTCGAGTGCGGAACTGTGCTTAAAATGGTGATTTTCATAGTTCAAAGGTCATACAAAAACAAAGGGAGAACGAATCGACATGAGTAGAAGGGGAAAGATTTAATAAACGTTGTTGGGGAAACTGCTTCTTTAATTAGCTAGACGCACTCATATTTCTTCGTTCTTGCGCACAACTCCGATGTCTTACAGAAACAATATTTTACAGGCTATTAGCGCAACAGACTTCCAGAGATGTGGTGTGTTCGCAGAGAAACCAATTACATCACGAGTGAAAGAAACTTAGGAAAATAGCCGGCCCGAAGGATGGAGGCAATCCAAGGATTTCGATGAAAGTAACCTGCGGGAAAACCAGAACTTTACTTTCATGATTACGAATTACAAAATAGGTTCCTTCTGCGAGCTTTCTTGCAGGTTATAACCTTTGCGTTATCGACCCTGGCAATGTGAAGCCAGCTCATTTTTCAAACAGCGGCAAGGAACCAAAAATGTTCAGAACGTTCATTAATAACGATTTTTTGTATATACGAGGACAATACCACATTGAGTGGTATAACAAAAATAACAAAATAACAAAAATGTTATTTATTTATAAACATGAACTAACAAAGTTTAATTTTATCTATGGTACATATGTTAATCTTGATAAGCTAGCCGATCAGCAAAGTTTAACCTTGAGCGCAAAGGACTCTCAGCCAATAAATAAGGATAAGCCCGCTGCACATAATCCAATGGCTGAGAAAACTGATCCATTCTAGCAGTTTTACATACTATTAATCTCATATTATGGATGATGTGGATCAATCTATGAATTCTAAGCGAAGTATAAAGAGCTCTCAGTTCGTGGGAGCAGCAGAAGCTGTAGAATTTCACCCCATGATTTATAGGAGGAGAGGAAAGAAACTGCTGCATGTTTCCTTGTGTCATCAAGGTCATGGAAATATGGCAGGTGGAGTTTCGTTTTCCGTTTCAACCGATATACCTTTAAGTGGAGTGCATCTAGATGAAGGCTGAACGGAACTTAGAATTGAAATGATTCTCCGATCATCATGCCCCTAGCGGGAAAATAGGGATCATGGCGATGGAAAAATCATTGTGGGTGTCTCTTAAGCTAGTAAACCACACAACTGGACTTAATCTTTGCATGAGAAAGAGGCCTCTTGTTGGTACTCAGGCTTTCCAGCTTCGAGACTGATTTTATCCTTACATGGGGTTGGCCTAATATTAAGTCCACCAGAGAGTTATCCCATCTACCCATGCGTATCATACCCATAAATTGCGCGCATCCACTAGTCAATTTACCTGTTTTTCTGGCGAAAAGACCTTTGCTATTCTCGCCGAACTCAGCAGTGGAGTGAAAAAAGCCATATTTTCCTTGCGAATGTTTTCCCCTTCTGTGGTGAAGACGGTAATTATGCGTGGAGTTATTGCCTCACCCCACTTCATACAGTTTTTCAATTCTCCTTCAGGACGACCTTCGCCATGCATGTTAACACAATCATTGCATTGGTCACTCCTGAGCTCTTTCTCTTTCTTCGTCTAATATGATTTCTTTTATTCCCCGTACGTGCATGCTGTTATTCGTTTTCCTGTTCCTCAATATCCCGTGAAAAATGCCTACGGAATAAACGATCACCAAAAAAAAAAATAAAATAAAAAGGCAGATCGCAAGTGCTATTTATTTGAGAGTAGCGCAGTACTGCGGTAACTCGTTAGAAACCTGGTTCAGTATCAAAGAGGTCCGTGTGAAGAGATTCTTCTTTCTGTTATAAACTGAGATTTCCAGGCCAGGAATAATAATGATATTGCCCAACTATGTTTGGTGCCATATTTTCGCTAGACTTATACAGTGGCGGACAAAAAATCTGCATGTTTATCTGCATGGCGAATTATTTGCAAAATTCACCACTTGTGAATTTTGCAAATGCAGTTTTGGAAGTATGTGTGGTGATCCCTAATAACGGGTTTCAGGCACTCTTTCAAGATAGCAGTGTACGTTTCCTCATTCACTGTTCCGTTAATAAACTTAATTCGCCCCACCCTTTGCTTGTTATGCATCCCCGGACCATCTGACCGGCGGGGAACTTTACAGTCGGTGTTACGCAATCAGGATGGCATGACTCCGATTTTCGTCATCTGACATATCGCTTCCCATCCGAGCCATTCAGGTTGAATTCCGATTCGTCAGAAAAGATGACGGTGTCCCATTGCTCTTTGGTCCATGAAACATGCGTTTTAGCCAAAGCAAGTTGCTTCTTCCTCGTTTGTTGGGTCAACAAAGGCTTCTTCTTGGGGGTCGATAGGCATGCAGACCATATTCCGAAAGCCGTCTTTGGATAGCTCGTGCACTTGTTTCAACACCAGAGGCCATCTCAAAGTCCAGTTTTAAATCAGGAGCACTAGCATGGCGATTACGAAGGCGTAGCCGTTTCAAATATCGATCTTGGCAATGCGTAGTCACTCTCTTACGGCCTGATCCAGGCCTTTTCTTCACTTCACCGGTTTCACGCTTTAATTTCAGCACCCGGGACACTGTTGACTGGTGGCAGCCTATTTTATCAGTGATAGCACGCGTAGAAAGCCCTTCCTGAAACAGAGCAACAGCTACACTTTTTTTTTTCTTAGTGTCAACTGAACATATGGAGCCATGCTTACACCTCCGCAAAAAAAAAGGATATTAATGAGCGTGTATACCCTTCGAACGCCGTATTTATAGAAACGGCTGATGAAATTCTGTCTGATGCAATAGAAGCGTTATCTGACGCAATACCTTTGCTTTGTGACAAACATAATGACTGTAATCAAACAATATCTTATACGTCACTACAAATGTTACTTTTTTTTTTTAAGTGATGCAGTTTTTTGTCTACCACTCTATATGAGCTCTTAAAAAAATTTATTTCCTTTCATTGACCAAAACTGATGAACTAATCGCTCCAAATGCCTTTCCTTGGCGGATACTATTATTTGGTTTCCATATTTCATCTCAATCCATAATTAAGATAATGAGGAAAAACTAAAAATTCATTCATTTTATATCACTGTAGAACATTCGCCACCCAGATTCGCCCAGATTAAAATGCTATTGGGTTTAGAATAATCCAAAGATGCTCGAGCGAAGGAAGAAAAGTTTCTTAAGGCAGACCAATATGCAGATTGTGTCCGTGAGCACTCACAGGTTCTTATTATTAACTTCCATCTATTACCAATCGAAACTAACAAGTCACAGAATTACCATCTTTCTGGTAACATCAAGCATAAAAGATTGAACTGACAATTTGAATGGGTTGAGAATTTGGCGGTGAGACTTGCATTTATTTTTTTTTAATATTCTCAGATGGAATGTGCATGCTTTGTGTTTGTCGTATCTTTCCGCTCTTCTGCACTCTTGCAGTCAACTCCTTAATTTAGGACAAACACTCTCTTCCCTCATTTATGATCTAACCGCAATAGCGAATCAGATTTCACGCATCCCAATTCAGTTCTAAAACGGAATATTTCACCTCAGTTCACTTATAAAGAGATGTATTAGTCGTAGGAATTGATTTCGTGGAAACAGTCAGCGATGCATCCCGTTTCGGCTGATTTCGATGGATATTGCTTCTACTCTGTAACTAACAGATGTTTGCTAACAGCACCTTGAAATCTGTAATTTCGGGCTAAATAATCGCTTTGAAATCGCAGAACACCCTACTGTTTATCCAAAAGTAGCTAAGGCAGAAAAACCTCCAACTTCTTCGATAAGCAATCCGAATCAATTGATTACGATTGTCAACCCAATTCTAGACATCAATGTTTGTCGTTCTCACAACCCACCAGAAAAACGTTTCTTACATTTTCTTACTGTTTCATTCCTTCCTTATCCCCCTCCGACATTTCTTTTATCGCTCTTTGAAAGTAAAGTTTGTTTATTCAGATGAATAATTTAGTGGAATTACACTTGGCACTTAAAATTATTATCCAACAGTTCCACTTCCCACAAAGACACGATAATTGAACACTCCATTGAAAGCTGTGGACAATGGGAACGTGTTGTTGCTGGTAAAAGCATCCATTAGGCCTCTTTCCATTTATAACGCTTAATCCAAACTGTAATGTATGTGGGCCTCGCATCCAATAAGAAAACCAAAGGAACTTACTTAAACACGTCAAACGTGATATATTCAAAAGATGACCGCAAAAAGGAATATCATTCGCGTGCTATTTGTAATTAATAAAAGGCGCTAATTAATACCATGGATTACAGATCGATTCACCAAGTTTTCGAGAGGGGAACAGCTCTGGAAAATCGGTGCAAATTCGACCCGTGGTATTTCGGGCTGTTATTTCGTAAAAGATACGCATTTATAGTTGATGTCTAATGCTGAGTGTGACACCACAATCTTTCTTTAATTAATTAATTTAGCCCATACTAGTTGACTAGAGTGGCGTAAATGCTTCTGTCGAAAGCTGTGATCAAATGGTCTTAGTGTAATTAGTGCCGGCAGCGAGAATTTCTCAAACATTCTACGAACTAATGGAGGTAATATGCTTTTCCATCCGTGAAACGACAGAACCCTTTGTCGTTTATTTGGTTAGATACGCTGAGATTCTCGAAATTCAGACAACTCGTAATGTTTAATTAATATTCGTTTTACGGATCTCTCTGCTGTGTATGTAAGTGAGTTGATGTAACGGTGCGAGGCAACGTTATGGTACTTAATGTATGTATTGCTTGACCATTGTGTGTGTACCTTGGTGTTGGGACCAAAGAAAAGTTCGATGGCAGTAGCCGTGTTGAAGTTACGCTCTCTGGTCAGGAATATAAAAGGGGGTTGTGCCGTTTGTCTGGTTTTCGAAAATAGTCTGGTAATGTTGTCGAAAAATATGCAATCCTGCCAGAGCTGCGAGAAACCTTTGGACTGCCTTATGTGCTGAGCCATTCCAGCTATTTTTCTGCACTTTTCTGTAGGGGGATAAAAAGAAGTAAAAACGTGTCTCACAGCTAGAATGTCACGATTAAGATGTTTTTCCCATTGCCGCAAGCTGAACAGCGATTCTTCAGAAATAGGCAACATTCAGGCATCCCCATTGTCCCAGTTCTCCCTCCCTTCCGGAACCACGACTGAGGTGCATGAGGTCACCACACACGATGATTCAACTCTGGGTGTATTGGCATCGATTGGAAACCATTGGGCTAATGCTAAGAATACTGCACTCCGCAAATAGCATACTTATAGACCATCGGTGTCAACTTGAATACCAGCAACAGAGGGTATTTTAACTTGCTCTACAAAATGTCCTATCCTTGGTGACTAATTTGCTCTTGTCCACTCGAGCAACCTAGCCACCCGGAGGCGACAGGTGTGCTTCAAGGGTGATGGATCACAAATTCAAACTCGGGTCTTGCCCCAAAATGCTGCTCCTACCTTAACATTGAGATCAATTTCATAGTTAGCCCTTCAGTTCGTATAGGTCTCATACCACTGTACTAGATATTCTCCAGTCCCAGACAACTTCCTATCTTCTATCTAAAGGGCTACATGACAGCATCCACTCACTTGTACATCTGACTTGTACGAGCGTCCATTGTTTTTTACATTGGTTGTACACTGACCGAAGCAGAATAACAGCCATTCATTCGTCAGGTAACCCAAAGGTGTGTAACCAGGAGCCAGAAATTTTCACCATCAGACTAACCATTGAAACGCCCATGCCCGTTTCCAAAGAGCAATGATTGTCATAAGTATTTTCATATACAGTTCGACAGGACACTGACAGCTTCAATAACATCGTTTGCTGTACAGAATACATTTTCCTGACAATTTTTTGCAAAGCACGGTCTAACCAAACACGCTTTTGGTTAGACGTCCTGATATCCATATCCAATTGTCAGGAAGATGCAGTAATATAGTATTTCCAAAGACTTTTCTTCTGATTCCCAACTCTTTTCTCATGACCCTAGCAGTCATATGCGCAAAATTCGAAACTTTTCTGCAATGCGTTTAACATGCGATGCAAATCGTAATTGCCGATCTGATTTAATCCGTAGGTATTTGATACTCTTGACGCATTTCAGGCTAACACCCTGATGATGGTTAACGGGTTTCAATTTATAGATATGTGTCCTTTCAGGAGGTATTTTTGCTCTGTGAAACCGTCAGCCTATGCAATCTACTCTTATGGTGCAGCTCCATCAAAACAGTGAATTTCTTCCAACTATCGTCTTGAGTTGCCTTGTACCAGCAAAACAAAATCATCGGTATGTGTTAACATCGACACGTCCGGATATGTTCGCAGCAACCACTCATTCAACACCAGATTCCACATTAACGGGCCGAAAACGGACAACCTCTAAATACTCTTTGCTTAATGCTTCCACAAGAAGTAATATTTTATCATAGAATAGATCTGCGGGCTGCATTTTCTCGTGCGCAATACTATTAAAACGCTGTCCCATTGAATTGTGTCAAATGCACCTGAAAAGTCTACGAATATACCAGTTTTTTTATTTTATTATAGTTTCGGACAGTTGTCACCAATTTCTCGAGCGCATCATCAGTTCCCATTCCGGATCTAAAACTGGTCATCTGATAGGCAGTAGTGATTACGCACTTAATCTAAGATTCTCGCAACCATCATCCTTTCAAAAACTTTGCTCAGCCCACTAAGCAACGCTATGGGGCTGTCGGACTTCGCACTATTCGTAGGTGTCGTTGGCGACTTTAAAATAAACTCCAGCAACTCGTCCTTCCAGGGTAACGGAAAGATACCATCTCTAGAGAGGCATTGAATTTACTTAGCAACTGCGATGCGATGATCTTGAAGCTCCGTTTTATTGTCCCCCTCCTTCTATCAATTCTATCCTCGGGTATTTATTACTCAGTATTTTCCACACAGTTGATTCCTCCATCCGGAATTCTCTTTCTTGACCTTGACCGTGTTAGGACTCATTCAGCACTCATTTTATTAAATATTTCTGAGATGTTCTCATCAATTTCTGCAAAGTCTCTCTCTTTCTCTCCAACAAAATGCTCTAGGATCACACCCACACTTTCTGTCCATGTTTTCATAACATGCCCATTTCTCCCGATAAAACATGCAATATCTCTGGCGGAACTTTTCTTTTATTTGCCCCACGTTTATACACCAATCTCTAGGGATCACTATTTCCACTCGTTTGAACCGGATCTTTCCGTGAACAAACTTTTTCCCTCGCAGTAGTTCATGTATAAGTTCGTTTCAATCGCTGAGATTCTTCTTTGAGCGGTTGTTGATGAATTTGAACAAACTTAGATAAGAATTGCGTCTGAAACAATGGTTATAAAAGACAAAGTGGGAATATCAGAGAAAAATTAAGGAAATCGACCGCCGTCTCCTCTACACAAATATTTTTAAAGGCCAAATCTCAAGAGCATCAGTGAAAGAAGGAAGAATGCAGCAAACAAACTGCGTTGTGTCGCTTTAACCCACTTCAGCACCAGCGAGCGAACACGTAACTGCTGAGCCAAACTCTTGAAGTCACGAAAAAAAGGGTGAAAACGTGCAAGAATAAATAGCCCCCAGCAACGGCTTGTATGCTGAGATTGAGGAAGTCGCACAACCTTTCTGCCACTTTGAACTTTGTAACACGCATAGTTAGCGCAGTAAAAAAAATTATAATAAATAAAATGTATTCCTTTGCAAAATTTGCTTTATTTTCGAGGATTCAGGATAGTACTAGCAATAAATAAAATCATTTGTAAATTTATCTTATAATAAACTTTGCAACAGTTGACATCGCAATATGGGGAATGCAAGAACAATATGCCAAATGACGATGCGCTGCACATTCAGACCTAAGGGGTTCCACAGCAGACGACCCAAGAGGCACTTCTCACCGCTGATCATCGTCGACGGTGAACCCTGTGGTGTCAACAGCACGCTGGTTGGATATTAGAGGACTGAAGACGAATGTGCTGGTCGGAGTACAACACGCCAACAGACTCCTTCGTGTGAGGCGCAAGCAACACGAGTCCATGGACCTATCGTGCATAGTGCCCACTATCTAGGCAGGGGGCGGTGGTTGCTTGATACGGGACATGGTTTGCTCGCAAGAAGCATGGCCACACCGGCAGCTCTTTGGAGACCGTGTGCACCTGCCATTTTGCGTTTTTACCTGAACAGAAACAAGATCTTTCAAGACGATAATGCGCCTTGTCATAGAGCCCGCACGGTGAAAAAGTTGTTCGAGGATAGTGAAGATATCACCCATCTTGATTGGCCTCGAAATTCGTCTGACCTCAATCGAATTAAACGCCTGTGGGATGTTTTGGAACGAGATGTGAGGCGCATGGACACGGAACTGTCATCTCTTTCGACACTGTGGAGAAAGCCTTGCAAGCAGCTGGCTACAGATCCATACTGCCGACTTTAGACATCTGGTGCTCAGCTGCTTGCAAGGCTTTCTCCATAATGTCCAAAGAGATGCGAGTTCCGTGTCCATGCGCCTCACATCGCGGTTATTTGTATCTCTACATATCACTCTATATATAACTTTAACCTTACAATTAACCAATCCAAATCAGTCATAATGGTGTACTCAGTGAAGAATTACCTCACTGAAGTCTCTCTATTGATACACCAATTAACCAGGAGGTTTCGTCAACTGAGATGGACTAACGTGCAATATTTTCTGCATGTGAACGATCTAGTACCCGTTAGAGACTTCATTTACTCAGCCACATACTGTAACATCTCTTACATGGAGCCAAAAGTTGGGCCTCCGCCGCCACGACTCCAATTAAGATCTATCCTAACAAGTAGTGGCTGCTGCCGTGGGTCACCTATCAGATGCATATCCTCTCCCCAATTATATAGATGTGTGCGCTAACCAGTCAGGTTTTCAATTTTGTTTTGTGAACCTCTTGGCTAAGCTGGCCTTGAAGGGCATATAGTAGGTGTGTATATTGTTTCTGCAATAAAGAACGTTTGACTTAATTAATTCGTCAAAAATCACGGTTTTATCGCCTTTGGCATTCATCTCAAAAAACGGTACAATAGCGAATCGCTTAGACTGGGGAAAAGGGCATTCTCTGACCTCCATTTACAATCGACCACAAGTGTACAAAGAAAGTTTTTTGCACGACTTACGTGCTGTACATGGTTGGCTAAGTAATTGGTTTACTTACAATTGGTACAAATAAGTCTCGGAATCCGATGCCTCTGCAAAGGAAAGATCACGAGTTGTCCAAAGACAAGTGAAGCGTTGAGCGTGTCTGTCAAACTTTCCTTCGAAGTCATTACGTGCCAGTGAAGAGTTAGAAACGTCGTAAAACAGTCTTAGAAGGTGCCTGCTGTTAAGTAGTATAAGACAGGGCGGACTGTTTTACAGAAGAAGAATATTTGAACAACCCATTTCAGTTTTTTTTTTTTTTTTCATACTCAGAGTGAAACCTTGTTGTACGATCACCGATTTTACGTTTTCATGACTTAATATATGTTTCTTATGATCAAAACTCCAGTCAGCATATTTTTGTGTGTGTTAACGTTTTTGGTGCCTTAGTTTGCTTTCTATCCTCAGTGCTATTTGGCTCAAGATCAAAATATGAAACAGTCTTGAGCAAATAAGACTAATGGCTATAAGAACGTATAACACAAAAGCTGAACTCGCCATCATCTGGCTTGTTGGCTCTTTGATCAGGTATTTATTCGGAACCTTGGAACGAGAGGCCACGACCAAACAAGTCTCGCTCCCAGATGTTGTTCAGAGTCAAAGTTAATTGACTTGAAAGGCCGCTCTTGGCTTCTGCTACCTCTCAGATAGAGCCTTAGCTGAGATTCCTGCTACGAGCATTCATGTTCTTAAGGGAACCTACCCGAAAGTGCAAAAAAGTGGTTAGAAGGTCTGCTTCAGGCAATTCTCAGGAACAGATCATTATCATTCTATAAATACCACCAAAGCAAGGTGCATTAAAGCCTCCCACAACAGGAGGGGGCGTCCTTTCGCCATCCTATTCATGGCTGTCCCACTCATCACCAATAGACGACTTCCTTACCTAGACCTGTCCATGTATGTCATCACAGAAGGTCTCTTCAAATTTAGATCAACGTTAATGCATAATAAAGATTCATCACTTAGGTTAAAAATCACTAGGAGAACGCACTTAGATTTTAGAAGCATCTAGAGAACGTCTGGATACAACTACCTGCTACTTTTACCTTCATGCTCTATATAAATAAAACGAGTACAACATAATCTAGAAAAAATATTCAAACTGATGTGTTTGTCACCTAAGAATGTCCATCTATAATTGTGCACAAAATTAATACAACTGTCCAATTTCAACTCTTCCCGCGGACCTCCATCATGGATAATCTTCTGTACGACGACACGATTTGCTGGTTAAATCTTGGGATCGGTACCCTTATGTAGCAATGCCTTAAAACGATGTGGGGCAGTCCTTTTGGGGGTGGAAGTGTAATTGTTCGAATTGCTTGGACTGTAGTCCAACCCAACTGAAGTTTGTAATGAAAATTTCCGTAGTGTCCGGTGCTGCATCATACTTAAAAAAATATAATCAAAATTAAGATGTCTGAATTCCTTTTTTGATTCTTAATTCTTTTTGCACTAAGCAACAGAGCCCCTATAGTACAAAATGAAATCATAATTCATAACCGCTTGCCTGGATCTGTATTTAAGACTTTGAAACGCTTTAACCGTGTCCCAGGAGGAGTTCTGATGTCTTAGCAAGAGTCAAATGACTGAAGACAAACCATATTCTTTGTCATTAGTGCACGAGTCTCATTTCTGAGCCTAATACAACAACACTTCTGTTCCCTGTTGTGTGCAGTGAGACGCAAATAAAATTAAAATTCTCAACAACTTTCAAACTTGGCCGGAATTCATATTTAAACATCATCGCGGTACAGATTCAGTTAATTTAAATGTCTCGCACATTATCGCTGTCCCCCCCCTCTCCCCCCGGTTATAATTACGCTTATTAAGTCCGTCATGTTCAAAATTACCGCCCGCTTGTAGTAATTGTAATTAATGTCACCGCAAAATGCACGTGCAAGTGCTCATCCCTCTTCCTTTACCTAATTTAACAATACGCAGCTGGCGAACTGCTTGTTATTCATCACCTGACACCAGATTTTCGTACACGGCAAGGAGAAGATTTACGATCGTCTGAAGATTCTGCTTAATATCAAATAAACAACACATCCGAAAGGATTTTCCTGTAAACACATTTAAGAAGCGCCAGCTGCGACACTCCACAGGTATGTGCATCCTCCTTCCCCTCAACCATGTGAACACTGTTGGGGGAATTCGTGGTCCCGTGTAAGAGCGTTATTAGTGGGCTTTGGATCAATGTTCGATACCACTTTTACAGGTGGATTTTCAATCTCAGTAGGTGCTGAGCAAACTTAAGCAGTAGTGAAGTTTTCTTCTGAATTATACATTTTTAAAGCTTCACTGATTTAAATGGTCAAACAGTATTGATCCAAGAATGCTAATCTTAGTATAAACACAACTCCAAGCACCTGGTACCTGCTCACCAACGCAGGTACACGCCCCGCACTTTTTCCACTACTTTATGAACAACCCTTATAATTCCTAATATTTTTGTTAGGCTGCGTAGAGTAGTCTACTTAATCTTGTTAATAAATACATTTGTATAATGTGTTTTTTCTGAATTTTCCTTCCCCTTTTCAGTGTCCATCAAATCCACCACACGTACTGATCCAAACTTCTTTGGCTTAAATCTCATCTAAAGAAAGAAAATTGTCACTAAAATGAAAACACGACACTGCTATTTTCTAGTTTTCTGCATGTCTGGAAATATTATTTATCTTATAAATCTTAGAGTGCTGGAACAGTTAGCAAAGACGCGCCCACATTCTCAAATTATTTAAAGGCATCTCCCTGTCTGGTTATTTCTTTTCTTTTCAATTTTCTGTCATTATAATCGGCCAGATATTCAGTTTGCCCAAACCACATTAGCTTTCCGAGTGGGTAAACAATCTCGGAAGGATTTCAACTGAATCAGTTGATCGATTACAATCTACTTTGTGCGAGAAATTATAAAAGGTCGGTCTGCGAGTGTTTTTCATCAGACACTACGAAATTGGGGGAATATTAAATTTATATTCAAATCTGCCTCTCATAAATAAACACGTGAAAGACACTCGAAGGATTTATTGTTGGCTCTGATGCAGGGGGATTTGTTCTGTCCAATTACTTTTTAAGTACAGAGGCGACTGTGATTGCCTCAGGTTCAAAAATTTATTACGAACAAACGCACAATTTTCTATTTTGCTTAGTTTGAGAAGCCTGCTTTATGGTACTACAGTTAGAATCGATCCAAAGGAAATGGAGAGAAAGTTTATGGCTTTTTGACGCCGTGGCCGAGTTAACCGGTTTCAGAGAGTTTCGTTTTTCATCCTTCAGAGCAAACAAACTGATCGATTGTGAAACGCACGTAATTTATAGACTCCTTGTCACGTGAAGTTAGTTGAAGTCTATAAATTAAATTCGGAATTATACATTCAGAAGTTAGTCACGAGATTTAGCCTCGTGACGGAATTTAGTGCAAGGGTCTAGTAAGCATGTTCCAAATAAGTCCCAAATTTTTGAAAAGAAGATGAAGCTGCTGTTCCAAATCAATAACAGTTTCTGCTGGGAAGGGTGGTGGGGAACGTAGAATCGGAATTTGTCCATAGGGACCTCCTCAGGGACCAACAAACATATGCTTCAAGGTTTTGCTGCTGATATAGATTTTCCTTAACGTTTCTTTGATCCTATGTGGACGTCTGTCCCGGAATACAAACAAAATATAATATTTATTTACTGTTTATTTATCTCAAAACATACTTTCACTTGGATAGCTGGAGATACGTAAATAAAAATAAACAACAACTCTGTTCAAAGTTAGTTTGGCTCCACCATACTTTCTAGATAACCTAAATATAAAATTCCATGGAAAATCATTCAATAGGGTTCGAGTTATTACGTGTAGACGGACAAACAGACATAGTGAAGGCAATAAGAGTTTTATGCAGTTGTGAATCAGCCTAAAATTTAAATTACTCAATACGTTCTTATTGTTGTGGCTGTTTTTTCATTATTTTTTTGATTGAAATAACATTTTGATACAATCGATTTAGGCCATTCGAAATTAGTATTTTGCCAAATCTATAAATAAGGATGATCCTTCGTTTTCATAAGATGAACTGGCTAATAAAAAACCGGTTAATACGAAAATAAACATTTTACTACCACATATAATCGTATATTTTATCAAAGGTTGACCACGGACAATTGTTCGTTCGTAATATCCACGATTTCGTCATCTGAAAGCCGTTCTGCAGCGGATAGTTAACGAGGGAAAGAACAAAATTGCGCAGAGACAATCTGGAGATTAAAATATCCCTTAGATGTTTATTGATCTTCTTACTGCAGCTTACCAAAATAAAAGTTCCCAAGCAAAAAAAAAATGGAAGGTTGCTGTTTTTAAGCTTGAGGTTCGTTGAACTCCGATGAAACATTGTGCCAACATTAAACAGCTAAGCAATAATCTCGTTACTGCTGACATTTAAGCAAAGAAACCTTCGACAAATAAGGAAAACTGAAAAATCGAAAAAAAAATAATCGGAGGAAAGTGCACTTAAATATTTTTAACAGTTTAGCCGTTTTCATCTGTCATCCACTCTTCCAGACGAAAACAGATTGCCTGCCATGCCAGACTTCGATGCTACGTTAACTCAAGTTCAGTGGCCTCCTGTGTTTTAAAGTATGACTCCCGTTAGATTCTTCTGAGACATTAACACACCGAAGGTCCCATATCTTAAGCAGAGAAACTCCGAGGATATTTATATTCATTGCCTTAAAGTTTAATGTGCCGTATGCAGAAATATATTTGAGAAAGGTATAACGATGTCAGATGTTTATCTTCGATCTGCTTCAGTTGCAATGATTGCAAAGAGATGAGCTTAAAACAGCGCAAAGAGGGAGGACAGAAACTCATTAGCATTTCTCTTTAAAGCTGCACAAAACAACCAAATGAATTATCGAAATAAAACAGCGAGAGAACAATCAACTGACACTGTACAATGTATGACGTCACGAGTTAAAAGTATCTTATCTTAGTTTTCTTTCTCCGATCATCACCGCATCCCATCCACTCCAGTTTTCAGAGGGATGAGGATGTTTACCAGATACGTAGCATGTTAAGCATCTTTCTTTAAGAGCCGTGTATACTTCCTTGACGATGCACAGATACTGTCTTTCCTCCTCCACTTGAAGGGATTTCTGATTCAATGGAATGTAGAATTGCTGAGGATACTGCTGTGTGTGTGTGTCCACGCTTGGCTGGTGTTAAAATGTTTAATTTTCGCGGACAGTTCATGCGGAACTTGATGAAGCGTGTAGTTACATATTTGGGATGGTAGGACGATTTTATTCTTTCTTAATTCTGTCTAGACCTGTAAGATTAACTTAATGCGCGTGGAAAACAATCCATTTGGTATAAACACAAGAAACGTTTCGCATTTCTCAAATTTGCATCCCCAGTTGCATTTATTCTTGTGTGGGGAGAGATAAGATGTTTACAGGCGCTGTTTTTGAAGATAAATAAACGCATCAGACTGTCACTTCTAACAGAAAAGTTTTTTGTTTTTGAGGGGAAGGAGGAGGAGGAGGGGGTTAAACTGCTGTTTTGGTAGTTGTGTGTTGGATGGAGTTCGTTTGTTTGTTTTACAATTCACCGTCGTGTCGCTTATTTTAGTTTTCTGTTTATCTTTCCTACTCCTTCGTTCTCTCTGTTTGTCAGCTTCCAATTTTTGTGATTCATTCTTCTGTCATTTCTGACTGTGGATACGCGGAATTTTTCTGTCGATTGGTTGTTGCAGGTAACCAACTGATGCGCGAAGTTGTGGTCACAATCCTCGCTGTTTGCGATGAATCCGCTTTACGACATATTCCGAGAGATGTTTTAGGTGGCATTCATCAAAATAAAACTGCGCTGACAGAATTTAAATTTCAATATTTTTCCCTTTTTCAGTCCGTTTTTCATCGCTCTTAAAATGGATGCATCGGCTCTTCTAAAGGAAGTCTTTAAACGTACCATCATTTCTACATCAAAATAATAATAGTGAATTGTACAGAACACTAAATTCGTTTAAGAACATGAAATTTGCAGATAATACACTGACATCTCTTATCTTTAGTTACTTTGGGGGAAAATGAAAACGAGTATACTCTATTTCTATAACATCTGCGGTTAATATTTATCATTCATTAAACAAGCAACTTTATTTTTTGCGGCCTTAACCAAACTAAACCACGCAACTCCTCTTCACACGTGTCAAATTGTGATAATACGGTACTGGTAAAGGCTAATGAGTGAATCGTACTTGTTGAAGAACTGGCTACTTAGCCTTGATAACGGCAGAGGCTGCCAACATGTGGTTACCATCCTTGACAAGAAGAGTCGGGCCAAGAATCCAGCATGAATCCGATCATTCGTCCAGCGGATGTATTCAGCATTAAAAGCATTCACTTCGTCCCCTAACCAAGGCCACAGCATTTCGATACGAAGGGTACTGTATGCTCTAAATAGAGCACAACGAAGAACGTTTCATGGCCAAGCAAATTAGCACAATTCGGCTTTCCACTCTTCAATTCGGATATCCTAGATCTAAGGAAGATCAAGGATATCCGAATATAGGAAGGAGACTACGGACTTTAAAGGTGGCTTCTAATATTCAGTTCCTTATTTTACCATTCTTATTAATTCTTAAAAGCATAACTTACAGCATTAAATACATATTAAATTCTTATGTTACCCATCTATGGAAAAGTTTAGTGAAACTAAAAGGAGTTTCTCGCGATATTTCAAAGGCCTTGATCGTATTGGGGTCTTCTAAATAAGCTTCCTTCTTATGCCAGCTGTTTTTGTAATTGGGTATCCAGTTTTCTCTCTGACCTCGCACTGCGGGTGATGGTAGATGGCTCTGTCTTTTAACTTCTCCACTAATGTAGATGTTCCCCAAGATTCAATTCTTTCTCCCACTCTTTTTCTTTTGTATATTAATGACCTTTTTCCATTTACCGGAAATCCTATCCATAGTTTTGCCGATGATAGCACATTGCATTCCACCTTCCACTTTAAGAAACCTTGCCCTGCATCAGCAGCTTCAACTTCTCGAATATCCACTACAAACTCCTTAAATGCTGATCTCCAGGTAATTCTCCAGTGGAGCAAAGATAACTTAGTTCATTTCAATCCGTCTACGATTCAGTCTTGTCTTATATCTCGCAAAAAGGATTCTTCTGCTTCTTTGCTTATTTTTGACGACACTGAGATTTATAGAAAAAGATCACATATCCTTATTAGTGATTACCCTGATTTCTAATCTCTTTTGCCATAAGCACATCACAAGTATTCCTCTGCATCTAAAAGAAACTTAATTTTTTTTTCTTCTTTTGCTCTCGGCGTTACTTTTCTTCCAAACAGCTGCTCACTCTGTACAAATCTCAAATTCGCCCTACCATGGAATATTGTTCCCACATCTGGGGCAGTTCTTCAAAACCTCTCTCAGGCCTCTAGATTCCATTCAAAAGAGTGCTGTTAGGTTAATTAATGACTCATCTCTGACAGTCTCTCCAGTCTGTCTCACAGACGTTCTGTTTCTGCTGCATGCCTTTTCTATAGTTACTTCCAGGGGAACTGCTCTTCTGAATTGGCTTCTATTAATTCCTGCTCTTTCTTCCAAACCAGTCAAAATCATTTTACTGTCCAACTTCAAACTCACACAACCAACTTTACTTCTTTATTATTCCTTTTACTTCCGTTTTCTGGAACAGCCTCTCTTCATACGTTGTTGTTTGTTATTTGGTTTTTAGGAGCATTAGCAAGTAAGGCCATATTGCTTCTGGGATATGCGGTGGTCATTCCCTGACCTTACCGCATCCTCCGTATTTAGTGGTCACGGGCTCGAACCCCGATCTAATCAAGAAGCGCGTGCTACGCACTACCGCTCCTTCCCACCTGGATACGGAGGCGCCGTTCTTCATACGTATTTCCTAAAAATTGCAATCTACAGAAATTCAAGTCTAATGTGGAACAAGTATCTTCTTTCATCTTCGCAACCTTCAACCCATGCACGGTACTAAGTACTATTCGTTATACCTCTCATGTATATTATACCTCTCATTGGAGTTTTCATAAATTTTTTTAAAAATTCCACGTGTTCAAAAGAAAGGGTAACCAAGTCCGTCGAAACTAACAAGTTTTCCTGCTCCAGATCACAACCCACTTTAGGAAATACCTGGTGCTACTGATTGTGTGATTTTTTCCCCTCATCTCACAAGTATCTGAACCCCCTTCTTATGAAATAGTTCATCTAATAGGAAACATCATCACTGTTCAGTATCCGTTCTTCATCGTTAAGTCCAATGTCGAATATTCGTTTTCAAGCACGTACTCATTTTCGACCACCTCAGGATTAGTGGTCTTGAATTTAGAATCTTCATCAGTACTTAAACACAAATCCGTGTCTCCCTCTTCTCATCTATATCACTGCCTACTTCCGATTTGTCCTGCAGTCCATGTTCAAACATTCCCATTGGCAACTGCCCTTTGGCTCACTAACGCTCTCAGAATTTCGATCAAGTATTGCATCCTCCGGGACATTTTTTCCACCTCCTGAAAAGCAGGATGAACACCCCTTATAATATTGAAGGATAACACACAGTTCCCCTTCAGAGCTCTCAGACAATTTAGCTAACTCATAACTGTGATCACGTAAATGACTCCTTCGCTGTGATACATTCGTACGTGCACAAATTCCTCTCACTGTCACGGTTCAAAATTCTTTGTTTTATTATGTACTAATGACTGATTCTTTTACCCATCTCTACGTTTAATATGGCTTACTAAGCCTGGTCGTATCGTATAGCACTGTTTCTAGGAAACTCTCAGTGATTTTTTCCAAAGTATGTTTAATGAAAGTTCATATGACGTTCTGGTGATTGTTTAATCTTGTTAAATATTACACACAAATCAGTTAAACCTAATAACACATTTATTGCACTAGGGAGGAAGTATCGTAGCCCTTAATGCAGTATCGTCCGATCCACGAGAAGCAGCCCACACCATGCCCAAGCCTCATTCGAATTCCAGTGTAGGCACAGTGCGCTGTAGATGGCTTTTCTCCTGGTAGGTTCTCCACACCTTATACTCCACGGTCAGATCTGAACATTGTGTAATGCGATTGGGAGTCTCAGTCGTCCGTAGGACCTGTTTTCTCTGTTCCACGGTTCAAGAGCGATGGGGTAGGCACTACTGGAAACAGTCTGGTGTTCGTAGATGTGGTGTGGACCGTTTGAGGAGCAATACCGTGAAACCAATCTTCTTTAGTTCCAATGTAACGTTTTCCAAGGATGTTTCTTGATTGGCTTCACCATTTTCTTCGGGGATCGCGGAGTCTTGTCCGCCAATAATTTAATCGTGCCTGACCATTGCATAAACCTTAAACATCTTCATTTGTTTAAAATTAGCGCTACATCTGGATAATCGTTGTGAAGGGAAAGTGTTGGTTCTGCTGTGAGCATTGAACTTATATATCAAGGAGTTTACACCCTGATGGCCACAAAAATCTACGATAGCGCAAGATATTCCCCCCAACTACATACAATATTTCACCAGAAAAATAAACTTGTCCGCACCATCAGGGAAAAAATTCCACGAATGGAATTTCCAACAACAAGAGTTATTTCTTAACAATTGATTTTTTTCAATTCAAAAATGTCTCTCAAATACACAATCCTCTAGGAGACTTCGAGCTTTGTGTTCCATATGACATCGCAAAGCGTGGTGGCGTATGGAAAATGCAGCGACCAAAAAGTCTAGAATAGCTACCTTACACGCATACTCTTATATTTAAAATAACTTAAACATATTTGTGTTACAAATAGATTAAATTTTTGATGGTTGTAAAAAAATTCAAGCTTACAGGAATTGTCTAAATTGGTTTATAAAATGAAATACGTCCGTTTTCAATTAATGGTTTCATGAAGTCATGTGTTATAGGCATATTTATTCTGAAAGCTGGCTGTGTGTTTATTGAAGTCGAAAAATTAATGGAAATAGCAAAGATAAGCTTTGTGATTGAACTCGGTTAAAGGAACGTTTTATCTTCGTAACTGCACGAAATCTTTTTCCTCTTCCAACAAGGCGGTCTTGTTATTCCACTTATAAGATTATTTTATGTGTCATATCCTTAACAGTTGCTGTTCTTTACTCTTTGTTAGTGAAGTGACCATTAGTCATCCTCCTCCTGACACGTAATCTATCACTCAGGGAGTTCTCTATCAACAACCACTCCCGCAATATAGCACTAATGACCAAGCAGTTTTAATATCAACAAACTAACCGTGAGGATCCATTAAGTGCACGAGATCTGTTTCCGGGTCATTACGCTCATATTCACACGATGCTTAAAGGGTTATGTAATTTAGAGACATTTTCCCTCGTAATAGTGATGCTAAACGAAGCAAAGACCCACCCTAGAAAACATCGATATTGCAATTCGGGACCACTGACAGTTGGCTCAAATAAGTTCACGGTTATCATTATAGCACTACATCATGCTGTTTAGATGGCCTTAATAAGTTTTCACAAAATACCTTCCCACAAGTAGAGTCGAGTCGACTCTAAGAATATGATTTATAACCATCAAGGGAGAAAGAAAAGCTACGAATAAAAAAATTATAATTAATCTTTAAAAAAAAGAAAGTCAAAGGATCCTGATAGCGGGACAATTGAAGTTGGTTTGAGGAAAGCGTACACTAGCTAATAAAAGTATTAGGACATCACCTCGTTTTGAAAATCACGAATTTTAATGAATTATTGAGAGTAGACCCACGTTTGACTCAGTGACACCATCGATACATCCTGGAGAACCTTCCACTAGTTCGTTTTTGCAGGCAGCACGAATTATGTCGCCTTCGCCACAGTCACCAGTTCAGTTGTAGAACAGAGGCACACTGACCGCGTCCTGAACAGGCGTTCAAGTTCATCCCACAGGTGTGAAATTGGATTCAAGTGTGGACTCTGGATTAGCAAGAAAGCTGTTATATTTCGTTTTCCCTAAACCAAGCTTTTACACTTTTCGCTAATATGGGATGAGGTATTGTCGTGCTAGAAGAGACAGGAGCGCCCATTTCCATAATGCTGTCTAGTACGAGCACCAGGGAATTGTCCAAGATGTGTGATTTGGCAACGATAGTCTTTGGTACTGCAACCAACGATCCGAGGTCATACCATGATCTCGTTTCCTCCAAACGTCATTGTAGGAACAATACACTTAAGTATATGACGTTCTCCCGACATTCTTTATACCCACAGAATCTTCTGATCTGAAAACTGTACCATATTTATCGTTAAATATGGTCTTTATCTACCGACATGAAGTTCTTGACTTTTAGTTATTATTTTTTTCCCTGTTTTGATTAAGGAGTCCTTCTGGAAACTGCATTGAGGAGATGAATGTTTCATTTTGAATATTGTTATTACAAGGAAGTTATGAGATACGAAAACTCTTGACATAATACAGTTAATATGAGAGAAAAGACAGCCGCGAAAACCAAAGAGTGTATGCAAATATTCAATCGTTTTTTTTTTTAATCAGTAATTGCTAACACGAATGCAATATTCATTAAATTTACGAGTTTTCAAATTTATTTATAGAGTGGATAGAGCACCAGCTTTGCCCTATTGCGTCCACCTTGAACATCTTATGTATGCATATTGCGTGCGCGTTGTCTTCTCTGCTTAAGAAATTATAAACTTCAGTTTCCACGAAAAATAAACACGCAACCCGAATCCGAAATTAACTAAGTCGTCCAAGATGTGAAAAATTCCCATAAGATTCTGCTGACGGGAAATATTTCTTAACTTTGGTTGGCGATGGAACCGAACCTGGCTTCCATCTCTAAATGGAAACACCACTTTACAAAAAACTATCAGAAAAAGGAAACAATTTTTAATCACCTCTCATAAATATCTCTCTTTCTTAGGCAGAATAAAACCTAAGGAATTCGATTGTGGGCTTGTGTTCCTTCTATACGGCTGAGCAGCTGATTCTACCGAAGAGAAGATCCGTGTAAGTTACTTCCCTGGGTTTTAATGGATACTCTTTGGCTACCTCATTACTCTAATAAAGGTACCTCTGTGAGAGACCCTAACAGTTGGACAGTAGATATGCCAAGAAAGAGAGAGAAATGTGATACAGTAAACGGATGTGCTCTTAAAGAGCCACTACTATGGCTAACGAGTTGCACTAAACAGCAACGACCCCACCAGCGAAGTAAAGGAAAAAAGTATGACCACGTGACAGTGTACGCGAAACAAAAATAGAAGGGAACATTAATCTTGGTAACTTCATTAAAACCAGACAGGTGCTAATGGGAGAAGAAGCAGCAACACCTTCTGGACGTCGTTAATTCATTACGACAGATGTTGTCCATCACAGCCACTCTTCCCGAAACTGGGTGAAGCATTTCTTACAGTGTTCTTTTGAAAATAGTTATTGTTGGTCGTGTCTTCAGCTTGTTTTGGGGAAACGGTTTCTGTTCCAGCTGGTGTAATGAATGGATAGTTAGACAAAAGGATAAGATAGTGTTGAAGGAAACGGGGAAGTATATTCACTTAAGGTTTCTAAGGGATTCGGGACATTCCTTCGCCGTTTTAATACGATTTAAAACAAAACAGAGAAACAAGGATTATCAAGGGATGTCACCTTCTGGAAAAAGGATTTTACAGCATAGCCGAAACATTAGCAAGTTTTATTAATGTTTCTTGGCTGTAACCTAAAGGTCTAGGTGGCAAAGAAAATATATTCCAGCAAGAGGCTTTTTCAACTTGGTAGTGATCACTGCAAAAATCCACTTGGCTTCCTTTGCATCTGAGGGTAGGTTGTCAGAATAGATAGTAAACCCTGATTATATTGAATTGTGTTCTTTGGTGCCTGCTGATTGTGGACCTTTGAATCTTTTAAACCTTCTTTCATTTGGGTTCTTCGATTAAATTAACCGAAACTTTGCTGTCTTAACTCTCTCCTTTTGTTCAGAATGAAACTGCTTGGTATTTGTAATTTCTATTCCTGAAATTTAATAAAATAAACTTTCAATTGAAGAAAGAATCTTTATTTGCATATAATCCAGCAATATAAATTGATAAAAGATAATTTCATAACCCACAGAGTGCAAAACATAACCAAACAACGAGTAGCATATGTATAATAAAATATGTGGTGAGATGGATAAAATAAAACATTTCCTTTCGATTAATTTCTATTCTTTCATTTTTCCCTTGGCCTTTCTTTTCACAACTTACTGTTCCACTCACAGCATATCTTCTTAAGTCCGCATCCTGGAGTAGGAATTTTTCATCTTCACATCACTAACAGAAAATCTTGTTACTTACAGTGATGCTATTGACTTTTTTTTTTCTGCTGTCAGCTCTGTGTAATGGAGAATGCCTCAAGACAACCATCACGGAGAACTCTTTCTGCTAAAGGAGTGACACTAAGAAAGACAGAACGAAGACCTGAGGAGGATTAAGTTGTGAAACATCTCAATTATTACTTATCTGTGCAGATTATCTGGTATTCAGTTAGTAATTTACCGAGATTTCGTGTCATTGGTCGAAACCCAGCAGGCGTTATGGTCTCAATGCCCGAACACTTGAATCTTCAATTGTCGTTAAGAATAAGAAATAAAATAAATCGGTGCTGGGTAATGCTATTTTCTGCATAATTATATTTGTAACAAGCACAAAGTTTTTGCGTTGTAATGCTTCTCTCAATTACTGGAACGTGCCATGGCTGAGTCCGTGATAGTTTAGTGGATTCGCCATTCCTCACTCATTTGGAGAAGTGTGGATTGGATCCGTTGTCACCTATAAAATCATGACACCACTGAGTACATTTTGCAATCCCCAGACTTACTTTTTTGTGACAAAATAGTGTCCTTCTTGCTTCTGAGTGGAGAGAAGGAGACAGACAGACATTTTTCCATTCAAGTTAACACCGAAGCCCGCATTTCGTTTTGTTATTCCATCTTCTTTATTATCATTGCTTAGTCTTTGGTATAATGTTTCTCATTTTCTTCCGTGATCATCTGACTGACTTTCCTTCATGCTGCAAGTGAACATGACGTTCGCGTAATGGATCTAAATGAATAACTCATTAACCTGCATTCCGTGCCATTGGCTGATTGTTTTTCTATTTCTGAAGCAATCTTGTTAATTCATGGCTCATCTCTACAGCGTTTACCATCTAGAACTGCTGAAGAACACTCGTCTAAATAAAACGAAGGGTCGGATCATTGCCCTTAGTGATAGGCCTTTGCCATCTCCTATGTAGATGAGTTTTTGTTTGATGGCTTCCCATTTTAAGGAGAAATAAATCACATCATGGAAACGCAGAGATACTCAATTGATGCTCAAATGGCTGATCACCTTTTAAAAGAAAGAATATAGAAATATCGGGATGTTTACTCAAAGCTGCGTATATTCCTTTAAGTTGAATAATAATTAATGGTTGATAATTTTCTTAATTTATTTTCCTACTAACACCAGAAAGTATTAAGAAATCTTACTTAATTCATTAAAATGCAACCTTTGTGGCATTGTGGTCCAATTAAATGTTTGTTAACGATAAAAAATAAGGAGCGTTTATTTTAAATTATCGAGGGTTGACGTTGCTCACATACGTGACTCGATGTGTCTGTTAATGCAATCATTTAATGATGCTTAAAACCACCAAAATTACCTGCGCCATTTGCTTTCGCTAGAAATATTAGTGGAATATTATTCCACTAATATTTCTGGTGGAACCTAAAAATGTAAAAAAAAAGTTCCTAAATAAAGTTATGCTAAAGTTCTGACTTTTGTGTCTTCATGATTGTTTGCTGTAAAAGAATAATTAAATGGCTATTGTGGTTCTTAAAAGGCCTGGAATACTCATGCTGGTCTGGAGTCACATCTCAAGAAGGATGTAGGCTGGTTGGAATGGATGCAGAGAAGAGCAAGACATCAAAGACTTCAGTTGAGCAAATTGCAGCGGTTGGAAATTAAGCACTTGCGATGGTACCTGATTGTGCTGGTTAAGGCTTCAAATGGACTGAGTACAGTAAATTAGGATGACATCTTTACTCGTTCTCGGACAACACACCTAATGTCCACACCTACGGGGACATTAAACCAAAATTGAAAAAAGGATTGGTCGATGAGCTAAAATTTGCTCATCCAGACATGGCCGCAATTTCGGGAGAAAGGCAGCTGGTTCTTGCTGAACAACAATGCCCCACCAGTTCCGCACGTGTTGTGATGAAATGTGGCATTGATCAACCATCCATCCTACTCATCCGATCTAACACCAGTGGACTACTTCCTCTTTACCAAGGTGAATGTGTACATGTGTTTTCTTATTTAGAGCGGCCCCTAAACGTTAGTTCAGCTCTGCCTTGTTAATCTGTGATGATATACAGGCTGTCTCCAAAATATTGGTACAAACGTTTAGGGGAGGTAGGTAACATCTAAAGAGATGTGAATCGCATAGGAACTCAACCGGAAACGTCACGGGAAAGTAGAAGCAGAAATGACACAAGACAGTAATTAGGTGGCAAACATTTATTTGACATAATATTAACAATGCAGTAAGAGATGGATGCATTTCATGATGTTACAACAGATGCTCGAAGGTTCCACCATGAGACGCGATGCATGCGTGACACCGACGCAGCATGGATTGGTGGACACGGAAGGCGAACACACCTGGAGTTTCTTTGACAGTAGAGCAGCGCAGACGAGTCTCGCCACGAGATCCATTTCCGTCTCCACAGGCGATTCATACACGATACATTTAAGCCCCCCCCCACAGAAAGAAATAAAGGCTCGATAAATCAGGTGAGTGTGGGAGCCAGGCAACGGGTCCACCACGGCCAATCCGTCGACGCTCAAAACGCCTGTTCAAATGGTGACGAACACACCTTCCATAATGGGCAGGAGTCCCGTCATGTTGAAACCAAATGTTGCGTCTCACATTTGCTGGAACATCGTCAAGTAATCCTGGTAGAACTTGTTCAAGAAGTATCCGATATTTAGCGGAGTTCATGCGGGATGGTAACAGGTATGGGCCGACTAAGCAGTCACCAATCATACCTGCCCACACATTTATTGCGAAGCGATGTTGTGCCGCTTGGGGGCCCACACCGTGTGGGTTGTCGTGAGCCCACACAGGAGCATTGTGCTGATTGAATAAGCCCTCCCGAGTGAAATAAGCCTCATCCCAGCCAAACATAGGCTGGAAAATTCAAGTCTTGAACACATTCTTGGAGAAACCACTGCGCAAAAGCCACACGTGCAGGATGATCTTGGGGGGAGCAGTAACTGAACCCTTTGGAGATGAAAGGAATGTAAGGAATCGTCGTGTCAGACACGCTGTACACTGCAACGAGACACTCCTAAAGCAGAGGCAACGGCACGTGTGCTGGTAGTAGGATTATTCTGGACGGCATTCAACACACTTTCTTCCATAGCGGGAGTTCGCGTCGAACTTGGTCTGCCCGCACTACTCCTGTTACCTCGAAATGACCCATAATCGCACAAATTTTGATGCACACGCGCAAACAAACGGTGGTCCGGTACATGTCTGTCTGGGAAGCGTTCTCCATAAATTCGTTGAGCGGCTCGTCCATTGCCCTCTGTTAATTCTATACACTAGGTGCTTGTCTGCCAGCTCACAGTTCGTATATCGATGCATGCTCTTCGTGCGGCGACTACGGCGCCGTCTACCGACTTATGGTGACGTTTCCGGTTATGGGTTCCTATGCGATTCACATTCCTTTAGATGTTACCTACCTCCCCTAAACGTTTGTACCAATATTTTTGAGACACCCTGTATATTTGGGGTGATGGCTGAAAGTTTTGCTTTCGTGCATCATGTTGTCAATACTTATATCAAAACATACGACAATAAAATTTTAAGAGCAACGTTTTTATTTTAACGAACAGAATAATTAGTATGGTTTCAAATGCTTAAGATGCACCTGTTGAATTCTCTTAATGTTTAGCTCATGCCGTTCAAGCGTATTAAAAAAAAAATCCCAGGTATACATGTATAGTCGGTTCCAGCTGCCGAAATATCGGTTTTATAGTGATAACTGGAAAAATTAGTAGGGTTAATAAAAGAGATTTAAATTTTCTGCTCTGGGACAACCACACGGTTAGAGGAGTTCAAAAGATAAGAGAGAATACAAGAAGCAATCACGGACTTGCAATAAATTGAAAGACCAGTTCGACGTAGTGCATGAATCTTAGTCTTTAACCTGCATCTTTCCACGATTACATCCCAATTAGCAGGTTCCCTGAACCCTTCCTTCACGACTTAAGCAAAAACAATGGCATCTGCTCCAGTTCAAATGAATTCTATCTTGTCTAAACAGATTCCTTCATTAATAGGGCAAACCAAACCGAGAAAAACTTCCACCTCCCATAAGACTTGTTGGATCTCTCAAATCTATAGTTAATCGACGAGGTTCTCATCATATATTGGTTACCGTGTCTGGGCATCATTTCAGACACTGGACCATTGTTTTCTCCCACAGAATTTCTTCAGCATGACCTTATTTTGTGACCGAACTCTCAATAGGTTTTTGTTTGTCCTTATTTCCCTTATGGATTATCATACACCTTTTTAGTCCCCCCCCTTAATTAAGTTCTACGTCAATGAATGAACAAGGATTCTGTTTCAAAGGTAGTAGCAGTAGTGGCATGTGATGCAACAAAGCAGTGTATGAGCTTATGCAGCATCAGCCAAAAAAAAAAAAAAAAAAAATTCACACAAATGTTTGTCCAGTTCCTCCTTAAATTTCTTTAACCTATCAACTTCCACAACCACAGATGGAAGTTTGTTCCAGCAATTAACCACCCGCTGGCTAAAGGCAAATTTCCGCACATCTATTCTACATCTGTCTTTTCTTAATTTGAATTTATGCCCCCTTAGGTTCGTAATCTGAACAAGTGGAAGAATCCCATCAGAATTCAGCGTCGTCAACCCATTCAAGGCCTTATACACCTCAATCAGATCACCCCGCAGGTGCCTAGTCTCCAGCCACTGCAATTTGCAGAACTTAAGCCTCTCTTGGTAAGAGGATTCCTTCATTCCCCTCACCAATCGTGTTGCTCTTCTCTGTACACGCTCAAGCAAATCTACATCCTTCCTAAAATGAGGTCTCCAGACCTGTACGCAGTACTCAAGGCATGGCCTGGCCATTGCCTTATACAGAGGGACAATCACCTCCTTCTCCCTGCTAGCAAAATTCCTATATATCATTGACAAAACCCCATGACCTACCCTAGCAGCCTGTCTGCATTGCTCAGAAAACTTCATATCTGCCTGCACAATTACTCCCAGGTCTTTTTCATTTTCCACCACCTTAAGTGTAGTACCACACAGTTGGTACGTTTCTCTGGGGTCACTTCTACCCATATGCAGTACTTTGCATTTGTCAAGGTTAAACTTCAGTCGCCACTTCTTAGCCCATCTGCCCAAATTAACTAGATCCTGTTGCAGTAGCACACTGCCATTACTGTCATTAACAACCCTGCCAACCTTTGTATCATCTGCAAACTTCGACATTAAGCCTGATATACCTACATCAATATCATTGATAAATATACAAAGAACAGTGGACCCAACACCGAACCCTGTGGGACTCCACTAATAACATTAGTCCACGAAGAGCAGCACCCATTGCTTACCACCCTCTGTCTTCTTCCACTTAACCATCCTTTTATCCATTGTAGCAACTTACCCTTAATACCATTCTGCTCCAATTTGTACAATAGTCTTTCATGCGCAACAGTGTCAAAAGTTTTCCTGAAATCCAAATAGATGATATCAAAATTATTTTTTGCATCCAGTTCCTTTGTAACCACATCATAATATCCTATCAAATTTGTCAGACAAGACTTTCCCTTAACAAACCCATGCTGTGTCTGAATTATTGCTGCAGTCTTGTCTAGATGATCCTGCAATGCATCTTCAACCAGTGACTCCATTATTTTACCCTGAACAGTAGTTAAACTAACTGGTCTGTCATTACTCGTGTCGCCCTTCGATCTCCCTTTGTGAAATGGGGACACATTTGCACATCTCCAGTCCGTGGGGACCTCCCCTAAGTCCAAGGATGCTCTCATAATTATTGCTAAGGGTTTGCTTAGTTGCTTTGCCGTCTCCTTTAATATAACTGGATAGATCCCATCCACCCCAGGTGCCTTTCTTATGTTTCAACAATTTCTCTTCCACTTTGCTCTCAGTTATTATAAATCATTAAGTACCCATTAAGCAACTTGATAACCTTCTGCCATTTTCAAACCTTAATAACTCCTCATGTGTGAATGTCGATGCAAAATACTCATTCAGTTTGTTTGCTATCTGAGCAGGATCATCAACAGTCGAACCATCGATGTCAAGTGGACCAATCAGATTCATCCCCTTCCTTTTAGAGTTTATATAAGTAAAGAAATCCTGGCTGTTTTTCTTAGCATCCTTTGGCAAAGGATGCTAAGAAAAATCTGCCTTCCCCTGCCGGTTGGAACCAAATCGAACCTTGTAACAAAACGATATCAGAAAAATAATTGATTTAAAAAGGCATTTAAGATTTATATTTTGCTACGCAGTCATTGCTTCCAGTCATATTGGCAGTTTCATCGTGATGTCAGCATTTCTGTTAGACTAAAACACGCTGTTCTACCAATCAACAAATGTATTTCTAACATAATCGATAGCTCGTAAGATCCTACGCGTAAAGACTTATTTTCAGCCTTTTCGATTACACTATACTGCGCAATCTCTTTTCTGAATTTGTGCATAAGATTCAGCTTCCTCCCCGCACTAAAATAAATAAGGGGCTCCCGAATTTTTTATTTTCTAGACGTTAATACGTGGTAGCCGAACACGAAGTTGTCCTAGTAGTGCCATCTATCTTTAAAATATGAAACCAAACATCGATAGGTTGATCGACGTTTAGAGGTAATAAACTCGCGTTTTATAATCGGGACACCCTCCTAAAACAGTTAACTTTATTTGTAATAAGATATGCGCTTTGCCACCTCTGAAATTTGAATAGTTTTCTGTTCTGTTAAATTTTTGTTTTGGAGAGCGTTGGCAGGATCAAAGCGATCCAATCACAGGTGGCAAAGGTCCATCAATACATGTGACTACCGATTGCAGGGACCCAAAGAGTATTTCCAAGAGCTATACAAGATCGACCAGGGGTTATTTCGTCAATGGTTATATGGTTTTAACTGACAGGCAACATAGGAAGAACAACACCTCAGAATGTAGTATCCCCACCCGAACTTTATTCCTTAAGATGTGGAGGTCTGTAAGACGAGCACAACTTGAACCCCTTCCACTTTATTAGTTCCTTAACTTTATTTCAAGCAGCGTATTTTCCCATTGGATAACATGTTGCAGTATAAATACGATGCTGTTATTTTCAAATTAATTCAGACTGTCCTTTTATGAGTTATTTTTTTTTTCCACTGAGCTAACAAAGTCTCTGTGACATCATTATAAGAAATAGTCTGTTTTAAGAAAGCTTCGTAATGTATGGGATGTAGATCGATAGACAGAAAAAAAGCAACGCTGCCTTTTTTTCCCTCTAAATAGACGTCTTGCAAGATAATGAATATGATTAAAATAGCTTCGATTGAAAAGACAAATTATCCGATGGAAGAGCAACGAAGATTTTTACTTTGTCCTTAATAGAAAAAGAACTCGTAGAAATATGAAAGAAGGTGAGGATAAATTTATAAACTGCTCTGCGTGAATGTTGAATTTATTGCGAGTCTGATATAAAAAGATAATAAATCTTTGATCTCGAAGGAGGGGCTGTAATTGAGAGAATAAATCATGATGGAGAAATAAGAATTCCCAAAGAGTATTTGAATGAAGTGAAGGAGTGTTTAACGGTAACGATGAAAGCTTAATTAATGTCTTAATATTTAAAGATGATGGAAGTCAGGGAACGAATTATTAGGGAGAAAAATAAATAATAAATAAATAAATCCCATCAATTTCCTTACGCTGTAATGGATTAGCATTCTGGCGAACTGGATTTAAATCTCTAAAGATGAGTCTGAATAAATTGGGGGCAGTTTGCTTAATGTGTTAAAGTTACAACAAATTCAATTTTATTCAGAAGAAATTAGAATACTTTGCGAGTGTGTATGTTCAATGGAGAGAGAGATAGAGGGAGAGTCATTATAATACAGGAAGTAAATGATGGGCGATAACTTCATTAACTACTTAAGATATGTAATTAGAGATTTAAAATGTTTCCTAAACTTAGTTTGAATTTAATTGGCCGGAACATCTGAAGAAATTAGCGAAATTATTCTTGTGATAATGACTGTAATCTTTTTACCAGTGTAAATATTATAATTACACTTGTAAAGAGTTTAATTTACACGTAAGATTGGTGACAATATTGGAAACATTCCTCTACTTCTGCCCCTCCCCCAAAGAAGAAAGTTTCTTTGCCAGAACTTAACGGTAAATAAAGAATTGTAAATCCTAAGCAAGATGGAAAATTAGTCCCTTATTTAAAAAGAAAAACAAAACAAAAAAATGTGTACTTTTGTTTGCTGATCTATCTCTTTTGGGAAATAAAGTTGTAAATACCTGAAGAAGTTCTCTGTTTCTGTTCCTGACAGCTTCGAAAGCTTAGCATTTATAAAATCACGCTTTATTATTAAATTCTGTCACAGTCTTGATGTTTTTTTTTTTAAATATTTATAGACATTGTCTAATTTTAATTCTGCCACAAGGTGTCGCTTATTGTGATGTCTGAGTGGCCCGCACGAATCCCTGCTGTAAAAATTCCATAAATTCTTGAGACAAGAATTTATTAAAATAATCTCCATTATTCTATAGCTTAATTTTATTGCAATTCTTCTGGAAAATAAAAAAAAAAGGTTTCACATCAAGATCATGGCAATCTCGTTTTAATAATTTTTCTCTTTTTCTCTTTTTAATGTTTTCCTTAAAGTTCGATTCCTTATAACTTTTCCGCCTGGGAAACTTTATACAGTATCATTTTCTGCTCGCTTTACTTCACCTTATCTCATTCGATTTTTAATTCAGAATTGTATTTCAGCTTTTGATGTTTAAAAGAACCCTTTAATTACACTGGCACTGCTGCTGAAAAAAAAGGGTAATCGATACCGACAAGTTAACACACACCTAACAATTCTTGTGGCTTTTTCTCCCTAATTTTTGTTTTCTTGTGCCAAATATGGCCGAATACATATTCGATAATCTGTTGTGCTTTTATGCATTATTGAAATGTTGTTATTCTGCAGATGCAGTAATCTGTACAGCATTACACACAATAAAAATATCCGAATTTTTTTTAATTCGGCAGATACATATTTTATTTTGTGGTGCCATCTATCGGTTATTCTTAGAACTACTACTTTTCAGTTATACTGGGATCCCAGTATTTTTTTCTTGTTTCAGTTAATTAAAAGTAGCTAAATATTTTAAATGGCATTTTTAAATGATGTTAATAGCTTAAGCTTTGCGAGATTCATATTGTTAAAGTATGCGTTTAATAAAGTCTTTATTTTATTTATTTATTTTATTATTTTGATCAAATTTCCACTTTGTTTTTTTCTGATACGAATTTGCAATAATCAATAAGATTCGACTTATTTATTATATCGCTTGATGCGCTTATACAGATTTTAATATCGTGGATGTCAATAAAAATACTGGTCATTATTTTTATTTTCTTAGTTCTGCAGGATCACCCATTTGCGCTGTAACTCATTGGTCAACAGCATGTACTGAGGTGTCTATGGAAACAGTACACGTCATCGGATAAGGAGTGAGATATTTTTAGGCAAGGAGCAGAAAGCAGTTTCATTGTGACAGTAACAATATTTATTAATACGGTGCGTACACTAGTTTTTCCCAAAAGGAAGTTGGCTTATTTTGGAATATTACCTTGCATCAAAATCATTTTTGAATCGTTTTCTTCTTTGTAAGTCTGCGTCCAAATGCTTGTCGAGCGAGCAAGGTGGACACTTCCAGATTCTTCTGTAATAGATGAAATTAAATTCTGTTTTTAATATAACTGTTGTAAAGCAACCAGAGTACGTTTTAATTGAATAACCCTGTATGATTGCTGGCAGTGGTAGTCAGCACGATGGGGGGAGTTCCATTTATACTCCACCATGACTTCATTAAGTTTTCGTTTATTATTCACAGTAGTGCGTCTTTATTACTCAATAAAGACGCACTACTGTGAATAATAGTTTCCATTTCAATATTATATCTACATCGTGATGATGCAAAGATCTATAAATAAATAAAAATACTAATATCATAATTTTTACCTCTCCTTGGAGGTAAACTCGTTGGGGTTGCCCTCTTGATCACTTTCTTAATTGCTGAAAGCGTTAGCTGTTGTTGCCATAGCGAAAAAATAAGAAAATCCTGGCAGCTCTTCCTCTTCCCCACCAAGAACCATTGTAAGCATATTAGCCATGGTTCGCTCTGACAATGACCTTCCGAGTGCAAAGTCCATCGCCAGCAGATGTAGCTGATGTATCAAGTCCCCTTTGTCCTAAATGTGCTTATGTGTACTGCAGGGTGGTGCAAAGTTTTTGTTACCTGGCGTTAGTCAGCAACGTGCAGTTCCCTTATCTCTGCCTCCATTTTTACGGCTGGTTGACGACCACTCACATCGATACACAAGTAATAGAACTGTAATGGTTTACCTTGCAGTGCTCCATTAGCAGCAGCGACTCCTCTCGGATCATTCATATGGTCTGCCAGACAATGCAGCTTGCTCGCGTGACAACCGTGACCACGAGGAAGTCAGGTCTATAGAAGAGGAAGTCGCTGAGGAGAATCTGAACGCAGTTGGACCACATCGAAATCGCGCTATGCGGAAAAATCAGTTTCAATGACTCCGTTAATCTTTCTTTAGCAGCTTCCGTTGAGTGAATTTAAAAGCTCATGCATGTTATGACGTCATTCAAAAAAAAACTGTTTTCTACTTTAGAGGATGTTGTGTGAAACGTGGGACAAACGAGTACTGGATAGAATGTTTTTTTTTTTTTTTTTTTTTCCTTTTTATCACGAGTTATTCTGCGGGGAAATAGTCTCTCCAAGGGGAAAGGCATGGTTTTATTTTAGTCAGCTTATCTGTCATTATTATTGGCTCTGTGATGTTCATAAATTAATGGATGGAAACCATTTAAAACATTCCGTATCAGGATAAAAAGAATCTGAAATTTAAAAACCTGCTGACATAGTACATGTCAAGTATCGTCCATAATAAGATAGTTGGTTATTTTGGACTGTATGAGTAAACCAAGGTCTGTAATGCACAAAGAAGGGCTGAGGGTGGGGGGTGTTAAAGCTTCCCAGGGGAACAGAGTTTTGCTCTTATTAGCTATCTCATCGAGTGGCTTTAATTCAACAACGTTTTGGGTCCACGTTTACCAATAAAGTGCTTCATTGTGATTCAAATGTGCCAAATTGTATACTCCCCACATATACTCCACCCCTTAGAAGCAGCAACAATAGGGAGGCAGTTCGTCCCAGCTGCATGGGACTGGGTTTATAATCTGGGAAGGTCGGCCGATGCGAGCACTCCGATGGCAGTCATTGGACCAGTGTTTTATACGGCAGTGGCTACAATGGCGGGAGGTCGGAGTTATGAATATTTCATAAGCCACCCTGCCGGGACCATCTCAGGAAACGCCTTTTGCTATTGGCAAATCCCTAAAGGCCTCGACTTGGGTCAGATGGCGGCTGTTTGACGTTTCCGATAGAAATTGCTGACATATGAGAGAATGATAACTGCGACCCTACAATCGGGCATAATTAATTATAGATAGGCATCTGGTAGAGAGAGTACGAGTGGTCGGAAACCGAAGGGTACACAAAATTACTGGAAGCAGTTTGAAATAAACATTCAGGACAAATTAATAAAGAGTTCGGTGCAAGACTCTGCAAAGCCAGATGAGTGTGAGTTGTGTGTTCATCTGGTCACTTAGATCTCACACTGGCTTTGGTTATTTCTATTAGTGTAAATTTAATGAGCCGATAAAGTTCTTCAATTAGAAAAAAATCAATGAGCCAGTAAGGCGTTTAGTGAACATTTATGGAGCCATCTTTCATCTGTATGAAAGATGAGCAAAACAAGATTTTCGTGGTTTTTTTTTATAATTATTTTTCCATTTGTTGTTAACTCAATTCGAAGACATCGATCACCTTATTCATTTGTAAACTTAGCAATTGAAATAGTCTCATTTGTTTCCTGTCCTGCACAAGGCCAGAAAGTTGATAATTACACAATGAGGTAATGTCAGACAGCTGACCGGGACTACCCCAATTCAACTTACCTCGCAGAATTTATTTTTATTATTAATTATTTTATATTTATGTCAAAATCCCTATTTTATTCATTACAGTTCTTAATGTATTTTAAAATATATTAAAAGATTTATTTTAGAGTTCATTTTTAATGTTAAAGATAATATTTGCTTTTCAATCGGGTTCTTATTACAACAAAATCGATCCATTTTGGAAACCCTCCAGCAAAGGATAGTGTCTGCTCTCGTATTCTCTGCTCTAATTCCCCACTCCTTAAACTGAACAGTCCTCTAATGTCCCACGCTGATGATTTAAAGATCTGGGAAGTTTCTAGCTCATTAGATGAAGCAAACTCAAATAACTGATGACTTCTTTAAATTTTATCCAAGTTGTAACAAACTTTGTTTCTTTCGGCTTTCGTATGAATCCCACAAAATCAGCTGACTGACTACTATGGAAAATAACTCTTCCCTTTCAACTTTCTACATTTATAAAGGGACTTAATGTCTTAATATCCAAATCTCAATGTCTTCTTCCTTTAGGAAAATGTAACTTCTCCATCAAGACCTTATCCATGTTTCTGAGGAGATCATTCTGATTAGATATACCATTGTTCAATTTTTTGCGCTATGGATCCGAAATTGGGGCTGCTGCCCCTCTAATCTAAAAACCTTAATCTCTGTGAAATATTTTCTCATGTGGACCAATCTTAAATGCAGTTTTCAGCACATAAGGTGCAGGTTTCTCCTATATAGAACCTCAACTGGGTGCCACCGCTGCTTAAGATAGTATAGGTAGAGTTTCTGGCTGCCTCTTCCATCTTGGACGAAGTAGCATGGAACGCACCACCGAAAACACCTGATTAATAACTTTCTCCTGCGAATAGATTACACTCTATCGATAGATTTTTTTCCTTCTCCTTCAGTTCTCTTTATTAAGGCTCATAACATAAATTCCAGTTTCTTGATGATCCAAATTTTTGAAATTAATTATAAAAATGAGTGTCCTACTATTGATCCATTGATCAACCGATGAATAAATCCCATTCCTTCGACGTCCAAGAGAACTTGAAACTATTAATAATGATTTATACGTATTTTTATTAAATGCACACTTTAAGGTAAATAAACTTACTTATTTTGTTTGATTAGAAAGAAAAACATGTCCGAAATCTTTGGTTTGGAAATCTTCAGATTAAAAAAGGAAAAAGATGGAAGAATTTATACCTATTGACTGGGACTGGCCCACCTTCCCATGGTGTGAACGAGTACCCAGAATCATCTGTCCAGGTGACTGATGCTTCTGGGTAGCCAAGCGGCCAGACACAACAACAGAACACACACAAACCTACGTCACACACATTCTGGCCCATTTGTAGTGATACTGTTCTTCACAGACATATGAGACGGAGTTGAACAGACGTTCCAGGAGCCGCCCTTTACAAAATCACATGTCCATACATATTGACTATATTATCAACCCACATTTTTTTAAATAAACATATTGACAACTTCTTATAGCTATTCAATAACCGAATTTATAAGAATATAAATTCAACAAGTACATTTATAAATCGATTTTTTTTGTCCTACCATAAATAAAGGAAAATAAATTTAATACATCAATGTGATTTATAGCTTTGTGAACAGTGTTTTTGTAGTACATATCAGAAAACCGCTAGATGAGGTTGAATCATCTAGTGTTGTTTGCTGTATTTAAGAGCCCAGATACAAATACTTCGTGTGTATCAGAGTGCCTGCTGTCCACAGTACTACCTCATCAAATACTGATGTTGTATATCTTCAGTAGTTTCGTTATGTTTCACATACAGGAGGTGATGTGCGCTTGTCCAGCCAAATGTCAGTTTTACGTCAATTATCATTCCAAGATCTCTTTCGGTTTTGAAAATTGGGATAGTTTCAGCCTTTGGTGGGAGTTGGAAGGACCCTGGCGAGTTTTGCAGAAAATACATCATCCGGATGTTCTATTGATTCAGGCCAAGTCAAATTGCTCTTTGAGTTACGAACTGGACATACGTCACAAAATTACTCTGCAATGTGACCTTCTGGAGTATGGTATAGAAAATTAAAGATGGAAAATTTATAACGTAAGCAAATATTGCAATCCATTCTACGAAATGCAACGAATTTGTGTAAAATACCATATTATCCAGTACTTCATCGTGGTATCTTTGTCTTAGGGTTTGGCGAAGTTTTGTGTCTGTGAAAAACGGGAGGAGGGGGAAGGGAAACGGACACGAGGGTTCGGTTCCAAATTTTGTTATCACCATCAGCTCCATAATTTATCATCACTTACCCCAGTATTCCTCACTCATCACGTTCTTTCATCGCGAGCCACCTCTCCTCGCTCCCGACAGGGCTACCCCCTGTGTGTCACTACCACGGCTGCCCGCTCACAATGCAACAAAAGTTTCGCTTCGACCTCGCTCAGAGGGAGGCCCGACGGTCACGTGAGCTACTCACAAAACGTGTGTAACCTTAGAAAGAAGGTTTGAATACAAATCCCGCTCCTTGTCAACAGTCAAGTGGCCCTTTCTCAGCCACTTCTGTCGAAAAAGCGCACTTGGCAGTTTGAATGGAAGAAGTCCTTCAGGCCTTGTACAGGCGCGGATTATGTGGCTTACTGGCGTGAGTGCTATCGTTTACATTGCATTCTCGGTGGATTATCTTGTATCACGGCTGGATTAAACGCACGCGGGGCAGTTACAATAATAAACAACGCCAGCAAATGGCTGTAATTCATATAAATTACCGCTACACGATCCTCTGACATTGTAAGGGTAGTCCGTCCGTCAGTGGTAATTGAGAAAGATTACAGATTTCTTCCATCCAGAAGAAATCGTTGAAAAGATTCGTTCTTTGGACACCTTGAAGATAACTAGTCCCAATTTCTCTTACGAATTTGGCTTCTATTTTTATATTCATATAAATTATAGACAGCAAAATGTAATAGAAACAAATCTGTGAAAGTAGCTCATGAAATCCAAAATGGCTGCACTTGACGAATTCTGTCCAGTCTCTAAATTGTTTTGATGACGTCACGCAGTGACGTCACCGAAACAATCACATTATCAATGTCCATTCATTAGAACACGATCGCGGAGATGTGGGAAAGGAAGTATCGAGGACTGTTGGCACGTGTCAGCCACGTGAATCCCGCCAGATAATTTAACCGTCCTCACTGCCAAGGCACTTTGCTGTCCGCGGCAAGTATTCGTCCACAATGAACGTTCGTGGTCATCAACATCGTCTGCGCATGTAAACACAAAAGCGCGTGTTGTAACAACCGCACGCGCTAACTGCAAAGATAAAAATGGTGGGTTGGTCGTTGATAGGTTACTGCACGACATCGCTGTCATATCGGATTAGTTTCGCCAATAGAAGTAACCGGCAGACGATAAATCGTCTTCTGCTAATAATGTAATTGAATTCGCAAATAAATAGATTTAAATTAATAATTTGAAATAATTTGTGTCACTCATGTCAATCTTTAATGGGTGATTTATGACTTCTATTTAAAAAAAAAATTAATGACTTCAATAATTATACAATATTTGTTATTTTTTTTAAAGAAGAATTTATTTTTTATTGATCGAACAATTTCAGACGATTATGAAAGAAATTATCACTCACCTGCAGGATTGTAGTCTTAAAAATACTCATTTACCATAGAACTATAAGGATTATCACTGACCTTGCTAATTATTGATTTAAAGTGATTGTACATGCATGAGACGGATCCTCTTACTTTCAGTGCTACATACTGCAAGCCTCCACGATGTACCCAAGTTGCCAACCTAAATTCCAAATACTGTATATACAGTGTATGACATTATCTATAGGATAACAGGATATAATTCATTCTGAGTTTCAACCGCCAAATGTGAATGTTCACTTTTCCTTAGAGGATCCCTTGTTCCTTTTAGCATCGCGAATTAAATGCCAATAAATCATGTCGTGGGCAGCGGAGAAGCTTTCTTATATTGACCCATTTGATTGATATAAGTGGGTGACTGAATTCCAGTTGTCTATTTTTCAAACCATGAATGATGACCTTTCTAAAGGAGTAATTCTCCTTTGGAACTGGACTACCTGTAGACCAAGAAGTGAAAATAAAAGAGACCAACCTTAAAAGACTTTTAGAAGGGGCTTCTCCTCTTTCAAGTGTTGCTTTGAAGTCCCATCCGGGTGTTTCACTATTCTATTCATTCCCGCTTCGAATCTACTCTTTGACTTCATTTAGTTCGTGTTCGATGTCCTTCGCCGTAACAGGTTTGGTCACAAATACAAATGTCATACGTGTTACTCTTAAATATCCTCGCGCCTCCGTTTCACTGACCCCGCTATTGTTCCACGCGAACCATGCAGGGGCAACTGGAGGTCCGAAATGTCTAAGAAATTTACAACATACCTCGAGTCCGTCCGAATTCGACCACAATGAAACAAACGCTAACAAACGTAGCCTCGAGGTCAACGGTCAAGAAAGGCGAGGAGAAAAGCACAACACACCTGGTGTGGTTATGAAAATATTTGGTAGAATTCCTTGGAATCTAGGAAACAGAGGCACAAAATTAGAGCATGCTTTGCGAGGAATCTTTGTACCAAATAAAGATGAAATACGAGATCTGAAATACGAAATACGAGATGAAATACGAGAATAAATTTAAGAATATTAGGCTGAATTTCTCATTGTTTTTGTGGGCAGCAGAATTGAAAATATCTTGTTAAACAAGACGGTAGGGTGTTTTTTATCATTTTGGAAAGACAAAAATGTCATTAGTTAGTTCACAATTTCGATGAGAATTTAAATATCAGCTTTGGTTAGAAATAGATGCATAGAATTTGAATTTATTGCACTCAGTGGAATGGATCCGCTGGTTGGCCACCCACTGTTACGTCTCCATTTTAAATTTAAGATACACCGCATTGAGTACACATCATACTTAGTGTCTTTTATTGAAGGTTTTAATCATCTGACCCCATTTTGTCCTCTACAGATAATATTCATAAATGAAATGCGAGGATTTATTCCATCAACAGATGACTCCACCAAGATGTGACCTTTCATGACATCTGAATGTCACCGTTTTCTTGGCGAGAGACAGCACATTTGACCATTACCAACAACTCAACTATGTGTCTTATAAATCTGAAAGAAACGTTACTGTGACTTATTATATTAAAACTTTTATGAAGCCATAAAACGTGCAAATTTTTATTTCATTAAGAAGCGTTTTGAGATACCTCGGTGAATCAATAAACTCAACAACGTACATGAATATAGTGGCTTTTATTTTCAGAGAAATAAACTTGGAACACACTTCAGAAAAATACAAATATCTACAAAAAGATCTTTTCGAAATATCTCTTATAAAAATATGCCATCTACTATGCGTATGTATAAAATTATGTACAAAAAGCTGTGATAATACTGTTGATAAATAACATTTGACTGATGGAAAAATAATGTATTATGAAATCGTTAAAAATAGTCCCCTCTGTCTATGGGGACTACGTTCAACACTTATAGAATTTTGGTTTCTACCTCTCAGACGCATTGTGTATAAGAATGAATATAAGACAATGCAAATCTATAGAGTAGTGCATTTAGTGATGAAATTCACAGCATTGGAGGAGGAGGAGGAGGGGGGAGTGTTCTATTCAAACCAAAACACACAAACTGGTATTATATGATTAGTCACTGTTCGAAGTTATCATTCAGAATACGCTGGGGGAGGAGAAGCGAGTTCCCCTAGAGCCACGGCAAACATTCACCTACAAAATAAGGCAACCCTTGGAAAGCCTGAACCGGAAGTGGAACCATATGCGCCCTCTGGTGCGTCTTAACGTGTTTCTTGAGGTGGTCTTTTCTGCCAAATCTTTTCCCACACAACGGACAAGGGAAAGGACGCAATCCACTGTGGATCCTCTTGTGGCGGGTCAGCTCTTCGTTACGTGTAAAAGTCTTGCCACAGTCGGGATGGTCACATGCGAAGGGGCGTTCTCCTGGAAGAGAGAATAATTAAATGCACAATTGCTCTAACCTGAATTGAATCTAGAAACTGTATTCAACTAACTTGAGTTGTCAAAAGCCTTAACTATGTACATAAAACATTAAATAAAATTCAATAACAACGTACTTCCTCTTGTGGACTAATGCTGTTTGAGCTTCAAGACCTTTCTTCTCAATATGAAACCAATGTTTTGTACCAAACTTGATTTTTAGATATGGGTACAGATGACGCTTTTGTCAACTGGAGTATGAATTTCTTTGCTTGGTACAGAAAAAAAGGACAATCTTTGCGCTATTAACAATCAAAAAAGTATACAATATTGTAAAGAAATTCTGAAATATCCTCATTAACGCTATCGCTTCAAACCGGGTCTTAAAAATACGTTGCCGAAACGCCAACTCTGCGTACAATCGTTTCCATTTGACCTGCGGACCAGCAGTCATTTACAATTGAGTCAAAGAGTGAAGCTCGCACCATTCCGGTCGATTTAGTCAGGGGATAACAGCCTTCGACAACGGTGCCGTCAGTTTCAATAGTCACTTCTCTGTCGGCAAGAGAGTTTGCAGTATGGAGGAGTGACTTATGCCCTCTCCAAGTGAAAAGAGGCGTTAGAAGTCGACGGAGCTCTGCGAAACTCTCTTCCTTTTTTACCTGGGCCGCTTCCCGCCCGCTTTCCCGTGTCAGAAGCGCTAATAGAAATACCTGGTGTCCCGCTGTTCAGTCACCTGATCAATAGCAGACGTGATCCATTAGTGGCTGCGTGGAGAGGATGCTTTTGTCCGTCTGAGGGCCTCTCGTGTTACGAAAAGACACGTTTTCAGAATGACCACTCCTTGGATGAACAAAAACCACTTGTGGACGGCGAAATATTGCCCGAGTTGTTCTGACGCCGGAAGTGGAGACTACACAGCAGTCTTGAGTGTGGTACCTTCTGTTTTATAAGAACAGAGTCAACAATCTTGCATCGGAGTCTGTACTTTGCCTCAATCTTCGATGCGGGTTCGTTATTTTTAAACAGGGATAAAACAAACTCAAAGCCAAACCTATTTAGAACTTTACAACCGTAAATGAAAATAATGCTTCTGCTATGAATGGCAACTGTTCGCTTGAGAAGATGGCTTGATCATTATACATCGTGCCATGTTATGTTTTAATCATTTCAAATACGAGAAATTTAAGTTCATCATAGTCTGACTAATCTTGCTCTACCAAAAAGAAAATATTATTCCATCAGGATGAATCCATAATTTTTATGGAGACTGTATAAAGAGTGTAGAAGCAGTTCTCAGCCGACTGCTGATTCGCTATTTCCAGCCAGAAATGAAATCGTGGACCATGAAATGACACCGCTTCGAATCTTCGTAAAGGAAGATAATCTAAACGTTATCCTCAACCTGAAAAGTTATGGAATCTATTTTCTGAGATGTCCCTTGACCTAAACAAACCACAGGGAGGATAGCAGCAACTACTTTCATAAATCTTAGCACTGCCTGAAAGAGTAGTACTTTTTGGGACATCGTGGGTAGTCCGATTTTGTGAAATAGTGACGTAAATATGTGAGACTACGGCTCACGTGCTTCGTTTTCTACATGACTTGAAGGCACACTGCCAGCCAGAATATTAAAAACTAACCCTTTTTATTTATTTGTACCACAGTACAAATAAATAAATTGAAATCAAGGGATCACATGTGTTTATATATTAACCTGACTGTCAGCCTTGCTGTGACACCAACCAACACTCGATGTTGAACTGTAATAGAAAGAGAAATTACAGGGAAGGCGTTTCAGGGCTGTGAAGACGAATCACCAGTCTATTGTAGAGCAATTAAGGGATAATTAATATGGATTGAGACCAACCCATATCTGTTCGAATGTTGCGAAGGGTACTGTAAAATCTGAGGTGTTTTTCCAGTCATTTCACCATAAACCACTGGTTCCACTCCAAAAAAAAAAAAAAAAAGAAACAGTACTTCATTAGTGTTTGAGTGTACACGATTAGCAATGTAACCGTAATGCCAAGCCCCTACTGTACAATCCGCGAGATGTGGAATAATTGTATGGAGCGCTATCATGAAAAGTATCAACAAAAGGCTACTGCATATTTAAGAATCCCATCAGACCACGAAATACACTCGGTGATCACTCAGTTAGGACCACTCCATCCGTATGGCCTGTGCCGCACAGTTTCAGTATAAAAGCCTGAACCGCCTCCTACTGTAGAGCAGTGGTAATCTGCATTTGTTCGTACAAGTCAAAATGATAAAGTAGCAGTTAAAGAACGTAGTAAAGATATCACGGGTTTTCAAAAGGGTATGACTATCGGAGCTCGTGCGGCGGATGCTTCCGTATCGGAAATTGTGGTTAAAGGGCACGACTTGTTGGTTGCTCACTGTCCATTGTGGTTAAACTGTAGAAAGAATGGTATCGAACGAGCCAAACTCCTCCCGCTGACAGAACTGCAAAGGATTGCGAAGGGTACAGCGCGTTGTACGGAATAAGAGCCAGTCACTGTGCGACAGCTGACATCGCAAAACAAATGAATAATGCAAAAACAATATCCCAAATGACGGGGCGTTGTACACTCAAACGTGTGGGATTTCACAGCAGACGACCGAAGAGACACCCGCTCCTCACTGCTGATAATCGTCGATAGGAATGATGTGGTGTCAGCAACATGCTGGTTGGACACTGGAGGACTAGAACGAGCGTGCTGGTCGGATGAGTCCAAATACCTGGTACAACACGCCGACGGACGTCTTCATGTGTGGCACAAGCAACACCATTTCGAGGACCCATCGTGCATAGTGCGCATTAACTAGGCAGGGGGCGGTGCCTGCTTAATGTCGGATATGGTTTTCTTGCAAGAACTACGGCCCCTGGTGTGTATGGACCAACGTTTCACTGGTGAGTATACCTGCAGCTCTTAGGGGTCGTTGCACCCTGCCATGTTACATTTTTACCTGAACAGAAACGAGATCTTTCAAGATGATAATGCGCCTTGTCATCGGGCTCGCACTGAACAGAAGTGGAATGGCTCGAGGAACACAGTGAAGGTATCACCCACCTCGACTGGCCTCGAAATTCGTCTGAGCTCAGTCCAATTGAAGACCTGTGGAACGTTTTGGAACGGGAGGCGAGATACACGCAACCGTCATGTATTCCGACACCGTGGAAAGCCTTGCAGGAAACATGGCTTTCCCTGGTGTCTGCAAGGCTTTTCATGTCTTCAGACATCTAATGTAGTCAGTGATGAGACAGTTATCCGTCTGAACGGTGTCCCAACACGGTATTAGGTAGGTGATCATAATTCAATGACCACTCAGCGTATATATACATACATATATATATATATGATGAAATGCTTCATTTGTATCCCGAAGGAGGTTAGCCCTTTTCAGATGGTAATAGAACTGTTTATTACCAAAGATCATCTCTTTGGAAAGTTCAGGGAGGATGATGCTGATATATTTAGTTACCTTTCATATCCGCCCACTACGAAATGACGACGTAATGTTATCAAGTGCATCGATATGAGCATTTTAAGCTTGAGAAACCTTGAGACCAATTTCATAATATAATCTACATTACAATATTGGTCGTATCCACCTCCTTCTGACGCAAATATATATCATGAAAGAGTGCGTTAAAAGGCATTCCAATTACTTCGCCAATCTCAGAACTCTAACTGTGCTGATCGGTCATAGACTCCAGTATAATATACCTCTGAAATCTGGAACCCGACTCTCAAAAATCTGAGCCGATCAGTGAAACAAGTCTGCTTCAGGACTCGCCTGTGTTCTATCACAGAGATGACGAGACTCAACTCCTCCTTTGGCCTACAAAAATTGGCAAATCGCAAGCTTTACCTTAACATCGCCTTTCTGCACCTATTAGTCAACAACAGTCCTGAGCTCCTTGCTGCCAACTCATTCCACGTGTGCGGAGAAGAACCAGACAGCAAGTGACTTTCTGGACTGAGTGCTCAAACACTCGACATGGAGCGACTGATAACAGTGTCGCTCGATGTGGAGTGTGAACGAGTTCAGAAGAGATCTGCAGCTCAGCCTCAATATTAGAGGAAATCAAAACCACTGACATCGGCCAATTTGGACTCCTTGTTCGCACCGAGCTCTTCTTTAGAAGCTTTGTGTTGTTGAGTCGTAAAATAAATAAATTTTCTGATTAAGAGGAGTTCAGAAAAGCGAGAATGAAAGATAATTACCGTACTAAATAGTTCGGCTTGAACTACAGTCTACAGAAATACACACGCTTGAACTCAAGTGCGTGTGGCCACTCGGCTAAGGCATCCACGTTAATAGAAATACGCTGACATTTCTACTGCCAGAATGTATCTCTACCAATATATAATGTTACTGTTTTTCTCTCCTTAAGTTCAGTACGTATGTGTTCTTGAGCTGGGTGGCTACACGACAGGACACAATGTCCATCTTTGTGTTGACTACAGAAACTCTGTAAAATGCCTCGATATGTGTTTTGGTGTTTGTTTGTGTGAGTTATGACATGTCTGTGTTGTTTTCATGCCGCTTATCCATTAGGGAGCAACTAAAACTTTGGGCAACTCCTGCGTGATGATCGTTCCTAGGCACGAGGAGCCGAGCCTTATTGCACTATCTGCACGTCATGCCAGTGTAGGCTGCATGCACTGGAAGTAGTGCAATACCAATAGATGTGGACTCTCGTGCAGGCCAAGTTGGGACAGAAAACTTGTCTTAACAAGAGCACCCCACGTCAGAACACGCTCCCAAGTTCATCACTTGTGCAACTACTACGTTGTTGGACATGTCAGAGTCGTATACAGGATAGAAAGGGAGGAGGGTTATGCTGTTAGTTAAGAAACAAACAAAATAAGGAAGTGCGTCCAGCTGACATGGGTGGACAGTGCAGTTGTTGGGTTAGTACATAAGCACTGGGAAAGCAAAAATGAGGGAGGAGTGTGTTATAGGCTGATGAGTACAATGAACAACTGTACGGAGAAGTAGAGTGGGCCAATCAGATTTTCTTATAATGGGGGATTTTATAAGTCCCAGATATTGACTGGAACTTGTGGGACGGGTCACTCACACACTAGCAAAACTTTACTGGATTTATTGGGTGATTATATTCTACAGCAACGTGTTCGATAGACAACCAGAGAGGGTAATACTCTTGATCTGGTTGTCAGCAGTGATCTTTCGTGTATTAAGTATTTGCAGATAAAGGAACCACTAGGTGGCAGTGATCACAATGTACTGATGTGGGATTTAATCAAAGATATAATTACCATCGGGGGTAAAGGAAAGGATTTTTGCTTCCATAAAGGTGCCTACAGCGGTCTTAGACAATTTTTTTAAAATTCTATACAGTAGGAGAAACTGAAGTTACCAACAGCAAATTCTAAATGGGAAGCTTCAAGGAATTAACCTTGGAAGCTACTAGGCTTTTCATACCAACTAAGAAATACTCTTTAGGGTATAGATATTAAGGTATAAATGCCTAAATGGATGTCAGATAAACCAATGAGACCCTTGTCAGAGAAGAAAATGCATGGGATGAGATTAAGCAAGCGAAGGCAGATTACGAGAAATCTTGGCAATGCTAAAAAAAAAACCAGCAAAGACTAAGTATATAAACTGTAGAAGGAAGGGGATGAATTAGTTTGGGTCACTTGATATTGATGGGATGATCCTGCTCGAATAGCTGAAAAACTGAACGAGTGTTTTGCATTTACATTCACACGTGAGGAATTCTATACCGAAGTGGAAACCAGAGGCTTATCAAAATCTAATAGGGAGTTAGATGATTTTGGAGTAGAAATTGTTGAAGTGAAATAGAAGAAATGCACCTGGAGGGGATGGGATCTATCTAGTTATATTAAAGAAGGCAGCAAAGGAAGTAAGCAAACCCTTAGCCATAATTATGAGGGCATCCTTGGACTCAGGAGAAGTCCCCACGGACTGGAGATGTGCAAATGTATCCCCAATTCACAAAGGTGGTTCAAAGGGTAACACAAATAATTACAGACCAGTTAGTTTAACTTCTGATTCAGGGAAAATAATGGAGTCACTGCTTAAAGAAGCATTGCAGGATCATCTAGACAAGACAGCAGTAATAATTGAGACACAGAATGGGTTTGTTAAGGGGAACTCTTGTCTGACCAAGTTGATTGGATATTATGATGTGGTCACAAAGGAACAGGATGCAAAAAAATAATTTTGATATCATATACTTGCATTTCAGGAAAGGTTTTGATACTGTTGCACATGGAAGACTACTGTACAAATTGGAGAGGTATGGCATTAACGGCAAGTTGCTACAATGGATAAAAGGATGGTCGAGTGGGAAGAGACAGAGTTGCAATCAATGGACTCTGCTCTTCGTGAACTAATATTATTATTGGAGTCCCTCAGGGGTACTTGGGGATTCCCCGTTATGTCCAAGTTTGCAGACGATGAGAAAGATGGTAGGGATGTCAATGATAGTCAGGGCAGTACGCTACTGCAAGAAGATCTAAAAAGTTGAGCAGATGGGCTGAGAAGTGGTAACTGAAGTTTAACCTTGATAAATGCAAAGTACTTCATATGGGTAGCAGTAATCCCAGAATAACATACCAACTATGAGATACTACACTCAGGATAGTGAAGTATGAAAAAGATCTGGGGTGATAATGCAGTCAAATATGAAGTTTACTGACAGTGCAGACAGGCTGCAAGGGGTCATGAGGTTTGTCAGTGATATATATATATATAAGAATTTTGCTAGTATAGATAAGGAGGTGATTATCCTCTTGTATAAGACAATGGTTAGGCCACACCCTAAGTACTGCATACAGGTCTGGAGGCTTCATTTTAGGAAAGATGTAGAACTGCTGGAACGAGTGCAGAGAAGGGAAACGAGATTAGTGAGTGGAACAAAGGGTTGCTCTTACGAAAAAAATGCTTAAGTTCTGCAAATTGTAGCGTCTGGAGACTAGGCACCTGCGAGGTGATTTAATTGAGGTGTATAAGGCCCTGAAAGGTTTGAGCAAGCTCAGTGCTGACGGGCTTCTTGCTCAGATTACGCACTTGAGGGGCATAAATTCGAATTGAGGAAAGACAGTTGTAGAACAGATGTGTGGAAATTTTACCCCTTAGCCAACGGTTGGGTGGTTGATTGCTGGAACAAATGTCCATCTATCATCGTGGAAGTTGACAGCTTAAAGCTTAAAAAAAATTCAAGGCTGAACTAGACAAACTTTTGGCGTGAATGGATGGGTGAAACGGCAAGGTTCTTTCTTTTTTTTTTTTTTTTTGTCTGCTAATATATAAGCTTGCTTTCTTGCATCATAAGCCTATGCTAATGCTACAAGTCTACTTGTGTGTCCTCAGTTGCCTGCAGTCGGTCTTTTTTCTACAGTCGAGCATGTTGTCGCTTTTCAGTTGCAGCGTGCCGTAATAAGGTTTTTTGTGGTCATAAGAGGTAAAACCCCAATGTTTAGGGCTAAAAAATGGAAATGTACTTGCACTAACATTTTATAGAAGTTTTGGACTCCAAAATCACACAGCTCTTTGGGGAACCACAACTGTTTTTGTAATTCAATCTGGATTCTGGTCTGGACTAGTGCAGTTCTCAACTCATTGTCTTCCACCAGCCTCTTCATTTCTGAATAAGAGATGGTATTGACACCCTTTTTAATCTACTTTTTACATGAGAACCTCGGCCTTCTTCAGCCTCCCTGAAATCTTCCTTTCACGATTGCTCTCAACAAACGTTCATGTCTCAATGTGTACAATTAATTCCTCTCCTCCATCCTTATTGTCTTCCATGAGGTTCTTTCTCCGTTGGCCGTACTAGTACACCCTCGTATTTAGCTTTATCAACCTGTGGAATCTTAACTAGTCGCCTGTAGTTGAATTTCCACAGTTTCTCTTTGCGTCACAAATGCCTCCAGTTTTTTCTTCTCCATAATCACCCCCCCCCGCCCACAGTCCATAGTTTTTTATAAATTTATTTCTTATTTGTAGACATATTTAGATCTTAAGCTGCTTTTCCCAAGAAAAGCCTGGTTTATTCTGTTGATAAATCACCCTCTGATTTTCATCAGTAGTTACCTTGCTACCCAGGTACTCATGGCATTCCATTTGTTCCATCCGCCTATTTTCTCTCGCAGTATTTATATTCGCTTCACTCTACCTTTGTTTTATTCATGCTTACATTCAGAGGTATTTTGTTTTTAGAATTATGTTCACTTCCCTCAGAACTCTGTAGACATTCTTCACTGTTTGCTATGGCCAATGTAAGTGTATTAATTGGTTCTCTAATAACCCTCTTAAGCTTTTCTCAAAGTCACCTGGTATTGCGCCAGTTTCATAGATATCACTTATTATCTTAAATAGTTAAGATAATAAGTTATATCTTATTATCATCACCCAAGTTCTTAAGGAGATTCGAGCGAGTGTTGTATTGGTGCTTTAATCAACTAAAGATTGGTTAAGGCACCAATCCTGGTGCTTTAACCAATCTTTAGTTTATTCAAGACTTTGTCAAATTAAGCTCTTAGACAACCATCCTTAACTCATCTTTTTCAACCATCTGTCCTGTTTCTAGGACTCCCTTTCCACTAGTTTTCCATCAGTTCTTAAAGATACTATTTCTATCTATGCGCAATCAAGGTCTTCCACGAGTATGTTACCTTCTTGGTTTCTTATTGCTTTGTTTTTCTTTCTCTGATTTTCCTTAAGACTCTCTAAGCCTGATCATGTTTTCCCTGGTTTGTTTTTCCCTGCTTTGTATGTGGCCTCCATTTAGTACTCCCTTGCATTTTAGCTTCTCTGATTCTAGCTGGTTAAATAAATATAAATGGAAGTCTGTGCAAACTGTTATGGTAAAAGCTGTCTCTCAGTAGCTTCTTCTGATACAACTTACTTCAATTAGTCTTTCATTTATACTTGTTCCCCTCAGTATTCCCTCCCGCCCAGCACAGACGCTAATTATTGCTCTTCGACCCCATGCGGTATAAAGGTCAGAGTTCGAATTTCAACGAGACGAATAAAATCTTCATGGGAGTCTTACTCAAGTTTTTCATCCCGAAAATAGAAAACTGACCATAGAATATACTCGGTTTGCAAACGCTATGTATTGACATCTCGTGGACTTGAGTGACTTTGTAAAAGCAACCCAATCTCTCCATAGATTGTGCAGTCCAATATGGTCGCTCATGTATGTTGTATCCAGCCTAGACAAACCTATTCGATATGAGCCCAATATACTTAACTTATTAAGTGGGTTTTGTTTGATTGCGCTTGAGTTTCACCCAACCTTATGGACATCAAAAGTGAAGTAGCAATTAATGAAAATCTCGTTGCTGGCAAAATAACGGTGTTAGAAACACAGCGAAAGGACTTAAACTTTTATTTTAAATGAGTTCACGCTACGAGAACTTTTCTTTTCGCGAGTTTCGCTCACCCGTTTTGTTTCATCAAAGGGGAGGGAGGAGAAAAAAGAAGTTGAAGAGAATTGAGTGATTCACAAGAGAACGAGTCCACTCCACTTTCGTAAATGACCTGAGCATAGCGCTTTCAGTCACCTTTGCTCACACCACTCTCGCTGTAGCAGGGATCCTCGTACGAGTGTGCAATTCGCAACTTCTGCCGTGAACCTGTAACGCGCTAGCAGCGGGATTGGCCCGTGGAATTACTTAAAAGGGAAGTTTCCAGGAGGCATTTCGCGCAAAGCAATAACTATAGCATCTGTTGAATTCCATAGCCTCGGTCTCGTCTTCTCTCAAGCAAACAGAAAACACTTAATCCCTTAGCGAAACAACGCACCTGCTCGAAATATTTAAACCCCTTGGTCGTCTGGTGATAATGCTTAAAGAAGCGCCGAATTTATGATAACCCTCACATTAGCTTAATAACAGAATAATAATAGACAGAATAACAAAATAACTTAATCCCATTAGCTAAACATAACAGAAAAACTAACAAAAACACAATTAACCAAACTATCAATCTCGACCACTGTGACAGGCAGTTCATTCCAATTATGTAACAAATACACACCCAAAAGTACAATTCATGAGATCCATCCTTCTGTTACTCCCCAAACTTTGTATTTATGCCCCCTAATTCTTTTCTTCTGCCAGTGAAAATATACTTCCCTCGTTCGTTTTGCCGATTCCCTTCGGGAAATTATATACCTCTGTCAGGTCCCTCTTCCCACCCCTACGGCGTCTAGTTGCTAAGTTTTTCAATCCATATATTTTAAGCCGTTCTTCATATGGGCATCGATTAGCGTCCCTTATCAATCTGGTTTACGCCTCTGAAGCCTTTCCTGAAGCTCTGTCTTTCTTCAACTGTATCCTCCGGATCTGAACACACAAATGCGGTCTCGCCATCTTTTTATATAAATGGACAGTGGCATCCTTTTGTCCTACTTGCAATGGTCCTATGTATCATGGACAGGACATAGGGCTTTTTCCTAGTAACTTGTTTATACAGCATAGAAAATTTCCTCTCTGACTGAATCGTAACCACTACGTCTTTTTTCGTTCCGGACCACTTAACTTCACTCCCCTCATTTTGAAAATACCTGGATTCCAGCAAAAAGGCAATCGGAGAACACCTGCAATTTACAGACATTACATACGGCACAATGGTCTAAGTTGCTGATGTGCCTAAAATTCAACAACAATAACAGTAGTTCTTTTGTCCATAGTAGGTAGGACAGGATCCAGAGGGACACAAATATACAGACACAACAAAGATCAAGAACGGGGTTTCCGACCACTCTTCGGATTTCAGCGACCATTAAATATTCTCTTATCAAAGGTTTCGTTTGGCTGTGGTTAAATGTGGTCTGTTGTCAATGAGGTGATGAACAGGAGTATCACAGCTGATGTAGGAGAATCTTTTCTCATAGTTTCTTTCAAGGAATCGACATACACTCCCTTGGAGTCTCGTTTCATTTTTTTTTTTAATTTTCAGTTTTTATTAAACTAAGATCAGCTTGTTTACCTCTTATTAAAATATTTTCTATTATGTATAAACATCAAAAACGTAACATTTAAGATATTTCTAGAATATTCCAGAAAGCTGAAGAAGAATGCTGAATGTGGTGGAACATAGTAGAAGATTTCTGAACGTTGCCGATGATTCTAGAAATTGGGAGTATCGTTTCAATATTATAGAAGATTGTAGCTGATTTTAGAATGTTTTGCAATAATATTATTTCGAGAGTAACAGATGTAACTTAAATCGAACACCCGTCATCCGGAAAGAGTGTTTGGTATAATTTGTGTGTTTCTTGATAAACATGTAAGGAAATGAGCATTGAAAAGAAAAAAAAAAAAGCGCTATTGTAATTCTGTATAAAGTTATTCCTCGTGAAGTAATGGGGGAAAAACTAGGTGTTTTATTTAAAGGAGTACAAACTACCATTGGAATTCAAGGAGACTGGCAATTTCATGGAGAAATACTATCAGGTTGACCGCACCTAACGACGGAAGCACAAGATAAGACCATAACGCTGATTTCTAAACGCAATCGACAACTTACTGCACCTGAAATTCGAGCTGAGTTCAATAGGAACGGAGAAACTCCCGTGTCAACATCCACTGTAAAACAGTCTCAAACAAGCAGGACTTCGTAGTTTAACGATCCGAAAAGCCTTGTTAAAACTGGAAAATTGAAACAGTTGGCTTAGGCTAAGAGCCATCAACGTTGGCCAATTGAAGAGTGGAAAAACGTATTATGGCTAGATGAATTGAAATTTGAAATTTTTGAAGCGAAAAACATAGTTTATGTGAGACGATCAATTGAAGTAAAAATAGTGCCACATTTTGTATTAGCGGTGGTGGTCCCATCAGAATCTGGGGTTGCTTCTGTTTTTCTGCCTTTGACGAAGGAATTTTATAAAAACAATCTTGAACATAATGCAGTATCCTCTGGACTTCGTCAACGTGAAAGAAATGACCCAAAGTACAGTTCTGGGCTGTGCAGGAACTTTCTAGCAACTAAACAACAGGAGGGGGATATTGAAAGTTGTGGTGTGGTCATCCCAATCGCCTCTGACTTAAACTCAATAGAGATTTTATGGGATCATCTAGACCGTCAAGTTTGAGGAGATGTGTATATGTAAGGGCAGCACCTAAAACGTTTGTTCAACTCCGCCTCGTATCTCTGTGAAGAACAGTATCACTACAAATAGTCAGATATGTGTGACGTAGGTTTCCGTGTATTATGTGTGTGTTCTGTTATGCTCTGGCCTCTTGGCTACTCGTCCACACCACGGGAAGGTGGGCCAGTCCCAGTAAAACACGTGAAGTCTGTCCATCTTCCCAAAATTTATGGGGAACCTTGCAGATTGCTTGGGAGAATGTTGTGAAGCCACTATTATAAAAATTAATCGCCATAATGCCGATCAGTATAGTTTTTAATATTAATCATTTCAATTTTTTGATGTAAATTTTTCAGTTCTTAATTTTAAAAAATGGCTTTTAAAGTCTTCGTGAGTTATTCCCAATTTTTTCTCTCGCTCGGTATACAAACTGTCTCGTGAACGCAGGTTAATATCTTAAATGTGAGCACACATTTAAGATATGCACTTGGAGCACAACAACCAAAAGTAATCGATACGTCAAAAACTATCCCAAACAACCATCCCAGCGTCGCACTTAAACTGTTTATCTCAATGTGGGAGATGATGATCGAGGTTGGTTGTGGTCCAGAGATAGCTATCACGTTGACAAAATATTGCACGGCCCACTGTTAATTGAATACTGTTGCATTAGTGGTTGTGAGCTTTTCTTGTAGGGTTAACACCAGATCATATTAGCATTTATTTATTGCAAGATCACCTCTTGAAATACAATAATAAACTGAAGAAAAATATAAATAATAAATCTTAAATCGAGATGAGTGAGTTGACAAAAATGTATGCATTGTGTATGATAATTTTATACGCGAGTTCAGTATGCAATACCCCTGATGGTTTTGATGAAATAACTTAGTGTTAACGAAACTATCTGACGTTCCTTCCATAATCTCCGCTTCCTCCTCTCTATTTTCAATTTGGGCATGTTTTTGTGGTACACCCAAACGTACAATAATCCGAACTCGCTTTATTCACTAAAGTATTAAAACTCTCACTTCAAGTTCAACAGAAATGGACGTGCTACCATCTTTCTAAATCTTCATCGCTGCATCCTGAAAACAAACTCTACCCTGGCTCATATTTTTCGCATAAACTGTTGAACGTAAAATCTTTTTACCTGATGCTCTAAACAGGTTTGATTTCGTTACTGATAAAAGTACCCAATAAAATAATATATTATCCCTGAGCTGTTCTATATGTATTAGTATAGATTTTGCAGTTCCTAGATTAGATATGTTAAAATCTTTTAACATGTATAATCGATTCTCTCGAAATCGATTCTTTCACCAGTTATAACAATTTTAAAAACGGCAGCAGTAGAGTTCATTTATTGATGAATACATAATATCCTACTCCTTATTTCCCTTTGATGGACATCTGGATCTTGAAACAAAGAAAGTTCCATGGGGAAGGTCTACGGTTTCCAAAGGCTTATTTAAGACCGTCTACCAAGAACAACAAATGCTTAAAGCAAATATACGAAGTTATGAAAATTCACTTTGAATTCCATATTTTAATTTATTCATATTTAATCTCTGTTGTCTTAATTATTCGCTTCAAAGCCCTGTGCATACGTACCCTTTGATATTCCCTGTCAGAGACTTGCTATTTTTTAATCTCCTCTTTTCTATCTTCTCAAATTCGATGACACTCATTTATAGACAAGCTCACACATCTCTATTAAGGATTACGATGACCATATCTCTCTTGGCACAAGCACATTACAAATATTGCTTCCTCTGCATCTAAAAAACTTGGTTTTCTCTTTCGCTCTCGGCGTTACTTTTCTTCCAAACAGTTGCTCACTCTGTACAAATCGCAAATCCGCCCTGCCATGGAATATTGTTCCCACATCTTGGGTGGTGCCCCCAAAACCTCTCTCAGGCTTCTTGATTGCATTCAGAAGATGGCAGTTAGGTTAATTAATGATTCATCTCTAACAGAGTCTCTTCACTCGCTGTCTCATAGACGTACTGTTTCTGCCGCATGCCTCTTCTACAGATACTTCCATGGGCACTGTTCTTCTCAATTGGCTTCTATAATTCCCGCCCTCTCTTTCAGAACAGACCGAACACGTGCCACCACCAGCCAACATCCATTTACTGCCCAACTTCAAACCCACAGAACCAACTTTTCATCTTCCTCGATTATTCATTCAACTTCTGGAACAACCTTCTTTCATACTTCAGGTTTTTCATCAAAAAAAAAAAAAAAAAAAGCAATAAAAATTATTCTAGGTATGTTTAAGCAATTCAACAAGATGATGTGTTGAATCTATAGCCACCTAAGTATCCCATGAGATACTTAAGGACATACTGCTAAATCGTAAATACATTACTAATTTTAATATATTTTGACATAATATCGGTAGAAAATTAATAAAAAAAAACATTAAATTAAAGGAAATGCTGAATCTGCGTGAAAGATAATTTTTAGTACTATAAAGCGATTACAAATTACTGCAAATAACAAACAATAATATTATCTAGTTGTATACGTTTCTAGATACTTTGCTGAATCCTATCATCAGGTAAAAAAAAATGAAATGAATAATAACTATTTTCTTCGTTTTTTTTATTTTAAATATTAAATACAGTACTTAATTAATGATTATTATTTATTTTAATATTATTTACTATGAAAGAACTTAATTTTATTTATATGGGAATAAGCATTTGAATATTCACTTGCGAATCCCCAGATGCTATCAAGTTAGAGATTACGGCTGGCACCAGCAAACTCTTCTTATGTGAAAAGAAATTGCTAACTAATTGAAGACTGAGCAGAAAGCCTAATAACCGTTGATATTTCGGGGATTTGGTAGTAAACCGACCTTTTTGTCTTTTGGATTCCACTAGTTTGGTTGGTAATTTCTTGCTTCCACGTGAGGAACAGATATGAGCCATTTTGTGAATCGCAGTATAAGCTACTCAGAAAAAAATGAGCCCCTTTGCAGGAGGAGTCAAGCTATAGGGATCTTCCACAACAGCCGACCGGGCTAGCCGAGTGGGTAAAGTACCTGCCCGGCAACCCAAAGGTCGCGGGTTCGATTCTCGCCTCGGGCTTGGATCAAAGTACTGCAAAAACCTTGGGAGGTGCAATATGGCCACAGAAGCCGATGCGCCAACAACTACCAAATCAAAAAAAAAAAAAAAAAAAATCTTCCACAACAGGGAAGAAGAAGAGAAGCTCGTAGGAGGTGTTGATGGGCTGCACTGAGACTTCTTGATATATACGTAGAAGGAATGTTGTTAAACAGTTATGGGTTTCCCCATCTTCACCAGATGATGGGATGCTCTTTTGTGTATCTCTTTCTTATTTCTGCTATGTCTTCATTTCTGTTTCTGCTCTCTCTCTCTGTCTTTCTCTATCTTTCTATGTTTATACGTACAGGAAAACGGGAGTGAGTGAGAATCCAGAATAAGATTTAAATTTATAATCTTTGTGGAGCCTCTCAGTTGCATGAAACATTAATACTCTTTCTTCTTCCAAAGAGGAGTTGTCAAGACCCTTTCGGTAATGCGAAGTAATACTTATAGCTGTCAGGCCGTCTTTTTATACATTGTGCAGCCAAGTTTCATCAGCAAGAAAGAAAGCTTAAAACCTACACACGAGAGACAGAGAAGGGAAGTAACAAAAGGCAAAGCGGGAAACCTTTGAAAGAGAGTTAATCATATTTCGGAACAGCTCTTGTTCGACTTATATCCTATTAAAATCCATTTCCTCCTAATGAAAAGTAATGAACTGCAGTCAGTCTTCTCGATATCCGAAGCATCCCTGATTCTGTTGTAGGAATTCAATCTCCTGTTGGGGCTAAGAATCGATGGGATTTGCTTTATAACTATGAAATTTCTGTCATAAACAGATGCTTTTTTATTTACGTAGGAGAGAGGAACAGTTCAAATTAATTTGCAAGTGCTTAGCAAAGATGCATGCGAAAAAGAGGGAGAATAAGCACAGAATGTGCCTTTAGATGCTGCTTACAGTTGTGATAATGCAAGGATGTTGTTTAGCAAAAAGTTGAAAACAGAAGGATGTTTTTATCAAGTCACTTCACCATCCATAGTTGGATGAAAAGGTTCAGGCTAATCCTGAAACTGGTTTATTCCTTACACTTATCTGTAACTCTTTTTAAACATGAAATGGATTACGTTATTATATTTTAGAAGTTTCATTTTATTCTAATTGATCTTTCAATAATAAACCAAATAAAAACATCACGTATAATTAAAAACAAGATGGTTCTTCAGCAAAAGTGGAACCGGCAATGTTTAGTTCTCTTCTCCTCATCTAAAGTGAACTATAATCACTCACCTGTGTGGATCCTCACATGACCTTTCAGCTGCCCGTTGTTGCTAAACGACACGTGACAGTGAGTGCATTGAAATCTCTTCGGCCGCTGCTTCTTCACCCTCCACCTTGAGGAAACCGCTGGATCCAGAACGGACGGATTCGCATTTACCGACGCAATTGGCAGCAGAGGCTGAGAAGAATCCCAAGAAGGTGAGGCTACGGGGAGCAACTCGGAGATGTGACTAGGGGGCAGAGACGAGCTGCTGGTGGCCGTTTCACTGGGGCTGCTCCACAGAAGATGCCGCACGTCGGCACTTGGATGAAGCGATCGAGGATCTCTGGATGTTAACTTGGCTTCTGTAACGGTGTGTGGGGGAAGCAGGGACTGTCCGTTAGTGGCAAGAAACGATGTCGCTTCGTTTGTCGGAACCAACAGTTCAGTAGAGATACGGACGGAAGATGCGGGGTAGACGGGATGAAAGGAGGAAGACAGTTCGGATAATCTTTGCGAATCGTGAAGGGACGGGAGGCCTCTCAACAAATCGGGCCTTCCCTCGGCATCTTTGCTTCCTTGGGATGACGTTGCCCATGGTCGGAAGATGGAGGATTTCCGACGAACCTCTTTAAACGCCATGAAAAGTGCGATCCACGATCAGGCTGCGGCGAGGTACAAAAACGCTACCGATGCTTAACTTTTATGGGCAGATGGTCGCGAAATAGAGTTCATGCTTCTATTTAGAGCGACCATTTTGAATACAAGCGAGAAGGACACAATAGCTGGGGACGAGATTGGCCACTTTTTGGTGCTGGGACGGAGTCGGCGGTAGGTGATGGATGGACTCCAGCTACGGGACCAGGGTCTTATTCCCGCCCCGACTCGAGGAGCGTGACCAGCTACCGGAAGACAATAGGGCTGCTACAATATCGTGACACTGTCGGCGGGCCCGTCCAAACCAATGGCGGGTGCGAACCGAGGCGTGAACGGGTCTTCAACCGAGTCAGTTTGCTAGGGCCGGGAGGCGTGGCATCTCCTTGTCGTCGGCTGCTGTAGAAGCCAAGTGCCCCTACGGAGGGGACCATTGTCGGCCCATCGCCCCCTCTAGACTGGGCCTGACGGCAGTGATGGGAGGGGTGACAGCGACAAACGCGTAGATTTTTGCCGAAAGCGGTGGAGTGGTAATCATCGTTAGCATGGTAAGTTGATACGTGCAATTAATTCGCATCTAACGATGTCGTTTTGGTATCGGCACACAATAGTCACATCGCCCTAACTTGACGAATCGTATCGATAGTAAAACACAAATAAATACTTATTATAATGCAGACAGTGGGATAATGTCGATATTTCAGTATTCGCTGTCATTTCCAAAAAAAATTAACTTGCTGATATAATCGAAGTTCGTTATTAGGAATATTAATGACTTTATGAATTCGTAGGGCTATCGGTTTCATTAACCTCCCTAGTTTGTGGATTCGCAGAACTAAAGCAAACCTACGTTTCCAGTGTATTTCGTAAAGCGACACCTATTATGAGAGAGAGAAAGAACAAATAACTTTTGTTACCACCGTTTGGCTCAAATGAGATCAGGTTTTAATATTTCTTCGTAAAAATATTTCTATATTGGGTAATAAATAATTAGGAAATCGCAGTATTATAAAGAATCCTGTCGAGCTTTAAATAAATATCTTATTCGACATTTTTATTCTCTTAAACTGGTGGTATTTACTGAGCAGCCCTTGGGCTACTTTTTTCCCTCTTTGTCACCACTCTTAATTTAATGGTAAAGGAAACATCTGACTACCAGAATCATGCGCCATGTATCTTCTGCGCATCAAAATAAAGATAAAATGTGGTCATAGACCACATTATCCTAAATACAGTATCAGTTATTGTAGCTAATTGTTATAGTTATCTCATTAAAACTTTTTTTTTAATTATAACCCTATATTATTATATATTACTTTCTTCTTACTATCTTTATATTACAAAAAAAATATAAAGAAGAAATAGGAAAAAATAGTAAACACGAAACATAGATTATAAACAGTGGCATCACCAGCACAGACCAAATAAACTCACCAGAATCCCTTCTTCCCCCTTTATGACTTTTAAATAACAGTAAAGACCCGAACTTGGGGAAGGGGGCAGTTGGGATCTTCCCCTCTCCGAGCCAGTACTCTTCCCAGTGAACAAGGAAACGTGCCCTGAAAATTTCGTGTTCATCCGACTTTTCCTTCTCGACTAATGCTTGGATAACCGAAACTTATAGATTTCTGTAAGGGTGAGGGAATTGGGGAGGGAATGCTCAACTGGAATTGATCCTAAAACCTTCCCAGGAACTATCAGAACATGTGCTTAAAATTTCGTGTCGTTCTGACATTTCCTTGACGAGTAACGGCTCGTATGTCTAGAGATAACTTGAGATGAATGGATGACCATTGTTATGCAATAATCTTGCTAATAGGTCAAAATATGCCCACTGAGAGTCGAGTTTGTATATGCGGACGGATATGAAAAAGTGCACTCTGCGCATTTCAGAAAAACTTTGGGAATTTCTCGGAAGGAAACATCAGGGAACTAATGGCCGAAGAAGTGACGTCACTAAACGTGTTATCATAATTTATGTACATCACTCATGAGCACCATGTGATGCCAGTGTGTGAATGAGAAAGTTTTTGAACTGGGTACATGAAACACTAAAATTGTTTCGTCATTAATTTTACTTCCAACGAATAAAGAGTCAGTTTATTGCTTTCACTTCTCTAAGGATTCATCACCAAATTAAAGATGCGCTCTGTCGTGGAGTTAGAATGTGTAACTGATAGAACGAATTCTATTAATTTAACAGATATCAATCAGTCAATAAGCAATGCAATCTCCGTCCCTTTTAGCATCATGCGGAACGCAAGATTTGCATTTGTAAATCGGAACAGTCCCGATCCAGTCTGAACAATTGGTAGTCCTCAAAAGATGCCAAATAAAACGCGAGAGACAGTTATTGACTACGGCGAGACACCGATTTATACGAGTGTTATAGTTGTGTGTGTACCAAAGTCACCTGTGGAATAAAAAAAAAAAAAAAAAAAAGTTCAGTACGATAAATCTACTAGCAAAATCGCTAAGAATCTAGAGTTCTAGTTGTATATGAATAAAGAAAAAAAAAAAACCGACACAAAACAAAGGATCCTTACTTCATAGAAATCCCATCAAAAGTGGCAGACGAGTTGAACATGTACTTTTTAATAACATTTTACTTTTGAAAGTCCGTTGGAACTAGGGCTTACGATCCCGGGATCCCGATCATTTTTTTCCGGTATTGAAATACCGGTATCGATACAAAAAATACCGGTTTTTCGGTACTAATATAAAAAAAAAAAAATAGTTTATAATTTAATCACATAAAGATTATAAAATCACCTTTATGTGATTATTACGTCGTTACCTCTACTAGCAAATGTTCGATAAATCATCGATAGGACACCACGCAACATTGCAACCTGTCCACAATTCTCGGACAACTTCATGTCTGACCGTATCTTAACTCCCAAGTCCCGTTCCTCCACTACTGACTATAGTTCAACTCCACCAAGCGTATAAGTTATTTTGGGGTTGCTGTTCCCCAGGTGTAAGACCTTGCACTTTGCTGAATTAAAGCACAGCTACCACTTTTCTGACTATCCTGAAGTCTGTCCAGGTCGCTCTGAAGAAACTCTCTTGGCGGCGATCATTAACTACTCTACTGATCTTTCATCATCTGCAAGTTTAGACCCCACTCCCTCTATCCCCTCATAGATGCCATTTAAGATAACTAAAAACAACAGTGGTACCAATACTTATCCTTGGGGAACTCCACTTCTTACATTAACCCAATCTGAGGAATAACTATTTATCACAACCCCCTGCCCGGTGCCCTCAAGCCATCGTGCTATCCATCTAAGGATTTTGCCTATGATTCCAGCCTGCTCCAACTTATAAAGTAACACGTCATGTGGGACTGAGTCAAATGCTTTGCTGCAATCCAAATAAAAATGTCGAAGTTATTCCCTAAATCCAGCTCACGAGTGACCTATCAAAATGATTAACCATATTTGTTAAACATGATTTTCCCCTTATAAAACCATGCTGTGTATCCTACAGAATTCCGTTTCCATCTAAATGATCCTGAATTCCACCCTTGATCACTGCCTCCATGATTTTCCTACTACTGAAGTTAGACTGGCCGGTCAATAATTCCCGTTACACTCCTAGAACCGCCTTTATGTTCCAATTTACGCCAATCCAACGGAATCTCTCCTGTCCAGTGATGCCATAACTTAGTGGTTCAATGCACTCACTTGCCGCCTCCTTTAAGATTATAGGGTATATGCCATCAACCACAGTAGCCCTACTCGCCTGTAGGCGTGAAAGTTCTCATTAAATAATCATTTGAAATTTCAACGTCATTAATTACATTTTTTTTCAACTTCACTTCCATAATATCTCATTGACACAAAGGGATTTTTTATGTAAATATCGATGCAAACTAATTGTTGAGTTCATCTGCAACTTCAACATGTTATCTAATACTATCCTACGTCCATTACATAACGGTCCAATCTGATTTGTCCTTCTGTTCTTTGCATTTATATATGTGATGAATTCCTTAACTGCTCTCTTATTTATTCCTTATCCCCACTCTTTGCTCTCTCCCAGACTCAGTAAAGATACTATAGTGAAAATTATACTTCGCTTAATAAAACGTATTTCTCCTTCAGAAAATGATGAATATAATCCAACCATGGAATACCAACGTGGAACAGAACATCAGCGTTCCGCAAATTCTTTCCAAAATAAGAAATTGCCCGACTCCAATGAGATTTTAAAAGATGAACTTGAGTCGGAAATTAATGAAATACTTAACTATTTTTGCTAAAAAAGTTCAAAGCCTATAAAATATGGACTGAGATCGTCTACGATTATCTCAGTACCAGAATAGAATCCGAAAGGGCCTTTTCTGCCGCTAATCAAATATGTATCAAAATTAGATCCATTTTAAACGAACATACTATTGATTGCTTATGTTTCTTAAGAGCTCACCTTATTCGGACAAGTAGTGTGGATGCTTAAACATAACTAAACTTTGCAGTAACAATGTGTTTTTTTTGTTTTTAGAATAACTGTATTTTTAATTATTTTTTTTCAGAATATTTATTATTGAAATAAATATTTATTTAAAACATGAATTCAAGTAATTACAGTACTTGTTTTTTCCTTACTTTATTGCACCTAACTGTCATCAAAATTTATGGAGAAAAACGTTTGTTTTTGGTATCCCGGTTTCATAAATTAAAAATACCGAAATACCGGTATTAAGATTTTGACCGGTATTGTAAGCCCTAGTTGGAACCATGGACGAACAGTGTCAAAGAGTTAGATTATGACGTAGAGGGATTCAGAGGACAACCAGATTAAGAAAAGGGTGCTGATCGATATCCATGCAAAAAACCGCTTAGAAGATTCGGTCTGCGACACTTAGGTGGACTCGATCTAGGTATATATTCCTGAAGAGGATCAGTAAAATGAACGAATGAAGTATATTTTCACTGGCACGAGAGACAAGAATCAGGGTACACAAATATGAAATCTTTCAGTGAGTAATGGGATGGATCTCAAGGAAGTTTACTTGCGAGCAGCACGTAGGTTACTGGAATAAATTACCTGCCAAGGGCCCAAGGTGGAGAGATTTTGGTTATGTTCAATGTGTAATTTATATTTCTATTCTATTTGAAGTATACAACTTCACCCCTGTACGGCGTATATGCTAGTTGGTAGGTAAAATAAGGACAAATCTAAATAACAAGTACACGACAGAGTGAAATGAATACAATAAATTAAGTACTGCACAACACACACACACACACATATATATATATATATATATACAAGCGTAAAATATAATATATTTATACAAAAAATATAAAATATATACAATAACCGGATCATAATTGGAGCGCAGCAACATCACCTCTGGAACAGAGGCGATGCTGCTATTCTTTGGCTGCGAGGAAGAGAAATAATTTCCGAATGGGTTGGTACGTCCATTCCGAATATAAGCAGATTTTCCAAGGTTATGATGTTGGTCCTGATTATGATTAATTCCCAGAAGGTCCAGTTAAAGAAGGTATATGGGATGGTTCTTGAGATTGAACGGTTTTCCTAGTGTCCTATTTAGCCATCTTAGGATTCAGTATTGTATGCTAAGGAAGCTTTTGAGTCGATTGGACGATGCAGAGGACCAACCAGATGAATGGAGTGCAACCGAGGTGAGACATCAGGACATATTGAGTAATAAGGCAAGGATAGTAAACACCAGTAATTTCTTGCTTTTCTCTCCAGAGGGCTGAAAGGGTTTCTTTCTTGGTCTTGAAAAGTGCCTCGAGAAGGTGAGTTGTTGATTCCAGGTAACTCTTAAATCTGTGTGATGCTGGATGAATTGGATCATCACTTTTTGGCGATGGAAAAAGTATTAGCAATTTTTTATAGATGCAGAAAGGATTCTTTGCATTTATCGAAAGTGTTTGCTCCTTTTATTAGCAATTCTAATATTAAGTTCGTTAAAAACATTCAATGGAAATTAGCATATCATGTGATCAGCCATTCGACAAAGGCGGAGTCTATCTGTCCACTCCTGGATTTGCTCATGATCAACTGTATATCGCATTTCCTGGAGCAACTTTAAGAAATGGTATCATCAAAGTTCAGATCGAAGATGACACGCAATAGACTGAGATCTCACTCAAAATTCTACACAGAATATTGTTTATCAAGAAGTGTTGCTAATAATAAAATTAAAGGAAAATGTCGCAATGTTTAATTTTATTTTATTAATCAGAAATTACTCAGAGGTATTGCTAGTATTTTCAATTAACTATTCTCTTCTTTTATCGAACAATAATATTTGTAATTCGGTGGTAAAATATTTCTCTACATTCAAAGATATTTTAGCCTTTTTGCTATTTAGAGTTAGTATTACGATTATAAGTTTTTAAAATTCTTTTAATAAGATGGATTTCCGAGGTATTTTCTTCTGTTTTTCGTGCACCGTATGGGCATTTCAAAACGTTCTTTATTTGCCTTTATTTCGTCCGCCTCCACCCACGATATCTCTCCCTTTTTCTTTGCCACTATCTGAAGGTTATGATGGAGTAATCTTCCTATTAATTTTTAACGCGGGGTTACCACTTTGGCACAGCAAATTCCAATCCCGGGAGAACTAGGTGGACATATAAAACAGGACCTTGCAGCAATGAACCCAGAAAAGAATACTGACGTTTATGGAGTCCGAAGTTTATGGAGACCTATTAATTAATTACAAAAATACTCTCAAGTAACTTGGATAATAAGAATAAAACGCTAGAGCCAAGTCTGTCCATCTTCACCTTCGTGAAATACGGCCAGTTTAAAATTAAAAACAACTGAGTGGAGGAAAATCTGTTTTATGAACATCAAAGGAAACCCACGTAACCAAACAGGAAATATTTGCGACCGTGGTGTTTCAGAGCGCTGACTCTTCATTTTTTGGTCCCATCATGTGCGATAAAAATAAGATTGGTGCTGATCCTACTTTATTGCACATTACGGGATATTGTCAGGGAGAGGCAGCCAGCTACCTCATGAGGTACGAAGCCGACGGGCCCTACGAATACGTTTGTGAGAAGCCAGTGGCAAAAGGCTAGCGTTGATGGTGGTTAGGAAGTGCGGAAGGGTACTGAGACGAGAATGCCCGGAGGCTGATATATTGGACATTTGCGGGTCAGCGTTTTCAGTGCAGAGTTTCCCGGAAGTCGTTTATTAGCGTGGTACATTCTGGGAGGATCAGTACAAATACACCTGTATGGCTCGAAAAGACTACAAAAATAAGATGACGAGGACTTTCACGATGGACAGTCGGTTCGAACTTCAATTTTTAGCAGTCGGGAGGAAGATTCGTGTAAATGTACGAAACAAACAAATTGGCAGATTTTCCGTGCAGTTTGCTTAAGCTATTCCCATCCCCTTTCCAGGAACCATCAATTCAGCTATTCAAGGTTTTCTTTTTTTTTACTCTAAGGGTAGATTTTATTTCACAATACGCAGCCTCTGATTGGATGTTCGCTAAGCCAATTAAAAGCGGCCCGGTATTTGCACGTGCTTGTGTTATGAAGCGGGACTACGTGAGAGATATGGGTTATGAAAAGATGCACCATCCGTGAAGAGTGTGGTGAAAAACGAACCTTTCACTGGAGGGGTGCTGTGCCTCTTGTAACTGGGCTATAGACATGTCAAAACCCCCTAACAGCTGCCGAAATACGTGGGCTCTTGCTCGAAACGTTTCTGATAAAAGTGAGAGAACCTCACATTTAGATGCGTGCAATCTGGCACTAAACTCCCCGCGATACAAAAGATCGTTGGGGACCCACCCCACAGTCCAGATTGTAAACATATATCACAAACTGTTCTCTATATGACAAGCCCCTGCAATTTCCGTATTTTACAAGCCCAAATGTCTGCAGATTAACCGATATTACTGCAAACCCTACTCCAAGAATCTCATTAGTCTTCCCCTTCATATAACTGATAGACTTCCGTTGATCGATACTCAATCAAACGAAGTTTGTAATAACCCTAAATCTGGATTCGTATTCTTTTAAACTTTTTCGCTTCTTTGAACGTTTTCGTCATATGAGAATAAATATTGACTTTCCATAACCAAAACTTCCACTTTCTCTCCACACGTTCTCCTCCCTTCTTCAGCTATACTTTTGCGCGTGTATCAAATAAAACTTGAAACAAACGAACGCTGAAAATACGTACAAGTTTGAACTCGAAGAGTAGCAAATTCAACGCCCAAAAAGTTCAGAATTTGCTATCTGTTTCCACCCAGTTTAATTTGTGAATATGGAGATATTGGGGGAGTCTTACGTTGATAAATTCCTAACGAAAATTAAACGCGTTTATTCAAAACGGCATTCCAGAATTATTAACTCTCGGACGTATTAATACAGTGCTGTATTTGGTTAGTCATAACTGGATGCTAAGTGGCTTTCTTATTTATGATCTTTACGTTCCTTACTTTGTCTCTTTGTGGTGGGAGAAAAACAGGGATACCCGGAATTAAATCTCCATATCACTACCTAATATAAAAGAGAATACCATTAATGATTTCTAACTACAGAAAAGGATCACGTGGTTAGTAATCTTATTAAAAAAATAAAGTTGACTTATAAGAATGCGCATACAACGATCAAATGTCTCTCTCTGTGCGCATAATACGAAAGCAACTACCATTAGCTGCTTCTAAAGGCCACAGCGACTCTTTCTCCTTTGTGATAAGTAAATCTGCCTTGAATTTGTCGCAAGAGCGTATCTCCCAAGAGAGCGAGCGAGAGAGCGCTTGTTATCTGCTTTCTCACCTTTCTACCTGGCTTGGCCGATGAATTCGTCGCAGCCGTTCCTGTTAACTTGATCTCTACCATCCGTAGCAGTTAGGGAGGAGCCGACAACAGCCGCTGCTCTTATCGCTGTCGGCACACTTTTGTCAGGAGATCCTTTTAAGGGTCGCCAGAAAATCACGAGACCATGTCGACAGCTCCGCCACAATACTCGACATCTTGATCCAGGAACCGCCCGGTTTGTTCTTGGAGACCCATTGCGGAGAACCCCCTTCACGAGTTTTCACCAAAGTCACGGTCACGCTTGTCACCGCAGTTTATGGGCATTGTTGCTATGGCGATATAAATGGCCGCCGAACTCGGGCATAGCTTGTTAGTGGACATTTGTAACAGAGTCTGAGTGTCCATGAAATCTCGGCTACTGAGCCACTGACACCCCATTACCTGTGTATGAAGCGATGTCACCCTCTGTCAGGGGCTAGTCAGCCGTAAAAATGTGGACTGCCTAGACCGCAAGCACAAATAACGCGGCTTCTTTAGGCACTGCCGTAATCACTATGTATCGGGAAGGATCTAAAGCTCGGTGACCTTCGGCGGCATTAGGGACCTCTGGAAGAACTCAATGGAGTCGTTACATAGTTTAGACCTTCTCTGGCATCAATATTTACTGCGATTTGTGGGATTTCGCTTTATTGTCATCTTACATAGAGATAAGTCACTTCTAGCGGCTATACGAGACTTGCCTATATGATAAGGTGGGAGGGGGGAGCTTCTAACAGTTCGTGTCCAAGAAATGAGATGACCTTTGGAAACAGTTTTTGAATTTAACCATTGGCAAGGGCTGAAGACTTTATTAGCTGACTCTCGAATGGAGTTCAAAGTTGTGAAAATTTTAGGCTCTGATGAGGACTAATATTCTTTTTTTCACGAACCTGTGTGTCTAACTCGACGCTTTTATTATAATGTAAAAAATATTATAATAAATATATAATTTAATAATGATATTGTAACAGCAATACGAGCAGCCTCGATAAGAGAATACTGACTTATCCAGATGGCACAAATATAAATCTACGCTAAGAAAGTTAATGCCTGCTGAAATTAGATGAATGACTTCATAAAAGTTTAAAAATAAATCCTCTAAATGCGCCGCAATTTAATATTATAACTAAAATAAACGTAGCCACTCAAAATGTGACTGTGCCCTTGGTATCGTTCTCATACCCACAGACACTCCAGTTTCCAACTTTTTTTTTTAAATTCTGACAATTATAAAAATCATATTAAACGTATTCATAAGTAAGATTTCAGCCAACTTGGATTAATTGAAAGATCTTGCTGTTTTGCCAGTAACTAAGTACGATTAACAATAGCATTAGTAGTGGCAAATGATGCAAGAAAGCAAGCTTACACATCATCAGACAAAAAAAAAGAGCCATCCTAATTTCACTAATTCATTTCCATCAATAGTTTGTCCAGTTTTTCCTTGAATGTGTTTATGATATAACTTCCACGACGACAGATGGAAGTTTGTTCCTGCAGTCAACCACCCGCTGGATAAAGGCAAACATCCGCGCACTATTATGCAACCGTCCTTTTTCAATTTGAAATTGTGCTCCCTCAAATGCGTATTCTGAACAAGAAGAATCTCCTCCGTATTGAGCTTGCTCAAACTATTCAAAGATTTAAACATCTCAATCAGATCACCTTGCAGGTGCCTAGTCTCCAGACGCTGGAATTTGAGAAGTGGAGCCTTTCTTGGTAAGTGCACACCTTTGTTCACTACATTCGTTACCATTGTATGTACTCGTTCCATCAGTTCCACATTCTTCCTGAAATGAGGCTTCCAGACCTCTGTGCAGTACTCAATCTGTGGCTTGACTATTGCCTTATACAACGGGATAATCACCTCCTTAACCCTCCTACAAAATTTCTCTATATCATTGACAACACCCCTGACCTGCTTTGGGAGCCTGTCTCCACTCTTCAGAAAACTTCACATCTGAATGCACAATACCCCCAGGTCTTTTTCAATTTCTACCACCCTAAGCGCCACACAGTTGGTACATATCTCTGGGAGTAACTTCTACCCATATGGAATACTTTTCATTTGTCAATGTTAAACTTCAGTTGCCACCTCTCAGCCCATTTGACAAACTTTTCTAGATCCTGTTGTAGCACTGTACTGTCATTAACAACCCTGCCAACCTTTGTATCATCTGCAAACTTGGACATGAAGCCTGATATACCTTTGAAGAGTATTTGGTATGAAACGCCTACAAGCTTCCATGATTAATTCCTTGAATGATTTTCGTTTAGAATTTCCTAATGGTGGCATCATTAGCAAATGATGCCACCGTAGCCAAGTGTTCAAGCGCGAGGGGGCATAAGTACATGTGCTTTAAGTGACAGGCGTTTAAGCCAGTGACTGCTAAATACGGTACTGTTTCTCGTATTCTCCGTATCTTGTGAAATCCCCTGACTTCCTTACTATAAACATTTTATTATCTTTAACTAAATCCCATATCAATGCGTTGTGATTCCTGCTACCTAGTGGTTCTTTTATCTGCAGATTCTTAAAGCTTGAATAATCACTGCGTGTAATCAGATCAAGAATATTATTATTTCCTCTGGTTGCCTCTAGAATTGCTGTTGTAGAAAACAGTCATCCAATAAACCCACGAAAGTCTTGTTCGTGTGCGAGTAACCAACCCAGAAGTTCCAGTAAATATCTGAAAAGTTAATGTCCACACATGTCACTGAATGCACTGCCCAAGATTTTATATGCATAACCCCTCCTTCCTCTTCTATATTTCCTTTCTCTGCACATTGTACTCCCCAAATTCCAGTTCTGCACTACTTATATCTGTGTGACTCGACGTCTCTGATATCCCAATAATATCCGCCTTTGATGTCCTGACCAGCACTTGAAATTTATTAACTACACTCCTAGCATTGGTGTACATGCAGTGTATACATGAACTTGTTCTTTCATTTAGTTAACTTATCATAGCTCCTGTGTTTACTTGTTCCATGATGGCAGTCCATCCTGTTAACAAGCACAGACCAGTCGAAAAAAATTCTACCCCATGAACCTTTCACAATCTCTCTGGGCCGAACCGATTGACAAGGAGTCTCATAATATACTCCTTTCTATCGTGTCTGGACAGAATTGCACAGACTGTCAAATTCAGTCATAACTCGCGACTTTTTTTCAACATTTCCTTGTAGTTAAGTAATTTCTGAGATCCCCTACTCTTACATTCCCCTTGTGGGTAGCACAGTTGGTCGAATCGCCACACCGAGTGGAAAGGACCTCAATTCGAGTCCTGTGGATGACGTGAGGAATTTGGTTCCTTTTTCGTAATGTTGCTGAGTTAGTCGGTCTCATGCGAGGGTAACATGGTTTTTTCTCCCGGAAACTCTGGTTTTTCGTCCAACAAACAGAAAATCAATCACAGAACACATGCAGTCACAGACAGCATATACGGAGCAATATGGCCTTACTCGCTGATGCACCTAACACCCTACAACATCCTACTCTTAATGTCATTAGTCCCAACGTGTACAACAGTACACCTTTTGTTCTCTGCAATGTCATTAACTTTTGTCCCCAGCAGGCACACCCTGATCATATTCCAGATATCATATATATCAAGGGGATATATACACTGTGCTGCCACTTTATTAGCTACAGCCTGCTGTGCACGCAAATGGTTTGTCCCACAACGTTGCAAGTCACATGACCACAGTTGTGGATATAAATGCAGCAGAACAACCTTTCTAGTATCAGTTAAGCGTACAAACCGTAGCAAGAATAGGAGAAAAGGAGTGATTTAACGGACTTCGAACGTGGCATGGTGATAGGTGCAAGACTTGACGTGCTGGACAAAGCATCTCTGAAACAGCAGTTCTAAACTTTTCACGCACTACACTTTCAAGGGTGTATCGAGAATGATGCAACGAACAGAAAACATCCTCTCAACGGCACTCCTTTGGAAGAAAATCGCTTGTTGATGAGAAAGGAGGATGGCTAGAATTGTGCATGCAAACAGACAGGCCACAATCGCACATCACGTCAGAATACAACCTTGATGCGCAGAACAAAATATCGCAACGGACCACTAGTCGCACTATGTCGCGAATGGGCTACAACAGCCGACGGCCACATCGCCTACCTTTTGTTATCAATGAAGAACAAAAGAGCACGTCTACTGTAGGCACACAAGAATACCAGCACTGGACTATCGAGGATTGGAAAACAGTTGCTTGGTCTGACGAGTCGAAGTTCCTGGTTTCATGGAAGGCTCAGAATTTGGCGAAAACAACATGAATCCACGGACCCATCATGTCTGGCGACTACTGTGCAAGGTGGTGGGGCACTGTTATGGTGTGGGAAATGTTCTCTTGGCACACGTTGGGTCCATTGATACCCATAGATTCACGTCTGAATGCCACATCGTACCTAAACATCGTTGCTGACCAAGTGCATCCGTTCATGTTGACAGTTTATCCTCACACAGATGGTTACTTCCGGCAGGATAATGCGCCGGTGCAGAAAGCCCGAATCACTATGGAATGGTTCCGGGAACATGACAATGACTTTTCTTTGCTGCAGTGTCTCGGTCCGTTCGCGGATCTCAATCGTATTGAACATCTTTGGGATGAGCAGGAAAGGGCTGTTCACGCAGTTCCTTGAAATTCGACCTCCGTCGAATCTCAAGGAACTGCGTGAACTTATGTCGGCATAGTACTCCATTCCTGCACAACGTTTTCAGCAACTCGTTCAATCCATGCCTAGACGAATTCAGGCTGTTTTGAACGCTAAAGGAGGCTCAACACGCTACTAGGTAGGTGTATATTGTGCAATCATTTTTGCACGATATATATTCCCTTTCTCTGACACAATAGTCACCTACTACTACAACTAGCTCTTGTGGCAACAGAGCATTCTGTCTTGGGGATTTTCGCTGTGTTACTTGATGAAGAAGTGCAAGCTCTGACGTTAAGTTGTTGGGCCCCCCAATTCAAATCTTTCGAGGGCATCCACTCTATTCTTCGAGCTCTAAATTTTGCCTTCAAGCTTCTAAAATTGGTCTCTTTGGAATCAGTTTGAATGTGGAAATCAATATATTAAAGAAGAAATACAGCATTATTTCTGTATGTTTGCAAATACATGTAGTAAAATTATATTAATATTTAATTAAATTAAAAGTAGATTTTGCAAATTAATTATCTTGACAGGTGTGAAAAATTCGGTAGTTTATCTTGATGGTTGAATAAAACTTTTTTTTTTTTTTTTTTTTTTTTTTTATGACCACCACGTTTTCTTTAAGCTCCTTAATGCTCGATTAAAAAAAAGTAATGCTTTTCTACTGTCTATTAACAAACAGCGTCCCTGGATTAAACAAAAAACAGACCATTCAAACCACAATTCTAATTCTAGCTAATTATATTATCAATTAAAAAATAGGACTGACATATGCAATTTATGCTTTTTATATGCTCGGGTTGTTTTTGTTTCACTATATTTTGATATATTCCAAGTTATAAAAAATTCGCACTCGCGCACTTATCTGCCAAGCAAGCTTATCACTTCACATCAGGTCCAGCAATAAATTATAGCCATCTTGAAACCCAAACATACCAGGTGTAAAAAACTGATAAATTATCCAGTCTGGTAAACATTATTACACGGCAAAGTGCGAGATTCGAACCGAGATTATTTTATATAACTGATTATCGATTACACTATCAGCTGGCCGCGACCCGGCCAGCTGATAGAATATAGAATTATTTTGTTTTTATAATTATTTTTATATTAAAATATTTAAGTTAAGTTTATATTAATGTAATAATAAAGATAACTACATTCCTTAATTCCTTCCCTACAGGGCCGGTAAAACCGGCCCTGTAGGGAAGGAATTAAGTCACTTGAGATGAGAGCTCGAGAGACGAATCTTCTTGGCCGTCTTAGCTGTTCCTGCTCTTTTGAAAAAACAGGACAACAAACTGTTTGTACAAATAATTACATAAACGACTTCAGGAAATGCGACTCTGTGAGGACTAGCAATGGCTTATGTGCTTCGCATCCCAACTCACATGACAGCCACTCTGATTTGGTGCAAACAACACTGGAGTCAAGATCAATGTCCGGCGATCTTTTCACAGGTGAATCGAGATTCATTTTGGAAGTCTAATTCTTCAGGAAAGAACGTGTACAATGCTTCCGTTGCTCTGAAAGAAAGGGACCACAATCGTGGTGTTGGTCTCGGTTGTGGTCCTGTGAAATGGCATAATGAAAGATGCTAGCACTAGTCTCCATATCGCTCAGAAAGCACCTTGGTTGTTCAAATATATAGACACAAAATCCTTGAGTGATTTCTTGGAAACGTCATAGGCTGGCCCTTAATTTATTCTTATAGATGATAATACGCTTCCACAGAGAGTTCAAGTGGTTGACAAATTCCTTTAAAGTGGTGATATTCTCGATGGAGTGACCTGAAAAATCTCGGAATTTGAAAGCGGTTGTGCATATCCCAGATGGTTCAAGAGAAAGGATTGGGGCATGTCGACCCTCTTCAAGACTTCACCATGCACATAGGTCTGCTCTTGTATTATTAACGATAAGAGCACAAAATTTAATGAAATTACATATGAAGGTGATTAAATAAACGTATTGACAATCGTGATACGAAATAAATACAATTATTGTCGTGGGTAAAGTCCTTTTGTAGTGCAGGACACCAGTGTGGCGACTCATTTGTGTAACGAGGTTCCAGTACCATATAGCCTGCCAGTCCTTAATACGTTACTCTTTCTTTCACAGTTATTTATCATGGGATACAAGCAAGCACAGTCTCATTATGAGCGCAGATTGTCGCAGTGTGTATCTGGTAAAGCACAAGTAGTCGCGTACTTAGATCATCAGTCATCTCAACAAGGCACAGAAAAATTGGATCACTGGAGTGATGTAATTGTGGCGTTGATGGAGAAGTCCTGGGGAGCAGGTTCTGCTGCATTGTGATTTTTTTTTATCCACTGCTAACTTGTAGAGACTCCCGTCCAGGGAGTATATGTACTACAGTAGTTGCATGGGTAGGAACCGACCTAACAATTTTAGCCGGTTTGGGGGTGTCCTAAAATACTGAATTGGCTCTAAGGCTTGGTACTGGGATCATCCAGCTGCATAGAGCCCAGAAGTCCGGTTCAGAAATGATTCCGACCATCAGTTTTACAGTGAAGACGAATCTTCTCTCTTGAATGGTGGCCGGAAGACGTCTGATATTAAGCATTGCCATCATCTGGGTGGTCCTTAGTGAGGGGGAAGGGGTGTCGAAAATTTCTAAATGGACCAATTCAACAGCTAGGATTCCTCCGCGAAAATCCGTCTAAAGTGTGTAGCAGCAGTCGGTACTAAACTTCAGCGCCATGGAGAATGATCGGATAGACATAGGTCTTAATATATTTTCACCAGGTGGGAAGGAGCAACAGTGCGTAGCACACGCTTCTTGATTAGACCGGGGTTCGAGCCCGTCACCACCAAATACGGAGGATGCGGAAAGGTCATTCAGGGAATGACCACCGCATATCCCGGAGCAATATGGCCTTAGTTGCTAATGCTCCTAAAAACCAAATAACAATAACATCTTAATATATTTTCACCCAACAGCTTGGTCAGAAGGTATGAAAATTGTTGCTTTTACAACCACCAGAGTCTCCAGAATCTGATTTGCAGGTGATCCACGTGTGGAAGAAAGGAGAGCTTTCAAAAAATAACATACAAAGTGGTGTATTATTGGGCAGCGAAAATCGCGGATTCCCTTAAAATGGGTTGCACTAATGTTGGACTGAGTTTGAAGAAGAACGTTAACTGTTTCCATTTAAAAAGATTGGTGCGGAGACCGAAATCTTGAAAGGTATGTCTTGAGGTGCTGGATTTTCTGTTGGATCAAGGCATTCGTATAGTCAACTGTGTCCCCATAGTTGATGAAAGCGAATGGTTTTATCATCAGCAAAGGTAATGTCGTCGAAAAAGGCACTAGAACAACTGAGAATTTAATATCAGACAGGACCCTCCTTGCGAGACTACAGCTGTAATTATCTTGGTGTAGCACCGATTGCCATCTCGAATAATAATAGCCCTGTTCTCAAGCATTGCCAGAACAAACCACAGCACGTCTCTGCCAATGAGGTTAAACTCACGTAGGTTTGTCAACGCCTGAACGGACATGACATGAAATTCGGTCCGGACGTTGACATACGTAACTGTGACTTCAGAACTGTGCTCTAAGATCTCAAGAATCTTTTTAGTTGTGGTGATGAGGATTGGGATGGTCGATCTTGACTAAGTAGCATAGCGCATTACCACAAGGCTTTATCATCAGCCTTCTACGCAGCTTGAGAACTCGTTACGAGAGTTGGATAGCCCTGGTGAAGCCTTGAATTGTGCAGAATTAGTCCTTCAATTTCGGATAGTTTAAATCAGTCCATTCACTTACTTCGTTGACCCTGTGTACTTCTAGCGTTGAACACAGTTGCTTTTATATATATTCCTGACACGTGGGCGGCAGGTATAGTTCAGAAGTATTTGAATACTTTTGGCAGTATAGTGTATATGTGTGTGTTGATGGGAGTAGCCTACTTCTACAACTTGAAATCGGCTGACGATAGCCCCGATTAAAGAGTCCTTTAAGAATCATCCAAGTCTGCAACGGGCTTCGAATCCAGACCCTTTAAATTAGTGACAAGTGGCGAAACCCCTGGACTGTTCACCACACTTCAACTTCGTGTACTTTGGATGATCTTGGGGTCAAATGATGAGCCCGTAAGTCAACTATTGCACGATATACACAAATAAATGGGTTAATATTGCCCGCTTGTTAATTTTATGGATCAGATTTGTCGACGATTTCTTTGCATTTTGTAGACCACCTTTGTTGCTTTATTTCAAATCGCCCCGGTCACCAATGACTAAGAAATAAAAGGATAGATATAAATTAAGATAGATAATAATTATAAATAGAAAAGCTACAGTCGTGTAAAATTGGAAAAGCAGATAAATTCTTTTCTCATTCAGCATTCGGACTGTAGCCTTAACTTTATTTGAAAAGTCACTGAGGTTTAACCTTAAAACGATTAACCTGGTTCAGGATTCGCATTAAAAGTAAGTTATTTGCTGCCATCCGACAAGAACCAACCAATTATAACATTTCAGAGCACAAATGTCAAAGTCGGGAAACTGGTTTTCTCTTTTTAAAAACATTCTAGAAAGATTTGAAAAATAGTTTAGGATTTGTCACCTCTTCGTATTTAATAAACTCCTGAAGTACATCCGATTACTGCTAGCCCAGATTAATAACTTGTTCTCCTTTTCTATGTACTTTACCAATTGCAAATGTAAGCGATGTACTGTAGGTTGTTGGGGAAAGAGAAGCGGATGTGGTTTTAGCTGAAATGTGGATGTGGTTTCAGCTGTACAGGAATTCATAAGAACGAATCTGGCAGAGCATAACTTTGAAAAGAAAATGCGAGCCTTTATAACGCTGCTAAGATAACATCATGGGGTAGAGATTATGCTGGATGCGACATGTTGGCTATGCATGGACAACTTTCCATTTCTACCGCAGTCACTGAGGCTTTCGTGACCTCCCCCTACTCCCTTTGTATCATGCACTACGTTTTCCTCCAAGAATTCCTTGGTGCCATACTTCAAAAGATAATCTTGCACAGGTAACTCGACAGTCGGAATACTTTTTAGAAATTTCCATAAATACCAAAGTTAGTGAAGAAAATAGTCAAGAGTTTGCGAGTCACAGAATATTTCTTTGATTTGTTTGTATCAGAATATTCGCGTGATTTTTCTCCAGCGATTTCTTTAGCTAATAAATTTTAGTTTCAATCAGTGCTGTAGCAGAGTTTATGTACACTTACCCGGCTTATATTTAAAATAGTTAAATGAGAAAGAAGCCTTAATAGAAGAAAATCAGGTAGAAATAAACAAACTAAATATATTAAGAAAAGAAGTATTACCACACGCACATGAATATTAAATGTTCACAAATTGACCCGCACCCTTCTACTACCAAGTTCTAGAATTCCAATCCAGAGACGTTTAGATTGTATAGCCTTGACTAGTTTGATTCTCAGTACTGAGTGGATAATCATTGTAGTTAGGATATCCTTGTTTTGGATTTTGATTCACCTTTCCCACCATCTTTTCAGTGGCAATGTCCAGCGATAAAGTCGTTGCAGGAATATTCAGAATTGAACAATCTACTATCCGATTATATTCGAGATATTTTCTATTTATTACCACAGACTGCCCACTTTCTTACTTGCCTTTTTAAGGACAGAGCAAACACTCCTTTCTTAAGAGGGATATTGCTGTTTTGTGTGCGATAGTGAAAATGGGGTGAGAGAATTATCGGCTCCCGAGGACACTCTCCATTCAGACATAATGTAGCGTAAAATTTACACACTGTGACCAGACATCAACGCCACCCCCTGGTAGTTAAACGAACAAAAAGATGGGTAAACGGACTGCCGCTGGGACCAGAAGAGATTTTATTGTTGTGAGAGGAGAGTTGGTAAGTAGGCTGGCAGATGGCACCACTAACGACATTTTCTCCACGGGGGGCGAGTGACCTGAAATCGCTGTCTTTTATTTAAGAGAGAGCTTGGGAGGACACGCTTGATTTACATCAGAGAGGTGGTGCTGTTCCCCTTCTGAAGATAGCAACAGGACACAGTTTAAAGTTTATGACGAGAGGAAGCGTCTTGGATCATTTGGGTTTCTTGTATCATTCAAAAAGCAGAAAGAGAATTAAAGAAAAATCCAACTCCACGTAGTAATATTGTCATTAATTAAAAAAGTATAAAGTGGAACTTGTTAATACTGAAAATCCAATTTAGAGTTATTATTCTTGTGCTGCCCTCTAGCGTAGGCAGATAAAACGAGTGAGAGCTAGTACATAATGGCGTGTATATAAATAAAGGTATAGTGTATAGATAAAAATTTAAATTTCTATACTATTTTAAACATTCCTGAATATTTTAATTTTACAATATTTTTATTTTAAGTGTAATTTTATAAGAAGTAACTGGAAATTTTAATATAATAAATGAAATAATGAATTTATTCACATTTCTGCTTCTTCTGCAACTTCAGCAGCATTCTCTTAGTTTCTGTTCTTCATCAGAAATTATCAGAAAGTGAAATATTTGTGTACATAACGTATACAAACATTTGTCTTCTTGACTGTAGCATTAAATAGCTTAAAATAATATAAATGTGAAAAATTCATAATTTTATCCATTAAATTTTTAATATTTTCAAGTATTTCTTATAAAATTTCACTTAAAATAAAAAAAAATACTTCCTCTTTAATAGAAGAAATGATTATTGCCATCATTAACCCATTAAATAATTAACAGAAGTCATTACAATAATTACATCTTTTCAAGCACTCATTAAAGATGATTGTCAGAAAAAAATTTCGCACTATTAATAATCTAATCTACTGTGTAATTAACTGCGCGTTATTAAAGAACTATCATGACTTGAATTCTGAAAGTTTAATTGTTTTTTTTTTAATGACATCTGGTATAATACATAATTAAACAACAATCCCTCTTCTAGACACAGGGGCAAATCTATATTGGATTTTGCTGCCATCTAGTGAGGAGATCTGGAAACATTACAAACTGCATTTTTTAAAAAATGTATTTTGTGTTATGAGTTGCACATGCGTGGTGCAGGCGATTGCTATATTTGTGCAAGTATTCCTCAAAACACAAATACTGGTTCGGTTGTAATGTTTTTTTATCATTCTATTAGTCTGAGCTTGTAAAAACAGCAATTATGCACTTCATTATTCTGTCATTTTAGCGAATCGGCTAATCTTTAATAGAAGGTAAGCCACAGATCAGTTGCCTTCTTTTGTGAATTATTTTAAATTAAAGAGAGCTAAACCTGAAACTTCTAGGTTCAGGAAACGTTTTGTTCTTTGAATAATGTTAAAAGTAAAATAAAACACTCGGCGAATCAATATTGTGCTGCCATCTTGTGTGTATAGTTGAAATTAACGCTTTTGTGCTGCCATCTTGTGTGTATAGTTGAAATTAACGCTTCTGATCCATAATATGTTGATAGAGATACAATTTAAAGAGTATACGGGGGATGTTTGTTGATTGATTACTAGTAAATCATGTCTCAAAATTTTTGTTTATATTTAGTATTCGTGTGTATTTGGTGTACGAATTTGCATCAGACGTTTCTAAATTGTGATCTAATCGTGGGATTTTCTGTACAGAATCCGAGACTGCTAAATGGGATTAGAGAGCTTTAGTAATATGATTTTCTCAGCTGATTATTGAGCATTTATTATTAATTAAACTAATAACAACCTATTGAGATTAAAAGTAGAGTGTAACTGAAAGAAACAGTTTTGATTTTCTTTTCACTTGTATGAAGCACAAAGAAGTAAAATTCCAACATACACTGAGTGATCACTGAATTAGGTCCTCCTTTTGCCCTCAGTACAGCAGCTATCCGACGTGGCATTGATTCAACAAGATGTTGGAAGCGTTCGGGAGGTATGGCCAACCAAGCTGTGTGTAATGTGGTCAGCAATGCAAGTATTGGGATGGTTGGTGTATCCAGACGCCTGATATGCCTTTCCACAGTGTCCCACAAGTGCTCTATAGGATTGATATCGGTGGAATTCGGAGCCAATCGATACGCTGGAAGTCAGAACTGTGTTCCTCAAACCATTCCTGCACAACAAGTGCCCGATGGCTCGGCGCATTGCCATCTTGGAAGACACCATCGCCATTGGGGTAAAAGTGTAACATAAGCGGGGTGTACACAGTCAGCAAGCAGTTGACGATAGCGGAGACCACTGATACGTTGTTCCCATGCACCAGAAGTCCAAGTTCCTGCCAGTGAAACATGCCCACACCATACAACCGCCTCGACCGGCCTGCACTTTTGATACCATGCATGATGGATGAAGAGCCTCATGTTGACGCCAAATTCGTACACGACCATTCACGGTGTGGGGTAAATAAATAAGATCTTTATTGTAAAGTTCATCGGTACACGCAGGTACCACGACCCTACAATACCTTTCATGGCATCATGCCAGGGGTTAACAAGCGGCAGAGATAACCTCGCCGGGATTATAAAGATTAAATTATAGGCAGATTATATATATAAAAAAAAAAAACTCTTATAGCAGATAATATTAGCTTGGAAGGAAAACTAATACAAAATAACAAAAATAATTCAAATTGTGAAAACAAACGATATTTTCCTTGAGTTTTCTGCGAGTTTCTTGCCTAGCCAGAACTATCTGAGATCAGTTGGTAGTTGTGGAGACCACGTGCAGATCTAGGATGAGCCGTCTATTCTTTTTATCATCTATGATTTTAAAGAAGTCAGCATCCAGGGATTTAACCAGATGGAGCTTCTGATAAGAGAGGAACCGATCTTTATAATGTAGCCTCGAAGGAAGAGCAAGAAGCTTGGGAGTGTGCCGGAGAGCTGGTTGGGGAATCCGCCAGCACACGGTGTCCCAAACGTTGGATGCTGAGGCTCTCCCGGCAATCATTTTTACGGTGAAAATGAGTCTTCTCTCGTGCATTAATTCTGAAAACCTGGTTAAATTCAGCTCTTTGGCCATCGGTGTTGTGCGCTGATGTGGTGGGAGATGACACTTCCAGGTTGCCCACATCAGGAGCCAATATTCAGCGGCTTTTAATGGTTTAATTGTGGTGCCTGCTGCTGAGCCCACAGAGTTCTATATGATGATGGAATCGTAATTTTCTAGCGAAGATCACACCCAGATCTCTTTACTTTTCAACGCAGGGGATCAGGACTCCGTCAATCGCAGGCTGAATTATGGTTGGTATGGGTTTAAGTGAGAATACCATGATGGCAGATTTCTCAGGGTTCACTTGCAGGTCAAAATTCGTGAGTTATTGCTGTACTTCGGATAAGGTCTTGTTGATGGTTACTGTGGTGTTTCTTGCTTCATCGGTCGAATTTATTTTTGTGAAGATTTTTAAATCATTTGCATATGATTTAAAATTATGTATTTTTCTAGTATACCTTTGTTTCCCTATGGACATCTGGATGGTTCTATTCTGAAGAAGAGATGCCAGAAACTTCAATACTTGGCCTGTGATGTGATAGTAATTTCGAAGGAGTTTGGGCAACGCTGGGATGTGAACACTATCGAACGCAGCTTATAGATCAAGATATGTGATTGCCATTTCTTCTCTCTCCTCAAACGATCCAAGGATGGCATTGATAGTCATAGTCATAATCAGGTTACTAACTGTTGATCTGGTTTGCAAATAATAGTGAATTTGCTTAGGCCTGTGAGGAAGAATGTGCGTGGTTAAGGGTTTTCAGTATTTTTTTTTTTTTTTTTTTTTATTTTCAAGCAATTTCAATAGACATGAGGAACTAGAGATGGGTCTAAAGTGCCTGCTTCAGTTGGCTGGGAAACTTTTGGGAGGGGCCTAACAAAATACAAATTCCATATTGGAGGGAAAAATTCTCCTTTTAATATGGTATTAAAAATTATTAGGAGGGGCTCACTTAGATATGGACTCAATTTAATGATAAATTATGGTACTTTGTCCCGCTGCACCAGTTGCAGGCAACTGATTAATCGCAGATAAAAGGTCTTGTTAATTCGGTGGTTTCAAGTGCATCTCTGGGCACATCATCATCAGACATGGGAATATCACTGGGCTCGTGGTGGTTTTGCTGAACTCGTGCAAAGAAGTCCATCCACATCTCAGAATCAAACTGTGGAGGGAGTTCACAGTATTTCTGTGGATATAATGGACCGCCCTTACGAAGTGTGGTTTCAATGTGATGTTTTTTGGCTTGAGACTTGAGGCGGCTGAAGCTTGCTCGTCCTTTGGAGTACGCAATTCGATCCGGAGCTAGTCCTGTCATTTTCCACTGTTTGTACAGTTCCTGTTTAAGCTTAAAACTGTTGCTCAGCTCAGGAGTGGCGCCTCCGTAGCCAGGTGGGAAGGAGCGGCAGTGCGTAGCACACGCTTCTTGATTAGACCGGGGTTCGAGCCCGTCACCACTAAATACGGAGGATGCGGAAAGGTTAGGGAATGACCACCACATATCCTCGGAGCAATATGGTCTTAGTTGCCAATGCTCCTAAAAACCAAATAACAACAACAACAGCTCAGGAGTCCACCATCCTCTCGTACGTTCGGAGATCTTATTTTCTTTGAGGCTGCATAATTAGAAATTGTGACGAGCCAGCGAGTTAAAAGATCTAAGGCAAGTTGATTATCACATTGCTCAAGTACATTCCAAGGAATTGCAGTGGCTGCTTCTAGACATTTAGTAATTTTGGGCTCGTTATTACCTTGGTGTGGACCTGAGTCGAGACGTTGTAATTTGGAGTCGGAAAATATAAGTTAATTAAAATTGGCATGTGATCAGATTGAAAAGCTATTTCTGTTGTAGAATCAAGTTCACAATTGCTTGATGACAGCACAAGATCAAGATGGTAATCACCCCTGGTCGGGAGATTATCAATCAGATGGATTCCTAATGGGTGAAGGTTATTTAGCAATCTGGACTGAGGGGAAAAGTTAGTCTCCAGAGATAAACATGCCTTGCCGAGTGACGGAGCCCATGAATGAGCCAATTAGTTATCTTATCGATGATTTCAACATCGGATCCTGAGTGGGGGGAGGGGTGTATATAACTGCAATATCACTGCGAGCAGATTTAAATTCGAATGACACAATTAGCCCGTCGAACTTAGTGGACTGGCTTTTGTAATTCTTAGTAACAAGTATTTGTGGTGTTTTGTAGAAGAGTCCCACTCCACCTCCCCTTTTGTGCTATTGGGTGCAGAGAACCAAGTTATATCTAGCCGACACTGCATATGGAAAATCCTCCTCATTTCGGCCAAGCCAGGTTTCTGTTATGCAGAGCACATCAAAATTGTGTGAGAGTAAAAGCTTTTCTACAGCTTCAAGCTTGTTATGGATGCTACGGGCATTCTGATAGAATATAGAGATGCTATTATGTCTGGGGATCTTCCTTAGTACCCTCTGCGGTCGTTTTCTCTCTTTTTGAGGACGTTTCTTTCAGATATCCTAACAGGAATTATTGTGAATTGGCTTCCATCCATGATTTCGGTAGTGAGTCAGCTAGTGGGGTTGACTGGACGCTGAATGTGACCGTGGCTTGATTGGCTGTGCCTCTCAAGTCTGGTGGGGGGGGGGTGAAGATTGAAAGTAGGGCCTGGTGAGGAGCCCTCGAGGCCAAGCGGATGGCTGACACAGGATTTTGTATTGGGGACTGTTGCAGTCTAATCTGAAAGATGAATAGGAAGGCCATTTTGCGGGTAGTTGGTATACATCAACGGATATATTCAAATTATCACTTATGCCATTTTTAACTTGCTCAGAGGTTGTGTGGAGCCAATCATGAGATGAATAGGCCTTTGCCAGTGGGTGGTTGGTTGACGCGTGCTACGTTGCCACTAGTCTTGAGCCAAGTAGTTGAGGCTGTCCCAGTTATATGTGATCTTCTCAATCTCTTGTTTCTTCGTGTCTGCGGTACTTTCCTTAACAGAATTGGGATGAATGGTACGCGTAATCATGGATCTTTCCAAAGTTTGATTCGGTGTGTCAAGCTAGTGAGGTGTACATGTTCGGCCTGCTGTAAGGAGAGCTAGGGGATCTACACTTGCAGCGTTACTTTCATCAGTTGATTTCTCATAGTTTTCTTTTTGATTCTGCATTGGGTTCTTTTTCAGTGCGGCAGTCTGATTGTACGTTGTTACATCATTCTCTTTATGTGTCATCCCATTAGTGGGCATAGAAGTGGTGAATGGGAATCCTGCACATTGGCCAGGCTTCGAAGTGAAACTATTCATAGTCATGCTCTTAAGTTCTTCAAGTTGGCTCTTCAGATGAGATACTTCTTGCAGGGTCTCTAAGTTTTGAGCCCGCAGAAATTGGTTTTCAGTGAAGAGATCAGCGACGCATTCAAAAATTCTTTCCATCTTACCTAACGTAACCCTTGCATTATCTGTTTGTAGGGCTGTGATAGTTCTCGTGTGTTCAGGGATGATTTCTGTAAGGCTTCTACTAATTAAATCGTTGGTGATTACTTGGTCATTCATCGGGCTTTCAGGCATAATAGTTTTTGTGTTGGAACCATTACAAGCAATTTCTGTTTCGTTTTCGTTAGTAACAACACAGTCAGGAGTTTCGGCAGGCAGTGATGTGGATTTGTCGAGGTCAGTGGCTAGTATACTGCCGTCTACTTTCCGTGGTTTTACTGTTTCATTCTCTCTCTCTCTCTCTGTTGATTTCTGTTACAAAATCACGTGTCCACGCCTTCCGCCCTTCTTTATTCAGTTTCCATACCACTGTGGGAGTGCACGGCTTATAAAATCCCCTCTGGCACGAAAGACAGCTGAGAAATACAGATGATTTCACCATCTTACAGATAGCGCAGATGATTTGATTATTTGTCATTTTTACTGTGAGTATACTCTTTCCAAAGCTTTAAGTTGAGTTTCCAAAAACTGCGTGATCGAAAACGTTCAACCAAGGGAATTTTCCGTTAAGTTAGCTGGGGACAAGGATTAACTTGACTACCTTTTTAGCAGGTCGCTCTTGGGAATTAGCGACCTTGTCCTTCTAGCATTCGGAAACGGGGTTAGATAGGCCTTGTGCTTTAGACCAACACAATAGAGCAACTTCTATATACTGTACTTAGCGATAGTCTTAAATAAAATTAATATAGAAGATTACCTGATAAGAATCATATTCAGAAGACGTGACCATCGGATCTGCGACGATGAGACGAACCATCTGATATAAATTGCATACTTGCGGGAACAAGAAACACTGTATTATTGCATGTTATAGGAAGAGCTCCATTCAGGGCGACCTTATACGTGACTCATCCGACCAGCACATCTTCTTCCAGTCTTCTAACATCCAACTCGCATGCTCTTTGCACAAGGAGAGTCTTTTACGCCGATGAACCTTGGTTAGGACAGGATGCCGTAGGGGTCGTCTGCTGGTATAGCCACAAGTCCTGGTATACTTTAACAACGGCGGCTCTCGAACACCCCACCAGCTCGTCGAGAACCCACAATCTGGCCTTCGTCAGAGTCCGATAAATCCTTCCTTTTACCCATCACGCTCGGAATTTTACTACCTACTGAACCACTGACACCTTATCTATGCTACGTCGGGCGACTAACTGCGCACTCTCGTTCTTCACGTGGTCAACGGGTCGCATTCAGTTTTCATAGGGGTGGTCGTAATTCATTGATCATTCAGTGTATGTACAAGATTATAGAGTAATCCCAAATACCCTTGTACTGTCTAAATACATTTTGAGGTGAAAAATGTTTGTCAAGAAAGTCCAGTCTCCATCAGAAGAGATTCCCTCTATACCTCGCATAAGAAACGTTGACATTCGTCTTTGATAGACACGGCCATCTACTGATATCACAATGAATGCCGAAGTTTCAACCTGCTTGCACACCCGATTTGTTTTGCTAAGCGATTACCACATCTCCGGCCTCTGAACCAAGGATCTGTCTTTTCTGGTGATACGACGGGATCGATGCCTTCAAGTTGCAGCGCTTACTTTTAACGAGAAACATTACTGAACTGTTTTTTTTTTCCAAGTGTTTCCAGGCACATCTATTAACTTTTTATTCCAAAAAGTGTTTCATTTTAGTGATTTATACAATCAAGATCTTATGTACTGCACTACATTGAACTGGTTGTAAATCTCCCGGACCTCTTCTGTCTCCCCCACTGTGATTTCCAGTCTTCCAGGCCAACGGTTAAACGTGACACCGAAGGGATGTCAGTTTGAGCGCAACACGCCGTACGTGTGATGTTATTTAGGACAACTGAAAGAATTCTACAAGGGTCAACAAGCTATCCAGTGCTTGTTGAAACAGTAGGATGCACGTCTTAACTCTTAAGGATTAATTTGTGTAACTGGTTCCAGAAAGCGTTCGCTTGACTACGTGTTGAGCATATGTGTCAGAAATTTAAAATATCCAATATTACTATACAAAGACTATTTGTTCATCTAAGTTAGATCCCCCAATTATGGTGTGCAGCAAGAAACTGCATCAACCGATTACCATATCTTCCATTCTGCAGCACAAGGAGCTGCATCGTAATCGAGTGCTACCTGTTATCAACATGCACAACAACTGTGCATCCTGCAGACATTGCACCACGAGCTGCATTCACTTGAATTTATGATCTCAAAGCACGACACTAAAACTTCTTGACCAGTCCTATCTTCAAACTACATTAAAACTACCAAGATTCGGTGTCAATGATGTGTCAAATCTAAATGAGCATCCAAATGGTAGGTTGGAAGCGTAACTTATGTTAAAAAATATTATAGAAAGGCTGTATGAGGCTAATATTAATAAATAAGAGGATTGTTTCAAATGCAAGTTATTTAAATAATTGGAAATTGCTTCTAAAATAACGGTTCTCTGCTTTAACTTTTGCAGTTCAACCGTGAGAGGACGCTGTGGTCTCTAGTCACGTGCATATTACATAAAAAGAACATTTATTGAAATACCAAACAGTGATCGATACGCTGCATAATGCGAGAGATGGAATGTTATTACCATTAAATTGTATTAAAAATAACTGAACTCGAGTAAATTCAGGGCAAAGACTGAGAATATTGTTGGTTTTTCAGGCACAAAGACATTAAAGTTAAAAGCGGCATTATTAATTTGCTGGTGTTACTTAAATACCTTTTTTGTCTTTAGACATCAAATTTTCATTAACTTTTTTCATATGGCGTTTTAGCTTGCTAGGAACCATTGCACTGTTTGTTTTTTTATGTCCACATACAACACATAAAGGTAAGGGGAAATTTATGTCCCCTGTCCACGTAAAACCAAAATTTAAGCAATCTTCATTATATTTTCTTGTACTAATTTTCGATCTTTTTGGCTGAGATTCATCGGCGCTGGTATTATTCATATTATCACTATTTTCAATGGATATATTTGTATCTGCTGCAGAACTACTGTCACCGACATCAATAGTTTTGTTTTTATTTAAAAAAATTTCGTATATCCATTTTCAGTTTTTTCTAATAAACAAAAAACGGTTTTGTAGAATTTTTAATTTTTATATACATTTAAATTACCTTAAGAAATCGCCTAACCCTAAATTATTTACTTTCCAGTTTATTAATATGACAATATTAACACACCCTTTGAGAAACACTGAGTTATGGTATTGAAGTTAGGCCCACTGCTCCTGCGTCCAGTCTCAAGACGCTCTGGGGTCTAGAATTCTGGGTCCTCAAGTGGGCCAAACAATTGGGCTCGCCTACCCTACACAACATCAAAATCACAGCTCTGCATAAATCTCAGATACACCCTAGCCCAGCACTTGGCATATGCGAGGAAGCTCACAATGGCACTGAATCTGTGCCCTGCTGTTCCCGACTTCATCAACATCTGAGAAATCGTAAGCTGGAAAATCCTGGGTAGAGCAATCAGGAACCGTCTAGTGCTCTGTTCTAAACTGCAGAATCTTTCAACCTTCAAGCAGCACTCTCCCAACATCATCATCAGCGCGCTGAGTCCACTACATTGGCTTGAATCTGTGGTCCAGAGATTCGGCCTACAGAAGAGAAAAGCGCAAATCCATAGTCAAGCGCAGTCAGCATTCCTGCAATTGTCAGCGGAACTAGTAATAACTCCCAGAAAAAGTTTCCAGACTGTCTCGGTGTGTTGTATCTTGTTATATAATCTGCTTTAATTCCAATCTGATTATGTTAGCTTGATGTTGGTGAAAACAAGCCATTAACTCTTTCTATGTACTTAAGTTGATGTGTCCAGTTAACTGTTAGATTCTTCTGGTTGCCAATAGCGAGAATCGTGTCCTACATTTCCACGAATAAAGAATTTTATTATCATTATAATCACCCACTCCACTATGCCCGCACGCCATCTTAATTTACCGCTTCCACCGCGCATGCGTTTTCATTGTTGCATAAAATAAAGAATTAATCTTCCTTCAGTTTGACATTCGGCCTTTCTCTGTGACACATTTTAGGAAACTTTTGTTCAAATACTTTGTCCTATTAACGATAATCTTTGTTAAAGATTGCGTTATCCTCTAAATCAGCATCATCGTATATACATCGAGTCATTTAAATGCAAATTGGAAAAGTTGTTTTCCAGTGAGTCTGTGGTGCCAGATACACGCTATCTCAGAAGTCGAAAACAATTCTCTTAAAGTTCGCATTCATTTCTTTTTAAAACTTAAAACTATCAGCGAGCTGGACCAGTTGAATATCTGTGTGATCTTTCCCGCACATACATCATCTTCTTTCTTTCTTTTGTATTCATCTGGTACGACCGGAAGTGTGCATTCGATTCTCCACCGTGGTGTTTGTTCACAGCGCGTGCATAATCTGTATAAGGGGGGGGAAAAAACGGGTAATTTTTTTTTTATTTTCTCTCTCTCTCTCTCTCTCTCTCTCTCTCTCTCTCTCTCTCTCTCTCTCTCTCTCTCTCTGTCTCGTGCGTTTTTGTTCTCCTCTTGGCTCCAGTTCATAAAATATTCGAAAAGCTCGCTCGGCAAAGACAACCCCCACTTTCTGGTAATGTTTGTAGTTAAGAGGATTCGGTTCGGCAGGAAATTCATTTTAATAAATGATGCTTCCAGTTCAATGGCATATCTTCCACCATTGTGTGTCGTAAACGTGTTCCAGATCTCCCTCTGGTGGCGGAAATAATCGATAGACCGTGTTCCAAACATCTGCTCCTCTTCGTCTACCTGTGCTCCAAGGATAGAGGTAACACACACATACTCAGGAAATAGACCTGTGTAAGGAAATGGATGCATTTTCTAGCGTGCATTGATCAGTGGAGGCACGTTCTCTGGTGAAAGAGGAAGGCACCTCACGAGATTAGTTCGATTCTCTTTAATGACGTCCATCTTTCATTAATATGTTTCCATAGATTTGTAAAAAATCTCCTTTATATTTTGCGAGACTGAAAAATATTCGTTAGAAACCATCAGTGGATGATGACCACTGATTTAAATCGGAAATACCATATGGAAGATTTCTCTTTTGATGCAGTAACATTGGCGGATCCATTTAGGTTAGTTTTATGTCCTTGAGCTTTGTTAAATAAAAATCAAGATGGAACACGCAACCTCTGATGGATTTTAACTAATATTTTGGCATTTGGCACCCCGTTGATGTCTGTGTAATGCGTGATTGTTTCAAAAAATAAACGACAAAGCAAAGCAGAAAAGAATATGAAATGGATGTCTCTGGAAAAGACAAGGGATGTCAAGATCGTGCGGTTGAGCGAAGGTTTTCCTTCCAGTCACGATTTAAAAGGTAACATCTGCATTTCCGGATGATGGATGAGTCGCACATCGGTACAAGATACTGTGGAGAAGTAAATATTCCCGTGACAGTGATACATATGTCGATGACTCCAGTCCAGATAAAGGTATCGGAGAAATATTATGTAAGGACTACATCAGAGTAAACATGAGCATTTGGGACATCGAGGATGGATCTGAATGGCGGCACAGTGACAAGTGGAATGATAAAATGGTTTACTTTATCCTCTTCTTTAACGGGAGGAAAGACAAACAAATCTTGAGGAATGCCGTAGCGAAACCTGGGGGCAAAGTACGAACGTTATTCTAATGTGGTGCACGCCAGCCAAAATATGCATGAAACTTAGACAGTGTAGGAGTATGTGGCGATGCACAAACCACTTAAAAAAATTCACTCCTCTAATACGAAATATTTTATTAATAAACAGTCTGTTAAATTAAAATTTATTTCTACTTTTATGTACTTGGCATATCAGAAGGATAACCAGTGGTCAGAATTCAACAAACAAAAGGTTGTACAGCATTCGCCACCTATAAAAATTCCGATTTTTCATCCCAGACCACGCAAACCCATCCAAGTTCTTTGTGTATGACTTTCTTACGATCTTTATGTGCGTCTCTAAAGAGAGAATTTCTTCTTTGAATTCCACTCGGTCCTCTTACATCTCCTAAGCGAATTACAGCCAGACTTATTCCTGGTGAAATAGTGTGTCAGATACGCTAACAATTGCATGAATATTAAACACCTCTGTGAGTACAATAGAAATGAGACAACGAAAGCGAAAACTTGGTTTCATGGCAGAGCTTTGTTCGTCTTTAACACTTCTCATATTGCAGGTCGTTTGCTAAGAAACCTCAGTTGATTACAATCTTACTGGCTAAGTTTAGGATGTAAGAGGGTCTTAAGATGTGATTAAGTACCCGGTACTCTGTGAAGTGGATCCTTTGGTGTTTTAGTGCGGAATTAACCAGATAAAACCAGACTTGGGCCATATGGGGAGAAGTTAGGCCTTGTTCGTTAACTCTTAGAACTTTTGCAGATGTTAATGAGGCGAAAGACTGACATCTGAATAAACCCCTTCAGTCTCTTTCTCGTGGGTTCTTTCTGTCAGCCGAAAATAACACGCACACTGGGTCTACCCACACTTCTATTGGCAGATCGGGTAGCTACGACATCTTGAGCATTACATAGATTAGGTGATGTAACTCCTCATCATCGTAATGGAAGAAATAAAGTCTGGATATTGCCTACCCTAGGGCAGTAAACAGGGGTGTACATAATGTTGTTGCAGTGCTTCTAACACCTAAACTTAGTTTAAGAGCTTGCACAGCCGTCGGAAATCTTCCATTACAGAAATGAGAGTTTTTTTTTTTTTTTTTTCTGTTAAGAAATGTACGTCTTCTCACCCAGTAAGAAATCCGGTGGTTTTATGGCTTATTTATATACCTTACGATACGACTCACCTTAGTTATGTGCCTCGAGATTCGATGGCTATTTTATGATTGCTGAAAAATATACTCGGATGATAAGGGAGAAGTCCAGAGATGCCTGTTTATGCGCGACATTGGATGGATGGAAATAGTAAAAGTCGAACTTCATCTCTAACTATTACCGTAGATGCTGTCGTTAAATAGTCATTAAGTCGCCCCCTCCATGACCCCAGTGGTGTGGTGTCAATTAAGTTAAAATATTTAAGAAATTCCATAAGAAAAACAGTCTTGAAAATCAACTTCGGGCCAGCATATTAAGTTACTTTTCTATTTTTCTTTCTTTTTTTCCTGCATCCCTGTTTCACTTTCTGTGCCAAATCTAATATTATTCTTTTGAGTTCTTTTAATCAACTTACGTTACGTGAGAGGTCCATTAGTTTTACTTGTCTGCGTGGCTAACGGAATTACTAGGGATGGAATGCAAGTTTTGCAAAACACTTCGGGTCTGTAGCGACACCTCTGCATCATTTGGGACTGTGTGTGTTCCTGATGCAGCAGAAACAAAGATACTTCATCATCTTTCCTCGTGAATGCGCAGAAACATTTTTCATTCTTTTTCGTACAAAGCAAAAGGCAGCAATTTAAAGAACTTGGTTAACATTTGATGTATTGCTCACGCCAAATTACTGTCGCCTATTTGGGTTTAGAGTGAAGATTAGTACTAAGCATTCTTGGTTTTCGGAACCAAGGATCATAAATTAAGGATTTTTCTGCTTCGAAATTGAAAAAAGAAAATTTCCCGTGCGCAGACCTATAATTTCTTTCCTCCTTTAAAAAAAGGGAATGGCTTGAGCCATTCTAAGTCACTGTAATGTCACTCGAACGTTAACTATTGTAAGCCATTGCCAAATTGGGCTTTTCATCCCATATCAAATTTCAAATCAGTTCGAACTTTAATTAGAATCTTCAAACTTTAATAATATTTTTATAGTAATAATCTAGAAGGATTTCTTTTCTTCGAATAAAGTATGCTCAACTGTTTTCCTCATAAACCAAAAGAAAAAAATAAAATAAAAGTCTAAAATACTGATCATAACTTTATCAATCCATTTTTATACATAATCAGTAAAATATACGCCGATAGATGGCGCCACTAAACATACAGGAATTTTAACACTACAGACTGATTAAGAGTTATTATTATTTTTTTTTATAATAAATTTTCTTATTAAAAAAAGGTGGAACTTGTACATATTAATTATTAGGTAATCGAGTTTTAAAATAAATTAAATAGACACGAATATAATGAGTCCTTTAACTCTCAGATGAGAGTTCCTTTTGGTTGTGCGATAAATGCTGATGCAGCCAACAATAGTTGCAATTTCAAAGATGGCTTTGTGTTAATAATAATAACCAGAATTGCTGTCAGCGGGTGAATATTCCGCTATTCAAAGGGTTCACCGAGGAGGACCGGCAGCACGTGTTCGATGCCGGCGACATTGATGCACTGCCGTATTCTCCGAATAACTTCTATAATTAGATGCGCGAGCAAAAGACGGTAGTTGCCGATTTTCCCCAAACTTCTCTTTGTTTCGCAAGGATTTCCGGCCCGATAATTAAAGCCGCTTGTATAATTACGGCATTATATCAATCTATGCCGGGGAAATAGCTCTAATAAATATTTAGCCAATTAATTCGGTCACAGACCGTTAACAAGGCACAACTTTTGTGGGAGCCGAATTTACTTGATTAAGCTTGGTTAATGGAGTGCGTAATGAAAGCTCATGGAGTATGAAATTAGAGAACAAAATATGAATATTATGGAGGCGGCCCCTTCTAACGATCCATCTCTCTCTCGCTCTACATTATTTTAACTTCACCTGGAAGCTAATTAAGTACAAAACTGTTTTGGAAAAGAAATGTTTTAAAATAAGCCCTCGGATCTTTAAATGGGGGAAAAATATTAACAAAAAAATGAAAATATAAATAAATAAAACTGTTCAAACTTATCAAGAACTAAGCGTCACTTTGCGGTTAGTTTTGATAATAAAAATGGAGGCAATAAAAAAAAATTCTTCTCTAGGAAGAAGTTGGAGTTGGAAACTTAAGTCCGTGGAGTTCACCCCTAGTCTTTTTAGACGACACTCTCACTAGCGTATTTATCAGTCACACGACCTTCAATCAACGCCAAATCAAACGCGCGTGCTACTGCACTCCCATGCTGAGTATTCGGTTACTTAGTAGAAAAAATTCGTGATTATTTATTTTGCTAATCACTGCATACAAAAGAGGCTTTCTGCTCCTTAATGTTCACAGCGTGAGGCTTTTACCCTAAATTTTACTAACCTTCTGGCTCGCTCAAAAACACATTGATCTCAACATTACGTCATCTCTCTGTAAGCCTGTTCTCTCCAAAGGTTAATATCTTGGACAACAGTCGGTATTGACCACAGAGTGTAAACTAATGACTGAACCAAGGAAGGATATATAAAAACGCGCAATTCCTGCTAGCAAATATTTTCCTCAGCTCCATTAACACTCAAAGTTCGCGATGAGTAAACAGAATGTGAAATGATTTCAAGAGTGGAAATCTTCAATGATTCAAAGAACCTTTTTCAAGTCAACCGAGTGGTGCTTCGGTTTAAAAAAAAATCCGTCCACGATGGAATAAGGAAGACGTTCGCTAATGTAAGATAACACCACCATTGGCATTCACACAAAAGAGAACACCACCATGAGGTCAGTAAGTCCCCAAGGGTGGGATATCCGCTATCGTTCTTCGTTAGCAGTTTGGAAAACAAAAGTTACCAGAACAGATCAATCGCACATCTGAGCTTGTCCACATTAGTCACGAGTTCCATCAAAGATAAGGGACACCGAAACCGCTTTCTCGTTTACCTCACAAAGACTCGGGGAAAATGAGGTGTGAAAGCGGAACAGAGAAAGGAAGACATTAGCTTGGGGAAGGAAGTATTCTCCCGGGGTTTGTGTGGTCGATAAACAGACTTCCCTTAACACGCGTCACTAAGCGAAGCAACCTAGCTGCTTGGCTCGAAATGCTTTAAATACGCAGTCTCTTGATTTCTTTGACTGCCATCTTCTTAACCTTTCCTAATTGTCTTCTTGCATAGGAAAGGAAACATCTCTTCTTAATATCCTCCTGTTTCGCCGAGGATTGCTTAGTTCTAACAACGGAAGCGCGAGCAGCGTGTACGACAGCGTTTCTTCGTTAATGACAGCGGCAAAAACGTCATCACCTCCTTAGGTTCATAAAGAAGTTACCTTATGAAGGTGACCGATTATCCCGGCTGCTTTGTGATTGATTACCCTGTCAGATGTTACAATCTGGCCAGCGTGCGGTCAAGGAAACACGAGGCGAGGCTCGGAGGGAGATGCCGACGTTTGCAGTTTCATGCACGTAAGGAGATAGACGCCAAAGGACTCGTATGCTTAACAATTTCTGCGCTTTTGTGCTAAAAAGAGCCAGAGAAGCCAAAGGAATGAAGTTTACTGGATAAGAAAGCTTTGTTATAAGTCGGAGGAGAATTCGTTCGATTTGTTTCTTTTGTTTGTCATAAGCGCCTCACCTTTCAACTTCTCTGCACACAATAACAAAAAACACGATGAAATTTCTTCTTCCTTTAGGAGTTTAAATTGCTGAAATAATGCAATGGTCTTAATGTTCAGGGAAGAACAAACTTTTCCTCTGAAATGAGCTGCCCTGTATTCACATCCGACGCTGTCTCTTTCCTCTTCAAATCAAAAACACTTAATATAACTGTACGTCCACTATAATTTCTCTTCTGCTTCCATCAAGTGGATATTGCACTAAAAGTAGTGCAATATCAAGGCAACTCTTCTCAAAAGCAAACTTTGTTCTTATTTTCACATTGTTAAAATTAATAAAAAAAAAAAGAGAAATACTTCCATTTCTGACTCGAATTTTTATGGGCTTTTTTAAAATAGTGGTTAAATCTTTACATTTCAAGAAAGGCTAACTCCAAGCCATCAATTTCTTAAGTTCCACGATAGCTCATCTGATCGTATTGCTCTTAAATCAGATTGTCTTGTGCATTTATCGAAAATACCTCAGTTTCTTATAAATTTCTATACAACCTTAATGTTACTTTTAATTCTTTAAATATCTTTTCTACAGTAATTTGAAAACGCTAAAATATCTCCAGATGTTTAAATACTCTTCTTATCAATTAATGAATTTATTATAAATTTTAAATGATTAGCCATGGGTGGTTTAATCTCTTCAAATGCAATTTCCCGCTATAAAAAGACATTGGAGAACCGAAAGGACAATGCATGGGTGAGGTTTTCTTTCTGAAAACACAAAACATGGCTGCACAAAATACAAAAACAATCAACAACACGGGAAGAGTGGATTATTTAAACTGGCATGTTTTAGGTCATCATATACGTATTAGAATAACGCGGGGGTGGTTGTGTGAATAAAGGTGATTTGGCTCGCATTTCGCAATTGTCTCCTGAATATTCTTAGTGCGGGTGAAGGAATCTGAAAACTTCCTTCCTTCCTTCGCTGTCTTTTTTAGCCGATCAATGAAATCCGCGAAAACTTCGAAGCACGATTTTGCGTTAGGGAGGATTTTTATTGAAGCCGCTGTAAGCGGACACCATCGTAAACTGTTTTATGTTGGACTGTCCTCGAAGGATAAAATTTATCGCTTTCCGCTTTCGGAAATGGGTAACGCGAAAAACCTAACTGATCCCCCACAATTTACAGAAGAAATATAGCTGGTGAGGCCGAGGCAGTAAAATGGTTGCTTCTCCGAAGGTCTCGTATTAGTTTTCGTTACTGGAAATTACCGAACATCGCTGCACGTTCCGGAAGATGGATCCCGAGATATTTATGTTCGTCTCTGTTTAACAAAAATCAGTTTGGAAATTAACCTGCGAAGCAAGAAATCGGATGCAAACAAAAAAAATAATAATTCACCTGGTATTTCAGCAAAGTTTTTATAAGGGGTCGAAGTTTGTACGTATCAGGAACTCCATACGAACTAGAAAGCGCAAGGTCATGTCGTCTGTCCAGTTATGCAGTGATGACTTCGATAGGAAAGAATTGTTAAAGGAAAAAAACTTGTCTGATCCATCCTGTAAGGTATTATGAGATAGTTGCAGAAGAAATGAATGAAAAAAATAACTTCGATATAATCTGCTTAGAATTTAGGAAGACCTCTGACATGGTCTTACATGAACTCAAGTTCATGTGAGACCAGGTGTAAAGGGATAATTAGGTGGTAGAAGACAGTCTGTATGAATGGGTAATGTTCCGGGTGGACTAGTATATAAAATTTTGCAAGTCGGGTTGCCTGTTTCTGGGCTCTTTCAAGAAGCTCAGTCTTTTATTTAGGTGTAGTCTCCATATTTGGATATAATTTTCCGAGTGTGGTCTTAAAATGGGATTGTGATTATACAGTGGGATTATGACCTCCCTACTTCTGCACGCAAGGTTCAATATAAATCATCGCTAGGATATTATGAGCCCTCCTTGCCATCTGTCTACACAATTCCGACGATTCCATATCCACTCTACCATAACTTCCAGATCCCTTTCTTCCTGTATTAGTAATGGCCGCATGGTGCAAGGAAGCCTATGGCTTATGCTGCACCAGCAAAAAAAAATAATAATAAATAAATAAAAATAATAAGAAGAAATTATTTTTAAAAATAAATAATTAATAAGAGAAAAGGAAATAGATAACCCTTGCGTTTTCCTCCTCCCGTAGGTAATTATCAAGCTGACCTTACTGGAGTAATTTATAACTCGCTGGCTAAAATAAAACTTCCTGTAATCCAGTCCAAACAACTGTCCCCGTAACTTGAAATTATGGCCCCTCGTTCTAGAATCATTTATAACCGTGAAAATTTCGTCCTCATTCAATTCGCTTATCCTTCTCAGAGCCTTAAACACCTCAATCAAATCTCCTCTAAGGTGCTTAGTTTCCAATCTCAGCAACCCACATATTCGAAGTCCTTCCTCATGTCTAGTCAACTCTTATCATGCACCAGCCAAAAAAAGAAGAAAAAAAATCCCTCTTGCCGATCTCACCAAGCGAGTAACCCGTCTCTGGACCCTTTCATGAATCACAATGTCTTTCTTTAGACGCGGTCTCCATACTTGAACACAATATTCTAAGTGTGGTCTAACAATAGCCATTATATAATTGGATTATTATGTCCTTATCTCTACTAGCAATTGTTCGATAAATCATCGATAGGACACCATGGGCCTTTCTTGCAAGCTGTGCTCAGAGAACTTCATGTCTGACCGTATCATAATACCTAAGTCAATTTCCTCCACTCCCGGCTTTAATTCCACTCCAAGTTATTTTGGAATTACTGTTCCCTAGGTGCAATACTTTTCACTTTGCTGGATTAAAGCGTAGTTGCCATTTTTCTGTCCATACCTGAGGCCTATCTAGGTCACTCTCTGAAGAAGTTCTACTTGGCGGTGAACTACTCTACCAATCTTTACGTCATCTGCAAATTTATACATCACGTTCTCTATCCCTTCATCGATGTCATTTATGAAAATCAAAAACAACAGTGGTCCTAATACTGATCCTTGGGGAACCCCACCTCTTACATCAACCCAATCTGTGGAATAACCATTTATCACATCACAACCCTCTGCCTCCTGCCCCGAGTTTATTCTTAATGAAACCACACCAAATGTACACATTATTTTATGGTTACTGTCCTCCACGTGTAAGGCTGGATTAAAAGATAGCTACCACTTTTCTGACAATCCTTGAAGCCTATCCAAATCACTCTCCCAGTCATCTGCAAATTTTTACATTGCGCTCTCTGTACCCTTGTCGGTGTCATTTAAGAAAATTAGAAACAACGGTGGTCCTAGAAGAGATCCTTGAGGGATCCCACTTTTGACATTATGCCAATCTGAAGAGTAACCATTAACCACAAGCTACGCCTTCTTCTTTGCATCCACATTGCAATTCATCTAAGAATCTTCTGACCCTAGCATATTCTAGCTTATAAAGTAACCTCTCGTGCAAAAATGAGTCTAATATTTCGGTGAAATCTAAACAAACAATTTCGAAATTATTTCCTACATCCAGCTGAGTGATTGCCGAAATAGCTAACGAGGATAGTTAAACATAATTTTCCCTTTTTCCCTTACGAAACCGTCCGTCCTGTGTTTCCTTCAGAATTCAATTTCTATCCAAGTGATCCTGTACTGCAATCTTTATCACTGGCTCCACGATTTTTCCTACCACTGAAGTCAGATTAAACGATTGGTAGTTACCCACTTCCCTCCGAAAACCGGCCCTTATGTAGGGAACATATATGGGCACATCTCCAGTCGAATGATCCCTCATAATTAACCTCAATAGTTCAATGCAATCTCTTGATGCCTCACTCAGGATTAGTCTGTATATGCCATTAAAATATGTGTATCTTCCACTCAAAAGATTTCTGTAAATATCGATACGTGTTCAATTCATTCACAACATAGCTGGCTTAACTAAGATTTTCCAGCACCCATTATGTAAGTATTCGATCTGATTTATTTTCTTCTTCTAGTGGTTCCTTGTCATGTTTTTATCAGGTTTATGTTGTCTGTGAAAGGTATTTCATAATTCTAATGAAACTGGTCACCGTTTCACAGACTGAAGAAGTGCAAACAGTACTTCATCAATACAATTTTTGAATGAATGAACTCTTTCGCAACAGATTCTGATTTATGGGACCTGAATCCTAAGTATCAAAGCATTGTCTTTGCTGATTGCGTATGTGGCCGAATAAAATCACTACCGTATTTAGCAGTCAAGTGAGCTCTAGCCAAGTCAAATGTGCGTTCTACTGCACTGGGAGCTTCTTCTAAGTCTCATAACTTCCCTTAGAATGAATTTACCACACTTCAGACTCCCTTGGAATTGCAATTTACCAACTTTGATCCACTTGGAACATGCTGAAATTTCGGAAACCCAACCATCCATTTCTTATAAGTAATCCCACTTCATCTGGCCCGTTTGGCACTGCGATTTGTTTCACCCGACACTTTTGCGGTGGATGGCTCGCTATGTCTTGCTAATAAATAAAAGTATTCGAAGTCAATAATCTCCTCGTGTTATTTGTTTATTTTGGCATCTTCCAGACTATGCATTCCTTCCAAACAAGACGAGCCTCATGTTTGGTAATATATATGGTAATGCCTTACTCTAATCTATATGGAAATTTCGCTTTTGGGCCACAATGTGAAAACATTTTAACTGTCTGACATTAACTACAAATATGCATATGTGCTTAAGGCAGAAGAAAGCTGACGCGTCGAAAAGATTTCAGCGGGTTAGCTGCACTGAATTAGATTTTTATTTACAGATTTCAAGAATCTTAAAAGCAACGTTTTAAAATTACATAACAGCATTACAATTCGCTCGATTAGCATAAAACTCATTAGATAAAGAAAAGTAGGTGTCGAGTGGTTTCTGTAAGACGTAGCTGTTGCAGAGAAAGAAACAGAAGGCGTTACACACGCCACTGGAAAAGAAATCTCAACGTCTCTCTCTCTCTCTAATGTACTGTGTAAGATCGTGGAAAAGATGTAATTTCACGTTTTAGATCTTGTTGCTTTTTCTCTTTATATTACGGATTCCATTTTATTCTAAAGCACCCACTTATGAAGATATTTGATTCCTTATTTAGCAATCACATTGGAATAGCTTCATCACATTGGGAAGCAACTACGTGTTCTGTGGTTGATTTTCTGTTTGCTGGACGAAAAGCCTCAATCCCAAGAGAAACACCACGCTACCCTTGTCCGAGACCGACTAACCTGGCCACTTTGTGGAAAAGGCCCATAAATTCCTTATGTCATCGACAAGACTCAACTGAGGTCTTTCCCATCCGGTGTCAGGAGAACGACTATCCTACCCACTGTGTTGCTCACGAGGGCTTGAATCAACTACTATTCGATCTGCCAGAAAGCCAAGAAACTTAAATATAAGATTACATATCAAGAAGATAACTGCAGTAGGTTAGATTTGGAGATAATTATCTTTATACTGTTCCCCTTGATTGAGACATGATTCAGCAGGATTCTTTGACTCTGTCTACGTATAAAATCAGCTAAATAACTGACTTGTTTTGATCTAACAACAAATTCCTTTTATCCTCTGATGTAAATTAAGAAAGTTTTGCATCTAAAACACCACCAAAGTTTTCCAAACTATGTTTATTCATTCGTTATGTTATACAGTTACCAAATACTTGCAAAATAAATGCCTTCAGCAGAAAAATGACTTTGCAATTTTCAGAGAGACAGAAAAAAAAAGAAAGAAATATGGCCCTCTTCCTAATTTTAAGGTCGTTTTGCGAAGAATTTACATTAGGAAACTGTTTTCTCCTTAGTGGGCCTTCGATGTTAAACCTATTTGTAAACAGCTTATAACGCTATAGGGCCATAACAGAAACGTAGGGGGCGCTTATCCAGTTTCCGGTATAATCAGATAAAATACTTATTTAAATGAAAACCTCTTCTTATCTTAGGCTGTTCTTGTTGGAACGCGAAGCATATGGCACGCGCCATTACTCAACCCAATTTACTATGAAATCTCCGTTGATAAGGGAACAGAGTTTTGGTCGTTAGGACCCGGGCAACGGTGCTACCTTATAGAAAATACATATTGACTTAGTGTGTACACGAGAGGTGTGCTCTTCCCGGATATTAGTAGAAAAAATAAAAGTTCTATTTTCTGATGTACACTACGAATGGTTTTTCTCGAGAGAAATGCTAATGCTTCTCCAGGCTCTGGTATCGATGTCCAACAAATAAGGAACACTGCAATCTTGCACCAATCTTGTGAATTTATTCTGGTAAATTTGTTTTTAAAGAAATGCATTTAAAATGGATGGTAATGAAGCTAGTTAGTTCATCATACAATTAATATATCGCAAATGGAATATGGTTATTTTTAGCTGAATATCATTTAGAATTCTTCAACGTAATCTGATTTGATTTTCCGTTTTCTTTTTCTATAAAAAGAAAACAGGAAATCTGCGGTTTCCGGGCCCAGCAATGACCCAGTGTGTTCCAACTGTGCGTGTGTTGTGAAATTTCCTGGGAACATCAAGTTCTTCTGAAAAGGATGCAACCCCTTTCCCTTCCCACATGTAGTTGAAATCCTCGGACTCTTCTGGCCCTCAGACCCACGGGATCTCTTATTACCCCATAAACAAGGCCATAAAGAGAAAAATCAGTCCAATAAACCTTTAATGAACTATAAGGTCGGTTGTATCTGAATCTGAGAGAGCTAAAAATACACTGCGTACAAAAATAACAAAATTAAATGTATAGATATCGAAGGGATTTCGCAGTTGCTTTTGAATTTTGCAACTAAAGAGTTAAAGATCTCTGTATCAGTCAACGTGTATGTATTAAGTGCCAAAGCAACTAAGGCTGTGAGGAGTCAGTATGTTCTGTCTCTAAATTGCGTGTATTCTGTGGTCCATTCGCTGTTTTCTGGATGAAAAACCCTTTGCGCGATAAAAGGAAACGAGATAACACTTTGAACACGTGATGTTGCGCAGCTAGCTCCATCTAGTGTGCGAAATAAATGTTATTAAAAACTAATAACAATAAAGATTTTTATCTGGCAAAGTAGATTAACCGCTTTTAAATGGAAGACGCGGGAGACAAGTGAGATGATATCTTCATAAGACCCCCCCCCCCCGAAAAAGGCATTAGGGGGAGCAGGTTTATAGAAAAATATGGCAAACCTGCGGGCACTTTTGAAATCAATAACCTTGCGGTTTAAAGGGAGAACCTTCGGTATCATAAGTTCGACGTACCCTTAACCCCCTTTGTGTTTTAGCATCCGAAGTAATTAATAACAAAAGAGAAATTTGTTGTGGCGCTGTAGGTAGTTATCGACCGGTTACCTCGTGTGAGGTTCCGACAGAGTGCACTAATGGCTTCCTCCTCGTGTCGTACCACCACAACACTTTAATCTACGTCAACGGAAGGTTTCATGGATGCTTAAATCTTGCTCCGCGATGCGAGAGATAAATTACACCTTATGCATCGTTCGTCTCCTTTACATCGACCCAACACCGCTCCAAAGTCTCTTTAATATACGACTTAATAGACATTGCGGTCCATCCGCTGTACACCACTACCAAAAAGGGGGCTGGAATGGGGGAAGTGTCTTCTGGTAGCGGTTGATAAACGAAAGGAAAAAAATTCGGCAACATTCTGAACAGTCATTTAGGTTTGACTTAAGGCAGTGGAGCCAGCACCATCTGATGGATGGATCAGGAAACTCGAATAACAAAATAATTATGAAATCGATAAAATCCAAAAATCCTCAGTGTTCTGAACTCCATTTAGATTAGTAAGTGGATGGATTAGTTCATAAAATTTTAATTATAAATCACCGTTATCGATGTATCCTTTCCTAGAATGCATAATTCTCAACTTCATGAATTAATTTATAATTACCGTATTTTCCGGACCATAAGACGCACTTCTTTGCTGAAAAAAGTTTCCTAAAATTCGCTCGTCTTATGGTCCAAAGTTGTATGTATTATATTATTTTCGGACCCATATACAAGGACAGAAATAGAAAAAAAAAAAAAAAAAGACGAGAGTGGAAGGAATAGGTATCTAAAAATTTTGAAATATTAAACAAAAAGCAAATATAGTCATGGTTACAAGCCAATCAATAATATATTTAGACAGTCTTCATAGTGAAGAGAAAGATAGATATAGGACAAACAAAAATTAGACTACCGTTGTATTCAGTCTCGTCAGATGGACCCTGGACACACAACAGCCGATTTTTATATAACCAATTATTAATTAATTAATTGAAACCAGTTATTAATTTCCGTAAGTTTTCCCTGTATAAATTTATAAGGAATGTTTTAAAGTATCTATTTTAATGAGTAATTAAATCAGAAATAAAAACAGCGTTGGTTGACCTTCATCTCATGCTGAACTGGTGAACGCAATATTTTACATTTGTGGCATTGTTGTACTATGTGTTCATCGGCTTCAAATCCCAAACACGAAAACTTGAGACTTCAGTGGTACAGAACATTGATGGACCATTAACATCAAACCTGAACCGATTTTCTAATTCTGTTTAAATCGCTCGTGATTTCCAGGGAATATAAATGAAGGAAATATGTTTCAAAGACCAGAACATTTCACTTGTGTGGCGGCTAGCTGCCACATTCCATAGTGTATTCCATCTACTGTTGATCATCGTCATCCGTGTAGAGTGCAAATGTAGCGGGTTCCCTGAAAGGATTCTGGATCTCTCATATACCAATAAAGGAACCAGCAGGCATCACGCAGACTTGGAGATGTTCGGGTTTCTTGTGTGACGACCCTCAAAGAATTAAGCCTATGTCCATTTGATTCCATTCCTTATCAGATTATGATAGAGTTCCTTTCCATTTTGTGGGTAAAACATTAAAGTTGGTACACAAAGAAGCAACTGCTGGATAAGCCCAGATCAACGATTTAGGAGACTTTCAGGTCAGCCAATGAATAAGATTCCTGCTACTAGTGTTTTGCGAGTTTAAGTCGGACTAGTTGTATGTGGAAGGACACACTGTTAAACTGGGAAAAAGAACAAACTCCCATTAAAGTTTACAATTCAATTCGCAAATCTAAGACTTGTTTGAAGTAGAATGGGTTCGCAGCTATCGGAATCCTAAAAGGAATCTTCAGTCGGGCTGTAGTTTGCCAATCTCTCAGCTAGAGCAGGTCCTCTACCCCCACGAGAGTTATTCGAGTTTTTCACCCCGCATAACTGGTAAATCGACCCTTGATCAGACACAATATACACGCACCCTATTTGATTCATCGTAAAACCAACCACAACATCATCCACCTAATATTTTCTGCCAGAATCTGAGTTATTGATTGCCTTAACTATCACTTATCTTATTTACCCTGATTATTCACTCTCTGATTCTTTTCTCTTCATAGGTGGTACTTCTGTATATTTTTCTCCTGATGTTTCTCGATAAATCCTAATCTTGGATCTCTTATTTTTGATCTCCTCTGTCTTAAAATCTCTCTACCCCATCCTGTCAAATTCATCTGTTCCCCTCAATCGTTCACCCAACTCTGCAAATCGCTCAGAACTTTCTCTTTCTTTGAAACTAGAGTTTCTCCAATTTAACTTTCCTAACAGTGAAGTAATTTTCCATGTCCTGTAAATTGCAACGTTCACAACTCCAGAGCTATCTTCAATTTTTTTTTCTTGTGGGATCAGATGGAAGAAGCTGGAAGCTTCTGTTATTACTAATGATTTCACGGTCTTCTGTGAAAGTATAGTGGGTTTAGCACGTCACTCGTTTGGAGAGGTCTGTGTTCGAATCCGGTCGACGACTGGAGGAAATTGTAAAGTCCTCTTCAATCGGGGCTGTAGTTAGCCGAACTGAAAGAGTAGGGGTTTCTTCAACAAAGATCAGAATTATCTTTGATCATACAACCATATTTACTCGCGAAATTCTGCATTTCCATCTGATCTTTTTAATTTTGGGAAACCAAGCTGATTAACTGATCAAATACAACTTACTTTTGTTATTGAAGCAATGGCACACGCAATAAATTCTGAAATCTCAACGTGCTTGCCACGAGAAAGGCAAAGCGTGCAAGAATGTGCTCAGGTAACTTCAAAAAAATGTGTTCCTTTGACCCTGGTGCGTACAGAAGAGAAACAGTGGCGGAAGGAACGGCCCTATTCGTGAGGAATGTCGTAAGGTCATGAATTCTACCGAATTGTAGTTTCCCCGTGGAGTGGTTCCAACTATTCGATGTCTCTTAACTGAGGTCCCTTTGTGTTCCTCGCTAATTTATTTTACTCTTAGAGAGGAACTCTTCGTTCGTTTCCTTACAGCAATAAGGTGAATATTCTTCTACGTTGTAACTTGCCTTTTTGATAACACCGAGTCAAACACCCTTGTTTTATGTGGTAGATAAAAAAAAAAAAAAACTTTATAAGCGTTGCTAGGTGACAGGTGGAAGCAAACGCCATGACGATAGCGAGTCGAAATAAGTGTGGTGAAGGTGATGGATGAGGGTCGCCGTGTCAGCAGGCAGTTTGCTGTACAGTGACATAAATATTTTTGTGACAGTGATGTATGGATGTTTGACGAAGCAGGGCACAACGTTTCATCAGCAGAAATAGCCCGCCACTGCTGCTCCTTTTTTTTTCTTCTTCTTCTTCTTCTTCTTCTTATTGTAAGAGGATCCGTGTTGTACTGACTTGATGCACGGTGAGAGGGAGGAGAAGATGGAAAATATTGCGATTGACTTCCCTCTCTGCGGTATCGTAAATAGAGCAGCCTTTTTACACACCTTGGGAGCTACCAGAACGTTAGAAAATTGAATTCCCTTTAACGAGAGATTGTGGATCCTTAAAAACAAGTCTGAATCAATTTGGGAACACTCAGCATTGGAAAATATACTGGACGAGGAGAGTTTACACTTCGAACCGAATAGGCAAAAAAGAAGAAGGAATTTTCCAAATGCAGACAACGCTTCTTAAAGGGATCGCTCACATTTGGGACTGTACAAACTCCTGTGAATCTAAGAACTTTTATGGCTTTCAAGCTTGTCATCGTGGTTGGCAAGCGTAATTTTAATGGACCGAGTGTTGTCTAGAACTCAATGCAGACCTTTACACGTTGTGGGTTATAAAAGAGCACTTTCTCTGTTCAAAGGCGTTAGAGTACCTCTCCTTAGTCCCCAGGGTTGTTTCTAACCACCCAACACATCCGTTAATGGTTCCGGTCAAACGGAATTCAATGCACCTGAAGAGGGTTAATAACATTAACCCTAAATAGCTTACCAAACTATGATGCTTGTTCGTCTTTCGCTGTTTACAGAGGTGGTCGTAATTTTCCTTAGCTGCTAACTTCTAATGGTGGTTTTAAGTTGTTTGAGTTGTCTGGCACATTCTTTCTCTTTTTTTAGCTGGTAATTCGCAACGAAACTCTGAACAAGTTTTCACAAATAGCGTAATAAAACTTAGATCACTTTGTCAACACATCTCTGGGGTTATCTTTGATCAAGTGCTTGCGCTTGATCAAATGTGCTTGGAGACTTTGCGCAAATTACACGCGCCCAGTAGCCATCGTTAATTTTGAAGCTAACAGAGACCTGGAAAAACTGCTGCAACTTAATTGATCGCTTTGAGGTACTTTTTCACCAGAATTACACAGATATTCGTTTTCTGGATTGCTTTTGTCGACTCTGCTATTCTTGTAGGCATTTCAAATTTTGTTTTTAAGTTCACACAGGTACATTATAAGGTGTTTTCTCTTAAAATGTGCCTCGCACGTTTTCCCCCGGGGAAAGGAGAGTTTAACAAGTGCCAAGTTATCCCGAACGCTGGAAAAACAAGTCCACAACAGTTGGAGAGTCTCTGGCAAAAGTGGAAAGAGCCAATATTAAAGATCGAAAACACCATAGTATAAACAATAGATGAGTTATTTGCAAAGGGTCCTCCCAGCTACACAGCGGTTAGGATGGTTGTCCATCCACAGAGTCGAAAAGGCTTTGGTTCAAATCGAAGGATTTGGGTAAGTCTTCTAATATTTTATCAGGACAGAATATTTCTCATATTACCATTGAATTTCTTTTCTTTTAAGGTTCTTAAAATGCTCATAAAATTTACATAATATTCTGGGGGGCTTTAAAAAAAAAAACTTGTCATTGTCGCCACCCAAGAATTTCCTTATCTACCCATGTCTTTATGTCTGTAAATTGTGTGTGTTCTCCAGTCAGTTTATCTGTTTGTCTAGACGAAACATCCGAGGGTTTAAAAACCTTGGTATCCTTGCCTGAGATCTACTAACTCAGCCACCAAGAAAAAAAACCATAAACGTTCCTCGTGTCATTGATTCGAGCCCGAGTCTTTTCCACCCTGTGTTGGGGAGGAATGTACAATCCGCCAAGACTCCTCATAACTTCAGTGGTTTGGAAGCAAAAACAAAACAAGAGCTGTAGATCATCAATGAAATCATTAGAAATGTACGATGGGGCATTGCTAATCTCACGCAGGGTACACATGATTATGGATGCTGCTGCAGTCGTCCTCCCTGAGGACGATGATTTTACCAACACCTAAACATCAATACAAGACCTGAGTTGGGATTTTATGGCTTTTTTCACAACGTCACTGAGTTTGTCGGTCTAAGGCGAGGATAGGATGGTTTTTCATCCAGCAAACAGGAAACCAACCACAAAACACTCTATTTACAGACATAATACATACTGCGCAATATAACCTAAGTTGCTGATGTGGCTAAAACCCTACAACAACAACAACCCAAGTATCCACGCAGACAATGTCTAGGACCTTTATTAAGTGGAAACGAGAATCCTACTCATATATGCTACTGCATAAAAAAAGTTCTATAGTTCAAAGAAATAAAAGTACAGACTACCTTTGTCCTTTCTTCGCTAGGTCAGTGGACAGATGGAGCTTCTTCGGGCATTTTACAGAAGACCTTCACGGAGAAGTTTATATTAAGCAGATGAAGTGAAGGTGTCTGGCGAGTAAGAGAAACAATGAAATCTCTCTCAGTACACTGCTCGATATTCGCGTGCATGCATGCAAGTCACGCTTTAGGAGCAACTGCGTGATCAGAAATGGTGATCTTTCGTTTGGTATATATCAACGTCTGCTTTCTTTTATCATTTTTTTTTCTTTTGGAGGAAAAAGGCAAACTTTTACATAGATAGTAGCAGAAGGCAAAAGAGGACTGATACTCGCGAATTCTTCTGAGAAAAGAAACGAAAGATATTTTCCGATTTCTTCAACTATTCGCAGAGAAGCAGTTTGATATTTACATCGAATCTTATTTTTATATTCGGGATAAGACGAAAAGATTCTGGATATTTATTTCGTCGAATGTGCCTGCTTCCTTAGAATTTTTATGAAATATTTTCCTTCTTCTTCGAGGCAATAGATCAGCGAGCCTGTTACCAATGACGTCAGGGATTTATCACCCTAAATAGAAAGGAATCTAATCCATAAAGCTACGTTACAATTAATAAAAATAAAATATTTTAACGCAAAGATTAAAATTACCGTATTTGCCCGAATATGTGAGCACCAGACCATAAGATGCATTCAGGTTTCAGAAGGCTAATTTTGGAAAAATATTTTATTGCATATAATTTGAATGGACTTCGGCCCAATGCTTTGTCTAATATTCAAGTTGAGAGTAGCGATTTAATACATGTGGAGGTACAATAATCCATGCATGCGCCTGTTTGGTTGGATAGCTTTAGTTGGTGTGACTATCACAGCGTGTTGACGAAAGCATATGTGCTATCTTCTCTCTCTCTGTGACGCACAGAAGTGTTAGCCACAGACCTTGTGTTTATTATAAGGGACAGGAAATGAGAATTGTCGGAGAGCCCGCTTATGAAGATGAGAAACGGAGTGATAACCGAATGCGATCTTATTGAATAAATTTGAAATGGTAATATCCGAGAAGCAGTGGGCGGATAATAGCTAGAGGAGTGATTCCAACGAACTGAATGCCAAGACGCACACACAAGCATCGATTTGTGATGGTGTCTTGTTTGGGTTGTACGTTCAAACAAAATAAAACCAAAACATTTGCTTCTTCTCCAATTTTAATACTACTAGAATAACGGAAGATGGTGAATCATTTCTCTTAAAACGAAATCTGCAATAATGTACCCCCGATGCGGCTCCCAAAGCAATTTCATCAGGTCCAGGTACTTCACTCTATACTGTCATCATAATATACTTTCAGTTCGTCGCGATCACTTTAATAATTTAAATTTAAATAATTGCGATGGACAATTTATCTAACTGTCAAGAACATGTTTTGATTATTTTATGTTAAACGCATAAAATTTATACCGTATTTTTCGGACCATAAGAAGCATTTTTTTTTTCTTGAAAAATGTTTCCTAAAGTACCTCTGCAGTCCGAATGTATTATAGATTTCTTTTATTATTATTTTAAGATCTTATATCGTTGTTGTCTAGAAGATCAAAGTGAAGCTTTTCGCATGTCTCAAAAAACTTTTTTTTTTTTATTGCCAAGAAAATGGCCATTAATGTCCTTAAATTTCTCCTACACTGGTAACTTTGTTTAGTTAAACACTTGTGAATTTGTGTTTCCGATTATACGCAATAAAATATTTTTCCAAAATTCGCCTTCTAAAACCTGAATTCATCTTATGGTATGGTGCTCTTATATTCCGGCAAATACGGTAATTGTAATCTTTTTATGTGATTTAAAATATTTCATTTTTATGCGCTGGTATTTCATATTAAGGTCTATTCCCCTAACTCTCATAATGAAGGATAAAATAGTGTCCCCTGAGCAAATAAACAACAAAAATCAAGCTGCATTTCTGTTAAAGCAAACTAAAATCCACGCATGAACTAGATTGGAAACTCGTATTTGTTATGGTAGCTGTAAGATAACTACTGCTACGTAACAGACACGCACAGAGAGAAAATGGAAAGAGAGAGAGACCAGGGTTAAAATCTCCTGATCCATTCACTTTTAATTAGATTTATTCGAAGTGAAAAGTGCGCTTACATATTTTCCATTCTTCCACTGAATTAGTGTTCGCGCAGAATTGTAGATGAAGCACGTGGGGGCCCTAATATCCCCATTCTCTAGAGTGCATACTTACCACTCGAAGGCTCTTAAAGAAGCTTAGCCAATTAAAATAGCGCAATAATATTTGGTAATGTGCAGTTTTCGTGTTAAAATCTGCAATTTCCCGGGCGGTATCTATTAATTGTAGCAGCTGCCATAATGTTGCAGGAACTTTATTTCCTTGCAGTGCCTGTAAGAGGACAAATGATGTAAGCTCGCGCAATTAAAGGACCCTGGAATACAAGCTATAACTGGAGTCATTAGACCCGTACATCGTTACGACCACCACTTCCACAACTAAAGGTTTCTCTCGTTACAAGAATTTCTTCTCAACTTACAAGAACCTTTTTCTTATTGTTTTTTGTCCCTTCTTTATGTTCGTCTCTCGCTAAGTGCAGAGTGTTTTTTAACCGACTCTTTCTCCTGACACACTTCTGTAAATATAGAGGGAAAAAAGGGGAAGATTATTGGGTTATCCGATTACTTCTTTAATGAGAATTATCTGGACGAACCAGCTTTATGGGGCAGCATCTCCATTTCTTTACTTCTCGACAGATTTATGCTTTCCATATTCGCCCTCTGTTTGTACTCCATACTGTGGGCGTTGTACAAATAAATCTGCATACACAAACATCGGCCTTCTCCTTGGAGAAGACTTAATGGATGGTGATTTAGACGCTCCTAAAAGACGTTACGAATGTTTCTGTCAAGCAGAGGTTCAGTATGTGAAAAATTGATTGATAGACCAAAGAGGAGGAGGAGGATTGGATTGCAAAACAAACAGAATGGTTCGAGAGAGAGAGAGGCATAAATGAATGATAGTTCATTGTAATGAAAACAGGAAGTCCACGTAAGTTGCCAGGATGCCAATTTCCGAGAGGTTTCAGGGGTTATCATCCCATTTATATATAAAGAAAAGGCAGTAAAAAGTGATAACAGGAACTCGGGTATATTTACTTACTGGATCGTCTTCATTTGTAGTCTTGTGATATTTTTAAAATAAGGGCAGACTGGCCTTACGAACATGGCTCCGATAACGCTTTCTGGTTGAGTTGGATCCTTGAAATTTTGCTGGGCTGTCATTACTGTAGGGTTGATTGAACGTTGATGTGTATGCCGAGTTCCTTTAGAACACGGTTTCGCACCTGTTGGAGGACGAGTAACTTATTGCGCAATTAATTTCTGCCAGCAGCGATTGGACCACAGGAAGCCACTTAGATGGTCCTTTAGTTCTCCTTGACCTAAATCACTTATGTTCACTTTTAGAGATACCTAAAACAAACCAGTTTACGAGTGAGTGTAGACTTAAGATGAGTTACTTCATATTCAGGATATTACTGAAGGCTTACGCGTATTCCACATTCTTTGGTACACAGTCAAGGTCACATTTTGGAGCAAATGCTCGACATGTGACCTTCACTTGTTCGTGGTCACTTTTCGAATATTTGCTCCGAATTTTTTGTATTAAAAAAGAAACAGATAATGTATAAAGAGCAAGAATCCTTCTCCAACCACTGGGATACGTTCCTGGAATCTAGTGCGTGCTGTTGGCAAGACCATAGGAAATAGGGCTTTAAGGAAAAATACCGATCAAAAATTCAATAAAATATATATAAATTGTTGGCCATTCACTTGGGAATTTGACCTTGCAGATATCCGTTCAACTTCATTTGATACGGCGAAATAGGTTTCTTCTAGCGTTTCTGAATCTTCAGAGCTTAATCCTCAGTTGGAGAACCTGTATTTGGGGAGGAATTACTTTAATAAATCAACTAATATTGTCTTGGTGTTTTTTATTTCACTATCATAATTTCTGACAGCTTAGATGAGGGACCTGAGTCCAAAACTGCCCACGAATCCCTCCCTCACCCACTGAAGTAAGGAGCTACGAAATATTCGCCAAGAAATAAAAACAATCGGTGCATCTCGCTTGTATTTCCGGTTCGCATTCAAGCGAAAAAAAAAAAAAACAGTAAGAGATCGCATTTAAGATAAGAAACATTGACGGAGATCAAACGCTTTATTAAAGATGAAAAGGTCAAAAGATCGAATTAATAAGTTGCGGGTGGAAATGAAAACTGGTAAAAAATGAAAGAGCACGCGGGAGGGAGGCCTTTGAAATGGATTACAGATGAAGGCAAACAGAAAAACAGATTAAAGGATAGAAAGTACGAAGTCAAGAGAGAGCGAATCAAACGTTGAAAGAAAAAAAGAATTATGATGGAAGATAAGAAGAGATCAGATAAAAGCAAAGCTCCTAAAAGACCACACCTAAGATAATGGTAATTACGATACCAGTGATTCATATAAGAGTATTTACATTGAAATATTTTTCAAGCTCAATATGTATGACTTAAGATCTTTAAACTGCTTCTCTTATCCTCCTGCTCCTCCCCGTCCATTAAAGAGATGGAGGAAAAGAAACGAAAGGTGAATTAATTAGTTAGAAGCTTTCTTAACTGGTTTAGGTGAGAGGAAATACTCCTTTATACAGATCGGAAGTATTAGTTTGAAACTTTCTTATCTCTCGCGCTCGCTGCTTTCTTATTCCGCGTGGCAGTTTAAGAAAGCTGTATCCGGTGGAAAGTGTGGGGGGAAACTTCGGGCACAAACTGCTAAGTATTCGAGGCGCCCAAATGTTTTGTGTCAGGTGGGCAGTAACAGTGCCCTTGGTGCTCATTTCCTACACAAATCGTTTCCTTTTGTGGGATCATCAGCCCCCGGGGAGTGCTAATGAAGAGAGTGGGGAACCCGGCCGACAATAAATGAGATATACCGGGTTTCTGTTGGTTGAGACAGGGATCTCAACAAATCGATTTCTGGGATTTTCAAGATGGATCATTTTTGAGCGTGTTTTTCTTTTCTTTCTTGTTTTCGAAGCGAAGAAAAACAAAATAAGAATTTTTTTTTTCCTCTCCGTGTACAATTGAATTTGGATCGGAGTAGATGAGATCAGAACAGTTAAAGGGCTTAGAGAAATAAAGGGATAAAATTCTTTTCGACACAAGAGATATGGACTAGAAACTCGGGTATGGTAACATTTGAAATGTGTTGAACAATTCATCGTGTTCATTCTTAATTATTTAGAAAATATCCAATTTAAATTTAGATTAACCCTCGTGGGTAGCACAGTTTGTAGGATCACCGTCCTCCCCACACCGGGTAGAAAAAGCCCTGAGTTCGAATCCCCTCGACGATGAGAGGAATTTTTATGGGTCTTTTTCACAACCTGACTGAGTTAGTCGGCCTCACCTGAGAGTACCATGGTTTTTTCTCCCGGAAACTGGGGTCTTTCGTCCACCAAAGAGAAAATCGACCTCAGAACACACGCAATTTACAGACAATATGACCTTAGTCGCTGATGCTCCTTAAACCCTACTACAACAAAATAAAAATTTATATTGGAGAACTGTCTTTAGGAGTTTACTTTTATAAAGATAACAAAATCTTAAGACGTGGGCATTTGTGTCATCATTAGGTTACCCCCTGACAGACTGACGGGATTGGGCTATTGCTTAAATGTCTTTAAACGTATTTGGTGTTGCTTTGGATATGGAAAGCTTCAACAGTCTCTACTTTCATGATGCTGCACAATGTTTCCATTCAACCTTTCGAGTTGGAATGTTGAATGGAAACCTTCCATTCTCGCCCTCAGGAAAAAATTGGATTTTTTCCTCAGGGCGAGACTCACCGATTTCACAGAGATGGTGTAATTGGATGAAGTATAGACGACGAATTTAACGCATTTTATAGATGGTAATGTGAACCTCTCAAATCGAAAGGGATCTTTCAATGTCGATAGAGAAGTGAATCTTGCTATTTAAGCTGTCGCAATATGGTCTTCCATGCTCACTGTGGTCTCAAAGTGCGGTGAAATCATGAACAACCTGCCTCAACATGATGTCAAGTGGAAACCAACGACATCGATAATGTGGATGTGGGAATGTACATCTACCCCAGTTCAGGAACAAGAACACCACGTCCCCTCCAGCCAAAACGAATTCATTCTGTTTCATAATGAGATGTTTACTATTATGGGCCAGGACCGAGACAGGCTTCGGATCAGCAGTGACGGAGAATATTAATTTCATATCAAAGCTCCAACGTTTTTTGTTAAGAAAGTGAATGGTCCAAATTTTGACTGTTAACAAAAGCATTTCGTATTTTCCACTGATGAAGATGAATTTATCTGTATCATTTGGTTTGTTTCATTGAAGTTTTCAAATTCATTACGAATCTGAGGTTTTAAGTCTTCATCTTTTACAACAATGTTAATAATACTGAAAAGCTGGCATAATGAAGAAAACTGTGTAGTGGTCAAATAGTGATGTAATCTCGAAACACAGTGTTGAGCCCACATGTAAGAACTGTAAGATAACAGAATACATAGTGGGGCCCCATAAATACACTGCTCAACAAAATTAACAGAACACGTAGAAAACGTGCTGTAACTCGTGCAGTTTTCGATGAAGCGGGACAAAATTTGGTGTGGTTGGGTACCATAGAATAACGGTGAAATCAGGACACAGAGGGAAACTTCAGATAGGTATAAAGGACATTGATAGGGGTTGTATAAGAATTACCAAAATGGTCATATTATACAAATGGATACGAGGTGCCCGAAAATATGGTTACATCACATCAGTACATCTCCTGATCCGCTCCAACTGCTAATCAGGCCTGACAGCGGTGAACCATGCTCAATATAAGAGTCTGTGGCAACCAATCCCTTTCTTCTACCAGCGCAAACCTTAACTCACTAAGTGACTGAGGAGTTGGCTGTCGGGGTGAAATGCGACGCCTAAGGATGTCCCACACATGTTCAATCGGATTCAAGACTGGTGATCGTGCTGGCCACGGCAGTCGTTGGATATCTTCAGTTTCAAGAAGAAAAAGCTACGGTTTTTCTTCCAGAAAACCCACTTCAGAACATACACAATTCACAGACAATCCACACGGAGCAACATGGCCTTAGTTGTCGATGCTCCTAAAACTCAATAACAACATGTGAAGTGTGCGTGTGTTAAGCACCAATGCAACTAAGGTTATGAGGCATCAGTAAGCTGAGTCCATGAATTGCGTGGATTCTTCGGACGGTTTACTGGATGAGAGACCTGAACTTCCGGGGATTAGAGTCGAGCAGCTTTCCCCTGTTATCCACTGACCTACTCACCCACGTTCTGGGAAAAGACCAATAGATATTCCTTGCGTCACTATGGGGATTCGAATCCTAGCTTCCTTCCCACCCGGTTTTGGATCATTTACCACTTCTTGAAGCAAACAGTTTGCGATAAATATAACGGTCTCATTGCAAAATAATTTTAATTAATGATAATATTGCCTGGTGTCTCAATAAAAGCTTAATTAAACATAGCTGATATTTTCAATATTTTAAAAAATTTTAAAAGTATATTTTAATTACAAAAAAGTTCTTAATTTAATTTATTAAATTTCTTAAACCTTTCATTAAATTCTGAAATTCTATACTCGTGCGCAATTTAGCAATAATATTGGAAAGAATAAAAAATAAAATAGAATAATAAAAAAAAAAAAAAAAAACTGTGGCGCTGGTATCGCCAAGTCTACCAAAATGTCTTCCAGGCAGCTAGATTAGAAGTGTGGATGCAATTGTTTGGCCAACAAGATCCACCACATTTAACCCCACCCCACTTCACACGGTGGGATTCCATTAATGATACAGCAGGAAGTGAAGGTTGGATTATGGACAACCGCGCAATGTGTGGTGGGGACCAAATCAGCTTCATTCAGATTAATAAATAGGAAAGGTGAAATAGCGAAACATTCCTGGGTTACAGAGTACAAATAACAAAGCATGATGGGAAATTGATCCGTGTCTAGTTAAGCGGAGAGTTGAACTTGTTTGGTCTGCATCCGGGACTCGTTTAATTTCTTGCGCCGATAATGCAAACTTGTCGCTGCCGAATCGGCCAGATTAGAGGGTCGGTGTTAGCACGGAGAACGCCCCACTACATCCGCATTACACGAAGCGGACATCTCCGAAGTTGGCACGCTCGTGCGAGAGATAGCGGCTCCTGGAAGTGGCCGATAGAGAATTTAATTGTGGCACACTTTAATGGGAAAAGTCAGTGAGTTGAGTGAAGGTTTCATTAAGATAATTAGCCACGATTATCTGACACGATGAACGGATGAGATTTTAATTACGGCTGCGAGAGCGGCGGCTTATTAACGGGGATATGTACGATTGTGTGTGGCCGAGGGAGATTAACTTGACGGGCTCTTTAGTGCGCAAACTTGCCACGTTCGCAAATACGGAGTGTGGAGCGTGAAATAATAATTGACAGCTCGTCCTCGCACTACGTCCACGACGCGCTAAGATGCGTCCATGTCGCCGATCACGCTCACGGACTACTTGTGTTGTAAAACACGATTGAAATGCCCTCCTAGCAGTGGGCCCTCGACCGAAATGTAATCTCGATATCAGTACGACTCGCGTATCTCGTGTCACTTAGTCGTGAATGGCGAGTTGAAATACATCCACACGCGCAATTTCTTTTTGTTTCACGCTCTTCAATTTCTTTCAGCTTATTTTGCTTCTTCGGCTCTCTCTCTCTGGCACGCACGCACGCACGCACAGCCTTTCTGCTAGTTCACTCTTCCTTTCTTTTTATTCATTCTTTTCTTTGAATTCTTTAATCATTTTTTCTGACTTTTTCTCTGCCTTTCACGCTTTGTTTCTTTGACTTTCTTTCAGTCACTCGACGTGGCCACCTGTACGTGGCGAGGTGACCTCCCAGTGATGCTGCTGGTCTTCCAGATTAGCATCACTGGGATCCAACGCCCATACCTTGGTTCCAGGGTTACATCATCGGAATCCGGCGTGTGCAGCCTGACCCGTGGAAACTCGGAAAGGGGGATCCTGGTGGTTGAGGGACCCAGCCTTGATACACCACTTCGGCGCCTGCTTTGACAAGCGGGTGGTTCCGGACCGGCCCGACTGCTAGGGTCAACTGCGTTCCAATGAGTCTCCCTTTCTCTTAGGTCCTGGGCCGGGATCAAGACTTATTGGAAACGGGGGTATGGTGCTCCTAAGTGAACTTGGCGTCCCATTCGTCGCAGTACCTGCTAGTTCACGAGTGGGTGTCCCCTCGTAGGGCTCCGTGGTGGGTGAGGTACTTAGGGCATCTGAAATTTTTATCTTACTCCTATGAGTAATATAAATCCTACTTCTTCTGGGGCCATCAAGGCCCCTACATAATCGATCAGATTAGAATGACACCAATTCTGTTAAAAGAGCCAGAACTGAGAAAAAACACTATCTGTGACATTGCTTTTCCTCATTCTCCATTCCACCGGAGAGCAGTCAATCGGGAAGATGTCACCCTTCTTCATCCAGAAAGAATCGGAAGGGTTGGCAGGATCACCAAAATCCATAAAGCGGCTGCGTTCTGGCAAATTTGTAGTCGAAGCTTCAAGCACAAAGCAAGCAGAAAAAAATCTTGAAAATTACATCCATAGGGGGAATACCGATCAGCGTAACACCCACAAAACTCTGAATTCTTCACGAGGAGTCATATCACAGTGGAACTTTCTTCATGTCTCTGAAGAAGAGAGATGCTCTGAATTGAAAGACCAAGGAGTCACGGCTGTCAAGAGAATATCGATGGAAATCTCGTCCCTACTCGAGTTCTTAACCTAACATTCAACATCCCACGGCCTCCAAGTTCCATCAAGGCAGGGTAGTTAAACTGCCCAGTGAGGATTTACATTCCAAATCCACTGAGGTGTTTTCAATGCCAAAAATACGGCCACTCACAAACAGCTTGTTGTGGTAACCCTGCCTGTGCTTGATGTGGTACGAAAGACCACGAGAGCAAGGAATGTTCAGCTTCCAAACCGATTTGTGTAAATTGACAAGGAAAGAACCCTACCTCTAGAGCATGCCAGCGGTGGAAGGATGAAAAAATCCAAAAAAAAAAAACTAAAAACAGAGCTGAATATCTCCTATCCAGAAGCTAGAAAACGCATCCAACCAATAAATAACGGGAGGCCTTCATATGCTTAGAAGATTTCTGCCAAGTGCACTATCGGTACACAAATGGAGATGACTATACCACCAAGAGAGTCATTCACTCCGATTGCACACCATTTATTGAGTTCACAAAAGCCCTGCCAAAAAACATTCAGCTGCCACTCCTATATCCGTACCTCCTAGTGCTCCACCACTACCAAAACCAAGTGGTAAAGAAAAGTAAAAAAGATCTGAAGAGCCACCCGAAACAATGGATGTAGAGGATAAGGAGTTACCAGACGAATCAGTCTTGGAACTCTTTGCTGAGGAAGAAATTGACATGGGACAGCGTCAGTACCAAAAAGATAAATCCAAGACTGACAAAAGTAAGCCCTCAGCACCTCGAGAGCCGCCCGATGGCCCCGCCAAGCCAAATTAATGGCTAAATTCCTATAATGGAATTGTCGTGGATTCTGGCGAAATACTGATGACATCAAGGCCTCCTGCAAAAACAAGAGCCAGTCTGCTTTTGTTTGCAGGAAACTTACTTAAAGGCAAATGATGACCCTACTTTGCATAATGTCACAATTTTTCGTAAGAATAGAATTACGGATGGTCCTGCTCACGGAGAAGTAGCTGTCCTTGTGGGCAACCAGACCCCAGTTCAGCCTGTGCTACTTACAACCACCATAGAGGCTATCGCAATTCGCTTTACACAGTGGGGTTTTTGTTAACCATCTGGTCTATATGGGACTGACATCTCCCAGGCAGACCTTGATGATCTTGTAACGCAGATCATCAAGGTCTGCGTTACAAGGCCTCCCCCTTTCTTACTTCTCGGGGATTTCAATGGACATAACACCCTGTGGGGTAGTGCTACCAACAATGGAAGGGGATGAGTCATAGATCATATATGCTAAATGACAATGACCTCTCCCTTCTAAATGTGGGAACAAACATTCTTCCATATGCCTACCCATACGTTTTCTGCCATTTGATCTTTCTATCTTCTCTTACCTGTGAGGTCAAGATGTGTTTGTTTTTAATTGCGGTCTCCAGGGTTTTCCCCATATACCTCTTACCTGGAAGGTTGGAAGGTGGAGGAAAACTTGTATGGAAGTGATCACTTCCCCGTGATAACCTGCTTACACAGTGGGAGACTTGTCTTCCTTTTAGGTTACCGCGGTGGAAGAATGATCAAGCTGACTGGAATAGCTTTCAAGGTCTGGCAAATTTTGACATCACTATAGTCAGTCAGGAGCCTATCAATGATGTAGTCACGTACATCACAGAAAGTATCATCCAAGCAGCTGCAATCGCAATTCCAAAAACATCTGCCCGGTTTCCACATTTCCCAAACTATGGTGGAATCCACAATGCACAACAGCAAAAAAGGCGCAAGACAAAGCATGGGGGGGGGGTATTCCGCTGATATCCCACCACAGCTAATTTAATAGCTTTTAAATGTGCACTCGCCAAAGCACGTTTTATCCGACGTCAGAGCAAAAAAGAATCCTGGATCCGTTATACGTCGTCTATTAACTAGGCGACCAGCTCTAAGGTCGTCTGGGAAAAAGTTCGGAAAATGAAGGGAAAGTACAATGCACACCCCTCATCGGTCCTAGAATATAATGGATGTACTATTGCAAACTCAAAAGCAATAGCCAATGCTCTTGGGAAACATTTGCTACCATCTCAGCAACCTCACCTTACCCCCCTGAGTTTCTGGTCCTTAAACACAAAGCTGAAAAAAGGCCATAAATTTACCCATATAATGTGTCTTTTACCATCTACGAGCTAAAAACAGCACTTGCAGTCACAAAAGTTACAGTTGCTGGATCAGATGACATCCATTAAGAAATGATCAAACACCTGTCACCAAAATCCATGGACTACTTGCTCTTCCTGTACAACAAAATCTTCTTCGGAGAGCAGTTTCCAGACGCCTGGCATAAGGCAATTATTCTTGCTTTTGTTAAGCCAGGCAAGGATCCTAAATTTCCTACTAATTACCGCCCTATCGCTCTGACTAGCTGCTCTTGTAAATTATTGGAGAGAATGGTCAATGATCGTCTTTTATTTTATTTAGAATCAAATGACCTTCTCTCCAGATATGAATGCGGCTTCCGAAAGAATAGATCAACTTTGGACCATTTAATTAGAACGAAAACATCTATTCGAGATCTTTTCCTTAGAAGAGAGCACCTGGTGTCAATCTTCTTTGATATGGCGAAAGCGTATGGCAACTTGGAGATTTGGTATTTTGAAAGATATTTACAACCTTGGTTTTAGAAAACATCTTCCTCTTTTTAGCATCTCGTTTTTTCCAAGTTCGAGTAGGATTCACCCTCTCTCGGTCTTTTAGCCAAGAGGAGTGAGTTCCCCAAGGATTCGTTTTAAGTGTTACGCTTTTTGCCATTAAAGTTAATTCTATTGCCGAACAACTTCCTCCAACCGTAAAGTGTGCACTGTATGTTGATGATTTCAGCATTTTTTCCAGTCATGCAACATGAGAGTTATAGAGGCAATTTCAACAATCCGTTGATCGTCTTAACTCTTGGGCAATGGCCAATGGTTTCAGGTTCTCATCGGAGAAGACCGTTTGCGTCCATTTTTGCCTCAAGCGTAATCTTCACCCCGAACATGAATTAAGACTCGGACAAACTACCGTTCCATTAGTAGAAGAAACCAAGTTCTTGAGACTCATGTTTCACAAAAAACTGACATTTCTCCATATCCGTCAGCTACGCACCAAATGAACGAGAGGGCTGAACCTTCACGTTACTCCGTTTATATCAGGAACTTGTGCGGTCAAAATTAGATTACTGATGTCAAGTGTATGCCTCTGCCAGGAACAGCATCCTTCGGTGGCTTGATCCCATCCACCACCAGGCTATCCGCATTGATACTGGTGCATTTAGAACGTCTCTTATCCAAAGTCTATATCTTGAAGCTAATGAACCGTCGTCTCTGCTGTATGCTGTCAACCTTAAATCCCTGCCAGACCATACAGGTGGACATCTGTTTTTGAGCCACGTTGGGAAAATCTGTACAATACTCGTAAGCCAGACAATCGTCCATGCGGTATCCGTATCCAAGATCTATTCAGAAATTTGGACATCACGGTAGACAACACTGCCCCATCACCTAGGCAATTCCTTCCACCCTGGCATGCTCGTGTTCCCGCCTACAACTTCTCTCTTAGTAACTGTGGGAAGGATAATACTCCATCTGATGTCTACCTGCAGCTCTTTTCAGCTTACCGATTTGAACATTCTGACTTCTTGCCAGTCTTCACAGATGATTCGAAGTCAGAGGTGTCTGTTGGATCTGCAGCTGTCTTCCCAGATGCTGCCGAATGCAGCATATTCACTGCAGAGATGCTTGCAATTGAACTAGCCTTGGATCACATACAAATACACCACCACCAAAAATGCGTTCTATATACGATTCTATTAGTTCACTACTGGCTTTGACATCGATGAAGCGCAATCCTCATCCAGTCTTGTTCCGGGTACAGCAGAAGATCCAATCCCTTTCTGAATTTGATATTCGCTTCTGCTAGAACCCTAGCCACATTGGATCCTGGGAAATGATTTGGCGGACTCTGCAGCCAAATCAGCGACCCGTTATAACTCTTGTCTGTTAGTCCCCGATACAGGCAAGTAATAGAAAGAAACTGGTTTCCCAATGGCAACACTCTTGGCATGGGCAGGCTGAAAATAAGCTATACGAGATTAAGCCTATAATCGAACATTGGCCGTCTAGCCTTCGCAGGGACCGCAAGGAGGAATTTGTTCTAGCTCGGCTCCGCATAGGACACAGTCATCTGGCGCATGCTTTTCTGCCGATGACTGTCCTATGTGCGAGTATTGCGACACCATTTTAACACTGAAACATATCGTTATTGACTGTCCAAGGTTTTTAAATTCACGCAGTTTGTTTTAGCTCTTTTAACCATCTGACTGAGCCTTATACACAGTCAGATTTTAACTGACAAAGACAATGTCCGCAATTTTTAACCCTTTAAAAACTACAAACACACGTAATTGTTTTTAATACGCATTATGTATATATTTTTATCAGATATTTTACTTGCCTTTTAACCATCTATACAATATTAATATATTACTGTTTTTAACCTGTGTCTTATTTAAATATTGGACTTGGAGCATCATGGCCTTAGTCGCCCATGCGCCATAAAAACCAAAACCAAACTTTCTCTACCTTTCTTCTTTCAATCAGTCATTTCTCTTTCTCTAGGCTGTCTTTCTCTACCTTTCTCTCTTTCTTTTCTTCCTTCAATCTGTCTTTCTCTACCTTTTTCTTTGGCTTTCTTGAAATCACTTTCTCTCTCTCTTTTTCTTTCTTTGGCCTTCTTTCGCTCAGTCTTTCTCTCTCTCTTTCTTCACTGTTTCTTTCTTTGACTTTTCTTCCTCCTTTTCTTTCGATATCTCTCTGTCTACTCCTCTTTCCGTTTTCTTTCTTTCATTCTTTCTTTTTTTTTTTTTTCCACTCACCTGTCAGTCTTTCTCTTCATTCACTGTTTCTTTCTTGTCTTGCTTTCATTCTTTTCTCTCATATCTCTTTCTGTATGTGGGTATATACTATTTTGTTCTGCACGTGGAGTGCGTGTGCAAACGTATTGGCAGCTGCTAGAATCACTCGTAAATCACCTAAACCTCAAAAGCTACAACTGAAATCCTTGAGTAAGTTTCTTGCCCTCCCTGCGTGTAAATTCGTACATCTGTCAAAGGTTATAAAACGCCCATAAAGAAAACACCGCTGTAGCGACATCTGTCTATAAAACCCCAAGTTATTGCCCGACACCGAAGCAAAGGACAAAGTAATGAAATGTCTGTCAGGGCTCCCAATCAGACCTTGACTGAAGAAACGTTGACGAGGAGTAAGTTGATTAGCCGAGTTCCCAGTTGCAGTAAGCCTAAGGCAACATTGAGAACACGGAAAAAGGGCTGACATGACAGTAGACAATTGATTGTACCTCCAGGATGTTATTGGGTCATAGTTTACTTTGTGAACTGAGGTCCTCTGCGTTCTTTGCATTGGTAGGCTCGTGGCATTGGGAAATACGCTTTTATTGAAATAAATGGCGCAGCATTTTGCAACGCGGGGTCGTTGTAATAAAAGCGCTTTAACAGGATAAACACTGTTTATGTGGATTTTGAAATATTACCTTTTAAAAGAAACACGTGGGAAGATCTGCGTGACATTCAACCTGCAAAGATCCAGTTCGGTGAATGAAAGAAACGTAGAAAAACAGATGTGGGTCACATCATAACAGAAATGGAATCTCAGTAGAGCTCTGATCATCCACACCACACTCATACTAGTTTCAGTACCAAAAGAAAATCTACTTTAAATTTTTATTTGATTTTCAGTCTGATTTGATCAAATTTAACAATAATAGAATTTTTTACAGTCTACAAAATTATTTATAAATAAATAATAAATATTTCGGTCGACAGATGGCGCCAGGTATTCGACTGTAGTTAAATTTAAGCATGCATATATACATATCCACATACAACAGAAGTTAACATAAATACTGCATAGTAATATAAATTAGCAACAAGCGGTTGAACAACCTGATGATGTTTTGAACAAACTCTCGCTTTAAACCAACGCATTAAAGGATTTTGCGAAGCTTTATCATGTTTTATAAAATGGAACCTTAAATTAAGTCTCAAGACGCATGTTTTCAGAAATAATTGGAATCGTTCTGAAAATATTACGCGATCTAAGGGGTTTGCGAGGAAATAGTTTAAGATTTCACGGGCAGGAGGATGACTGGAAAATAAAATAACCCGGTAGAAAAAGGCTTAGATAGGCTTAGCGAATAATTGAACAACTCTGAATGTTCAACTGATATCTCTGAGCATGTACCCTACTTTTTAACACATTCGGGTAGGGAGGTAGGGGGTAATTAAATTATCCATTAGTTCCTCCCTTCTTTTCTTCTACATTAATTCGTCGTATACTTTGAGTAGGGGAACTCCATAAATTTCCATTTACGAACTTAAAATCTGCGACAGCAACTTCCGATGTAGGTCGCGCCGCTGTCAGCCTTTATTACCTCAGCCAAGATTCAAGGAGATGTAACTGTCTTAGCGGGAGATAAAAGGGTGGATTTACCTGTCCCCAGTTTCCCCCGGAAAGGCTTCGGGAAAGACGTCCCGAACAATTTAAAACTGTAGCCTCCTTAAGCACCAAGAAAAGTGGGCGAGTAAATTAAATGTATCACGCAGTCAGGGGATGTAGGAAGTGTTCGTTTTTATTAAGGAGAATTAATGGGGCAAACATCTTCAAAGACTTGGCGCTCTTCTTGTCCGCTAAATTGTCGACGACAATGGGCAGGTGAAGAGAAGGGATGGCAATCGTATCTGAGAGGCTTCACACTGGTGGACAGCTTTGGGTGTGCCATTACTTCAACGTTTAAATTGAGTAAGTAAGACCCGGCTAATAAGACCCTGCTGATACCTGCAGGGGCGTGAAAGTTATGCTGTAACATTAGCGAGAAGCAGAATGTCGATACAGAAAGAAAAGAAGAAGAAAATAATAATAATAAAAAATAGAATTGTGTAAACGCAAGGCAGAGTGTGTATTTTACAGGCCAGTAGATTTAAATAAATGAACACTCTTGGTGTTATTTTAATTGCAAAATCCATTTCTCATCTCTTTCATGGAGCGAATGAAAAACGATACGTTAGAAAGAATAGTTAAATTAATTGTTGCAATTGTTAATCAATTGTTACTGTCTAACAATACATAGTCAGACGACATAATTTGTTTTTCGACTGCGTGTTTCTAACAATGGAACAGCTGCAAACGAAATGTAGTCTCTCTCTCTAATAATGAAAAAGGAAAAAAATTCTAATGATTTCTACTCGTCTTATTTATATAATACTTAAAAATCATAATATGATGCTGTATTTAATGCACTATAATTTTGTATTTATTTTAGTGTATGTAGTATAATTACTGATTTACCCATTATAGTAGAACCCCTAAAATCCAGAACATTTTGAATATTTCTCCGAGTCAACCCTACAAGGGCAGAGTAGGGGAGGGGGGGGGAATGGCGCGTGTGCCGAGTATGCGTGGTAGTTCGTTTTATATGAAACATCCTAGGCGTGAAATGATATTGAGATAACGTTGATTCGGTAGAGTAAGTAGTGGACGTGAGCCACTACTGAACGGCATCATTTAGGAAGTGACGTAATTTGCGTCATTTGGGTTTGATTACAAATGCTTGTACAAAAGTATGATTGAAACAATACAAGTTACGATAATTGGCCTTTGGCAGAAGCTGCAGATGACGTCACTTCCTTGTCGCATTTTTCGTGACTGATTAGATTTACTCGATTGAGGTACCCCCCAAGTTCACATAAAAAAAAACAAAAAAAAAATCCTTGAAATTCCAGATTTATGCATTGTTTCATTAATAATTTCCAAACACCAATTTATTTCTATTTTTAATATTTCCTCGACTGTTATGCCATTGTTACCATGTATTTGCAACGTATGAGGACATTCAATACCAATTCTCGTATTGAACGATCACAATAACCGGAAGTAGCATTCGAACCAGAGATCTTTATTTCTTAGGCAAGTACTGGAATAATACTGAAGCAGGTTTAAACATATTGGAAGATGCTGACGACTATCGTTCTGTGGAGGTTATAGGGATCATAACTACTGTAAATATAAATGACGAATTACCCCCGAATACTTAGGTCACGCGTGTAACCTCCAAAAAGCGGGAATTTTCAAAAATTAGAACGTGCTATGTCCCCGATGATGCTGGATTTATTTGCTTCTTTGATACCATGGAAACAGCTTCCCAATCTTGTTTACTACGCATTTATAAAGGCATCGATGTCAGAAGAATTATCTAGAATTCGACACGAACACTGACCAGCGTGTACTGCAAACTAGGTCACGTGGCGCTGGGTAACGTATGTTCCAATAACCGAGTTTGAGCTCGTACATATTTCAATGTTTGTGGGGTGCGCATGATCCGCGTGGGAAAGCAAAGGCTGAAGTTTCCCGCTTTCCGAAATCTAGTTTATGCAAATCAGTCGAAAAAAAAAAGCGAATTTTCAAAACACGAAAAATACCCCCAACTACAACTTCGAAATGCAAACCATTCCGCATCGCTCGCACACGTTCGGCGTCTCAAAGGCGAACCCGTCAAAACGTATACGATGTTGTTGTTGTATACGACGACGACAAAACAAACCGCTCATATTCAAAACGCCATCACCAGGAGCGCACGTTATGATTCTCAGGTTTGCGAACCGCATGTTACAAGTACGTGTAAGGTCTTGCCAGCGCGCGCCGATATTTTTCCCCGCTTGTTTCGCACGTCTGTGTACCATCGTCGAATCCGAAGCCTAGCACGTCTTTGCGTGGCAATTTTCTATTTATTTGAATAGTGCAACAAGAGCGTTGGATGGGGACGGGGGGGGGAGAATGTACATGTGGCACAACGAGGTATGTTTTCTTGACTCCGCAGGTGTTTTGCTCTCTTTTACCAAACCTTCAAAATTGAATTCCGATGATAAAAAAAAAAAGTAGCAGAAGAAGAAATGTTTATACCTAATATCTGCTCCATACTAAAAGACGGATTACGCTTCCTTGGGTGGACACGACGCAAGAGCTCACCGCATCCGGAATGTTATATCTACGATGTAGTCTTTTATTCCTATCCGTTTCGTGAATTTTGTAAGTCAACATAGCCGAGTGTCTGAATAAACAATGTCCACCCTCTATTCCTAAACTTCAGTAGTGCCATAAGGCTTTATTCGTATGCTAAAAAACACTCCTCGTCTTAAAACGTACAAAAAAAAACCCGGCATGTATACGTTGTACGCACGAAAGATGTTTTATTTTATGTGAAAACATCCTTGCCTTGGAAGAGGTTAGCGAAATCCAAGCCAATAGCCTAATTAGCCATTGTTGAATAGTATGACGTCACAATCATACATCCCGCAGTTACTACTGCAGGCAGTATGACTGCAACAATGCAAACAATTTTTTTTCGTCTCGCATTTTCGTTACATTCCATTGTTAGGTGTTTTGTAAGTAATAGAGAAACATTAATTACCACAATTATAACCATTTCTTACCAATCCACGCACACCTCTCATCGTTGGGAAATTAAATAGTCTAAAGATCATTAAGAAATAAAATAAACACCGCCATGGACACCAGCGCACATCAAGTTGAATCCTTTCCAAGCACGATTAATATTAAAAGCTGCCTACTGTTAGCTACGTTCGCTAATATTTTGGTAAGTCAGTGTATGTTATCCAAGAGATAAAACTTAAGCTCAAATTTATTTCGTTCATAGATGGCGTAGTCTACCTTCATCGGAAACTTGGTCACCCTCCGAGAGGAATTAAACAAATTTCTTAATCGCATAATGCATCCATTACTTAGTACGTACAGAGCATAATAAATAGATAAATAATAATATATTTATCGAGAAATGATGCCTGGAGGGATTCTCTCATTCATCCTTCGAATATAAAGAGAATGTCTTTTGTGTAGACATAGATAACGCATCCCATTTCGTTGAGGTGGACAGGAATAGAAGCACTTAGCAATTGGCAAAGATTGATGACTCATTCTCCTTCAGTTTCAGCAACAAATAGAATTCCATCTTCTCCGTGGGCCCTTCCCAAATACTCAATCGGTGCTATTTGTAATTCTAATGCATGCATTCCAACTCGGGTTTACTTGGTCCGTAAACACGAAGAGCAATGGGAAGAATGCCTGCCACGAATACAGTGGAATTTTGATGATGAATGCTGTTTTGTGTTTTCTACAAACATATATTTTTTCCAAATACATTTAAAATACTTTATGAATATCCGACGTGCAAAAATACATTTAAATGGCCGGTAAAAACAAAAAAAAAAAAAACAAGAATGGTTCTGTTCTGCTTTTAAACAAAAATCGTCGAAAGCAAACCCCTTTAATGCATTTCGAAGTAATCTCTAACCAAATTCCTACAATAATGGCACTTTCAGAAAAATAAAATCTTTTTCGTAGGAATGGAATAGTAAAAATGTTTCTTAACATCGAGGTCCAACAATACCTTAATAACAATGCTAAACGCTTAATTTTATTTCAATCTTTGTCGTTTCGATCGCAGTCAGGGCCGGGATTAAGATATGGGTTACAGGGCACTTGCCCGGGGCACCTAAAACAGAACAATGAAGCTAAATAAATAAAAATATATATGCAATGTGTTATTAATAAAAGGTTGGATTGAATGTTATGTTTACAGCAAAATAAAGAATGATTTTATATATATATATATATATATATATATATATATATATATGAGAGAGAGAGAGATATTAGGATGGTTTATGGACTAGGAGCACTGCTAGAAATAGCAGAAATACCCAACGCCCATAATGGAATGTAGATAACTAGGCTGAGAAGAAGAGGAGTAAAGCTGACAAAACCGGAAGTAGTAACAATGGAAAAAACCATTAGGTACCTGAAAAATAAAAGTAATATATTACTAGTAGTACTTAATGCTATAGATCCGATGATTTTAACTTCTTCAAGGATCAGCAGCCAAAACCAAAGGAAATGTAGCAAGAAGTGAGGTCCCTGTTTCTGATATGAAATATACGTAGCACGTGGTTAAAACAATGAAACCAAGTTGAAAGAGTGAGTGCAGAAGTCAGAAATAATCGGATCTGTAGCATTAAGTACTACTAGTAATATATTTTTATTTTTCAGGTACCTAATGATTTTTTGCATTTTTACTATTTCCGGTTTTGTCAGATTTTCTCTACTTTTCCACAATTTACTTATTTATCTATCTATCCTTAATAAATGAGCACCGAAATACCTTGGTACAGAGCTGATCGCAATATCCAAAATCGTTTGGAAAACCATAGGGCAAGCGATACACATTCTAGACTAACTGGAATTGTACCGGAAATATTATTTCGTCGAAATATTGATTGGGGGCTAATTCGAAGTGCGGGCAACATATTTCCGGAGAGACGTTAACGATATGCAGGCTACTCCGCTAGCAAGTCCCGTCTGCTTTAGCGATATACCCGAAAACGTGACGTAACAACTCGTAAATCTTCGCTGCTACTTTGCATATCAGTTGAAGCAGAGGGTGTTCGTAGAACTTGTAGCAGGAGTCACGTGCGTTGTAAGAAGTGAACGTATTGTATCTTTTATTATTCCTAACTTATTTGCATGTTATTGGTTCGGTACGTTCTGATTATATGCCATTGCTCATAATGCTGACACCCTTTTTTAAAATTTGGTCCCCAATATCAAATTATTGAATACCTTCAAATTAGAACCTATGTTATATATATTAAAATAATAAAACATAATAAAATAAAGTTATTATTCTGTTGTCGTTTAAAGTTATTGTCTATTCCTCAACTAAGAATACATAAATACGTTACATATGGAAATCAAGAATGGTACCGCGTGGTCATGCTAGATAAACAAAGTGCGTGCACGAGGTTCATCTAGCATGATTACGCTAAAACAGAAGCTTGTTTTACCACAGTAAAACAAGCTTCTGTTACGTATTTTAGTATTTGTTACGTATTACCACACAACCCTCATATCTCTTCTCCCATTGGTTGAATAAATATCACTAGGAGAAAAATTATTTTAATGTATAGAATGATGATAATAAATTCTGATCTATGCTTGGCTACTCTATTCAGTTGCATGATGCAGTGTTCGATTAAAAATCACACTTCGAAGAGCGTCAACTTCAATGTTTTCATCAGAAATAAATGAATAACATAAAAGAATGAATACCAAAAATAACAAATTAAAATAAATAATACTAGTAAATAAAATAAATAAACAGAATTGGATTATTTAACATTTTTTCAAAATGTTAATATAGTACATCTTTTAGTATTTTACATCTGTAGATTTAAATTTTCATCAGAGGCAAACTGCAGAGAATTGAATTGATTATTGAATATAGTGCATTCTGGGACAACTAGTTGTAAATATGTACTTGCGACACAGGCGACAATTAATGAGCAGGTTAAAAGAAACATCCGAACAGAAGCATTTTAATCATGAAAGAATCTGCTTGTTTTGCTAAATATTTTCCTTTCCATTAATATTTAAATACGAATGTACTCTTTGAGTAAAGCTTTTCACTTCTTTTCTTTCTTCCATTCTTTCTTTCTTTCTTTTTTTTTTTTTTTTTTTTTTTTTTGTTAATACTAGAAACGCAGGCGGGGAAAAATAATCTAAACCTTAATCTTCAATTCGAAGAACGCAATAAATCACCGGAGTAAGAAACTGCTACGATATCAGCATGATCCCGTTCACTTATCAATCAATACTCCCCTGGCTCCTTTATTTCCTTTTCATCTTGCATGTGCTACACCCATTGACAAAACTTCAAATACTAACGGATATTTTTCCACCATTCCTAACAAAGATTTCTTTTTTTTTTTCGGTTTTGTTTATTCTACTCTTCTTTTTCATTTTTTGAAAAATAAATTCATTTAAAAATAAATTTGTTCAAATACACCATATATTTATCTAACTAAAGAATTTTTTTTAAATGGATGAGAATGTTAATTTGTGTTTAAAAGCAATTTAAGATATTCCAGCTAACCACAAATGCGTTCGCTGACAATCCCTAATTATCTTCAAAATAAAACTAAAAAAAGAAAAAAAAAGCCAAATCGGAGAGTTAAATTAATTAAAGGATGAATGTCTTCAGTTTGAGGACGTCAGACATGAGTGGTCTCTTTTTTATTTATTTATTTTTCTTGCGCTAAAGTGCTCTTATCTGTAAGTCTGAAAACATTTTTCTCGAGCGTATTAGCCAGGCTGCCATCAACAGAGACGTTCATTATTCATAATTACTATGACAAGCTATAAGATGAAAACTTAATGCTTTAAGCGATGGATTTCCGACATCCAGTATTTTCCATTATCTTCATCGAGGGCTTCTCTTCTGGTCAATAAGGGAACATGAGATAAGCAACCGTTAAAATATAGATAGCATTACTGAATATTTAGTAATGGAACAGAAAGATTCATTGCCATTTTGATTTCTCATTCGCTTCCTGCTCATGGTTAGCTTTGGATAATTTAGGACTCTAGAAGCAAATTATGTGTTGTTGTTGTAGAATTTTAGGAGCATCAGCGATTAAGACCATATTGTTCCGGGTATATTTCTGTATTTCTGTAATTGGGTGCTTCGGTGGTCAATTTTTTTTGTTTGCTGGAGTTTCCGGGACAAATTCCAGCAATGTGCTTCAACAATTGCATCTTGCTGTCCACTAGCTGCTTTTATGCAGCTGGTGGACAGCAAGATGTAATCATTGAAGCAGATAGGAAAGATAATCTGCAAAAAAAGGACATCGTAATTGTCTTGTGAAGAGAATTTTCCTCCAGATGCCAAGCGTCGTGGATAAAAGATAGGAACACGACACTCATTAAATTGAGACAGTGGCTAACAGTGCGCATTCAGAAACAGATGTCCAATCATTAATCTTTATCAAGAACAGCAGCAGCATCTGACCAAGGGCATCTAGAATTCAATGGGTCAACTCAATTCTTTTCCTCGAAAACATTAATGAGGAGTTGCCCAAAACTCTTATAAGACAGTTAATACTGCCTGTTTGTCCTGTGGTGCCAAGAGCATAGGTCACGAACAGGAGAACACTGGCGAACAAGTCATCATGGACCCTTTTTGCGGACGTTCAAGGGCTCCGGCGGTTGTGCAATTGTATGGTGTGTGTGTGTTTACTTTTTATAACTTGAACTCCCTCTCATCCGTCGATGGCTATCTCAGTAGGATAAAGAACGCGATCACTTTGAGTAATCATCAGGCAGTCGACGATGATACGCAATTTACTATGGCCCTCTAAGTCACATCAGTACCACAGAATGTTTGTGGGGTTTTCTGGAGGGGAGCCCCCCCCAAGACATAACTGTCGACCCTCCTTTTGTATGAAACAATGCCAGATCTCTGTAGATCCTCCTCCTCAGACTCGGAGTAAAGCTTGGAGTCTGATTGTTTGTTGTCTTCCGTTAAAAATATGGATGGTATATCCCCGAAACTACAAGCTCATCCGCTGCTGCCAACAATGATGGACTTCTTACCCTTCCCCACGTCAACAGTGACGTGGGAGGGCCACCCCTCTCATAATCCGTAATTTCTTTCGTCTCTCTGACCGTTTCATTAGAAAGAACTAAATAAATTTCTGTCACAAAAGACGTTTGACGTCTCGTGCAGCCTGTCGGAATGTTTCTGTTGGGAATAATGAAAGAAGTTGTTCTTAAGTCTGGGAGAAACGCCACTACACGACGCGGTGGTATGACAGCCGTAAACCTTCCGTGTTCACACACGACAGTAACGTGCCACGAACTCTGCCAAGTTTTGCTTTTTACATCCCTCTTTTAAAAGTGTCAGCTGACAGCTACGATCCTTTTATTGTCTGTCGTATTGTTATACTCGGCAACATTGACATTCAGTCGGCTGCTTTCAGAAACTCGCCAAGTTTCTCAGTGACGCGGATAAAGTCTCCCGCGCTGACAGCTCCGCAGAAGAGCAATAACGAATAATTAGATCTGCGCGATACGTTCTCACCTCCCGACTCTCGAACAACAGACCGCACGCACTACAGACGTTTAATAATGGATCCCTTTTAAGTTGGAAAAATTTATTTCTTCCAACAAGATGTTCCGATTATTATTTTTTTGACGTATCTGAAATCAAAGTGCATTTGGAGAACACTTGAAAGCCGAGGAACAAGTTTTTGGACAGATCTCACTTTATTATAATCACACGATTACCAAATAACTTCCAAATTTAATTAAATAATATGTCTGAGGAGTTTCATCAGTTTAGGATGCACCCGTAATATTATTTCGCCATACAACAAGAGTTTTCTGTGATATGTGGGACTTTTTGTATAAACAAAGATATGGTGGGGTGGAAGTGTTCTTTGAACCATTCAGATACGATTTTTTCCACGATGGATAGTTGCCTTGTCGTCTTGAAAGAGTCCATCGCAATCCAGATAAAGATGGAGCATTGCAGGATTGCTTTGTTTTCTCAATCGTGGCTCCTGCTCAAACAGTAACACCTTTCTGAAAATCGGAATGGCCACCAGTCTGCTCCAGGATCGGATCTTTAAGATGCCAAGGAACTTGTGATCATATACGTGATAACTTAAATTTACAAATCGTACTTTTAAATATCCGTTGATGCCAATTGCAAGAGGCTCCTAATTTCTTTGGAAATCTTACAACAAGAAGATGGCAGTTATTGCACTAGTTCGAGTGGCTCTTGAACTATTTATTCAATCCGTTTATCGCTGTCTTTGTTGAAATACAATGAAGAAACTGCTCAATATTCATTAAGCAGTTTCTTCTGGTTTAGAAAGCTAACATTTTTCGATAAGCATCGCTCTAAACGCGCGTGACCTATCGTAAAACCTTCACGTGGAAACCACACACACAACCGAGCAAGCTTAAAGATGTACAGAATTAGTTGTGACATCCCATCAGTCATCTTCGCAGGCGGTCTAAGCTGTAGGTGGTCAGTGTGTGTGGTCAAGAAACATAAATCACTTAAGTAGGATACATGCCCCAACCGAGAGTGGTGTCAAGGATGACTTGGCTATCAGGAAAGTGGAACATCGTCTGAAATATGAGCATGCGTGATTGACATTAATCAGTTAGTGCATCTGAGTCGAGATGTGTCTCGCAAAGCTGCAAAACTGAGATCTACAGAGGCATGTTTCCAGACAGTTGCAGTGGATCCAGAAACAGGGAAATTGATGACCTTGTTAGTCATTTATCGATCAGCCACAGCAACACGCGTGATTGAGTTCTGTAGAGAGAACTATTAGGGAACTTTCCGAATGAAGATGGACAGTGGAATGTGCTCCGCACCAGCATTGCTGAGAAGAATAACTACTACACTATTTCTGTGACGTCACCTCACGATTTCGATCAGTTGTTTCAAGGTCCCACAAACTTGAATTCTTATTTTTAAATTTACAAATATGGTGGCATCGCTTTTGGAATTTTATCTATAATAATTTTTATATTAGAGATTAGGTAATTAAATATATTTTTTCTTAAATTTTTATTTTAATTACTGAAATTTACTTATTATTAAATAGTAATAAATTTCAACATCTTTTTATTTTTCCTAGTTCAAAACTATAAAAAAGGCTGGAACATCTAAAATTTCAAATTATGGTTATTAGCGCCCCCGCGTGTCAGAAATATAATTTAATAAAAAAAAAAGAAAATTAAATTGTTTTTTATTGTCGAATAAAAAAAATTAAAGAATTACCAAAAATACTGATAGTAATGTACAGAAATAAAGTATTTATTATTTTATTATAAAATACCTTAAAAGGTCACAATTACAATGAGACACAGCAACAATCCATTAAGTAATTCAGAACTGTTCACAACCTTCAGAAGTTAACGCTTCACGTGGTGGACGTATCCAATTATGGATATCGATGAAAACAATTGCAATGTCACTTCCATTATGTCAAAATGTTTATACTAAAAAGGCATTAGGGCTGAAAGCCTCACATTACAATCCACTAATCGAACAATTAAAGAGGGAATAGGAAGGTAGAAGTTAAATTTCGACACCGGTCGCTCTCTTCCATATAACCAGCCTTTTACAATATCCGAATTAAAGGAATCACTTAACAGAGCACCCAGTAGTGCAGCTGGCCCTGATGGTATTTTTTATATTACGTTAAAACACTTGAATGATGCTGCTTTACAAACTCTTCTAATATTTTTTAATAGGATTTTTCAGGAATATGATTATCCTCGCTCTTGGAGACATTCACTTGTATTAGCATCCCTAAACCAGGAAAAGACCTCTCTAATCCAGTTAATTATCATCCAATTTCCTTAACCAGTTGTTTGGGGAAAACACTGGAGAAAATGGTTCTCGAACAGCTCACCTGGTTTCTTGAGTCACATAACATCTTACATAAAAATCAGTACGGCTTTCGGCAAAATAGATCTGCATTAGATATGATGACTAAAGCAGAATCAAACATCAGAAATGCTTTTGTCATAAATGACCACCTAGTTATGGTAAGTTTGGATTTAGAGAAGGCCTTTGATACAACATGGCGTTTTGATTTTCCACGGGATCTTTACGGCCTTTGGACTACGAGGCAGGCTTCCCTTGTTTGTTCAGAGCTTTCTCCAGGGCAGAACCTTTAAAGTTAGTCATCTACATGTTCTTTCTATAATTCATATCCAGGAGGAGGGGATCCCTTAGGGATATATTTTGAGTCCTACTATATTTTTAATAAGAATAAGCAATATCATCCATGATATTCCAAGAACAGTAGAATTATATCACTATGCAGATGACCTCATGATCTAGTGCTAAGGGAAAAATATGAATTCTATCTAGAGACAACTTCAGATCTCAATTAACAAAATTTAGCTGTGGATATCTTGCAAAGGCTACCGCTTATCAGCATAAAAATCCAACTGTATTCATTTTTGTAAAAAACGAAAGATCCACCCTGAGCCCGAATTAAAACTTAAAAATTCCACCATACCTCTTTCGAACAGTATCAGATTTCTTGGTCTAATCCTAGATAATAAATTAAACTTCTTACAACACATCACATACCTGAGAACCATTTGCTTGAAAAAATTAAATATCCTCAGAGTACTATCATCATCAATGTGGGGTGCTGACCGATATACTCTGCTTCCGCTATATCGGGTATTAATCCGATCTCGCTTGGATTATGGAGCTCCAATCTATGACTCTGCCAGGAAAAGTGTATTAATTCGGTTAGGATCTCCATCACAGTGCCCTAAGAACTGCTTCAGGAGCATTCAGAACATCACCTGTACAGAGTTTATATATAGAGGCACAAGAATCTCCACTCCATCTTTGGAGGAAAATGTTGCTACTTAACTATGCAGCAAAAATACGGAGCCTTCCCTTCCATCCTATCTTGCCGTACTCATTTGAGCCCCAATGGCCCACCTTTTATCAGAACAAAGCCAATCGGGATAAGGCTGCTACAGTTTACACAATGCTGGAATTTAGACATTGGTAATATCTTTCAGGAAACAAGCACACCTGACCCTCCATGGTGTGATTATACTCCAATCTGTGATTTCTCATCCACCTAAGCCGATCCACCGTATTGAAGCAAATTAGATCCCAGATAATTGCGTTACAAGCTGCTAATCAATCAGTCCCTTTCTGTTGGGGCGCCTCCGTAGCCAGTGCGTAGCACACGCTTCTTGATTACACCTGGGTTCGAGCCCGTCACCACCAAATATGAAGGATGCAGAAAGGTCAGGGAGTGACCACCGCATATCCCGGAGCAATATGGCCTTAGTTGCTAATGCTCCTAAAAACCAAATAACAAACAAACAACTTTGTTGGATACCAGGTCATGTAGACATCAAAGGAAATGAATATGCAGATCAAGCCGCTAAACATCCAATCACTGCAAGCTCTTCTAACTACCAAGTGCCATATACAGACTACAAATCAGTCATAAAAAATGTGTGAAGTGCAATGGTTGCATATCTGGCAGGCTCAGGGCAGCAATCAACTGCTTCAATTTAAACACGAACCTAAGTTGTGGCCATCAAGATGCGATCAAGTAGGCAAGAGGAGGTGATCCTGGCTAGGACGCGTATTGGGCACACGCATCTAACCCATATTTATTTACTCGTGGGGGAAGATCCGCCTATTTGTGCATACTATCAGTCTACACTTATAGTGAAGCATATTCTAATAGATTGCAATCATTATAATAATTATCGAAGCATAATTTTCACAAAGCTTTCGCATCTGAAAAAGCCTTTAACATTACCTCATCTAATTGGAGACGATGCAAATCTAGCCGAGTTCTTTGTTTTCTTGAAGCAGATGGGATTATTTCACAGATTTTAACTGGTAATTGCACTACGGAATAGAATCGGGCACAATATGGCCTTAGTAGCCCTTGTGCCATTAAACAACGTATCAACCAAAGAACTAATCGAACGAGTTAGTTCGTAGTGTCAGTTTAGGTCGTAGTAAACTACCGAAGTAGGCGAAATGGCATCGTTTTTGTTACATCTCATGTTGGGAATGCCTTCACAAAGAGTTGTGGATAAACCTGATGTTACTTATTCTCGGCGGATAGAACCAACCAGGAGTGCAATATCAGGGCAACCCGTTGTGAAGACATTCCATTCACAATATGAGATGTAACAAAAACGATGCCATTACACCTACTTCGGTGGTTTAGTGCGAACTAAAATAAATAATTTCTATATTTAAAAAACGTATCAAGTGGGAAAACGTCATTAAATAATACACTGTGTATTCTTTATTACATTCTTTTTATGCAGGGCTTTTTCCTCGGGAATCTTCTTACCTGGGAAAATAATACTTTACAACAGCGGTTCCCAACGTTTTTTTCCATCCAACTCGCGAACCCCTTTCAACGTTGTATTTTTTTTTATCGCGAACCCCTAAGCCTATATTCTCTGAAATCGTATAATATTTCTGAATTTTTATTATAAAATATTTCCAGTACCAAGTTTTTATAAGCGACATTGCATAATAATAAAAATTATTAATACGTATTATTTATACTTTGTAAAGCAGTTATTAATGAGTCCAAACTAGAGTTTGAACAGGCTAAGAGTAGAAAACTTGCTTCTTGCCCTAATGGTAGCCGAGCATTCTGGTCTCTTGCCAAAGCTATTATTGACTGCAACTTTTGCCTATCTCTGATCCCACCTCTGTCCAAACCAGATGGTTCTGTTGTCACTTCAGCCAAGGATAAAGCTGACCTTCTAGCATTCCATTTTTCTTCCAGCTCATGTATTAATGATCTTGGTAAAACACCTCCCACCATTCCTAACACGCTCCATTCAATGACGCCTGTAGTATTCCGTCAAAAGGATGTCAGAACGATTTTGACGAATCTTGATGCTAAGAAAGCTCCAGGTCCCGATGGTATTTCTCCACTTCTCAAAACCTGTGCCCCTGAACTTACTCCTGTTTTGTGTCGTCTTGTTTCACTTTCTTATTCCAAAGGTGTTTTTCTTTCTGCTTGGAAATTTGTTCATATCCAGACAGTTCCTAAAAAAGGATGACAGATCCGTTCCATCCAATTATTGTCCCATTGCAATTACTTCTACTCTTTCCAAAGTAATGGAGAAATCAATTAACCACCAACTCTTAAACTATCCGGAAATCTTTCATCTGATCAAGGAACGCCAGTATGAATTACGTCAGTGTCGATCCACTGGTGATATTCTGGCTTATGTTACCCATCTATGGACAAATTCAGTGGAAATGTTTGGTGAAACTCAAGCCATTGCACTTGACATTTCAACGGCTTTCGATCGTGTTTGGCATAAAAGTCTTCTAAATAAGCTTCCATCCTATGGTTTGCCAGCTGTTCTTTGTAATTGACTATCCAGTTTTCTCTCTGACCGCTCACTGAGAGCGATGGCATACAGCTCTGTCTTCTAACTTTTCCACTAATGCTGGTATTCCACGAGGTTCAGTTCCACTCTTTTCCTTTTGTATATTGATGACCTTCTTCCGTCGACCGAAAATCCTATCCATAGTTTTTCTGACGATAGCACATTGTATTCCACCTTCCAGTTTGAGAAACCTTTGCCTGCTCAAACAGCTTCAACTTCTCGAGTATCCACTACCAAATCTTTAAATGCTGATCTCCAGTGGGGAAAAGGCAACTTAATTTCAATTCTTCTAAAACTGAGTCCTCTCCTATATTTAGAAAAAGGATTCTTCTGATCATACGCTTATCTTCGATGACGATTTCTGTGCAAGATCTTGGGTATTACCCTGATTTCTAATCTCTATTACCATAAAGCACATTACAAATACTGTGTCCTCTGCATCTAAAAAACGTTACTTTTCTTACAAACAGTTGACTCTGTACAAATCGCAAATCCGGCCTACTATGGAATATTCTTCCCAGATCTGAGCCCCCCCAAACTTTTCTCAGGCTTCTAGATTCCATTCGAATTAATCTCTCATCTCTAACAGAGTCTCTGCAGTCTCTGTCTCATAGGCTTTATGTTGTTACGTTGCATGCCTTTTTTATAGATACTTGTAATAAAATTGTAATATATTTACAGGATTTTCCATTATTATTAGCCATATATGCGTAATGAGCTTAATGTTATGTAGGATTCGTGAATGTGATGTCGCTTGTGAAAAAGATATATATACAGAGACAAAACAGACTTAAAAATATATGGAAGAACAGTAATAAACATTATATAGTGGAAATTAAACTAAACAGCTAAGTTTAGAGAATTTAAAAGTATAGTATAAAGTTAAAGGATAAGAAGATAACTATATTTGCTTCTATTAATCACAGTAAAATTAAAAATAAATAAATTTAACTTAAGAAAAAAATTGGAACACTCCTGAAATGTAACGCACTGCGTTAATTAACTACTTTGCATAATATTCTATATAACTGTTTTTATTATGATGTTGTTAAAAATATAGTATAGTAAATGAATTAATTCAACCACACCTTATTCCAACTCTCATTCTCTATACATATTTTAACTGGAAATTGTTGGTGAAAATGGTTATTCGAAAAGAGATACACCGATGAGCCAAAACATTATGACCACCTACCTAATATAACGTTGTTTCTCCATGTGCAGCCAAAACAGCTCGTACCTGGCGAGGCATGGACGCTACAAGATTTCTAAATGTGTCTTGTGGTATCTGGTACCAACACATAACCAGAAGATCCTTTAACTCCTGTAAGGTCTGGTTGAGACGCCGCAGATCGGAGTTGCTGTTCCAACACAAACCACAGATGCTCGATGGGATTGATGTCTGGGGAATTTGGAGGCCAGGGCAATACCTGGAAGTCTTCCTCATGTTCTGCGAACCAGTCTTGAACAATCCGGGCGGTGTGGCATGGCGCATTATCCTGCTGAAAGACGGCACTGCCAGAGAGGAAGACCGTTGCCATGAAAGGGTGTACCTGGTCAACAATGATGTTCAAGTAGGTAGTAGACGTCAGAGGGCCCGGCACATGGATGACTCGACCCAGGGTATCCCAGCAGAACATCGCCCAAAGCATGACACCGCCGGCCCCGGTTTGTTTTCGTCCCACGGTGCATCCAGGCGTCATCACTTCCCCAGGTAAACAAGGCACACGTACCCGGCCGTCCACATGGTGCAACAGGAAACGTGATTCATCGGACAAGACGACCTTCTTCCAATCACTCGGTCTGCATAACGACACGCTGGTCAAAATGTTTTAACTCATCGGTGTATATTCAAAGATAGTTCAGGAATTAGAACAGAGGAAGTCAATTGATGTTTTCGTGTATGGATACAAAAAGATTGTTTGGCTTGTAGTTCATTCTCGCGCTGGTGAAATTAAAGCCAATAAAAACTCTTAAAATACGTAAACCATCTTCTATTAGCCAGTTTCCTAATTGCTTTAGGAACTTAATCGAATTACTGTTTGCGAAGGTCTTTGGATACAATTTCTCCAGCATTTAACCATTTCAGCAATGGACACATCTAGAAGAAGTAGATATCAATTAGAGAAGGCGACTGGGTCTCATAAGTTCCACATTATTTTGTCGTTATTGTAACTTCTTTCCGAACCAGTTTGCTTGAAGAAAAGTAACATTAATAAACAGCTGCCCCCTTGTGACCTAAAGTATTAGAGCACTTTAATCAACTGGGAGACACCTTCAGCGAGAAACGGCGTGTCTTTAATATCTGATAATAATAATGGCACCGCAACAAAAAGGAAAACAGAAGAAACTGTTTTAATGTTGGGCACCTTTGGAAATGACGTAATTTATCTGGTGCAGTAATGTACGTTAAATTACTTTAAGCTACCAGAGTATCGAAATGAGTGGAAGTATTTATCACATTTAAATTGTACTCACCAACTTAATCTTCCTCCCTAGACAACAGCCAAAGATGACTGATATTTAAGTGGAGCTGACGTTGAACGCAACCTTTCTCTTTTGCTCTTTAAATTGAACTTGGAAGGAAGGAAGAATAATCAACGCTTAATGAAGAAGAATTGATATCACTAATGCGTTATTAAGATCTTATCTGAGAATTATTAAGTGGTGGAACGATTCCCGGACATTCTGAAATCCTAGAAGAGTTCAATTATTGAAACTGTCAATAAATATTGATCGATAAACATTAAGTTGGAATTTCTAAACTAGTTTAAAGGTCTTTGGTCAATATTTCCGGGTTTATTCCTCGCTCTAAAAGTGTTGCCAAACGGGAACCGATGAAGCTGGTGTGGGATGCACGAGCGGCTAAGTATTCCCCACTGTCTCCCTCTATGAATACGTTAAGGAATAAATTTCGAAAGGGGATTAAATAAATTCATCCTCAAAAATACTTTAAAACTTAGTTTAAACTCCACTCAAACATTATTTAATTGGTGCTGCCAAGTGTCTCGCGAAGGGCAGCTGCTCCATCTGTCGTGGGTGGGTGGGTGGGTGGTTGGGGAATGCCTGTTATCTAAGTAGAAGTTAAGATATTACCGCTCAGTGTTACAGTTATCCCCATGACTGCCACAGTAATGAGGAAGAACCGAGTCATTATCTATTAACCAGTTAAATGCATCGCTCGCTACAATGTGAGTGATTTATTCGAACACTTAAAGTTAATTTTCAGTGGTCAGCTTCATTAGACAGATTTCGATTAGAAATCTCGAGCGATACAGATACACTGGTTTAATTACTAAGGCACAGAGCTGACAGTTAATTCTAACACTCGACTCGATAAACCAGAAGAAATATGAGATTCGCCATAGCAGGAGGACAGAATTAGATATGGAGGAAGCAATTAGAAAGGGGGGTTGGGGTAGGGGTGATTGCCTCTGCTCCAGAGCAGCCGAAAAGAAGCGCTATATGTTATGGATGCCAGCCAAAGATATGGCAGACTTTGCTCAACCAGACACGGACTCTTGGAGATGAGTGCTCCTCTGCTTTTCCACTTCGTAGTGATAAATTGAATACACCCCGGTGGGATCTATCTCTAGATTGCTACCCCGGTTCTTCTGTTATATTCTTTCTCTAATCTTATTGTCTCTTATGAATAATATCTACTCTCTCTACTTCCATATCCTTACCATTACTGCTTGGGGCCTTCCCAAAGCACGCCTGTCCATCTTAATAAATATTATTCTTCTCTTTTTTTTCATGAATTCTTCAATCTTATCTGTTTACTAATCTCCAATTTTTAAAATCCGGAATCCTTCAATTTCAAGAGTATAGGATTTTAAAGAATTTACTGTAGTTTTTTATGAGAAAGATATATTTAAAGGAACTTTAACTCTCAAGAACTACAAAAATCTCTTCCAGCTACTAAATAAAACAAATTGATTGAATTGTATCTATTCACTAAGCGTAAAATGGGATAAGGATATTCATCAACGAGAGAGGCAGAGAGAATATTAGGTCTGTTTACAAATGTTGAGAGAAATGGGGAGATTAATTTAAACTCTTCCCCCCCCCAAAACGTGAGATGTGCGACCACTTGGCAGAGTATTAGCGACCAACACGTTCAGGTATCTAGGGCATAATCTACTATCCCAAGTATCTTTACCATTTAGACACAAATGCTACACCAGTTTAATATGGAATGCACAGGGTACAATAGCAGAGCGTGACAGTTTACTGAAACCTAATTCAAATAGTTACAGAAGCGGATGATGGTCACTGTACAAGTTCCCCGTCATGTGAGATTTAACACGGCTCCACTAAACCCTGGAATTCCACCCGTAGTGCTTCTAACTGTTTATTCATTTGTGTGCGCGCAACTGAATTGTTTATTCATTTGAGCGCACACATTATACGTATCATGTGCCAACATAATCCCATCGTTTATTTCTCTACTTATCTCGGTGCTCCCACTAATTTATGTTAAAAGTATAGAAATATAATTCTTACACCCACGTTTTACTAAAAGCAAAATTGGATATACAGGTAACCCTCGTATAACACGGTTATTAGGTTCGGTTATGAAGTTTTTTTCCCAGTTAGAAATAAATAACTAAGAACTATAGAACCCACCCAAAAATTTTGCATTTTTTATCAAGAGAGAGCTAGTTCAAAAAGTGGCCACCAGTTTGACTGAACGTAAGAAGCTTATCATATTTAACAGCCACGTGTATTCGAAACATGGTAAACTCAAACGCGCGTACTACTGTACCCATCCCTTAACTTGACCACTCGGCTATATGGCTACTGAGACTTACTGAACACATCCAAGAGATGTGTCTAAAAGAAACACAAAAAAAGCTATAATTTACTACGAATCCTCCAGTTTCTATTAATCGACATTCGTAAACGAATTACAAAGACATTCTACATCAGTTTCTTTCCTCTTTGTGGTCAATTTAGTTCCGATATTTTCTTTGCTACGTAAACTTGTTTTTCTTTCCTCTTTGAAACTCATAAAATAATGTTTATCTAACCATTTTTTTCCCCTCCAAAATTTTCCTTTTTCCTCCCAGAAATTATTCAATTCTTTTAAAGCAGTAAAACGTATTGATTTTTTTTTTCCTTTTTTTTTGTGTGTGTGACAATCTGTTCGCCAAATGTCTCCTGGGGTTTTTTACTCAAAGAAAAATGTGACAGTCTCTTTACATTGTGCGAACTCGGGAAAGAAGTTGATAGCTACAGGCTTTTAGTTTCAATTTAGTCTCAGTCCCAAGTGGTTCTTATCATAATCGATTTTTCTAACAAATAAGTACTACGAGCTGACAGTTGTCCCCGAAAAATGGCTGAGTTACAGCCGATGACAACCAAAATGAGAAAAAAGATGTTTTATGGATAGAAACGTAAAATAAGCAAACAGTTTTATGCGGTGTACGCCTATATACTTATGTACCACTGCAATGTCAGCTGAGAAAAGAAACATACACCAGAAATAATAATCTCTCTTCCTCTATCTTTCCTCCCGTTCTTTCAGTTGGTTCGAAAAACAGAAAAATGCCTGTCTCTAGCAGAGTTTTCTGTTTCACTCGAAACTAATTTAAATGCAAAACCAAGACACCAGCTGGTCCTTTTCAGAAAAGTAGACAAAATTATAAGGGGCAAGTTCTGTAGCCTCCACATTTTTCTTTCAAATATCTACGACACTCTGGAGTTTATTCATAAACTTTTTTTTTTTTTATTTAAAAGTCTGAGAGCATCGCCGGATATTAAGAACGTTTCTTGTAAATGGATGTCAACTGAACTTAAGAGTAGAATGGGTAATTTTCAAGGATAACAAAGGCCTTTTATTATGTTTGTGAATTTCTCGAAGCCTTCTCCATTGTGACTGTTTTAATTTATAGAACAGAAGGCAAACAATAGTTTGCTCACAGCGCATGTAAAATGCATGAGAACCTCTGTTCTCTCCCCTATTTTTTTTTACCCTTTAAATATATGGCCATAAGTGAGTTTTGGGATTGGAAAGTGCGTTGTTTGAGAGTCTAAACGTAATGGAGTTATTTTAAAAATAGAGTTTGCGATATATAAATTTAAGTTATAAAATAACTAGTTGAATTAAAACACGAAACCGATTTTAGTTGTTGGGTTTTAGGCGTATCGGAGACTTTGACCATATTGTAGTGTACATATTATTCACGGGCCAATTTGCACGTTATGTGGCCTGAAATTCTACTCCCTTGCCTGAGGTTATCTAACTGTAGTCCCAGTTGAAGACGCCTTTAGAAATTCCTTCATTCTGCTTCAGGACTTGAGTCCAGACCTCTCAAAATGAATTACAATGGACAAAAACGACTGTACATGTTAGGGTGGACTACGAACAACCAGAGGATATTTCTGTCCATTGTTGGATCAAAGACAAATATCACTGTGCAACCCTTAAGGCTTAATTTGTTGATGGATGCTCAAGTGACAAGTTCAAGGATTAGATGGTTTATGGGAACATAAGCGACAACTGTATTTAGTTTCACGACATTTCACTAGCCCATACAGATGTTATTCTAACTCGCTAGTTGTGTCTGAATACTTTTCTTGAGTAGTGTATATAACATTAAATGTTGCATGCCTATTAAAAGGCATAAATTTATCTATGGGCTTGTGCGATTTCAATCTTTCTTTCGGAACGCTGTCTTTTATAAGCGACACAGCAAAAAGAAATTGCCGACACTCTTATACGACTTCTAGGACATTATATGGATCGAGGACCGATTTCACGTACAACACCTGAGTGCGTGACATCTTGCCACTTGCTGTCGATTGATCTGGCACGTGTGGTTATTGATTGAGATATACATCGCTCATCTTCCCATCAGCAGCGAGATATCACTAATGGACTTGGAGCGGATGCTAGAAAATAACGTTTGCCGCTGCCGAACCCACAGGGGAGCCATCGTCCATATCCATAGTATCGGGGTTCTTCATAAGCCACTTTGCTAAAGAGGGTTTCGATGTAATGGCAGGACGAACTTGGTGCTCACGGAATTACGCCCCTAGTGATGGGTAGGTGGAAACGCAGATATGTCAAATATCCCTTAAGTAGATGTTTTCACTTATGGTCGGTTCCTTGAACCTTGTCGCTCGGGGATCATCTCCTAGGAGGCAGATAAATCTTCTTTTATTTAGTTGCATTCGTTTCTCTTTGGAACGGAAGCATATTTTTGGATTGAAGAGATTGTTCCAGCTAAGTGATTGGCCATTTGATGTTTGGTTTAATTCACGTATGAACATCCCTCTCTGGTGGGAATATACCAGCAGGGTGCTGCTTGTGATAACTATATTTTCTCATGTTACGGTGCTGTTAACCAAATTCTTTTGATCAGGCACTTACCTACCCATCATATTTCTAAAATTACATACAAAATGATCGTATATAAAATAGGTAATTCAATTTAGTGGTATAAGCCTGATGTTCCACCTATAATAGCGTTGATCAAAATGTGTAACATTCAGCTTATTTAATTTTGGTTGTTAATTTTCTCTTTTTTTTCCCCCCAATGGCTTTCTATCTGCACATCGATAAAAGGGATCGAAAAGATTTAATCACACTAATCAAATGCAGCCGTGGTCACTATAAACCTTATCTTTGCTGTTTTGTCAGCTTCATTTTTTTTTTTCGTACATAAATCATAATGGAATGTTAAAGGTTGGAAAAAAAATTTTTTTTCGAAATATTTTTCTCTCCCTGAGGATAAAAGAGTAGCAAAAGTAATTTGTTTGCAAGTAATCCTTGTATAAAGAATTCAATCAAGTGGATCTACTGGGTTCTCTGGCAGTACAGAGTAAAAATCAATTCTCGTTATCTGTAGATTGGACTTAAGTCTTATTGATTGCTAGCGTTAAGATGAAAACGGTAATGAAAACAGCTGAGTCACCAGATGCTAGCATTGCTGACAAGATTAAAAAAGATTAGTTTAACTGTAGTCTTTGTGAATGGTTTTATTCTGCGAAAAAAAAAATAAAATAAGAAGTTGACCAATATTTGATCACGAACACTGCGAAGAAGCTCAGTCTGAAAACATTGAAGATTAATAAAGAGCAGTACAGTTTGAACTCAACAGCTTAAATTAAACAACGCGAAAGACAAAAAGGAAATTCTATCTCTTCGTGTTCAAAAACATCAATTTTTTTCCATTGGGTTAGAATTATTGGATGAAAAACTCAATAAAAACGAATACAGTCACTAAAATATAGATCCGTGTTTTATTGTCAAACATCGAATTCAAATAGGTGGCGCTCAAATCAGGATGCAAAAAACGTGAAAGAACTTATTGGCTTTTTAATCGAGGCTAAAGAAAATATCAAAAAAAAAAAAACTACTTTAATCATACGTGAGCGTGTAAAATGACGATCTGTAATCGCGGTAATCTATAGAGTAAAAATAAATGCATATAAGCCACCCCTTATCCACTTTATAAATTCGCCTTTCACACAGGGAAAAATCAACAATAGTTTTTGCTTTCTCTTTCTTCCATTCGCTTTCCAAAAAAAACGTTTTCTCTCCACTAAATACTAGTGGGATTATGTGATTAAGTTCCTTACTTTGGGATTATCACAACTAAATTAGAATTTTTTTTCTTTTAATTCCTAAATCAGTGCGTTGAGATATACGTGTGGATAATACAAATAAAGTGAGAAAAAATTATTTAACTCAAAAAAAAGAGAGAAACAATAATAAACAAACAAAAACGAAAAAAAATTGTATAATGTGACGTCACGGGTGACGTAATCCATAAGAGAAGATGGAATCGAAATGACATGTCTTTTAATTGCAATTAGCACTAACTTCCTCGCATTAATTTCGAACCATTTGGTGATGTTGCGATCCTAATTGGGTCACCCTGCCTAATTACTACACTTCTTTTCCACTTGGTAAAGTATGATCTCATTGATAGCATTGGAGAGGCAGATTACGTCTTGAGACGCTGAGGGATACAAAAAATGGCCTTCACTGACCCGTTCCGGAGATGTTTCAGGTTAGCTAACTGCACTTACAGCAACTTGGAAATACTTTGTCGAGTAAATATGTTTCAGCTAAGTGTGCCTAATGGCTCAGTCCACTAATAAGGCGCTGATATAATAAATTTAACGTTAAAACCCTCAAGAGAAGATTAAACCAGGAAGAGTGTCGTGAAATTGGATTTGTTCCAAGTCGCTAGTGTCTTGAACTGTTACCATGAAAAACACTGCTGAAGCGTGGAGAGCATGTTCTCCGAGGAGATGCTCTAAAGTATTATTTTTTTTATCCTCCTCATGTGCTTGATAAGGAAGTTCAAGTTGCTTGTCAGTTGCTCTGGTTTCTATTCTCACATTTCTTTGGAACAGAATTATTACCGAATCTAAGTGGTTCAGTTACTAAGATTGCTAATTATGAACCAAATTAGCAAACGGGTTAGAATAAACGCTGACAGATCAATCGAATGGAGAAGAGCATAATATTTTGGCCTTGAAAAGCTGACAAACTTTAAATCATTTCATATTATTTAAAATATTTATTTTAATATTAACAGGATTTTTTTAAAAAACAAAATTATAAAAATATACTCTTATTTATAACATCAATCATGGGTTTAGGCGTCATCTAGCGTTTTTATCAAACATTTTTTGCCAAACTGCTCATTCCAAGTTCGTGTTGAGTTCCTTCTCTCCCTAGTTTTTTGTCAAGAGGAGGGAGTTGCCCAAAGGTTAGTTCTAAGTGTTACGCATTTTGCTATAAAAGTTAATTCTTTAACTGAAAAACTTTCTCCAACATTACATTTAAGATGCCATACAACTAGCCCCGCCCTAGAAAGAAGCGTATCCGTGGTTAGTACATATTATAATTGGCAACTGGGTCAATTTAAAATCAAATTATAAATAAATATTAAAATAAACGCCAAACTAACCCAATCAAGCCAATTGACCTTACCTGAAAGAAATATAGCCTTGAAATTAAATATCTGCTAATCTCAATCAAGTGAGTTTCGGTCCCTGCCTCTAGGAGGTGGGTTTCTACCCTTTAATTATTCCTTCTACAATGAATTAAAGTAGGTGAATAATCCACGAACGATGAACAGAACTCAAAGTCTCTTTCTCTCCAGGAACCCACAGATCTCTTTAATTTTGATCTTAGATCCACGTAATTATTATACTCCAGAGTAATGTGTTTAGATGTCTCATATGCTCCGAATGTGCAAAAACCACAATCTGTTAGGCCTAATTGATGCAAACGATAGGAAAGACCATGGCCAGTAATCAAAAAGTGGGCATTCATCCCAAACTGAAGCTATAGTTTTTGTTTAGGATTAATAATATTTACGTTTGGCAAAAACAAAAATGTCTGCGTACCTTTATCAGTTCCTTGCCAACTTTTTGCCACATATTCAAAATCTGCTGCAGTATTTTTGTCTTTTCTAACTTTAAATCACCTTTAGAATAGATCGTACGTTTCATCTGGACATGACGTTGCGCACATATAGCCATTCTTATATTGTTTTGCGTGTAATACAATAGTCCAGTTAATAATACTAGATATTATGCAGGAATTCTTCCAGAAAAAGCTTTTACATTCAAAGCTTTCGAAGAAACTATGCGACAAGCTCGGGTCGTACCCAGAAGAGCAAACCTCTGTGCCTAAATAAATCATTTTTGAATTACTCTGTTATTAACTCCATGTACACAACTTCCGAGGTATAGATCAGAATTGGGGCAAACAACCATTGATAAAATAAATTCAGTGATCGAGCTTTTATAGCAAAATCGATTCTAACCACTCTTCGGCGCTCGGCATACAACAGTCTAACTTTATTCTTAAAAAAGGGGCGCTCCTCTAGGTACAACCCAAGATATCTAGTTATCCTCACATAACGGACTGGGTTTTCCTTGAGGTTTTATTGTAGGAGCACGATTCATACTTAATATTTCCTTTAGAAGCATGTGAACAGTCTTATGTATGTACTCCAAATATCTAAACTGGCTAGAGCCATTTCAACTTTTTCTTCAATATGTGGGCGAGAATTCCCATGAGCTTAGAATTGCCAAATCATCAGCATATGCTATAAAATTTACATCCTCAATTTGGGTTTCTAAGAACTCATCAAAAATAATATTCCATGCAAAGGGACCAATTGAGTCTTGAGGACCGTCTGAACACATTCTTAATTATTTGTGTATATGAGGTCTTTACCACTACTCTTCTTTCACTAAAATAACTTTTAAATACAGAATACAATTTTCTAAAACATTCAGTTTTCCTAATTATAGCTAAGATGACTTCCTACAAAAAAAAAAAAAAATTCTTGGTTTTTCAACACAGCCGATCAAAAGCTCCTTTAAAATCTATGAACACAGCCAGAACGTAAAGCCAATCACTCCTCTCAAATGACTGAAAAAGCTTGTAAATTGCATCCTCAGTTGATAATCCTTTTTGAAAACCAGATTGGTTCTCAGAGAACAAGCCCTTGAATCGGAAATTCGTAACCGTTCATACAACTTTCGAAGTACTGGAGGAAGAGCAATTGCATGATTTTAACCAGTATCATTGAACATTTTGTCTAGTCTAGACTCTTAAAAATTAATTTCGATTGTATAACTTTTAGAATTTGTGGGACGACACCTTCATCAAGACATTTATTAAATTAATTAACATAAACTTCGGGCTTCAATAAAAATGATCTCTTAAGAACTTTTTCTTCAATCTCATCAAGGCCCTTCGATTTGCCATCCTTTGAAAGGTTAATTGCCTCAATTACTTCTAATAACGAAAATTTGTTTTCCTATCAGAACCATGTTGTTTGTTTCTCATAATTTGTTGCTGGAAAGAGATCTAGTATACTGCCCACCGAACCATCCTGTCATCGTTTTCGTTTTATTCACTCCTAATAGTGCATGAGACTTCAGATAAACATCTTTTGTTAGAAATAATCTTAAAAATTGTATTCCGTGGACCTTACAGGACCCCCATACCCCCGTCTCCAATTTTTGTACATATGCACATATCCTTCTAGAATAGCAACTTTCTCAAGCCTTCTATGCTTTGACATAATCTCCTTAACCTAATAGTCTTCCTACGCAAATTGAGTCAACTTATTTGTTCACCAAAATACAGGTCTATTTAAACTTTTATCTTTTACATGCTAGTATTACGAAATCTAATTAAACTTTCTTGAGACTTTTCAACGCATTGAAATGAATTCAATTATGCCAGTCTAGAGACGTAGCAAGGGACTAGTACCATCACATATGGAGCCACTAGATGGCTGCGATCACAGGGTATTGATGTTGGATTTACTAAAAGATGTAGCTACCATCAGGAGTAAAGAGAAGGTTTTTTTCTTTCATAAAGATGACTAAAGTGGTCTCAGACAGTTTTTAAGTTCTATATAGTGGGACCATCCTGATGATGTTAACAACAACAAATTCTAAATGGGATTTAGAATTCAAGTATTCAATGAATTAATCGTGGAAGCTACTGCTAGGCTTTTCATGCCGATTAATAACACTGTTCAAGATTTGGGCCTAAATGGATGTCAGATGAACTAACGAGACTCGTGGCAGAGAAGAAAAATGCATGGGCTGCATATAAATTATCAGGCAACGCAGAAGGTTATGCTAGATATAAGCTAGTCTGTAATCAAGTCATAAAGGAGGTTAGGTAGGCGAAGGCAGATTACGAGAAATCTTTGGCAAAGGATGCAAAGAAAAACAGCAAAGACTTCTTTACTTGTGTAAACTCTAGAAGGAAGGGAATGAATCATATTGGTCTACTTCATATGGATGCTTCGACTGTTGATGAACCTGCTCAGGTAGCTAGCAAACTGAATGAGTACTTTGCATCTAAATTCACATACATGAGAAATTCTGTAGGGAAGTGGAGGATAGAAGCTTAATAAACTGTAACATGGAGCTAAATGATTTTGTAATAACTGAGAGCAAAGTGATATTGGTGATCAGTGATATTGATGAAGGTATATCAGGCTAAATCTCCAAGTTAGCAGACGATACGATGGTTGGCAGTAATCCCAGAGAAACGTACCAACTGTGCGGTACTACACTTCGGGTGGTAGAAAATGAAAAAGATCTGGGTGTAATTGTTCTGTTGGATATGAAGTCTTTGAGCAATACAGACCGGCTGCCATAGCAGGTCATGGGGTTTTGTCAATAATATACAGGAATTTTGCCAGCAGGATAAAGGGGCGATTATCCCTTTGTAGAAGGCAATGGTCAGACCACACCTTGAGTACTGCCTACAGGTTTGGAGGCCTCATTTTAAGAAGGATGTAGATTTGCTGGAACGAGGACAGAGAAGGGAAACAAGATTTGCGGGATGGAACGAAGGGTTGCTATTACCAAGAAAGGCTAAAGTTCTGCAAATTGCAGCGTCTGGAGACTAGGCACGTGGGGGTGATTTCATCGAGGTGTATGAGGCTTTGAATGGGTTGAGCAAGCTCAATGCTGATGGGATTGTGGGTGGTTAATTGCTGGAACAAACTTCCATCTGTCGTTGTGGAAGTGAATAGCTTAAATAAATTCAAGAAAGAACTAGATAAGCCTGCTTTCTTGCATAATATTCCTCTAATGCTAATCTGTAAATTTTGTCGAGCAGTGTAATAGTAGTATTAGCCTGAGCAGGAATCGTAAAGAGGAAGTTGTTCTTGATTGCCTTCGCATAAGACAGTCATCTTGTGCATTCTTTTCTGATGAGGTCGAATGCCCTCCTATGTGTGAGGACTGCGAAACTACTTTAAGAATTAGACATATTTTACTGAATTTCTACGTTTTGGACATGAACAATATACAAACATCCTTTGCCGCTTTTAGTCATCTGATTGAGCCCTATGCACTCAGTTAGATACTCTCTGACTATGACCGCGTATAGGTTGTTTCTAAAAATTTAAAAATAACTTTTTTAGATCTACTTTAAGTATACTCTTTTATACATACTTATTTATATATCGTTTGTACCGTTTTTAGATGATTTTTCTATTCTTATATAGCTTACAAATTCTCTCTTGACAAAGTGACAATTTTAACGGGTCATTATAATCTTTTATCGCCTTTCTGTCTTTCCATTTTTAAAACTGTTTGTATTCATTTACCGTTTCCGGTCGTTATGTTGCTAATGCATCAATAAACTCCGAACCAAACTAAGTACTTACGCTGTCATACTTTGATGGTACTTCCTGTTCGGTACGCGTGACTGTTCATACTTCTGTAGCCGATTTCTTTTATGTAAAGATTTATTCTGATCCGTGGGGATTAGAAGAATCAAGCGTTAAAACTTCACAGTTTAATTAACTTCTTTGATAGAATTATCAACTGTTTTTAATTTCAAATGTCACAGAAGAGGAAAAAATAAAAGGGGAAAAAAAGCAATTTGGTTTCATTTGTTCTGAATTAGCGTTTTTATGCCAAAACATTACGTCCACTCGCTCAACAAGCTGAATCATGCAAACATTCCCTCAGAATTTTCGACCCATAAACGTGTAATGGTGTTTTTGCTTGTATCTCTAATTGGCTCTTCTGAAAGAGTCTAATAAAAAGATACCTTTGTTCAGAAGATGAAAAAAAAGAACTTGCTAATCTAAGAAGTCCATTAAATTTTCAATTGCATGTAGAATTTAATTAAACCAGGCATTTCTAAGGGGATTAAAGAAAGATAAGTTCCTTTTCTTCTATTCGTAGAGTGGGTTTACTTTTCTGGGTCTTAAACGGAAACTCTTTCTTTTGTCCTTCCCCAATTTCTTCCCCTGCTACTAAACCATGGTGCTAATAACTTCGTAAGACATAAGTATCATATTATATGGACAGACTTAAGAAATCCTGATTTCTGCAAGGTAAAAATGAAGTTTTTAAGAGTAATATTAGGAGTGGGTTGTAAAAAAACTTCTCATTGTTATTCGAGAAAAAAGTGGATTTATTTCTTAGTTACTTTTCCTTAATTAAAAATTGCACAAAGGGAGTTTTGTTCCCCATGATTTTAATCAACATATTCAGAAGCGCGCTAGATAGCTATATGATACAGAAAAAAAACAGTTGTAACCATAGGAGTAGTAGAGATATTTTAGCTTCGAGTTTTGGAAATAAACTTATCTTCATCTGCTTCAGAAATTTCAAATTTATTATACGAATAAATCACTTAGAAATAATTTATTAAAGGAGGCTGTTTAGTTAGATTTTTTTCCAATATTTATTAATGATAATTTGATTAATTTATTTTATCTTTGATAACATAACGTTCATAAACATTAAGTGGGACTTCGTTAGAAATAATTTCTAGAGTCCATTAGGATTTTCATCCATCTGCCAAGAATTAACTCCAAATGCACATCAGGCCTCAAAATACTGAGGCCTGATGTGCCTCAAGATACTGAGGCCTCATTATACTTTAATGTAATGACAGTAATTCTTCATATGTTTCTCTTAACTTTGGGCTCTGGAGGATAGATTTAAGGAGTGTCTCCAATCTATTTACGAATCTTTACCATAGTTTCCTGTTTATAGGAGACTAGGCCCATGTCCAAATAATATCATGTTTCAATGTTCGCTTCATTTGTTTCGTTTAACATGTCTGCGCATGTTTTTGAAATACCTGTACACATTTAAAAAGTAATAATAAATACACGAGAAAGGTTGCAAGAAGACAAGACAAAGCAGTCCAAAGGGTTCCTTCAACCCAGACTAATCAGTATCTCGGTCTAATGTCAAATCGGAATAGCGAGATGACATCACTCCGCAAGCTGTCTGAAGACTCTTGATTTTCGGAAGATTTGATGATTGTAACGCTCTTCCAGAAGGTCTGTGTTCTGTTATCCGAGAATCCGTCTAGGTTAGTGCGTTGTCTTGCCATAAAAGACATTTATACTGGAACCACGGCCATAATTTCCTGCTTATTGGCGACTGGGCCTATGGCCAAAGAGCTTAATTGGCAAAAGAATCGAAAAACTGAATGGAACTGCCAACGAGGTCGTCATACCTAAATCCTATTACGAAAACGCCCGTGTTCGAATCTCGTCGAGACCCAAAGAATTGGATGGGATTCTCTATAGTAACCGTATTAATAGGTGCTCTGCGAAGTTTGCATAGTTTACCTCTGGGGTATTAACCTATAAAACTGACCACAGATCTCAGTCAATTTACAGACACAACACACTGACGCCTCACAGCCTCGGCGCTACATCATCCTCACTACATCGGCGCTAACTCTAAACAACCAACCAGAAAAATGAATTTGAAGTCAATAACCATCTGCAATGTATCTGCATCAGTTGGAAAAAGCGCTCCTGGAGGAAAGGGATTTGTTACCACGATGTTTGGTTACCAATCATGAGATCTGTTATTTCTTGATGTAATTATCACAACTTTGTTAATATTAACTGATCCAGTTTTTTTTTCGCTTCTTTATTCATTCATTCTGGATAGATCCCATGGATGGGATCTATCCAGTTATATTAAAGGAGGCAGCAAAGGAGGTAAGCAAACCCTTAGCCATAATTATGAGAGCTTCCTTGGACTCAGGGGAGGTACCCATTGACTGGAGATGTGCAAATGTGACCCCAATTCACAAAGGGGGATCAAAGGCTGACACAAGTAATTATAGACCTGTGAGTTTAACTTCTGTTCCCGGAAAATTAATGGAGGCACTGGTGAAAGAAGCACTGCAGGATCATCTAGACAAGACTTCAGTTATAGCTAGGACACAGCATGGTTTTGTTAAGGGGAAGTCTTGCCTGACCAATTTGATTGGATACTATGATGCAGTCACAAAAGAGCTGGATGCAGGGAATAACTTTGATATTATTTACTTGGATCTTAGAAAGGCTTTTGATACTGTTGCACATGGAAGACTGCTGCACAAATTGGAGCAGTGTGGCATTGGAGGCAAGTTGCTGCTATGGATAAAGGGGTGGTTGAGGGGGAGAAGACAGAGAGTGGTAATCAATGGACACTGCTCATCGTGGACTAATGTTATTAGTGGAGTCCCTCAGGGTTCAGTATTGGGGCCTTTATTGTTTTCTGTATTTATAAATGATATTGATGATGGTATATCAGGCTTAATGTCCAAGTTTGCAGACGATACGAAGGTTGGCAGGGTTGTCAAGGACACTACTGACACTATGCTGCTGCAACAGGATTTGGAAAGGTTGAGCAGATGGGCTTCGAGGTGGCAAATGAAGTTTAACATTGACAAATGTAAAGTACTACATATGGGAAACAGCAACCCCAGAGCAACGTATCAACTCTGTGGTACTACACTGACAGTGGTAGAGAATGAAAGGGACCTGGGGGTGGTGGTGCAGGCAGATATGAAGTTCTCTGAGCAGTGCAGACGAGCTGCAAGAGTAGCTCATGGTGTATTGTCAATGATATATAGGAATTTTTCTAAGGAGGTGATTATTCCCTTGTATAAGGCAATGGTCAGGCCACACCTAGAGTACTGTATACAGGCCTGGAGGCCTCATTTCAGGAAGGATGTAGAGCTGCTGGAACGAGTACAGAGAAGGGCAACTAGATTGGTGAATGGGACAAAGGGGTTCTCTTACGAAGAAAGGCTTAAGTTTTGCAAATTACAGTGTCTGGAAACTAGGCACCAGCGGGGTGATCTGATAGAGGTGTACAAAGCCTTGAATGGTTTGAGCATGCTCAATGCTGATGGGATTCTTCCTCTAGCTCAGAAAAATCACCTGAGAGGGCATAAATTCAAATTGAGGAAAGACAGATGTAGGATAGATGTGCGGAAATTTGCCTTTAGCCAGCGGGTGGTTGGTTGGTGGAACAGACTTCCATCCCTTGTGGTGGAGATTGATAGCCTAAATAAGTTTAAGGCTCAGCTGGACAGGTATTTTGAACGAACAGAGGGGTGAAGTGGAAGTGGGTTTTTTTTTTTTTTTTTTTTTGGCTGATGCTGCATAAGCTTGCTTTCTTGCATCAAATGCCTCTACTAATGCTAATTCCCTTTTATCGATAATGATAAATTCTTACAAAGTGTCCTCTGTATGCCTCGCAGTATAAAAACGATCCCCCACCGTATATTCTAGGACACTCGGGTTGTCGGAAATATCTTTTTACCCTTCTGCTGCAGCCAAGTGCAAATATTGCTTCTGTAAAGTGCATCGGTCAAAACGGAGCTGCAAGACACATGGAGTAGCGATGCAGACTGACTGTCGAGTCTTGTGCGTGTGTTCTTGCCATTTATTTTATCTGCAGACTGAGTAACGAGGAATTTCCTGGAATGGGCTACTGCACGACTATTTGCCGAACTAAAACTGCCGTCTGGGTTTCTTTATTGCTTAATCAATGGACGGAAACAGGCAGAGAGTGTTTCGCAAAGAAACTGCTATACCCCGATGTAATTTTACAAGTTTTCAAGAATTTCTTTTTCGAGGATCGGTGATGTTGTCTCGAGTTCAATACTTTCCCTTAAATACTGTTTTCATTTTACTTTTAAATTTAAGCTAATTTTAATTCCTTTGTAGATTTTGATGAAATCAGATAAATTATTGAAATTGCAGCACCTCAATATGTGAATACAAGCTTTAAAAATCTAATCTTAATTAGAATTTTAAGGCAAACACTTCAGGTTGCATGACTAGGAGCAGATGTGGTAATACATTTATGAAATAGCATTCAGTGATATGGAACAAGCAAACACAGCACTTGCATAGAATGTTAATTATGATTTGATTTGTTACTTAAGTTTTTACAAAGAACTGTGGTACCAGACCTGACAGGTTAGTGAGCTAGTACCAGAGTTCGTCTTGGTTGATATGTTGTTGTCCCAAGTTCAACTTTATACTGGTATCGTTAACCACAACTTCCTGTTCATGGATAACAACGCCTATGCCCAGAGAATATCATTGCAGTTGATATTCAAGAGCTCTTAAAAACAGTGAAGGCTCTTTCGTGAATGACCACCTCCATTGTTGAGTGGAATACCTCGGTTCTTTATTAAATGTTTGAACCCCTTCACTCTAGATGTACTCATCAATCTTCAATGTCATATTGGGAATGTACTATTTCCAGTCTAGGTGGAATCGCCAATCGGTAAGACCTCTTCCCAAGAAATCAACCAGTCGAAACATCCAGAACTACACGCTGATTTCTTGCTCCTCCAATCTACTAAAACGTCTAGTGAAAATACTGCTACCAACTATCTAGTCTCAAATCTTGGATTGTAAGTTTCTTGCAGTTCAATATGCCATCAGAGGGAGATCAACTACAATTACTTTTGTTACAGTCAGTAATGCCATACTGTTAGCATCTTAACAAAGATGCTAGCTTGTGATCATTTAGACATTCAGACCGCCTTCGATGCCATAAACATTTTTTCTCTCTCTCTCTCTCCAACACTTAAGAAATAGTTTTCATAGTGACATCTTATGGTTTCTGGCAGGTCTCCTTGTAAACAGGAAAATCATAAATACCAAGAACAAACCTATCCAGTGCATCATAATGGCAGTGATACCTCAAGGAAGCGTTCTGTCGGATGTCTTATTCTCAGCATAAATAATTCCACCACTGCAGGTGGCTCGCCAAGAACCAGACCCTTCATCTCGATAGCTGCAAACTTGTACGAAACGATATATGCACACTATTATAGTTTTCGAAGAAGAAATACAGGAATCGACTGCCCCAACCACCGTAAAGAAGATCTGTTCTAGGGAATATTAATTGCTCTCATGGACAACAGCTAAACTTGAACTACCAATACAGATAACGACCACAACAAAAGCGCAGTTGATGTGGAAAATTCGACTTCAGGAGCTGATTTAAGAACAACGATTAACTTTCAAGAAAATACTTCCAGCAGGCATTTGCAGCCCAACATATGGGACCTCTGAGTCTGGTGTAAAACCCTCCACCGTGCCTACTGCCCTCCCCAACGTACTTTCTAATAGATTCCTACGTACGAAACTCCTGACTGGGATTCAGCAGCTGGACTGCAACCTCTACATATTTGCCACCAGTTAGTACTGGAAGTCCGTTCTCTATAAAGACACAGGGGGCTAAACAACGTGCTCATCGTCTTCTGGTGATGACGTCTTAAGTCTGCAAGGAAGCACCTATCTATCAGAAGGACAACAAAAAAGGTTGACATCACTAGCCCCAACTTACTTGACGTAGATAAGTGCATCAGAGCCGCCTCTCTCATTCCCTGGGTGGCCTTAGAGACTTGTGACCCAGAAATAGCTGTGAACATTCTCACAAACTGGATCAACACGGTTGCCAAATATGCCGCCTCTAAAAAAATCACAATCAGTCCATATACAAGACTTTGGTGGAATTCAGAACTCAAAATGAGTTTCCAGCTGAAGCAACAGCTCCATCGCACATGGAAACAGTCGCAAAATGTCAATGATCGCATCGTTTATTCTAGGGCACGGGCTCAATTTAATCGCATGAAATCTGAGGCAATCAAATTATATGTTAACCGAGATCTGGCTAAAGGAAAAATTCCATACAAGAAAGTGAACCTTCATTTTCCTCTGCAATTTGATCCTGAATTGTGGCTCGATTTCGTCACAAGATTTAATCGTAATCCTATCAAAAACTCAGATCTGGCTCTACTAACAGAGCCCACCCAGCAAGAAGTGTTGAGCACCATTCAGATCACAAAACAACAGCTGATCGTCGCCATCAATTCTCTACCTGCCTCGTCAACCGCTGGTGATGATGGAGTTCCCCAATTCATGCTCAAATGCCTAAGTCCGTACATTATTCAGCCACTTTTAATTATTTTCAACCAGTTACTCTCGAACCAGATTTTCCCACAGCAATGGGAAAACTATCTTATCAAACCTTTAGCCAAAGTTCAGTCGCCATCGAAACCTAAACATTTCCGACCCATCTCCAACTCCTCCAGCCTGCTGAAGCTCCTGGAGAAGACCTTACTCCCGATCCTCACCAAGCAGATCATGCCCAGTAATCCAGCCCAAATTCACTACTCCCTTCCAAACAGATCAACGATCACAAATCTGCTAGCCACAACGAATACTATCTTGTCAGCATTCGAGAAAAGGCACGAACTAGCTGTGACTTACTTAGACATTGAGGCTGCATTTGATGCCGTCCAAGTAAACCAACTACTCACTCTCCTGGAATGCCACTTCCAGATCACAGGGAACATATTATGCTTTCTCTCCTCTCTTCTGAATAACAGAGTTATAAAGCTTCATACAGGAGATCGCACCCTTACTAGATCCGTCACCGCAGGAGTCCCACAAGGAGGGGTCCTTTCCGGCCTTCTGTTCTCATCTATTATCTTCCCACTGGTTGCACATTCTCGATGTCTACTGAGCTATGCAGATGATATCAAGATACTGACTCCCATCATCCCTGGTCAAGACCTTGATCTGGTAAAAACGGAAATTAACAACACTCTCACTGCAGTCACATCTTACCTCTGCCAGTTCGGGCTCAAGATCAATCCTGCTAAGTCCGAATTCATGGTGTATTCATTGAAGCAAACTCCTTCTTCTCTCCAGCCTTCGGTCGGCAACATCCTCATCCCAATTGCATCCAGTCATCGTGATCTGGGCGTTGTATTCGACTCCAAACTTCGATTCAACGCCCACATAGACATGCTCCTCACACGTGCTTCAAGACTCCGGTGGATAGCAAAACAGCATCTCCTTCATATCAGAGATAAAAAGACAACCGTGAGGTACATAAGAGCAATCATCTTTCCACCTTTACTCTATGCTGCTGAAATTTGGGCGTCAGCGGCACCATCAATAAAGAAACCACTCTTTGCCACAGAATTCTGGCTCCTAAAGTGGGCCAACAGGAAGCACAACCTTCCAGCTCTGATTCGTACCACACAGCTTGCCAACTCTCTCGGGATTCCACGGCTTCCCACCTTAGTCGAAGACCAACGCCTCCTAGCAACAGTCAAGATGATAACAGGCATAATCGCAACACCTTCATTCTGGGATACCTGTGGCTGGAGGATCCCCCCTGCTGCCCTTAGGGCCAATCCCGAGCTCTACTCGCATTCAGCGCGACTCCATCTCTCGGACAGGTTCCTTCCTCAGCAGATGTTCAAGCAAACCCAGGCACTTGACGCCGACCTGAACAAATTCGCTATTGACCGGACTTACAGGAAAAAAATTATGTCTAGTAGGACTAATCTGCATTGACATGTGTACCTTGCATCTGTTCCTGTCTGATTGAGCTGGTGCTCTTATCTCGATGTTAAGTCAGCTCAATCAGACCTAACTCTCGTAAGGAGTTCTCTCCTTTGTATAAAATATGTTTTCTTTTGTAAAATTACCTGTTTTTGTAAATTAATTGTTCTATTTTCCCGGAAGTTTCGGGAAGTTGTACAAATGTAAACCCCTGGCTTTTTGGCCGTGAAGGGCATTAAAGATTATCTCTCTCTCTCTCTCTCTCTCTCTCTCTCATCTAATATGTTGACTGTTGTGATCGGTGATTACAGCAGTCGCAGCTCGCCGTTTCAATATCTAAAACTGATCAATGTTAGAAATCTAAAGAGGGAACCCAACTCCTCGAACCATAAAGAAATGATCTTCAGCTACATCCTGAGACGAAGCCTCCCTGTTACAGCGAGTGACATCGCCTGTAGAGAATGTTTCAAATTTTTGTAACCAGACTACCTTTACACTATATGGCTTAGCAGGAAACGTGATTCATCGGAAAAGGCAACTGCAGGCGTCGTTGGAAATGGGTGGTCGTAAACAACAGCATGGGTACTTTTACCGGCGCTTACTTCCTTCGGAGGTGCTATATACGGAGGATTCGTTGGACAGTAATTATGAAGAGATAATCATCTACTTGGAAATACGACTGGTCGTTCTCTGGTTAAAGTCCATGGTCAGCCGTTTCGTTGTTTTTCTGTCTATTGGCTCCTACAAGGCGAGAATATCTACGTTCACCACGACCATCGACGAGGCGTGGGCGCCTGCCATTATCCCTGCGACTGCTGCTCTGTTCACGGTCCGTCCGCTCTTGGAACCCCCTTAAGTGTAGTAGAAACGTGATATGCGTGTTATATTTCACTTGTTATTAAAATCCAGAAAGAAATTGGTAAACTGCATTACGAGAGTGTTGACAGCACACTAGTACGATCTGAACTGCTTTCTATTATTTGTTTAATTTATTGAATCACTCAGCCTGAAATACTTATTGCATTTAACAGCTGTTGATTAAAAAAAAAGTACGTGGAGCGAATATTACGTTAAGAGGTATGCCAGGAAGTTAATCAATTAGAAAATTGATTGGTAACGAGATAATTAAGTTTCTGTTAATCACAAAAAAAAAAAAAAATAATAAGAATTAAAAATCTAAAGAACCTAAAATGTAATGCACTGCGTACATTAACTAACTTGTCATAATTATGAAGAAGTAGTTATTGATCCACAGTGTATTGATTTTCATGAGTTGGAAAGAATAACAACGAAATGCACCTCAGCTTGAACATCAGAATTGTTTGCTTTCGTGTTGCCCTTCCTGGTGCAGGCATAATCATCGAGGCTTGATGATGCCCACATCATGACGGAGCTTGTCGCTCATGTCCGAATATTATTTGTTTGTAGACTGTGTGCTCACGTGCCGATTTGCATGTTGTGTGGGCCGAAAAAGGCAGAAATTACTCACTGGAAAGAAACCTTACTGTCTCCTCCTTACATTTTTCTTTATTGAAGAGGACCTCAGAAATTCCTCTAGTCATCGACGTGAATCGAACAGAGTCCTCTCTAAATAACTGCGATCTATCGTGAAATGAAAGGTCACTCGTAAATTGCAATATTATTCCAAGGAATCTATGGACGCTATGATTGACAAAGTGGAGTATCGAGCAGTGATCAAGTTCCTGCATTTTCATGGCAAGAAAGCTCAGGAAATTGACGAAGAAATGAAAGCTGTTTATGGGTAGAATTGTCCATCCCATGACACTGTAAAAAAAAGTCGAAACGGGAGTTCCAGTGTAGTCGTACAAGTGTCTTTGACGAGCCAAGAGAAGGAAGGCCATCAACATCCACAAACAGTTCAGCAGCTGGTGCTGAGTGACAGATGTGTGATAATTTATTTCATCGCAAATGCAGTGGGAATTAGTTATGGATCTGCCCACAGCATTTTACATGACTATCTGCACATATCCAAGGTCTCTCCACGATGGGTTCCAAGATTGTTAATTCCTTTTTAATGTCGAATGCAATGTTCTCGCCAACTGCTGGATTTGTGTAATGCTGATGTTCAGAATGTTTTGATCGGTTGGTGATAAATTACGAATGCTGGGTGTACCAGTATGATCCGTAGACTTAAGATATGTCAAAGCAGTGGAAGTACACCTTCTCCTTACCTCCAAAAAGGCAAAAACCACTCCATCTACAAAGAAGGTGATGTTGTCCGTGTTTTGGGACAGAAAAGGGATTATCCTGATACATTAACTACCTTGTAGTTCCATAATTAACGCAGAATATTACAGAAATCTTTTGAAAAAAATAAGCGATGCTTTGAAGGATAAAAGGCGTGGAATGTTAACAAAAGGAGTCCGTCTTCTGTCAGACAATACACTGGCTCACGCGGCCGTTGTCACCACCAAGTTTGTTGCCCAGTGCGGCTTCGAACTACTGCAGCACCTTCAGAATTATTGTTTGGAGAAATGAGGAAACCATTGCGTGGACGCCGCTTTGATTCGTCTGAGGAAGCCATCAATGAAGTGGAATCGTGGTTTCAGGCAAAAAGTGCGGAATTCTATGATCAAGGCATTAAACAACTGATCCACAGATGGAAGAAATGTGTTACTATACATGGAGAGTACATAGGAAAGGATTGTGAAGTTTCACCTTTCTAGGGCTATTATTTCTAGGTAAGGGTAAGAACCTTTTGATACCCCCCCCCCTCGTATAAAGTGAAATCAGAGTGCGGAATGGTTATGATAAATTTGCATAAATAAGAGTACCAAATTGAGAAACAATATGTTTTCGAATTGTAATTTAATCCCGACTCAACTCCCCAGAAGAACTCTCCAATCTGCGAGCGAATAGTACAAAGGGTTTTAATAAAAGCAAAGTCCATAATACGGATTCGAATACAGAAGCGTCAGTAGCAATGAATTGTAGTAGTCCATTTCTCTCTCTTTCTCTTTCTCCAACTTACATCGTTATTGTGATGGGGACATCGCCAGAGAAAAGCGATAATCGAAATAAACTCTCGCATAAGTCGACCTCGGCTATTACGTAGGCACCGGGGTAAAAGAGTCCCGTAAATAAGGAGGGGTGATAAAGTTCTCATTAGAACTGTGAAGTAGACGAATGGTCTTCTCTTACAAATTACAATCACCTTTTCACCTTCACTTCTGCGGTGTTCCGGCTAATTAATTATCCCCGTACTGACACTCGACAATTACCGTTCAGAGGCCACACTGGCTCCGTGACATCGTTCGTTAGAAGCATTTCCTTCTTGTTATGGTCGCATAAATTCTCAGCTTAGAAGACAATAAGCTCGCGACCATGGAGACAGATGACTCTATAAATCATGCTTGCACGACCAGAGAAAGTGCACTTCACTCGCGCCTATGTTGCAACAGAAAGACACGTGGACGGACTTCGTCTTCATATAACCGATTACCGACGTTGTACCAACCACAGGAGCGTAAACTAGTTGTTAGACGCTAGTTTTGTGTATGTAAACCAACTGCAGGAATTGGAGAAAGCGAAAAATGAAATTGGCGATGGTTGTAAGAGAAAAGTATGTGATGAAAGTATCATAGAACGAATGAGGAAAGAATAAAAGGTCTTATTAAACCAAAAGAAATTAGTTTTAAATTAAGGGATTAGTATGATTGCAACAATACAAGTTTTTGTACTGTTGCAATCCGCATTTTCGTTACATTCCATTGTTAGGTGCTGCCATAGATGTTTTCACATCAATAATTGTCTGAGCAGTGAAAGAGACTGAATGTCATACTGCTATATCCTTTATGCTCAACGATGCCGAAGTCATTCAGAGCGTTGTCGAGAGTATTCAGCAAACCAACCTAACAAAATAAAGATGGAGGTAGCAATGAATGTGCGAGTGTCTGCGACTGAATTAGCTGTCCCCTTAAGTTACCATCCCATTATACTCCACACATGATGAAATGGAGATAAATCGAGCAAGGGACCTAGTAGGCCAGGTCAATATTTCAGAGAAATGACTGAAAATAGTCATTGGTGGAAGAAGATGGTGGAATAAACTAAGGTTGCATAAACGTCTAAAGGTTCAACGTAATGTCAACCTCTTAGATTACTGTGAATAGCAATCGGTGACGAGCAGATATCATAAGATAGGACCCGTATCGTAATTCCTGCTGGTTTTTTTTGTACGCTTTTGTAGAAAACAAAGATCTCTTTCATCGGGCATTGCCACTCACGAGTGCTTATCAGCATCTTGGATCTTGATGTTCTCATTAACGACAGTCTGTTGCCCTTCTTTTTTTCAACTTGCTCTATCTCTGCGTAACTGAAGTCGCTTTACGCGATAAGAAATGGTGGTAGAAAGTCGAGAGAATATGCAACATGAATGAAATCACGTCTTTGCTTTTAATACTGCATTTCCAAGAGGTGAATTGACATCATCTCTAATTCCACAGAGAGAGAGAGGCAAATCTATCTACCAAAGCCTGCTTTCTAACTAACTGTTCTAATTTGATTTTTAAGTGCTGTAGAACCTGTCCACTGTCTGTGATTATGTTTTATTGTCCACGAACGCCGACAACGACCAGCGGTCCCAAGAACTCGTCCAACATGAACAGCAATTTTCAGGGTGGACCATCCGAACTCAATGACCCTGTTTAAACTCATTAAATTGAATGTCGTGGTCTGGACATAATAAAAGCCTTTCCGACGAATTGGCTTATCAGTATTCGGTCTTCTTTTGCAACTAATAATAGCACGTGCCATACTAACCACCCAAGTAACTTCGCACCTGATTAATTTGTCTGCCAAATTACGAGTATGTCCTTTTGATCATTCGTATAACCATTGAAAACAAAACTCCTAAGTCCCTGATTCATGTATTAAAATTATTATTAGATATTATACGTAATTTATTTCATATCTTCAAGAAGATTAGATTCCTCTGGTTATCTATAACGCGAATCATGTCCTGTACTATTTTTGCGAATAAACAATTTTATTATTATTACATAAAATTTGTAAACAAACATAAAGGTAAGAGTATTTCGAAAAAAAAGTCAAAATGGAAGGCTGAAGGATAAAAAAAATGAAACATGTTAGTAGTTCCTTGGTTCCTACCATAAAAGTAAATCGTTGTTTCTGCCAGAATGCCTTCATCCACCATTTCGAATAATGATCCAAGTCCAAGAAGCGAAGATGATGCAATGCCATCTTAGGTAGCCTTGTAATACATAGCATTGTTTCCTGCAGCGATGACAGGGTGGTGTTTGTTTGTTTGTCTGTTCTTGCCAGTCAAAAGGTCCCGTTGTTACTTCCTGCTGTTTACTGTCCACGTGAATACTACATTATAGGTTTCACGAAGGCAAGGATCGTTACCATCCATCTTCGGCAGGACTCACCTGTTTATCTAGCTACCTTCCGCACCATTTATTTCCCATCTCGCCTATCTACACTGCTATCCGAACGGCAAACGTTACCATTTTCTCTCTCTCTCTCTCTCTCTCTCTAATGACTTGAGGTTAATAATAGGCTTAATAAATGGAGTGAACACAAACAGGTGCTGCTTACGAGTTTCTGTTATAGCTTCATGCAAATCTCACGTCTGTGTTTGGTTAAAAATCTCCTTCGCTGTCTCGGGGAATGTGGGTCTTTACGGTTCGATGTCTGATCAATAAATTACAACTGCTATTCCGCTCCGCATAATTGCGTGTTACGCGTTAGGTTCAATTTGCACGAAGGCTGCCAGCTGAAGAAAGATGGATACGTTGTTTACAGACCCTTTAAAGAAGGTAATCGACAAATATTGGTCCTTCAACGTTATCCGAATAAAATAAATATTTATTGTGCTCCACGACGCCAAACGAAGCGAAAGGATCCGTTGGAGCAAATTGACGTAACTCGCAAAAGAAAATGCAGATGTTAATACATTTAGGAAAATCTCCCAACAGATTTGAATAATTCTAATGATGCGTGCTTCTTTAATTTTGATTCTCTAGAATAAAAATAATATTATATCTGTAATTTGCGTGTGTTTTATGGCGATTTTTTGTTTGCGGGACGAAAAACACGAGTTTCCGGGAGGGAAAACCATGCTGTCCTCGCCTTAGACCCACTAACTCGGCCAAGTTGTTCGGTCAAGATACTTTTATAAGAAATTTATGGTGGAAATCGTACACGATTTTAAAATAATTGTTTGTCATCAATATGGTAAGTGACGTGCATTGCAGGTACATCTGATGAACGTCGGCCTAGAAGATTGGTTTAAGCAGTAATACTGGAGATAAAGTTCATCGTGTTGATGGACTTATTCAAAAAGATTGATGAATCACTTTGTATAAAATGAGTGATAAATTGAGTATTATTCAGCAAATTATTCGATAAGATATTACTAGGACTTCCTCGTCCCCGTGTTGTTAACAGAGCTCTGGATTGTATTGCATAAATTGAAATTTGAGATCCTCAAACATCTTCCATATAGTTATCGTCTTGTGGCTTCTGATTTTGACATTTTCCTTCAGTTAAAGCCACTTCTGGGGACAAAAGATCGAGTATGACGCAAAAGGTTGTTATACCTTTATGGGCTACTGGCTCTTCTGATTGTGTTTTTAAATAAATAACTAGTTTGCAGAAGAGAGAATTTTAACCACAGAACTTCCATTTGTAGTAAAGTGTAAAGTGTAAAGTGTGTTTAGGGTCAAACGGCACCAGGGGTTTCCCCCATCTCCGCGTTGCTTTCATTGTGAGTGAACCAGTTCGCTGGGAAATGCCAGAGATTTAAAAGTGTATGGATATTGTATATGTGTAATGTCATGTACCGTTGTTCATCTGGTCGTTTAGCCGCTGGACCCCTACTGAGGCCCAACGTTGCCCCACTTTCGCCCCGTGGAGGCAGACCAGGAAACACCAGTAGACTAAGATTTACTCTGGCAGGTCCTGCCGCTTAATTTCCTGAGATTTCGGCGGCTAGGACCTAAAAAAAAAAAAAAAAAAATATATATATATAAAAATAAAAAAATAATAAAATAAAAAGAGGAAATGAAAGTTAAAAAATAAACTAAGATATATATATATATATATATATATATATATATTTTTTTTTTTTTAATTTTTTTTTTATTTTGGTAAATTCTATGGGGAATAACGCTAAATTTTTGAAACGCCGAGTGTATGGGCGAAAAACGTAATTTGGAGATGATTAAATCAATTCCGATGTGTAGGGCATTCGCTTGCGTATGTGCAGGTAGAGTGGGTGGGGAGACTGAAGTCTGGGGGGGAAAAGACAGAAGTATGGAGTCGAGAGAGGAGGCAACTCCAAGTCACAGTGGGGCATGCCCATGCCCCACCAGAAGGGAAAGTGGGAATGGTGAGAGGGGGATGAGACAGTAAGACCGTCTCCCCCCCCACCGGGGATATGGGTATTAAAGATGAAGGAGGCTAGGGTGCCCTCTTCAATTCGCCAAATGGCGTTTGGCAGCTGTGCTGCGTTAAGTCTCTTTTCTTCAATATTGAGCCGGTTTCAGTCCAGTCGCTCATGGGGTAAGCGCCGTCCTTGTGTTTTTCACTCACTTGTCTCAAGGTTTTTCTCTGTAGTAACTCTGTTGGATAGTATTTTATGGACTTGTACAGTTTAACTTGTGGTGATATTTCTTCAGACACGATTTATGGTAATTAGCAGTTTTCTCCTCTCGAAGAGGTCCTGCGCATATTGAGAAAGTGCTCTGTATTCCTCTTCTGTGTCAATGAAGTGGGATTCCAGTCCTTTCGGAAGGTAGTGTATCTTTGTGATCAGGATGCCTCTGAGATCTTCGTATTCTGGGCAGTCGTAGACCAAGTGGTTCCAGTTCTCGATCTCCCCACATGTGCAGTTGGGGTCCTCAACAAGGCAGAACCCGAGCAGCTTCTCCTTAAAGGGACCATGACCAGTAAGGAGCGAAGTCAAATGCTTCCCCGGAAAGTACCAGGCTGGTTGCTTGGGATATATTTTGCTGAGGTTGGGAAGGAATTTTCTTGTGATTTCTCCTTTTGTTGTATCGGTCCATCTTTGTTGCCACTCCCGAAGTAGGTAAGCCTGTAATCGGACTTTTTCTGTTTTTGTACTACTCGCTGGGTCAATTATGAAATCCTGGAAGGTGGCAGCAACCCCCCTGGCATGCAGGAAGAGCAAGCCAGCTTTTACAGTCTCCAAATCGAGGGGGAGCGCTCCAGCAAGCACCTGCAACGCTGGTGTGCTTACTGTTCTGCATGCTCGTGTGGTTGTTAGTAAAATGGTCCTTTGTATCGTATCCAGAGTTCTCCTATTGACTGCAAGCGTCGTTTTGCTGTACCACACTGCAGCAGCATAAGTTATCGCAGGGATGAAGGTTGCCTTATAATACAACATTAGTGCTGTTTTTTTTAATCCCCAGTCTTTTCTCGTAACCCTCGCCACCAGTGCCGAGTAACGTCTTATCTTCGTCCTTATATATTGTAGGCGAGGTTGAAAGGATAAGTTTTTGTCTAGGATAACTCCTAGATATTTCATTTGGTTGGCAAGTTTAATGGTCACACCTTCTATTTTAATTTGGGGTGGGCGCCGTATTTGCAGGGTTCCTTTTAGTAGAATAGATGTGGTTTTCGTCGGTGAAATTTTTAACTGGTTTCTTGTAGCCCAATTTTGTATTTTCTGCAGAGCTTGGTTTGCGGTAGTTTCCAGTTGGGCTCTTGAGTCAGCCTCAATGGTAAGAATAAGGTCGTCTGCAAAGGCCTGGGCTCCGATCAGCCCCAGGTCCAGGTTCAGGAGCTCATCGAAAACCATATTCCAAAGGAGTGGCCCCAAGACAGACCCCTGCGGGCAGCCCCTGTATACAGATCTTGTGACTTTTTGGTAGTTGGCATTTATTTCTACTTTCCTGCAAGATAGGTAGTCCTCCATTACCTTGTATAGGTTGATAGGGACTGCAGCCACCCTTAGTCTGGCTAGGACGCTCGGCCACCAAAGTGAGTCGAACGCCCCAGCAAAATCAATTGAAATGACTAGCAGGTATTTTTTTCTGCATTCCTGTGCCTTCCGAAGCAGGTTTCCAAGTGCATCCACTGTGGAGGAACCCGGCTTAAATCCGAACTGATTCCTAGCCGCCAGGTTTGTCCTCTCATAGTGGTTTTTGATTCGCTTGTGCAGCAGTCTTTCATATAGTTTGCTGACCACTGAGAGCAGTGCAATAGGTCTATATGACTCTGGGCAGTCCGGTTTTTTGTTAGGATTTTTAAGTAACAACTTGGTGTTTGCTGTTTTCCATGCTGTGGGGAATTTGCCTGTTTCCAGGCACCTGTTGTAGAGAGTAAGTAGTAAGTGCGGTGCAAATTCTGCAGTTTTCTTCAAGATCTCTGGTTCGATCATGTCCAGTCCTGGGCATTTGCGATTTCTGATCTTGGTGGCAGCCTCACTGAGCTCTTCCAGGGTGAAGGGGGGTTCAATTGTCGAGGTGTTATAGATTGCGTTCTCCTTGCAAATTTCGTGTTGTTCTTGCATGGTTAATATTGCTGGTTCCTTGAATATTTTGTCCAGTATGTTGCCCATTGACTGCTCCCAAGTGGTCGTTAGGTTTCCCTCCGGTGTCCTGGTAGTACTAATGACCTCGCCCCTGGGAAGCTTATTGGTTATCACCTTGTAGACTATGCCCCAGGGGTCGGTGTTTCCAGAAGTAGACACTAGGCGCTCCCAAGAACCCTTCTTACTTTTTTTTATGGTGTCTGTGTAACGGTTCCTAGCTTCTCTGTAATGTTGTCTCAAGACCTCCACCTCATCTTCGGGCCAGGTTCTGCGAGCTCTCTGGAAGTCTTTTCTTGTTTTTTGCATTTGTCGTCGTAGTACTGCAATTTCTGGTGTCCACCAGGGTACTGTGCCAGGTTTTGGGTTTTTTTTTTTTTATCACTCGATCACTGATGTTTAGTAATAATTTTGTAGTTTCCCTCTGAAGGTCATCCGGGTCGCTCCGGGGGTTTATGTTTTCCAGATTGTGTTTAATTGCCGTGGTGAGCAACTCTCTATATAGTGTCCAGTCTGCATTTGCGACTGCATATCTCATTTGTGGTTGGTTTGTTTGAGTTATTCTTGTTAGTTGTCTTTCAACTGAAAAGGTTATTGCCCGGTGGTCTGAGGTGGTCTATGCTTCCTCCACCCTCCAATTAGTCACATGTCCGGCCATACTCCTGGTGGCCAGGGAGACATCAATTGTGGCCTCCCAGAGGGTGCTCGAAAATGTTGGCAGATGGTGGGGTCGATTTAGAACAGTTAGATAGGATCCTGCAAGGTAGTCTTCTAAGAGTTGTCCATTTCGAGTTCCTCGCCTGTCTGGGGTGAGGCTGTGCCATGCCGGGGAGCGACAGTTGACATCAGCTCCAATGATGACTCTTTGATTTGGTAGGGTGTCCTGTAGGCATCGGAGGTAGTCGATTGCAAAGCCTATATCTTGTCCCGGTCTGCAGTAGAGTGCCACGACATATAGAGATCCTAATGCTGTGCCAAGTTGTGCACAAGCAGCCCATGGAGTACACAGCTGTGTGATTTTAGTTGCGCTGATGTTGATGTTTCTTACCAGAACGGCAGCCCATGGGGTGTCATCATCCGTGTGGATCACCTTATAATTGTGTGGGTACCCTGCGACCCGCTTTAGATGTGTATACGGTTCCTGGACTATAATGACATCCAAGTTTTCGTCTTCGGCTTTGGTCCGTAACTGGTCAACCACTGATCTGGCCCGCTGTGCGTTAATTTGGATTATTTTCAGCATATTTGTGTTATAATTTTTAATTCTCGTTCCCATAGTTGATCCTGCTTTGGTATAAGGTCTTGGTTCGTTGGTATGTAGGGCATTTCGGGTCCCTAAGTGAGTGCTTGTGGTCTAATTTCATAGTCTTGCAGTTAACGCAGGTGGGTTCCTTATCTTTGTGGGGGCAGGCGTTAAAATCGTGGCCCTTTTCAGAACAGTGGCCACATGTTGGGGTGGTTTGCGCACATGTGTGTGTGTGTCGTGTGGCCAAACTTACAGCAACGGTAGCATTTCGGTATGATTACTCGTTCGTGATAGCGGTAGCTTCCCCATTCAATGAAAACCCTTGTTTGGTCTTTCAGGACCTTCCAGGCCTCCGGGGTAAGCTCAACTACCCAATTTTTATTTATTCCGTTTCTCGCTTGTATGAAGTATTTGGGTATTACTGTTTCTTGTGGGTCCTTTCCCGGGATTTTGCTCTGTAAGTTCCTGTGGTACAGCTCAGACGCTAGTTGGTTAGGTGTGACATCCTTGCCCACGTCATAAATTATTATCGCCGGACCTTTTCTTTTTGGTGGCTCAGCTGTTAGGCCCAGGGCAGCAATCTTGGGGTTTTCAATTATCTCTTGCATCTCTCGCTTTGACTCGGTTTCGATCACGAGTCCTACGCTCCTTAGTTTGCGTATTCCTCTTATTCTTGTTTGCTGGAAGTCGTCCTTCATAGTGCTTATTAGTTTGTTTTTGATTTCGTCACTTGTACCAATTTCCTCGGTGTTTTTGGGTCTTAATATTACAAGGTTAGGCGTTGGGAGTAGCGTTTTTTTCTCTGGTTGTTCCTTAGCTGGTATATTTATTATAGTTGGTGGGTTCCTCAGCGCATTTGCGTAGGTAGGGGCGCGCTGTTGCATTTGTGTGCCCCTACATTCCAGGTAGGCCTCTAATTTTGCCGCGTTTTTTTCTGCCTCGCTGTTGACCTTGTGGAGGACTGTTTCTAGTTTAGTCCAGATTCCCACAATCTCGCCTCTGAGGGCCGCAGTGATTCTGTTCGTTGACTCTTTTAGTTTGTTTTCGAGCTCTACCCGAAGGGCCAGTACCTGGTCTAGCACAGAGCCTTCCGGCAGCCTGGAGTCAATGTTTGGGGATTCAGGCTGTTTGCTTGCTTCTTCGTTGTTTTCTGTTCGTACATCCTCTTTATCTTGTTGTTCTTTATGTTCGCCTTGAGATCTTGTCTCCCTTCCCAACTTCGGGGTGGCGTATTTCTTGTACTTCTTTTTGGGCGTTGGCTGTGGCAGTGCAACGTTGCAGTCTCCACTTTGCTCTGTTATTTGCAATTCGTCGTTTTGATCTTGTTTGTGATGTCCTCTTGTTAGTTTTTCTTCGTCCATAGTTTCTGTGATTTTCTGATTTGAATTACTCATTTTGTCCCAGTTGGTGTCTGACTTCGGATCATCGAGGCTGTTGCGGATTAACGAGTTCAGGATCTTCCATTTGTAGTACAGTACTCTCTTACAAAGAAATATTTCTACTGCACTGATGTTTGGGTTAAAATGCTTAAATTTCAAAGTTACCAATAAAATTGAGCCACCCCCCCCCCCCAATGAAGGGGATTACATAAATATAGTATATGCAACAGAAATGCACTGCTTGTCATTACCTCTCCCCTAGAAAGAATAGATAATTTACATGAAAATATACACATTTAACTGTGATATACATGGACGTAAATGATTAGCATTTCAAGTTGACCAATGCAGTAGAACGTGCCTATTAAAGCCCTGATGTAGGAATCTGAAAGTGCTATAAATAAATAAAAATATTAGTAGGTAAAAATACAGGTGAAGGAATGACCATATAAGAGGGTGCAGTGTTTTAGTACTCGTAAGACAATGTTATGTACAACTGACAGACTTTGAAGGCTGGGAGGGGGGTGGATATTTGGGTTGTCATAAGCTGGACGGTCTACATGGAAAATCACATAACGGTGCGTCGCGACGCTCGAATAACTCAACGACGTTGGCAAAATTGAGTACAAAAAGATGTTAATAAAGTTCTGATTCCCCCACGGCTCTGGGGGCATCAGAACATCAAACCAACCCTTGGAAGAACAGTCTGCAAATTTTTTAACGTTGTAGAACCATTCGTGTCTGTAGTGTGATCAGCAGATGACTAAGAGAAGAGGAGTTTCATTCTATCTGTACGTTGTTTCGCCTACCTATAACGCCATTTCTTCATCCTCAGCGTCTGCAGCAGAGAATGGCGTTGTATCGTTTTCAGCGACATGTTGTGGGAACTGGGTCTTTCTCTTTTGTTATACTTATTTTAATTTCTTTAACTGTGTAATTTTATTGCTTTATTAATACCACCAGCTTACCTTGAAACCTCAGTGGGCTACTGCTGTAAGTTTAAATTCCACAAAAGGGATCCTCACTTTCCTCCAAGGTCCATAAACTGTCTGACTGTAATGTATCCTTAATCAGAAGACTTTGTGTAATGAGTATTTTCTTATTTCTCCCTTTCTTTCCAAGATACTAAAGTAGTTTCTGTAGAGCTGTATGTTTTACTTAACGAGCAGATATTTTTTTGTATTATAAAAATAAGTTTTATTACACTACATACATGTAACGAATATTACAAACGCTTAATTAACATATAACGTATAATCACCTACTTCTTCCTCCTAACCTATAAAATTAACTCTCTCATAATTCCTGCCTTTTTATACAAATGTTACATGCCGTATTCTAAACATAACTATGTACACACAAAATTAAATTATAATTGCTCTTTCTCCATGTATCCTTGTACATTAATTTCGATACATACCCTTCTTTAGTCTACAGATTGCTACCAGATTGTTTTCTTCACTAATACACTTACTTCTTTAGGATTAACAGTGCCTTCAAACGTATGGCTGTACACCTGCCTCTTTGTTATAGAAAAGTAACATTCTCTTTCATTTCTTCTCACTACGGATTTTCTCTATCTATGCTCCTTACACAAATCTACTTATCAGTCCTGCATGTTGCTTTTAAGACTAACGAACAAATTCAGAGGAATTACTTCTATTTTTTCTACTCGTTTTCTTTTCCCTTCTTTCTTCGATAGGATTCCTTCTCCTGGCTTCCGTCAATCTGCCGTCTTTCTTATGGGCTTCCGCGTAGCAATGGCTTGGCTTTCTCCCATCTCTTTTACTTTTCCTTGCATATGAAAGATCTTTCAAGCTCCTCGTTGCGTCACTCTATTTCTTTATGCATCCTTTTTCCCTCGCAGACTTTCCGCAGTTTCTCACTAAATACATTTCACTTCCCACACTCCTTTACCAAAGACTACCGTAGTTTTTCATAACTTTTTCTGTTCTCCCCCCTTTCCACACCTTCCCGAACTGGACCTGTACCGTCTTCCAATCCAAAAAATTCTCTCTCTCCACGTTTCACCTTTTTGTTTTTCTCTCTCCCTCCTTTTCTGACCAATCACCAACCATTTAACTTCCAGCATCCTCCTTCTAATTCGTCCAATTCTCTTTTCGTTGTCTCTGGCTCCTTTATCCGTAGCCGGGACATTTGGATTCTTAGAAACTTTTGGAACACTTCTTCTGACAATCCTTGTACGCTTACCCCTTTGGTTAAGCTTCTTTTGAAGCGACCGCCCTTGAAATTTATAAGGGCGCACTTTGAGGTCGGCCTCTTTATTCTGCGCTATCTTGGCTTGGCCTAGAATTCCGGGCCTTTCTTCTTTGGAGTTCTGGAGACACAACTGGGATAAAGGTAATTTATCCTGTGTAAGGGAGTGGCATAGCCAGCAACACTGGGCAGTCTGACTTCAAAATATTATTGAAACCATTAGAAACGCTAATTTTCAGGAGCACCCTGAAGCCTTTATACGGCTCTTATATTCCGATAATTATTCCTAATTGTTTCTTTTTGCTTATAATATTGATCTCTGATTTATTTGTACTTAACGAAAAGCATCAAATTTCCCGAGATGTTACTTCACTGTAGTGATTTAATGCTTTACAGAGAAGCCACCCGTCAGTATTTCGAATTGTTTATTTTTCTGGGAAACTCGATTCATCCCTTAAACCCCAGAATAATTACAGAAACAATATAATGACACCTCCTGATCTAAATTTCCTTGCCATGAAATTTAGCGCAGCCATCCAAACATTAAATAGCTCAACAAATTTTAAATTCTTTTCAAAGATTTTTCTCTCGAATCTGAAAACAAAGTAATGTAATTACCAGAACCGAAAACGATTTTGAATTGCTTCTATATGGGTGCAGTCTTAATCTACACGATTCTACCAATGAGCCGATATACTTGGACACAGTTGACCCAGCAAAACTTCGAGTCTCATTTAATGAATAGCTGCTCAAATGGAACGTTGCCTTACTCGGCCACTTAAAGAATCGGCAATTGTTCCATTGCGCCGTCTTCATCAATTGCTAAAGTGGAAGTAGTCGTTAAGACGCTAAAATTTCGCGAACAATATATAAAACAAGCGACGGTACACTTGTAACTTCTCTTCTGCACAATTATCGTCATCAGAACCCCCGGCAGCATTTTCTCGTAACCTGGGTGAGATATGGAGTAGCGCCTGTAATGAGTATCGCACAATTACAGGTCGAAGCCGAAAGGAAATGTGATCGCGTCCATGTCTACAATATCCTCATCGCCACTTACGGCACTGTTAATTACCTCTTTCAGTCATTATCCTTAATTAGCCTGCTGCAAGAATAAATCAAGAATGAGAAATGGTGTCTGCCAACTAAGCAGTTTGTGGTTTCCAGTTAAACGTTGACATCTGTGAATAATTGTCTCGAGCCTCCCCTAACTGGTAACTGCGGCAGCAGACGCAGTAACTGCACGTGTCTGAATCGACTTCCCACCTGACGGCCGACTTCTCGTTCGTTTGATTTTTTTTTTTTTTTTTTTTGTTTGAAATATTCTCAAAAATTTTCGGATACTTCTGCCCCATGCGGGGAACCTACATAGCAAGAAACACACGACAAGGAAGATGTTGAATTAGTTAAAGCTCAAAATTTGTTGAATCTTGTGATATCGTGGATGGGTTGACGGTTATGAAAAGATAATAAATTTTCTGGAAATGGACTTTAGTTTCTCCAAGTTGCAGAAAATATAAATGAATAAACGCCATTCTAAAGACAGCAACTAAGCTTGTGAGTGTAATGGCTGTGGAAATATCCGCAGAAATAAAAAGAAATCTGTATGAACGGAATCCTTGGAGGTTTTTCTTGGGTGAGGGCTACCTTGTCATTATGTAGTGATTCCCAGAGAGCTTTCTTAGAAAGATTTTTATCTGAATGATACCTTTTAAACGTCTTGCGGCAAATTTTTCCAAGGAACTTTACCTAAAGAACATAACTCCTGCAACTTTGTGAGGATGGATACCAGATAAAAGGTAACATACTGGAATTCTTGAAGTCGCTACTTACGACCAGGGTCCTTCATTTGATTGTGAATAAAAAATCTTTCACAAAGAAAGTTTGTGTAGGTGTACCCCAGGGCGGAGTTCTCTCAGGGCTCCTCTTTACGGCTGCTATCCACCCATTCCTGTGTCAGCAAACAGAATTTATCAGTTATGCAGACGACTTGAAGCTCCTCTATCGGATCAACGGGACCGCCCGACTTGATTCTGTTTCTAAAAACATTATCAACAGCCTCAAGAATCTGATTACATACTTGGCACAGTTCTCTCTTAAGATAAATCCAAAAAAATATGCACAAATGGTATTTTCCCTCAAAACAAACCCAACGCAACTAAACCTGGAAATCTACGGAACCCCCATCACCCCAGTCATCAAGCACAAAGATCTCGACCTTATATTCGACCCTAAACTCAGTTTCAAGCACCATGTTGCAGACATTCACAACAAGGTCTGCAGAGCAAGATAGCTTGCCAAACAACACCTCCTTCATGTCACAGAGCCTGAGTACACGCTCCAATACATATACCGGTTTCTGCAGCCAGCCATCACCTACGGGTCAGAAATCTGGGCGTCGGCAACGAAAACCACGCTAAAAACCATTGCATCTGATGAGTACTGGCTTCTTCGGTGGGTCCTCTTCAAGCATAAACTGCCACCACTCATACATACTTCAGATATCACCCAACTTCTAAATTACAGAAAAGTCTCCAAAAGGATATTCACCCTCCGCTTGCTGGTATCAATTAAAATGATAGCGGGTGAAGTCAATACGCCAAATTTTTGGCAGATGTGCAATTGGAGGATCCCACCAAAACCCTTAAGAGCCCTCCCCTCTCTGCAGTCTGTGGTGTGGAGGCTCATAATAGGGGATAGATTCCTACCCATGGAGATGCTGCACAACGTCCAGGAGATAGATGTGGACTACAAAAAGTTCATAGAGGGCAAATTGTACAGAAGACGCATCATAAGGGACCAGCTTTCGTCTTCAACCGAGTGACTGTCATCGTCCTTTCATCGCTTTTCATGTGTCTTCATTTCACATGTTAATATTAATTTTATATGTAATTATACGTTTTATGTCCTAATATATGTTTTAAGTAATTTTTCTTCTATTAGTTATTTCATGTTAAACCCCTAGCATTGTCGCTGTTGTGGGTATTATTGCATCAGGCAATCATGTAACCAATCAATGCCTGCAATAAAGATATTTACTCTTAACTTCAGGTTAACTGACTCAAAAGAGATCGTCTGTGCTAGACGATAAGGAAATCCATATTGTATTTTATTCACCCGAAAGAATCTTTTGAGATAATTATGGAAATTGGCAATTTATGAAATTTTTCGTTACTTAAAAAAAAAGGATTGAAATGAGGGCAGTGGGTCGATAAAGGAATGGAACTGAAATCAGGTTTAAACTCTTTCTGTGAGGCAGGAAAACTTCCGTCAAGCTTGGATCAAATTGGGACATTTATATCGTTTAGCGATTCAAATCTATAAGCTTCAAACAGCCATATCCCAGAAAAGAGCTAATATTACTAATAATTTATTTAATTTATTAAATAATGTATTATATTAAATTAAAATAATTTAATTTCTTTAAAATTATTTTAATTTAATAAGTATTGTACTAATAAAGCAATATATTCATAATGATTTATTGAAATAAATATAATTTTATTAAATAACTAGGGGGCTTTGCTCACTAACCCCGCGCACGCTCTTTCTACGTAAAATGTAGAGGTATGACGGAGTAAGTCGAATCTTTTCTATCTGTCAAAATGCACTGATCGATATCTAAACAGGAAATAACCTATGTAATTATTTTCCTGTGAATTTGTAGTGACGTAGTTGCCCCCCTCCCCCAATTGTACCACGCGACCCTGAATTTTTGTGTGATTTCTCCTTTTGTTGTATCGGTCCATCTGTGTTGCCACTCCCGGAGTAGGTAGGCCAGTAATCGGACTTTTTCTGTTTTTGTACTACTCGCTGGGTCAATTATGAAATCCTGGAAGGTGGCAGCGACCCCCCCCTCCCTGGCGTGCAGGTAGCGCAAGCCACCTTTTACAGCCTCCAAATCGAGGGGGAGCGCTCCTGCAACGCCGGTGTGTTTTTTTTTTTTTTTTTTTTTAATCCCCAGTCTGTTCTCGTAACCCTCGCCACCAATGCCGAGTAACGTCTTATCTTCGTCCTTATGTATTGTAGGTGAGGTTGAAAGGATAAGTTTGTCTAGGATTACTCCTAGATATTTCATTTGGTTGGCAAGTTTAATGGTCACACCTATTTTAATTCTGGATGGACACCTTATTTGCAGGGTTCCTTTTAGTAGAATAGAAGATGTGGTTTTCGTCGGTGAAATTTTTAAGTGTTTTCTTGTAGCCCAGTTTTGTATTTTCTGTAGAGTTCAGTTTGCGGTGGTTTCCAGTTGGGCTCTTGAGTTAGCCTCAATGGTAAGCATAAGGTCGTCCGCAAAGGCCAGAGCCCCGACCAGCCCCAGGTCCAGTTTCAGGAGCTCGTCGAGGACCATGTTCCAAAGGAGTGGCCCCAAGACAGACCCCTGCGGGCAGCCCCTGTGTACAGATCTTGTGACTTTTTGGTAGTTGGCATTTATTTCTACTTTCCTGCAAGATACTCCATTACCTTGTATAGGTTGATAGGGACTGCAGTCACCCTTAGTCTGCCCAGGACGCTCGGCCACCATAGTGAGTCGAACGCCCATCAAAATCAATTGAAATGACTGGTAGATATTTTTTTCTGCATTCCTGCGCCTTCCGAAGCAGGTTTCCAAGTGCATCCACTGTGGAGGAACCCGGCTTAAATCCGAACTGATTCCTAGCCGCGAGGTCTGCCTTCAGTGGATTTTGATTCGCTTGTGCAGCAGTCTCTCATATAGTTTGCTGACCACTGAGAGCAGTGCGATAGGTCTAATATGACTCAGAGCAGTCCGGGTTTTTGTTAGGATTTTTAAGTATTAACTTGGTGTTTGCCGTTTTCCATGCTGTGGGGAATTTGCCTGTTTCCAGGCATCTGTTGTATACAGGATGTCTCAAAAATGTTGGTACAAACGTTTAGGGGAGGTAGTTAACATCTAAAGGAATGTGAATCGCATAGGAACCTATAACCGGTAACGTCACCGTAAGTCGGTAGACGGCGCGATTCATCAGTTCGCGAGACGAAAAATTTCTGGTTTATTCATTCAAGCAGTAGTCGCCGCACGAAGAGAATGCATCGATATACGAACTGTGAGCTGGCAGACATGCACCTAGTGTATGGATTAGCAGAGGGCATTGGACGAGCCGCTCAACAAATTTATGGAGAACGCTTCCCAGACAGACATGTAGCGGACCACCGTTTGTTTGCGCGTATTCATCAAAATTTGTGCGATTATGGGTCATTTAGAGGTAACAGGAGTAGTGCGGGCAGACCACGTTCGACGCGAACTCCCACCATGGAAGAAAGTGTGTTGAATGCCGTCCAGAATAATCCTACTACCAGCACACGTGCCGTTGCCTCTGCCTTAGGAGTGTCTCGTTGCAGTGTACAGCATGTCTGGCACGACGATTCCTTACACCCCTTTCATCTCCAAAGGGTTTAGTTACTGCTCCCCCAAGATCATCCTGCACGTGTGGCTTTTGCGCAGTGGTTTCTCCAAGAAAGTGTTCAAGACTTGAATTTTCCAGCCTATGTTTTGTTCACGGATGAGGCTTATTTCACTCAGGAAGGCTTATTCAATCAGCATAATGCTCATGTGTGGGCTCACGACAACCCACACGGTGTGCGCCCCCATGCGGCACAACATCGCTTCGCAATAAATGTGTGGGCAGGTATGGTCGGCGACTGCTTAGTCGGCCAATACCTGTCACCATCCCGCATGAACTCCGCTAAATATAGAATCTTTCTTGAACAAGTTCTACCAGGGTTACTTGCGGTGTTCCAACAAATGTGAGACGCAACATTTGGGTTCAACATGACGGGGCGCCTGCCCATTATGGAAGGTGTGTTCGTGACCATTTTAACAGGCGTTTTGGGCGTCGATGAATTGGCCGTGGTGGACCCGTTGCCTGGCTCCACGCTCACCTGATTTATCGAGCGTTCATTTCTTTTTGCGGGGAGGGCCCTCAAATCTATCGTGTATGAATCGCCTGTGTATGAACGGAAATGGATCTCGTGGCGAGACTCGTCTGCGCTGTTGCTACTGTCAAAGAAACTCCAGGTGTGTTCGACCGTGTCTGCCAATCCATGCTGCGTCGGTGTCATCGCGTCTCATGGTGGAACCTTGGAGCATCTGTTGTAACATCATGAAATGCATCCATCTCGTACTCCATTGTTAATATTATGTGAAATAAATGTTTGCCACTAATTACTGTCTTGTCATTTCTGCTTCTTGTGCCTCTGCTACTACTTTCCCGTGACGTTTCCGGTTATGGGTTCCTATGCGATTCACATTCCTTTAGATGTTACCTACCTCCCATAAACGTTTGTACCAATATTTTTGAGACACCCTGTAGAGTAAGTAGTAAGTGCGGTGCAAATTCTGCAGTTTTCTTCAAGATCTCTGGTTCAATCATGTCCAGTCCTGGGCATATGCGATTTCTGACCTTGGTGGCAGCCTAACTGAGCTACTCAAGAGTGAAGGGGGGTTCGATTGCCGAGGTGATATAGTTCGTGTTGTCCTTATAAATTTCGTGTTGTTATTGCATGGTTAGATTGCTGGTTGCGTGGTCATGTATTAGAGACTGAAGCATGTGCATGAGGTTGATGAACGTCATGGAGACAATTGTCTTGCAATGCGACGAACGTTGGCATGCGCCCTACAGACAGCAGGTGTCTGATTCTACCCAGTAACCCATTTATGTGCCTTCCATTTAATGTTCACCAATCTGGTGCACGTGCTTCACTGTGTAATACATGACCACGTCTGGCATCATTTGATCTTCCAATTTAATGTTTTTTTTTTTTAATATTAATGTCAGCTGATGAAGGGACCCATTGTATTAGAGGTATGATTGTAAATACAGTAGTTTAATATTTTGTAAATATTTTTGTGTTTTGGTAAATATTTGTATAGTTTTGCATTGTATAATGTTATTATTTCTATCTATAACAATAACATTATAACGCACTGATCGAAATCTAATCAGGAAATTACCTATGTAATTATTTACCTGTGTATTTGTAGTAACGTATTTGGCCTCGCTCTCTTCTCCCATTGTCTCTAATAAATATCACCAGGAAAAAAGCCTTTTTAATGTATAGAGAGATTTAATTATTTAAATTTATAATTAATTTAATTTTTAATTTATTTGTAATTATTTTAATGTAAATATTTAAATAATAAAATATTCAAATTAAATACTTCTGCATTAAGTTTTTAAACATTCCGAAATAAAACCTATTTCATAGTTACTGCTCTTCATTTTATGTTGATCAGTGGTGAGAATTGCTGGAATCGAACCCGGCCAGAATAAGTAATGTTCATCATATACCGAAGGCGTTTTATTGTAGCTAATAGATAATAACTATTTTATTAGCTTTTCATTACATCTAATTAACGAAATAATGATTTTCCTGAAAAGGATTAGAGAAAAATATATTTAGAGAAAAATCCTCACCTAAAGCAACTCCTTCTTCGTGGCGTCAACTGCACGTAACTCACCATCCTGACAGAAGCAAGGAATGACTGCAACTGTTGCAGAGCGTGCTTATATAGCTGAAAGTAACAGCTGATGCAATATTACGTCATCTACGCGTGTCAATATTTCTAATGCAATCTGTAAGAAATATTGCCATATATTCACGTTATTCTGGAGATAATTATAATTTTAAGGGGTGATGCACTTTCTTTGAACACCAGTGTATATTAACTTAAATTTTCCATCACTTGTCTTGGATGTCTTCAAATTCTCTTGTACATTATGATATTACCTTCAACGCACATTTCACTTGAATGGCAGGGTGATAAATTTAACGTTTAAGCTTTACAAGACACTCTAAGCAATATGACGTGAAGAAGAATATAAGAATATAACCAAAAACCTTTTATTTTGTAAAGAATCTGTCAATATTCTCTAATTTATTTTCGAAATATTCGCAGTAAGAAATCAGCAATACTTGTGGAAGGTTGGTCCTCCTGTTCGAACAGCAATGTACGAATAGTAAATACGTTCAATTGTGCAAAGAGTTTCGCTTTTTCTTTGAACCCGCTTGGATCCCAACAAATTAATAGATGTTTGGGTTTCTATACGGAGGGTATTCGGGTTACTTTGACTTAAGACCGCTATCTTATACCTCAAACGTCTCAAGTAATTAATGTCACACTGACATTTGTAGCGGACCTGAAGGTAGTTATCGACCGACCATCTCCTGGGAGGACTGAGTGCGTCTCTTTAATGGCCTCGCGCTCCTGTAGCGTAGATTAAGGTCCAACAGCGGGAATAAGGAGAGTGAGTGCGTGTTTTATGATTCGACACAAAGTCGAATCATTTCTACTTGTATTAACATGTCCAACAAAAAGGGGCAAACGACTGTTGAATAAAGATGTACTCTACACCTACGCTTCAGAACCTCTGGACCTTCAAATTTGCTGTTGTTCATTAATACTACTGTGACACACCACCATTACACTTTTCTGGCTTTTATAGAGATTCTGTACTTCTTCACAAAGTACAGTGGAGCAGATGTGGGAAACCACCGGTGGCGCCTTCCACTATGCTACTATGTTGTTCATTAATGCACCAACCGAAATAAGTCTACAGCGTTATGAGAGAAGTTGGAAACAATAACTCCAACAGTTTCTAGTAGTGCATAAGGAACTCAATGCCCTCTGCGATCTGGCTTCAAGAAATATGTCTAAGGGATTGAATTTCTCGTGTTCGGACTACTGAGTTCCTAATCTCAGTGGTTGGAATACACAGCTTGAATCCAAGAGGAATAAATCCAGCCAGTGGACGAAAGTTATCTGGTAAATCATTGCTGTAGAAATAATTCCTCTTGGGACACCTCTAAACCCTTCAAGGATTAGAATGGCAGATTGGATACCTGTATATCACATTTTATTGGTTAGGAAATTGACGTAGCTGAGTGCTGAGGAGTGCAAGTGCAGTAGCACACGTCTTTGAGTAGACCGGGGTTCAAGTCCGTGACTGCTAAATGCGATTAACGTTTGTATTCATTGCTTTGTTGTAAACTCCACTGACCTGGTGGCCGTCCGGAGTATAAATAAGAACATACAATTTTTAGTGGGGAATAGGCAGAAAAACTTTTTAATGTTATTAAAATGAAATCTCAAGGTAGTTTTCAAAAAGTGTCAGGAAAATATTATGTGATCGGGGAGGTTCTTTCTTGGAATGAGGTCAAGGCCATTGGAACTGGAACTCTTATAGAGGAAGGAAGCGGGGGAAATCTGTAAACGTAAGGAAATCAGCTTGACTCATAAGCATCCATCCCTAGGATGTCTTTCTGACTTCCGATAGAGATGCAAGGAATTCCATTTAGTTGTAAGGCAATTGCAGGAGCGTTTAAGCCCATAACTCTATAAGAGTGGTAGTTATTGTGAGAAACATATTCAGAAGAATATTGAGATAAAATATACTATAGATTAAAATAAAAAGGAGGTTTGGGAGCAGAGGGCATTCACCAATACCAATAAAGTTTGGGAGCAGAGGGCATTCACCAATACCAATAAAGATTCACAGAGAATAGTCTTCACTTCTATATATAATGGCTTTGAAGAGCTTGTTTATTCTTTGTTTCTACCAACTGGTTCTCAATCCTTCAATGGGTGACAAAGTTAAAGAGGATACAATCTAGTTTGAACATCCACCGCGACGGTATAATGGGTTCGCCTCTTGTTAATCCTTTCTAGAGGTAGTGGTCCGAAATCCATCAGAGATTAGAAGAATCCTTAAAATGATCATCAATTGAGGCTATAGTCACCCGATCTCAGGTGACTCCATTAAAATGGTAAGGGGGTTTCCAACCTTCACAGCATGCAAATTGACTACTGGACATATTGTAGAGACATTTACAATGCATATTTTGGCATACCAAGACCCGAGTAGTCGATGTGCTAAAGAAATCAAAAGTACGAACTAACAATCCAACCTGATTTGAACAAGAGAAAAACTATTGTAGACGTTGAACAGGACCTTCAGCAGAGACTATATGGCGTGGGCGTAGATTTCTAAAGTGTTTCCCCTTCAAGGTAAGTTTTAAGTAGTGGTAATCTTGAAGAAAACTCTTATATAGGTTTCTAGATTTGCGCATGCGCCTTTAATTAACACTCTGCCACTCTAGTTTAAGTAGTTTAGTTTCCTTTATAACTCTCTCTTTCTGTGTTTTTAGTTAAAAACTCTTGGAGAAATTCTAATGAAGTCATTCATTTTATTCCGTGAGATTTCTGCAGAATATTTAAGAATGTAGCAACATTTGTGAAGAAGAAAATCAAAAATTAATTTCGTTGCTTTCTGTAATTAACAATCGTGTGTACTCGAAGCTCACTGGAGTTTAATGAATAAACAGAGAAACAGTAAATGGTAAAATATTAAGAGGAGAACAGCGAATTACGTACGCATCAAGTCATCCACATAAGGAGCAGTCTAATTTAAATTAATATTTACACTGACCAGCACCTCATTCCTTCCATTTATGGTCTCAGATTTCTAATCAGATCGCAGTTCAAGAATGGTAACTTAGAAGTGCCCGATAACATTTCTTTCTCTTTTTTTTTTTTTTTCTCTTCTGGTTCGCCAGGAAAATCTAATCGATAAAAAAGCCATTGAGTGGATATACCGCGGTGACCTTTTCGTTTGTTCTTATGTTTTTCGAGAAAGTGTGAAGAGGAAACAGTTTAAAATTAAAGTAAGGAGAACGAAAGGCAAAACTTAATTAAACGAAATCGATTTTTGTGTGTTACATTATCTTTTATTCGGAGTAATGTCAATAAAGGCTAATCGGAGGGGAAAAAAAAGAGACTTAGATAAGCAGAAATTTGAAACAAAAAGAGGGTGAGAGAAAACCAGCAGTAAGAAATACAATACAGCATCTATTTCGGGCGCCGAAGATAAAAAGAGGCTAATTAAACGCAGATACTGATATCCTCTTTTTTTGGTAAATTTAATCCGTTATTATTATTCCATCTGATGCAGAATCATTAATCAGTTCCAGCTTTTCTGTAATGGCCATACTGCTGCAAAACTATGTCAAAAGTGACGTAATTTTACAAACATTTCCTTAAAAAAAACATTATTTGTAGAACGAAGATAAGTGATTTGTTTATTATGTGAACAACAGCCGAGAGATGGCGCTGATGGACAGCCAGCGTGTGATAAAAAATGATTGTAGAAACAGTGTGGTTTCTCTCAATTATTGGCTTTTAATGATAGTTTAATTGCATTCTCTTAGAAGAACGCATAAATTATTATAAAACAAATAACATTTTAGTAGAAGATAATACAATTTGAGAAAAATATAAAAGTAATGGATATAATTTGTTAAACAGCGTAAATCACTGCTTAGATGTATTATCACAGATTTCAACAAGAATAGAATGAGCAGAATTGAGCTGAGTTTAGGCCGATAAAGTCCCATTAGACCGAAACACTACTCTTAAGATGGAGGGTGAAGTTCATACGAAGCATATCCGTCTTTCGTTTGTTCGTTAGTGTATCGATGATCATAAACACCTCGTGACACATATGGTTGATGTATATACCCACTGAGAGGACAGATTAAACTCTTTAGCCCCATATATCATGTGACACCACCATCCCAGTTCCATTAGTCACGCTATATGAGCAAATAATAGGACTATGTTATATGTGAAGGGCTCTCTGTTTTCCCTTGACATAGATTAAATTGCTTGCCTCTTAACAGAGACGTCTATTAGTAAGGAGGAGAAGGGACAGCAATGAGGGGGTAGTGAGGAAGTCTTCACGCTGCGCGAGACAATGTGATCAATACGTACGTTCGCCAATGGGGCGCTTGTCTTGTTTTAATTACGGCGGACACTTTACTTGACTGAATGGTTATTGTAAAACGAGAACGTGGCTAAAGTTACATAATGACTGTAGAGGGCGCTCGCGGTTGTTAAGGCTACATATGCGCGCGTTTTATTGACACGTAGTAATTACTTATTGACTTCTCCCAGTGTGCTGAAGATTGAAGATTAAAAGGAGAATTAATAAAAATAATAATAATTAAAGTATTTCCGATTAACAATTGAACATTACAAATATTAAATGTTCATTTAATTGAACATAGTTGAAATTTCGCTAGAATTTATGTTCGTTGACATCTAAGTACTGGAAGAAATGTCCCTTCTGTTGTTTTTTTTTTTTTTTTTTTTTTTATTGTTAATAAGCCCTTGCTCCCTTTTCTCCAAAGTAGTTCTACCATTAATTAGTTTATATGGAGGGGAGCGGGTTGAAGTAAGAAGGATCTTTAATAACCACTCAGGTTGGACAGTAATTAATCCAGTGGAATTTTAGTGATGCAAGGGGTTGTCGCAAGATAGTCGCGTGACATCCGATGTATCTTACGTTATTGGATAAGGCTGTCAAAGATGGGAAGGACAAGAATAAAGGGCTAACATTCTTTATACACAATTAGCGTCACATGGCACTTTCGCCAGAAAGATTAACCTATTTTAACGTTGTTTATTGTAGACGGCCTCCATATTTTTAGACCAAACCAACTCCAGAGATGAAAATAAACCGGATTTCTTTAAATATCAAATATATGAGTGTAAATTTATGGTTCACTCTTGACATCTGAAAAGAATTATGTATCTTGTACGTTGTACTAATATTTGTACTTAGTGTTAGCTTAATATTATTTATTGCCGATATCGACTTACACTCGGCCTTCCCTGAACTATAATAATGATAAATGGCAACCACGAACCATTGATTTAAGTTTTGAGTTGATACACACCATATGGTAAGACACAGAACAACGAACTCTTAGGGTTTAGAATAAACAAGAGGATTGCCCACGTACAAGGCCAATTTATTTTTTTTTAACGCAGATGTATTCTAGTAAAGAAGCCACAGAAACTTACCAAAAGCTCAGACTAATTAGGAATAATTATAGTCAGATCTAAATGATCTAATAATATTTACTCCCAATTAAAATAACTATTCTTAACACTCGAGAGGATTTAGAAGAATTCTTTAGCCAGTGTATTCGAATTTTAACAGGCATTACCCGGACCATCTAAGGTATTAAGAGAACACAAATCACTGTATCTGATTATACACAAAAGATTCACTGAAACTTCTTAATTATTTCTTAATCAATGCGAAATTAACTTTGTTTCAAAGAGTGGAGATCTAAATTACTGTAGGAATCTTTTACATTACCCAGCAACTGGGAGGTTTGTCCGAAGCTTAAGCGCAAAAGAGTAGATGGATATCTTCAAGTTCAAGAGAAAATTTTAATTGTTCGAGGCGTAGATGGAAATGCAAATTAGTAGCAGGAGCCAAACCACGCACACATACGTCGTGCCAATTTAATTTCCTCAGACATTTGACAAATGATACGAATTCTGCCAGGGAACTCCAAGTGCGCGCGAGACAACGAGAAAGATAATACTTCTGGATGACAAGTAGCTTATCAATAACTATCGCGCAATTTGTAGCGGAAAAGAACCTCGAAATTATAGAGGAATATTCTGTCGAAATACGATACTGCGCTTTAAGTATTCATCAGTCACAGATCCTGTTGCCATCACAACTGAGTGGTAGACATTTGGAGAAATTCTAGCTTCTAATAGAAACTATTTGCATTCTCCACTTACAAAGCGAGCATATTATCTAAGGAGAAGGCCGAGAGAGAGATTCATTTCTGTCAGAAGAGATCATTTAAATGCAGCGCGTAACAGGAGTAATTTTATCTAAAATCTTGCAATGGGCAACTTAAAGGATGTGTAGAGCATCTAGAGAAATTGCTGTTCTTCGAGTTTCCACTAAAGGAGTGTTGGCAATTCCGGTTTTACCAAATTGGTTCTTTAAAACACAAAATAAATTCTATTCTTTAATCTGTTTACTATGCAGGCAACGATGGTTTGTTTTTCGCTTTTGGTAAGTAAAGGCTGTTAAGTCAAGGAATGTTAATCATCCAACAGAGGAAGACTAACTTTAATTACAAAGCATGTACCCATGCATGTAATAACAGAGACTACACCAAACTCATGTGAAAGTTAAATTACTTTGGTTTTTTTAAACATTTAAAGAAGCAAATATTCCGTTCTCATTCCCAGGACGAATATTTTATTTAAAGTTTTGAAAAGGAAAGTGGTAGTCTGGTTCAAAAAAGAGGAGAAAAATAAATAAATAAACGCTTCACATTGAACATTTTATGTAGATTTGTGTGTTGCTGTCTATCAGTCGACAGTTGGCAATGTTTATTATGCGCATGCGCTCTTCTTTACTTATCAATAAACAAAAAAAAAAAAATGCTCATGCGCATTAAGTACAAACTTTAGCCTCGGTAGGTTTTCTGTTTAAGATAACGTTCATTATTAAAACAATTTATTTAAAATAATTATAGTTTAATTTCTTAAAGTATAATTATTAAAATTAATGTTTAAGCTTAAAAAATAACTCTGCAATCGCTTTCTATATACAGATATTTTCCAATTAAAATATTAACGCGCGACGAACTTAATTTTCCTAATTAACAAATCCTTCGGTTGCTAACTTTGAGTCGTAGAGCGCATGCGCACCAATTGCAGACTTTCCACCATTAGCCGGTAATTGCGATGAACGAGTTGTTGGGTAAGTGTGAGGAATCGCTCACTTCACACTTAATATCTTCCGCAGTTCTCGGATGACACGTCGGCAGTACGACGCTTAGTATCGCTGTTCTGGCGGGGATCAGGCCCCAGCGTATCTGTTACAAGGAACCCTTAGGTCATTAAGAGGTCAGGAAGCGGTCAAGATACAGCGGATACACAAATCACTGAGCTACGCACGCTTTCCGGGTTGCCACATTTTGATACATCACCGCGAGTCACTGATTGCCACCAGGGCACCGCGTGTATGTGCGCGTGCCAAGAATTTAATGCGGTTAGAAAAGGCACACTTCGCTTTTCTTCGGGTGGAGTAGCCGAGGGAAGAACACCCGATAACTAAGATTTTGTCCGATTATGAATTATTTTGAAATACGCCTGTCGGAATTACCCGAGTGTTGTCGAGAAAACACGAGCATTGCCGAAACTAGAAACAATTAGTGCTAGTATATCTGAATTTTTCTGTATCAGTGCCTGGAACAACCCTGATATATATTTGTCTTAAGGTCTGGTGAGAGAAATATTATTTTCTTCTTCTTCGGAGAAGGTCAGTTGAAATTACCAAGATTCAATAGATTCTTTCATTCAAGGGATAAATGATGTTTATTCTGAACTTAAATGTTAGAGTATTGCTCAGTTTTTGAATTTAAACCTGAATTCGTGATGTATCCCTCTAAAACTATTCCTTCCATTTTCCATCCTGTTCTCAGTACTAATCCAATCCCTGTTGTTACCAAACCACCGTTGGATAGCCAAACACTTGCTGTCTGGCAAGTGTTTGGTCAATAATGATCTGTCAACTACATCGAATTACATCAAAACTATGTTGTTCACCCCTGTGATAGCAGAGAGGTATGGGCATCCGCTGCTCCCACAACAATCAACCCTCCCTTTTTTTGCATATATTTTCTCTTAAAGCGCGCCATGAAGAATCGTAACATTTCCATCAGATTAGAACAACCGAAACAGCTAGGCATCTAGACATCCAACGGCTTCCATCAGAAAGAACAACTGTTAAAATGATTGTTGGACAGATCTGTATCCCCGTCATTTTGGATAATGTCCGTCGAGAATATATATTATATTTATTAAAAGACTTTTACCAGGACTGGACCTCACATTGAGTTAGTATGAACTGACTGCAATTTCGCACCAGCTACTTTTCGTGGCAGGGACTTCAAATTCACATTACATGAACAGCAGGGCTTCGGTGTCTTATAATGGAGCGATATTAGTGCTGTAAGTCTGTAATTATCTGTTCAATAATGTAAATAATGGCAGGGATGCCAGTAAAGCTGTCTGGGACCTCCTAGTACAATAAAAAAAGTGCATTTATAATTTCACAAGTTGCTCTGAGTGCCACCCAAGTTACTTTAAGTACTCGTTTGCATTATCTACATCTTTCTGACCGTTTTATGTTTTTCCAGATGCAAAAATTGCGTAATCAGAAGAATAAAACAGTTGAACTAGAAAAATTACAATAGCAAATTCATATTCTCATCAGCTTAAGAATTCAGGTTATTGTTGGAGTATCGGCGGTTTACACCATAATGAAGCCATATTTTGTACGTTTCATGCAATCTGTAGGCGATTTGCCTGTTTTCTAGAAGAAAAATCCCAGTTTCTGTAAAATAAAAATCACGCAACCCTTGCCTGAGACCGACTAACTCAGTCACATTTTGAAAAAGTCCGTAAAAATTCCTAACCTGGAAAAATTGTTCTTCCCACTCCGGGTAGAAAACTGGAGTTTGAATCCCAGGATTCCGTCTTATCTTCTGTCCATATTTAATCTTCATTACTGTGCACTACTCCTCCATACCAAAGTATTTTCGCTGTACTGAGACTCGTCCTGACTGGTATCTGGACGTCGTGCTGTACTGGTCAACCACGTCTTAACTCTTATCGCTAATTCCCGGCCTTGTGGCCATTCAGGTAATATTGCAGGGATGTACGCACTAACTATGCATACATTCCATGATTCGTTTCACTCTTTTACAATATTTCTCTTCTTTCTGTTTTCACCATTTTTGTTTACCATGTCTTCACGCTGGTGTTTATTCTTTCACTTTTAAGTATGCTCACGTTATTCAAGTTTACAAGAGCTGGTCCCTTTAGTTATGGGTCCCACCGCCATATTCAACAGTGTTGCCACAATCTTTGAAAATTAAATCATGTATTCATCCATGTATTCTCTTCTTGGAGTTGTTTATTATGGTATACATCTTTGCTTAGGCGCCTCCGTAGCCAGGTGGGAAGGAGCAGCAGTGCGTAGCACACGCTTCTTGATTAGACCGGGGTTCGAGCCCGTCACCACCAAATACAGAGGATGCGGAAAGGTCAAGGAATGACCACCGCATTTCCCTGAGCAATATGGCCTTAGTTGCTAATGCTCCTAAAAACCAAACAACAACAACAACAACATCTTTGCTTTATTGAATCTGCTTGAATGATTGCTTAGTAAACACCAAGCGTTTATTTCCTGCCATTTATCTGTTCTCACTGAAGATTAGGCTTCATTTCTTTTACCCTATAACACGGTGTCCCACAAGGTTCTCCTTTAGGCCTTCATATGTTTATACTAGGCTATATTTAAACAGTGTCATCCATATTTCAATCTATCAACATTCAGAGGACACTGTCAATGAGCTAAAGCTTTCCAAACGTATTAATTCATCCCCTGCCTTTCTCTTTCTTTCTCATTCGTTGAACAAGAACATATTTCGAAATCCTTCGAAGTTTTTAATTGTTTTCCGATTGGAATGAAATTTCATACATTTTGAAATGTGACCCGATTTTTTTCCCTGACAGTTACGAAGCACACTGTCTAGTCATGGGCAACTTCACCATTCTCTTGAGATGCTCTCCTGTCTACTGTTATGTTTCCGACATTCGTGTGTCCGGAAAAAAAGTGCATTACATAATTAACCCCGCTTTTATCGAAAATAAGATTAGATTATTAATAGAAAGTTCAAATGCTCATTATTGCCCCAACTGTTATCTCAGTAAATATAATCAAAGCTATCTTAAGAATTTACGGCGAAAAATTTATCGCCTAATTAAGAAACTCCTCTAATTACGGGCCGATTTAGCAAATCGATACGTTTATTTCCTGTCATTTCTCTTGGTGTCATTCTAGCTCTCTCCAGAGCTGAACAAGCGAATTCCATCCGGACCTTTACTGCTCCCTCCTTTAATCTCCTAAATGGCTTTCCAGTCAGAAAAACATCATTCTTTATGCGAGACCTGATTCGGTGCATGGAAGGTGCAAAATGAAATGAACCGAAAATATAAAAGTACATAAGTGATTTATCTTGGTTACTATCGTCTTCCAAAGAAATCTTATTTCGGTTTATACGAACAGAACAAGAAGAAAGAAAAAAATTCTTGAAAGGAGCATTCTTTTGCTTAATTATCTAAACTGGATTCGCTACATTGTTTTTTTCTCTTTGGAAACTGCGCAGTGAAGAGTTCAGTTATTTTTCTTATTCTACTTAAGGGTGTTTGTATTTCATCTGCTCTTGTTTAATTTTACAAAATTAATGTTTCGAATGAGCAGCTATTAACTTAAATGAATAAAGAAACTACTTTTTTTTTATTTCATTAATTTTAAGTTGTGAAAATGAGCAGACGACTTTCGTTGCGCTCATTTCTAGTTGTGAAAACGAGCAGACGAGCATGCTTCAAAACGAGCAGACGACTTTTGTTGTTTTATTTCATTTTAACCGTTGAAGCATGCTTCAGTTTGATTTTTTTTAACCTTTGAGCATCTAAATTCTCATTTTGTAATGTGATTTCAGTTACCAAAGTATTTTAATTACTTCTATCATTTAATGAGAAGCAAATAATGCTGTTTTGTTGTTTGCCTGTGGATATTTTTCCAAGATTGTTTTTGAAGAAGCCCAAAGTCGTTTCAGCTGGGTTCAAAAACTAAGATTAATGATATTCCAGAATCAATGGGTTTTAGAAATACTGTAACCCTTTGCGCTTACCCCCACAAACCAAAATGGAGTTCCCTGATGGTCTCTTCGACTTTAAATGGCTATGACGGTACTTTACATATAAAAGCACGTATACCGATGATGAAAAATTTCTTCCACCTATAACTACACTGGCTTAACAAAATACTAGAGAATCAGATATTCCAATACGCAAGCCTTAGGAGATTAACTAAGAGAAGCAGCGCAAGTGACACAACTGTGAGTGCAGAGTTACCAAGGGTCTATAATCAGTGGCTGATGATCGAAAAGTAGGCTGGAAGAAGGTATTTCATGACTGGCTCCAACAATCTTCTTAGAAGATATCTGTATCAATCGATACCTCTACGATGAAGCTAAAGACAATCGATCTATGCAATTGTACTCAAATCTGTCTGAATAGGAATATATCCATATTAAATGGTGTCGTGAACGGCTACAGTGGTTGTCAGAGTAGTGAAAATAAAGGTGATGGATCGCTACTTATTAATTATCCATTTAAATGAATTCTGCAATATTTTGGTAGGGGGAGTACAGTACGCTTTTTGCAGTGTTGATTCACACATTAGTAAAATAAACAAATTTTGATTTTAGCATTGAAGGAACCACCAAGCAATTGAGGCACACAAAAAGAAAATGTCTGAGATATGAAAATAGAATTAATCCTAAACTGTAGGATACAGTTGAGTTCTAGTGAACAACATAAAAATTATAAGCAATAGAAACTTGATAGTTTCTAATTGAAAAACACTTTGTGCTAATAAAGATGGCTTTTCTTTGTCTCTTATGGATACTCAGAAGTAAGAAACGTCTGTTAAAGATAGAAATAGAGCATAAAAGAAGAAGGTGGCAAAATAAAGGGTTCCCTGGAGATAGAATTTCCTAAAATATGAGTTTCGGGCTACCATAGATCAAGCACGTCAGGTATTATACTTATCAGGTCCTAACTCCATTAGGTCCGAACTGTTTCCACTAAAATGTAATATCGAGCAAACATTTAACGTCTACGAACAGGCAGCCGATGGCTCCCTGGTGGCTGCGGACACAAGGCGAGTTATTTACAGAGGAGACTGCCACACAGAAACTTTAATGATCTGTTCGCACGTGAAGAATGCACTAAGGCTGCAGTCGATCGGCCTTTGTGACAAAACATTAAACAGATACATACTTTTTTCGAGGGATGTTTTCCTCTAGATATCAAAGATTAATACATCCCCAACGCTTCCCCCAATCTGCCCCTGCCTCCATGCACGCGGTTATTGACCTCTGTGACCGTTTCACACTTTGGAATCTGTCCAAAGGGACCTCTACTGAGGATCTGGGCTGTTATGTTAGAACTTACAGAGTGGGAAGAAAAGCAGGATAGAAAATTGAACTTCGGATGCTGTAGAGGGAATAAGTTCCATTTTGGAGTTGATGTCCAAGATGGCCCTAGGAGGAGAAGAAGAGGGGGAAGATTAGTCTATTTTACTAAAACGGGTTTGTTCTACAAAATAACACTAATGCGCCAAGATCTTATACGTGGTCACGTGTTTACAGATGCGAAAGTACAGAGCGAGAGACAAAAACAATGAAATATCGATGCTGGTCTGCTTTGTCTCTCAGTGTGGGTGGGTGGGCGGCATTAGCTGCCTAATCGATATCTTTTCCAGGTTCCTTTGACTCTTACGACGAATCCTTAGGTTGGTGGTTGTTGTTAGGGAAAATTATGTTTTCTTCTCTCGGGTATTGTGTTCCATGCCATGCGATGAATTATGTCTCCCAAATGGTATCCGGAAAGCGTTGTTTGCGAATATTCCATCTTTATTGTAAGGGAAGAACAAGAATTCCGTGTTTGAAAGATAACATTCTTTCCGATCAAAGAACTAAAGAAAACTGAGGTATACTACTACAGCCAAGAATCTCAAGAAAGAAATAAACCTTTTGAGAAATTTTTGTGGTTTAAATGGTAATGTCTATCATTCGAGTTTGTGTGTGCGCATGCGTGCGCGTTTACTTAAAGGATAAATTAGTAATGTTAATTGTACGATTAGGCCTAGTTGCATTTCAATAATTATATACCCAAAAGATAGTATGTAAATTTAAATTTAAAAACGAGAGAGACAGAGAAAACAAAACAACTGCCATTTTTTTTTTTTTTTTTTTCCATGCATAAAAGAAAAAAAGTTCGAAACAGCTTTCTACGTTGTATAACGCGCTGCACGTGTCACACTTCTATTGTCACTTTCAGCGCTGAACAGCTGGCTACAGTTTCGCGCGAATTCAATTTCAGCGCGAGGGATTTTCATAAACAATAGAATAGCGCGCGAATCCCTTTAAAGCTCTTCTGTATTTGCAGCGGAGTATTTTCTGCCAGCGAATAATGAATTATTCAAGAAAAAAAAAAAAAGCTTTTGATATACAACTCTGTTTGAAGCAGTTAACATCACAAGTTTGACTTAGGTTAATTCTTTATTAGAAATATGCAAATTTTCTGTATTTTAAACAAGGCCTCGCCGTGTGTGTTGCGCTCTCGCAACGTAGCTGCATTAAAGCGAGCAGTTTTTCATCGTATTTTTTATATACCTTTCGAGCCTTTCTTCGCTCGCACACACACACAAGAATAAGTAATGAACAAAATAATCATAAATTTCGCGATATTCAAATAACCTTATTAGAATTTGTGTGTGGAAAATTAGCTTATTTTAGAATTAGGTGTTGTTCAAGAAAAATTACTTAAATATCGCGTACTTTAATATTTTCCTATTCGGGCTCCTTAAGTCTTAAGAAAATAAACGATCTTAAGGAAACGAGGAGCCAAAACCTTTATTCTTATTTATTTGAATTTTTCCCCGAAGGACGAAAGCGCACTTGAGTTTTTATCTGTTTAGATCTCTTCTTGCACATTTGCAGGGAGTTTTATGAAGACGGACGAGGTAACAGGTCGCGTGCAACAGCGCCTCACTCCTGTAACACAAAATAATATCTTCGTTGATTCCCCAAATCTCTTCGCTCTCTTCGCGCACAAAAGATTTACGTTTTTCTTTCGTCCCTGGACGGCCATAGTTGAGAGGAAGAAATGCATTCCAATTCTAGAAATGAACTTTGAGGAGGGGATTGACACCACGAATTTCGATGTATTACTTCGCTACTACAGAACACGGGATCGTTTCATTATTGGTATGGAGTGTTCGCGTTAAGGGAACTCTTTCGAGGTATTTCTGTCTTGATTTGCAATATGTGATATTGTAAAACACGGCGTATCTCTTTAGCACTGAGTTCGCTCCCAAATCCCAGCCTTTCTCTTAAAGCTCTCGGGTGTGCTTTGTAAATTTTTGAGTGCTTAAGAATAATTGCCTTTCCTGCACTATCCTACTACGATAAATGTATTTTTCTGCGTTTGCTTATTTATTTATTTATTTACATTTTTCCAAATGCTATTTGACATGTTTATGAAACTTCGACTTTTATTTAAGATAACCGTCATCAAATCTCGCCGCCAGATGGCGCTACACTATAAAGAGAATAAAGTTGGCTCACTTTTCACACCGACCGCCATATTTGATTTATTTAGTCACGAATGAAAGTAGACTAACAGAGAACCGTTGCAAATTTTAATAAATGAATAAGGAATTTGAACTGATTTATACATTTTATTGTTTTTAATTTCAGTTTTATCTTTATTTTGGTGGTTTGTAATTTTTATTATTTTTCTTTCCGGTTTCTGGGCATCAATCTTTGGTGCGGTTTGGAAATGTGCCTAAGAGTGGCTCTCTGTGAACTTTATTTCGGTGAAAAGGAACTTATAAGGCTGCTTCCATCTGCAGAACTCTGATAAATTAAAGAAATGCGTAATCTTAAAGAATAATTAAAGCGTATTCTTCCTGAGCACTCCACTCCTGGCATGCACAGTTGATTTCAGTTTTAGCTGCCGCGCTTGCGTTAATCCGAGAATAATTTAATCTTTGGTTCGTCCCCGGCTACCTCCTGCTTTTGTCATCGTTTCCATGACAACTCAGCAGCAGCTGCTGTCGTTAAGTAGTGTAGGGGTTACCACAATTATACGGTCCATATCACTTCTCCACACATCATGGACTACAGGTGCTGACATTTTAAGCAAGCGGTTTAACGCTAGACTTGTTAAACTGTAGCCACTAAATCTGAACTTTTAACAGCGCACGTATCCTTCACTCTTCCTCCCCCTCGGCACGTGACGCTTTTCTAACTAGCTTTTATACGTTAATTAATACGTTCAGCTTCTTTGACAAAGATAACGAACAGGAAAGTTAGAATTTTTCAGTGGTTTACGTTCAATCGTTTCAAACGTCCTCTTCGCGAGGGCCAAAACTGGCAATTCATTCGCCGACAGCTTTCAGAGGGGAGGGAGAATATTTTTTATGGAAGTATCTTTTAAATGGTGAAGTTAAAATTGAGTTTAATGCTTTTAGAGCAAGTTAAATTAACATTTTTTTCAGTTCACTTGGATATCCAAGTTGGCTTTTGATATTGTGCGTTGCAATAGATGCACAAGGTCATTCGTTGTAAAATCTCTCGTGTCCCTTTCATTCTATTTCTGTTGGAAAACATGACAAAAACGAAAGTTTTAACAAAAGCTGAATGCTAGTAGCTGAAATAACAAATTAAAATCCTCTGTTGTGTTTTTCTGGATAGACCCCTGGATGTGGGCACCTACTTAGTGAGGGGACCTTCCAGTGAAGCCGTGGTCTTCCAGTGGTCTTCCATATAGCATCATTGAGGTCCGAAGCCTAGGTTCCAGGCTAACACCGTGTTGACCGTGCGCTGCGACTGTGGAAATTCAGAAAGGGAGGTCCTGGTGGTTGAGAGGCCCAACTTCAACACACGACTCTGACCCCTGCTTCGATAACACGGGTAGTCCTGGATGGCTCAGAAAGGATCAATCGGCTAGTAGATTCTACTGCAAGGATCAACCGTGTCAATGCCATGCCCCTACCCTCATGATCCGAGGGACTGGATGCAGGCTGTCGGCAATGTGGGTATGGTGTATGGGTAGCCCTGGTGTCCCACTCCCGAGCGCATTTGTTGCTTGCCAGATAGTGGGCATCTTATTTAGGCTCCGTAGTGGGTGGGGACACCAGACACTGAACAAATTCAAAAGAATCATGAATCCTGGTTGATTAGACCGGGGTTCGTGCCCGTCACCACCAAATACGGAGGATGCGGAAAGGTCAGGGAATGACCACCGCATATTCCCGGAGCAATATGGCCTTAGTTGCTAATGCTCTTAAAAACCAATTAGCAAAAACAACAATCCTGGTAAAGTTATTTCTTCTGGGGTACCAACATGGTCCCTATAAAAATTAGAAGTTGGTCCTGCTGATGTCACTTCAGCAAAAAGTCAGAAAACTGAAACCATATCAGGTCCAATATCCCGTTACCTGATAATACACTCTACAAGTGAAAAAACTATAGGCAAAATGTCCCACTTCTTTATCCAGAAGGTTTTGGAAGGGATGGCAGGCTCACCTAAATCAGTAAAACTGCTTCGGTGAGGGGACATCCTTGTAGACACCAGAAGTGAGAGATATTCAGAGGAGCTCCTCCAAGAATAATTAAAATCTATCGAGGCGGTTCCTATCATAGTTAACCCCCACAAGACTCTTAACTCATCCCGTGGTGTCATCGCTGAATGGAATATCATCGAAGTATCAGAACTGTTCTGAATTAAAACCCCAAGGACGGCTCCGAAACGAATTTTCGTGCGTAGAGGTGGGGAAATTGTTCTCATTAGAAACATCATCCTGACCTTTAATTCACCAGAGTCTCCTAATGAGATCAAAGCTGACTACATCAACTGTCCAGTGTATCTATTTGTCCCAAACCCATTAAGGTGCTTTAAGTGCCAGAAATATGTACACTCGCGAATGGCCTGTCGTAGAGCCCTTGTATGCGCTCGATGTGTTGCAAAGGTCCATGAAATTACATGTTCAGCTACAAAACCCACCTGCATTAACTGTCAAGGAGAACACCCTGCATATTACGAGTATTCCAGAGGTGAAAGGAAGAAAAATAAATACAAAGACTTAAGGCAAAGCTGAGCAAATCGACTCAGGAGACAAGAAAAGTTGTGAAACTCACGAATGCAAATCAACCAAACTATTCTCAGAAAGTAGCAGGGAAATGTTCCATTGGAACTCAGACCGAAATGACCATCCCACGAGAAGAGTCATTCACTCCCATCGCACACTACCTGCTAAGATCTATAAAACCCGCACAGAGGGATCAGTCAACTACTACTCCTATATCCGTACCTGCTAATGCTCTATCAGTAGCAAAAGAAATCGCCGGAGAACGGAATAAGAAACCTGACGTACATCGTAATTCTCAAGAAAAAAAAAATGGATGTCGAGGAGAAGGAGGTACTTGACGAAACCCTTTTGGAACTCTTTGCGGAGGAGGAAATGGATACGGGACCGCGTTCATATTTCCCCAAAAAAGATAAATCCATTTTCTTTAGTGATAAATCCATTCCTATAGTGGAATTGTCGTGGATTCAGGCGAAATACTCACGACATCAAAGCCCTCCTAAATAAGCAGTAGCCAGTCTGCTTTTGTTTGCAGGAGACATATTTAAAGGCTAAAGGAAACCCATCAGTTCATAATATTACTGCCATCCTTTTGGGTAAGCAGACTCCATTCCAACCTGTGCTGCTTTTCATTAACTTAGAAGCAGCAATTCGCCTTACGGTTGGGATTTTATTAACAGTCTGTTCTATTTACTTGCCAACTGGGGCTGAAATCTCCCAGACAGACCTTGACGATAGTGCAGTTGCCATCCCCTGTCCAGTTTCATTTGTACGATCCGAACTAGATTACGAGTCCCAGGTATACGCTTCAGCCAGAGACACGGTACTTCGATGTCTGGATCCTATCCATCATCAGGCTATCCGTATCGCTACTGGAGCATTTCGGAAATCTCCTGGCTATAGCCTCTACGTGGAAGCAAATGAGCCACCTTTGTCGTTTCGTCATATGCAGTAGTCTCTAAAGTACGCTTTAAAACTGAAATCCCTGCCAGACCAATTTACGTGGACATTCGTTTTTGAACCACGTTGGGAAAATTTGTACAATATCTCTGTCAGACTGCCAATCGTCCTTCCGGTATTAGCATCCACGAACTTCTCATCACGGTAGACAAGGTTGCCCAAACAGTAAAGCCAACCCTTCCACCCTGGAATGCTCTTATTCCATTATGGGTGAAGTTTGATACTCCATCATCTGTCTCTATTCAGCACACCGAGCTGAACACTCCGACTTACACAAAAGGCTCTAAGTCGGAATCGTGTGTAGGATCTGCTGTTGTCTTTAAGACTCTACTGTATCTCAGCAAATTCTTCCTGAATGCAGCATATACACTGCAGGGCTACATGCTATAGAGTTATCCTTGGATCACGTTAGAACTTGTCAATATTAAAGGTCCATAATATATTTCGATTCTTTGGGTGTATTCAGGCTTTATTATCCTTGAGACACAATTCCCATCCAGTTCTTTGTCGAGTTCAGCAGAAGGTACATTATCATTATGAACACAAGTTTTATATTCGTTTCTACTCGATTCCTAGCCACATTGGGCTTAGGGTAAATGATTTGGCCGACTCTGCAGCCAAATTAGCAACTCCCACTAATTTCATTCCCTCTCAGTTCCCTATACAGACTACTGGCAAATAATACGTAACAAAATGTACTCCCGATGGCAAAAATTATGGTATAGACAGACAACAAATAAATTATACCAGATAAAGTCTGTAATTGAAACAAGGCAGTCAGCGTGCTCAGGAATCGTAGCGAGGAAATTGTTCTTGCTCGACTCCGCATACGACACAGTCATCTCGCACACTCGTTCCTGCTGAGGGCAGATGACCCTCCTATGTGCGAGTTTTGCGGCACCATTTTATCTACAAAACATATTTTAATCGATTGCGTTAAATTTGCCCGTGCTCGCTATATATTTTTAACGGCTTTTACTCATCTGACCAGACCTTATACGCTCAGGCAGATTTTATCAGACAATGACTAAGTGTCAAATGGCGAACTTTCCTGTTCCATTCGAAGCTGTCCCAAAAATTTTAAATGTCTAATTTTTGCTAGCGTAATGTTCAAAACATTTATTTCTACATCTTATTACTTATATTCATATTTTTGTGCGTCTTAACTATACTAAAGCAGAACTGTTCGCAACAACAACTTCATTGCAATAAATCCTCTGTCTCATAAACAAGAGAAAAATAGTGGCGTAATGCGCATGCGTCAGACAGCAAAGTCAACTGATGTTCTTAAAAACATACGAGCGGTTTCTCTCTCATTTCCTATCCTGTTCTTTATGTCATGAAACCAACCGATCACCGAGAGGATAAAAAATCGTTCTCCTCCACGAAGAATTATACGCACACTTCGTATCTGATGGCAGCGTTGTCGTTTTGAAATGAGGAAAAGAACAGAAGTGAACATCGGACTACAAATCTTTACATTCTGAAGACGCTCCCTCCTTACGTGTTCCTGTTTCTCCCGCTACGCAATTGTCTTTGCTAAGAGATGCGCGACATTAAATGAGCAAGAAAGGAAGGAAGGCTGGCGTCTGAAATATATTTTATGCAGAGATAAAAGGGACGGTACGTCACGGCTCCTAACTCGCACCTAAGAGCTAAATATTTCATGTGGAAATTTCATTTTAAGCTGGCCTAAGCAACTAAAGTCATGATTGAAACAATCTGATATTAACTTCGGCCCTTTCAAAATATTAAAACCGTAATTACCAACGGATAATTTATTGCCACGTGCATATCATAAGGGTTCGTTTTGCGTAACCGTAGCCTCGTTTACTCGAGCCTTCCCCCCCCACCCCCTTTAGGAAATTGAATGTTAGTAATGGAAATATTGCATCGCTGCATTAAGGAAATAAATAGCGTGATGGATTCGAAATTGGGGAAGAAGTAACTGCAATACATGAATTAAAGAAGGCAAAAGAGAGAAAATTAATGATACATCTTTATTAAAAATTAGTAAAGAAAAAAATCAAATATATATTTAATAAAAATTCAGAATTTTAGAGTAATAAAGCTAAAAAACAAAGTTTATTTTTAAAACCTTTTCTTTTATTTTATGTAGGACATAGATAATTATAGAATACACTTTAATAGCAAATTAGGCTTTTGCCATTGAAATATGTTTATGTGGGACTGTATTAGTGTTATGATGGCATGCAATGCATCCTAGCAACATGATTTGGCAAAGTCATGTAGCTAGGGAAATTTGGCAAAATCATGTTTCTAGGAGAATTAGGTATTGCTGTTGATTAGAATTTTACCAAATCATGTTGCTAGGATAATTAGGTATTGTTGCTGATTAGAATTTTGCCAAATCATGTTGCTAGGGTGCATTGCATGCTTGAGTGGTATTCGCTGGAAGCGGTCTTCACTTCACGAGCCTTCTGTAGTTCAAATTATTCCTTACGTTCTTGGAACAGAAGACTAATGATAAGAGGTTACTTTGTGGCGACAATACCTTCCTTTATATCACACCCATTGTAAGTGTTGTAGTAAATGATGTTGGAGACCCACCACACCCTTCCTTCTATCTGAAATTCTGAATTGATGGTTTCTTTTAGGCTTGGGAACTAACATTTTTTTCTTGCAGCCTATTTCTGTTCATTGAAGCACGCGAGACACTGTAGTGGGTATTTTATATAAGTGCCTGGTCAGTAGTTACCACATTTCATTTAAAAAATAAATTACGTTTATCCTCAGTTGGGAGTTAGTAGCATTTTAATTGTTTTTTATCAAAGGTTTTCATTACAACTATATACGTTCAATTATGAATTACTGCATTGATAAACAAATCAAAGCAGTCTTCGCAGTGGATCATCTAATTTTATTTAGGTAGTGTTTAGCATATTATTTCCATGCTCTCTCTCTGTTCAAAACACTTTCTCAGAAATGTTAGTAACCCTCGGCGTCTTCGAATAAATTTTAACTCGTACAAGTATTAGACTTACTGTATTCTGTTTGCATGCCACTAGTGAGTAATTACATCATCTATCGTGGTTGTTTCATGCTTCGGTAGCTACATACCAAACACGGCGGTCTTCCAGCTAGATAAATACCCTTCAGCTTAAGATTTCTCAAAGCAATCTCTTGTAAGGTGATGAGTGAGATAACCCACTCCTTTGAAACGCTTTTCTTCTCGCTGTAGAGCAGTATTAACTAGTAGAAAAAAAGAATTTTTTTCTCACCTTTTATTTTTGCCAATACTTCGACAAAATACAGAAACAGGATTATGGAACAGTTGAGTGCTCTTCGAAATTAGAAAGTTTGAAATTTGCGTGTAATTTAGAAACGTCTTGCAACAGAAAAAAAAAATTAAATTCTTTCTAATCTGTATTTCTCGTATTCTACAAAGAATACCGATTAGCGAGACATATACAGGGTGTTTCAGTTAAACGTTTCAGAACTTCTAAGAGGGGTAGGGTACATCCTGACAACTCGAAATCATATAGCAATGTGGGGTCGGAAATGCTTTCCTGAAGCGGTGTTGTACACAGAAGCACCATAAAGAAAAGAGACCGTAAGTGAGAAATCGTTTTAATAATACATGAAAAGAAGCAAAAGGTACATGGATTAAAGTAAGTGTTCGAAGTTTCTTCCACGGGCTACAATGCACGCCTCACATCCCCGACGCATGGACATCCGAACATTCTGGAATGCTCCAGGCGAATTTCGAATTTCTTGAACAAGAACGCCAAGTTAGTAGGATGGATGATTACACGAACGCAGAGTTAGCCGATATGCATTTGGCGTACGGGGCTGCAAATTGTAGTGGGCCAGCCGCACAGCGTTTGTACGCGGAACGATATCCGACGAGGCGTATTCCCAGTCATAATTTCTTTGCAAGACTGCACCAGAGGTTAGCTGAGAGAGGTTCATTTGAAAGAGCTGACAGGGATAGGGTAAGAACAGCACGGACTCCAGCCGTCGAACAGAATGTGCTGCAGCATGTACAGGGGAATGAATCCAAGAACGAGTACACGAAGTCTAGCAAACGCAGTCGGGGTTTCCCATTGCAGCGTCTGGAGGATTCTCCGAGAACAAGACATGCATCCGTTTCACGTGCAGCGTGTCCAGACACAGCAACCGGAGGAATATGCACCTCGTATTGCTTTCGCACAGTGGTACCTTGGAAAATGTGCTACAAATCCCCTTTTTCCTGCTGAAGTGTTGTTTTCCGATGAGGCATCCTTCACAAGGGAAGGAATTTTCAACACGCATAACGACCATATCTGGGCGGTCGAGAACCCGCATGCAATACGACGTCGTGCAGCACAGATTCGATTTTCGGTCAATGTATGGGCCGGTATTATGGGAGATCACCTCATCGGACCTTACCTGTTACTGTGTCGTCTAACCGGACCTATCTACTTGATCTTTCTGCAGCACGTATTGCCACAACTTTTGAGAGACGAACAGATTTCTGCATCGACGCAACAGACAATGTGGTTCCAACACGATGGAGCCCCTGCCCATTATAGCGGAGATGTTCGTAACTACCTGGATGTCACATTTGGTCAACAGTGGATCGGACGTGGTGGTCCCATGCGTTGGCCTGCTCGGTCACCCGACCTATCATGTCTTGATTTTTATTTCTGGGGTCATATGAAATCGCTAGTTTATGACACCCCTGTTGACAATGCTGAGGAGCTGGTTGCAAGAATCGCAGTAGCTGCCGAAGAAATTCGAAATTCGCCTGGAGTATTCCAGAATGTTCGGATGTCCATGAGTCGGAGATGTGAGGCGTGCATTGTAGCCCGTGGAAGAAACTTCGAACACTTACTTTAATCCATGTACCTTTTGCTTCTTTTCATGTATTATTAAAACGATTTCTCACTTACGGTCTCTTTTCTTTATGGTGCTTCTGTGTACAACACCGCTTCAGGAAAGCATTTCCGACCCCACATTGCTATATGATTTCGAGTTGTCAGGATGTACCCTACCCCTCTTAGAAGTTCTGAAACGTTTAACTGAAACACCCTGTATACGAACATGACAATGAATCAATTTTTTTAATAATCTACAATGGTAAAAATAAAATATAAAAATACTGCAATGGTGTTGATAAAAATCAAAAAGATAAAAACATATAGCTAAAATTTAGATCGTTATAGAGCTAAGTTAAGTTCACTCCAAACATTAAGACAATTGGCATTTTAAGTTCAGTATAAAACATAAGAAACCTGAAGGCATTACTTGTCTCAAAGGCAAGAGATTCAAAGCGTCCACTGGAAGAAAGACAATCCAAGACGATCTCCACTTAGGTAAAACAGGAGTAGCGATATCATCTGTGGCTAAGAATGACATCACTATTATGGATTCACCCGTCCATCCAAAGGGTTGAAGGGGGGGGGGAGCAGTAATCGAGACTCCACGAAATCTACAAAAAAAAAAAAAAAATTACATAATCATTAAGCCAATGACAACAGACTCTAAACACCTGAAAAGTTGAAAATGCTATTCTTGAAGTCGACACTTCCGAGTCTTCACCTATCAGTATATACACTGCCCTACTATTAATATCCGGACACCTGTCTTTAGACAAAAAAAAAAAAAAAAGAGCTTTTCTTGTGTCATTTAATATTTTGTGCTGAAACCTTTTGCTTTTATGACGGCCTTCAATCTTCGCGGCATACTCTCAACCAGCTTTTTCTGAATGTCAGGTGATATGGCCCTCTACTCGGCCTTTAACGCAGCCACTAGTTCGGCCTTGTCACCCATATCCTCAAACCACCGTTACGACCTAAGCAGTATGGCTTGGCGCGTTGTCTTGCTGATACAAGTATGGGCCTTCCCCGAAGTATTGCCGAAGTAATGGTGGAAGTGCATAATTGTCCAGGCTGATATTGCACAGCATTTATGGTTTTGTCGATGACGACTAATGGGCCCAAGCCACACCATGAAAGGAGCCCCATACCATGACACTGCTTCTACTAAACTTCATTACTGGGAGGATACAATCAAGCAGGAACTGTTCCTCTGGCACTCTACCATCAGACTGGTAGAGTGCGAAACTCGACTCGTCTGTCCATAGGGCTGTTTTCCACTGCTCTACAGTCCATGATTCGCGCTCTTTACATCATGTTAATCGGCGTCTAATATTTGTTGAGGTGATCAGTGGCTTGTGAAGAGCTGCACGACCATTGTAACCCATATCATGGGTGTCCTTCGTATTGTACTAGTGATGATATTAGTCCCAATACTCACACAGAGAGTTAATTTGCGCCGACCGGGCTAGCCGAGTGGGTAAAGTACCTGCCCGGCAACCCAAAGGTCGCGGGTTCGATTCTCGCCTCGGGCTTGGATCAAAGTACTGCAAAAACCTTGGGAGGTGCAATATGGCCACAGAAGCCGATGCGCCAACAACTACCAAATCAAAAAAAAAAAAAAAAAAAAAAAAGAGTTAATTTGCCATCGAGACAATGGAAAATTACGATTTGCGCGCACAGTTCTTCGCAGAATTCTCTTGTCCCGTTCTGTTAGTTGCCGAGTTTATCAAGCCGTTTTTTGGCAGATTCAGTCCCATTCCTCCATTTGCATATGACGTCACTAACCGTTGACCTAGGGATCCCTAGAATGACTGCGATATTTCGTACAGAATGCTTGCTTATATGGCATCCTACTATCATCCCACGTTGGAAGTCTGTTAATTCTGTCGAAAGTGTCATCTTGCATGCCCACTTTTGCAATCGTCTGTACGAAGCCCAGTGTGCATATTTATAGCAGGTTCTGTGACGTGTTGCGCATAGAACCTGTTTCCCCATCCACGGAGGGGTGTCCGGATATTAATAGTAGGTATATGTTAACATCTTTGAAAGGTAGAATGCAAGATTCAAGAAGAACTTGCCATTCATTTTGCTTCTGTTGAAGACGCTCTTAAAGCCAACAGCGAATTCTGCAAAAACTATGGTAGTCACGAGGTTGATGCTATAGTCGATGATGTTGAGTAGTTCGACAAGATCAAGTCTTTCTGTGCTGATTTGGTTACAACTGTATACGTTAAATTACTGTTTGTTATTTGGTTTTTAGGAGCATTAGCAACTAAGACCATATTGCTCAGGGATATGCGGTGGTCATTCTCTGACCTTTCCGCATCCTCCGTATTTGGTGGTGACGGGCTCGAACCCCGGTCTAATCAAGAAGCGTGTGCTACGCACTGCTGCTCCTTCCCACCTGGCTACGGAGGCGCCTCCTTAAATTACTGCACGGAAAACCAAAATTAAGAAAAAAAATCAAACTAATGTTTGCAGCGAAGAAGTGGATCATCTAATTTCTTAAACTAATTCTTTGCATATTAGTTCTCTTCAAACTTCTGAAGACGAAGGATCTGGAACTTACAAAGAATCAAGGATCTGGAGAGCTTTAATGTGCCTGATAATCAACGTAATGTTTAGTATTTCAGAATAAGATGGCCCTTAAATTAGTGAGAGCTGAAGAAGATAGATGCTAATCCCATAAAGGAAAATAGAACACGCATATAGATGAAAAATCTTCATGACAATCTTGGAATTCGAGTTTCGCCATAGCTTATTTAAAATCCCAGAAAGCTTTACAAAACTTTGTTCTCATTACACTATAACGGTTCTTAAAGGCAAGGTTTGGATCCAGAATAATACCGAGAAATTTCAAAGTTGGTCAAATATGTAGTTGAATCACATGGAGTAGCAACATTAAAGTTCATATATTTAGTCTGATTAGAATTGATGCCCAAAAAACGAAAAATAACAGGTCAAAGGCAGAACATGCCCATAAATAAATTTGCTTATTAGAATTTTGAGCCGCCAAGACAGTGTTATCAATATAGGAAAGAATCTTAGGATGCTTCTATAAAGGAAAAATAAGTGGAGAAAATGAGGATGCTGCCTAGAGGAATAGCTATGGCTACCAGATGGTTCGTACCAGAGTCATCGTTAGAGAAAATTAATACCTCGCCTGGATAAAAAGATTCTTTAGAAGAACAAAAACGGATCCAGAAATTCAAATATTGAATGCAAGACGAAAAACGTACATACAGCATCAAAGGGAAATGCAACATCAAAAAATATAAATGTAAATTCTCTTCAGTGATCTAAGCATCGTGGACACGAGCAATTAACTGTCATAATCAAGTAGACGTTGAATGCCTGCTTAAGCCGTAATGGATAGAATCAGGACGCAGAGAAAATATTTGCATATTCAAAGGTTTAAATAGAATTTTTAGAGGGGTGAGAGTCTGAAATGGGCTGGAAATCATCGAGAGACTGTTTTGTTAACTTCGGGAATGGGAAAAAATCTAAAGATTTACAAGTCGGGGAAATTTTTAGAATTTAAGGGAAATTTCAAGATCTCAGCTTTCTCGAAACCTTCCAAAGAAGTTTAGAAGGTTTCAAGAAATCTGAAATCTTGCAGACTCTCGATATTGACTTAAAAGTGATAAAGAAGAACCATTTAAACAACAAAAATGCCGAATCACCTACTCGAAGAACAAGAAAATCCATCAAAAAAAGTCTATCAAAAAAAAAACAAAAACTCTTAGTTCTGGCTGACCATATTTCGGAGCTTAAAACAGTTTTCGTACACATTGACTGCCTGGGTTTATCTAAATAAATAATAATAAAAAAACACATTGGAGCAGAATATAAAGTAAAGAAAGGAGTATATGATCAGAATTAAACTGATACTTCGAAAAATTCTCTCTATCAAGATATTCACAATTTTAAAAATTAAGTGTGCTTCAGAATGTATTAGCAGGGATTAAAATTACGCGATAGGATAAAATATCCCAGAATTTGTGCGCTGTTGCAGATTTGGATTGCCAAAATCACCATAATAATTTCTCTAGGAGTTCCAGATCGACAGGAGTACTAATAAGCTGCTATGACATATTTAAGCGACCTTTATAAGCCTAGCAGGTCGTGGACAATAACTGCGTGCGTAAATAACAGTCAGCGTTACCATAGCGGGTGTTCAGGAATAATTGCACGAGATAGTCTGCTACCGACACATACAAGAGCACTATCTTTGTAGGCCAGAACGCAGTCAATAATGTTACCTCTGGATGCAAACATCCACACATTAGACGAAGTTACCACGTAGGTGTGAGTGATCACACTCCCAGGAATTCAGCTGCAGTACAACTCCTAAAACCGTAGCAGAGGGAGGAGAAAGTTCTCACAGCTGATCCGTCATTTACCTCGTGCATTAGCATATGAGAACGTAACTCTAGCTTCTGCGCTCCAGAGACCGACCCGAGCTGGACCACTAACTGACATCCGAGAAATATCTTCACCCCTCCATCACTGGCTACAAGCTTGTACTTGAGTCATCCACGAGGTATTTACCTTTCAGTTTCTGCTGACATCAAAGGCAACTGGTGACAACTCTCCGTGGCTGCAGTTAGCACAAGTGCATAATCCAGGCGAGTTCTGGCTTTGTCACCCTTGTGGGTAGTACGGTTAGTATAATCGCTGTCGCCCCACAACGGGTGGGAAAGACCAGAGTTCGAATTCCATCAATGACCCGAGGGATTCTGATGGGATTTTTTCAGAAGGTGGCCAAGTTAGTCGGTCTCAGGAGAGGGTAGCATGATTTTTATCCCCTTAATGATGGGGCAGGGACTTTAATTTGAGACTGTGTGAGATCAGAATATTCTACAGTCACAAACCCGTATAATTTGTTGAATTGTACCAGGGAATAGCTTTGTAGATTCAAATGGGCATCAACTCCAAAGAAATTTTGTGTCGCTGCTTCTTCAGGTGAAGTCCTGACAATAATTTTCAAGGAGAGCGTCGAATAAAGTTTTGAAATATTGCTGGACCAAGAGTGTTCTGATTCTTGCTGACTACACTGAGAAATTGAAATAAATCATCTTCTACTTAAACCTATCTTTTGTCATCAAAATTAAGACGATGATCAAATGAGAGCTCTTTTAATATTCGCGAATATACACTCCCTCATTAATCATAAAAGAAATTCACAGCAGTACGCATTCTGGAGCATTAAAACGTTTAACAAAAAATTTCTCTTTTAATGCACAGGACACTCATTATGGCTTCGAGGGTGCTTTTGCTACACTTAAAAGAATTCAGCTTCGGTTTCTGTCACGCTGATATTCCAATGAATGCCAAATAAACTCGGCAGTGTTTACGTCAGTATAACCAAGTAACCGTCATTCGCTCGCAATCATTTTCGGACGCGAATGTTCTGTTAGCGCATTCCTTTCTCTGCCGATGAGAATATTTCCTCTCACTAAGAAAGAAATATGAACCCATGCGGCGTTTAATTAATTTTACGCCGAACCTGACACGCAATCAACGCGGAGTACTTGCCCAACCGAATCGGTCGTTTAGTTGGTTTCACAAGGACGTGGATTCTCATTATTCAATTTATAATTAACCTCCGAAACGACCTCCGCCTTTTCCAACATTGCCCTGGCAACGACCATCTAGAACGCGACCGGCAGACAGATGCGAACTGATATGCTCCTGATAATTCATTATGATCAATTGTCTTCCTGCGTGTCGGCTTAGCAGAAAGGCATCCCATGAAGTAAAATAAAAAAAATAAAATAAAAAATGCTGCACGATTCACAAGAGATGAGCGAATTGCGAAAATTGATAAAAATATATAAATAATATATGCCCTATAGATGATGTGCAGTACAGATCAGGTAGAAGATTAAAGAGGCAAAATGGGAATCAATTAGTTAATTTCAGCTCTTTGAAATATGCGTCCAGGCCATTAATTACTAAGGCTATGAGGAACCGGTGCATCGTATCTGTAAGTCCTTCTCCACCAAGATCAGCTAACTTAGCCATAGTTCAAGGCGAGTTTCAAACGTTCTTGCCATCATGGACGGAAGAACTTAGAGGAATTTCTCAGCAGACAGCATGAGCTCGGCAGATGAGCCCTCGTGAGTAGCACAGTTAGTAGAATCACCTTCCCCTCAACAACAGGTGGAAAAGACCCGAGTTCAAATTCCTGTCAATCACACAAGCAATTTATATTGGTCTTTTTCATAACGTTGCTGAGTTAGTCGGTCTCACGACTTAACCCAGGAATTAACTTTTATATCTTGGAATTATCTTTGACTAAAAGTTTAGATGTAGGCAAAGGGAACAGTTTAGACCAGCACATAATGTACCACGTAGATTAAGACGTGCAGGTCTCATTAAGATCTGTCAACTTGACCACGTACATTAAGATGTGCAGGATGCCAGACACAAACATCACTTTAAAATACATTTATCTGGTAATCAACCAATCGTTATTTATAGCGCAGAAATCGAGGCGTCAGTGTTTCTCCCATAACGCAGAAATCCATCAGATGAACCCTGGCTCAATCGAATGGTTTAGTTCAAACTTAAGCTACCCCGTCGCCCCATATCGCACAAACGGTCAACTAGCTCTAGATCATCTTCAACAGGATTTTTTCTCTTTGTTCAAAGTTATGGTGGGAATCGTTACTACCCCTAAATTTTGCCAGGAGTGGCACAGAGGATTCATCCTCCTGCACTTCGAGGACCCATCAGTGCATAAAGATAAACTGGTTTCTTCCAATGCAGATTTGCAATATAAATATTGACCATTGAAAATTCAATATTGATCCGCCCTATAGAAGGCTCATCTCTCAATAGTCTCCTCCAATATGTGACTCCCTTTTGAGTGCTTTGCAGAAGTTAATCTTCTGAAAAACTCATGTATTCAGCCAGTCCTGCCTCAGTTCTTTAACCTAACCTGTTTTCCTCTGTATATTGATAACAATATTCTATAATCTCTATAGAATATTGTTATCAATATGTTAAACCTCAGACTCTATCGTGCTATTGACTCCATTGATCATCTTGGATAATGGCTGATAAGTTCAGACACCAATCTTTGCAGATAACTTCTCTATTAGAAAAAAACTATATTTTCTGTAAGCAATAATTCTCTGCTTTATTATTAAATTTTATTTATAAAACATCTGCGAATTCTCTAAGCTGATAATATATTTGAATATTTATTAATTTTAATAATTGAAAAATGTAAATTTCTCAAAACACCATTTTTTTTTAAAGATAAAAATATGTTCTCTGATTACTGAGGAGCATCTGATTAGGTAGTTGAATAAATCATTAAAAATGTGACAGTTGCCTTGAGAACAGGTGATCTCATCTAGTAGTTCTCTTAATTTAATATTTAGTGTTCATTATACAGAAAAGTGGCAAAAGAAGAGAGAAAGATAAAAAGAAAGAGAAGCTGGAATTATTTAACATTCCAACAACGCTATTTACTAAGTAAAAATCAAAAGTTTTACCTCTCATGAATATTAATAACCTCAATTTAAGAAGAAGAAAAAATAAGTAACTACCTCAGCATCCTGTGAATAACGTGTAGTGTTATGTAATTAACTTGGCGTCATTAACATTCTAAAACAATCACTCAGCACGGAGTTACTTCATATTGAGTTAATTTTCTTTTTCTAGTTATACACAGCAGATAGTGAAGAAGAACAAGAGGCAGTGTTAACTTTTAGTAGATACTCTGAAATTATAAATTCATGTACTGGGTGTTCACTTGGTTTGACTTGAAAGTAGCTGCCAACTCTGGCATTTAAAATGAAGTAAAGGTATAGTACACAAGGGATGAGACCCTCGCTAGCTCTTCTCTTTTTCTTTTGAATTACTAAAAATCAAAAAATAAAAATACCAAACTACACTAGATTAGAAATGAGCAATTATTTCTGTAAGTCATCTACCATTAGGGGTTTCATTAAATAGTGGATTGTTCAAGTGACTCTTTCATTTTGACGGGAATATGGGACCTTGCACTGATTAAAGAATTGCAATAAACTCTTTCTTTGCATTCGAAGTGACACGTTTGTTCTGTTTAAAAATATCTTGGTTGGTTATTATTCGCATCTCATTTGCCATCTTCCCATCATTCTCTCCTTTTCTTTTTCGGGATATCAAGCGCATCTACAAAAAAAAAGACTATTTTTAAATGTAAATCCCATTCTGCTTCTCCAAAGGCATGTATATTAATGGTCTGTGTACATGTTTGCTTCAGCATCTTCGAGCAGCACGTGAGCAAAAACAGACCAATGGAGACAAATGACACTTTTAAGAAATAACACCGGAATCTTTCTCACTCCACTGTCACACTCCTTTTCTTTCTACACGACTGTCTGTCCCTTTGATAATGGACTGTGCATCCGAGGTTATCCGTGCATTTGTGACTGAATAAGAAATGAAAGACGTTACTCCGGTTCGCCTAAATAAACACGTCACATTTTATCACAGGGGTGTTGTATGGTCGTCAAATAAGAGCTGCCTGTTTTGTTTGTTTAGCTCAAAGAATATTAACCGTGTGACTAATCGATGAAGAGATAACGTGGCCCTTTTCGGATGAAGTATTTTGGTAGGGGAAAAAATATAAATAAATAAAAATAAGACTTCATAAAAGGAGTGAGTCTGTCAGTGTAGTTAAATGCAAATTTGACACCGATTGCAAGTGTGAGCTGTCTCTGTAGACGTGTAAACAATGCTCATTCAGTGGATACGAAGATTAATATTTCTAAAGATTCGAAAAGAGGGTAGCTGAGAAACAGCAGTTATGCAAATAACCCCGACACGGAGAAGAACAATTACGTAATCCTTAAAGCACAAACGCCAAACCAAATAAAAAACCAAAGTTAAGCCAATAAACGATTGGTACTAACTATTATAAATAAATGTAGGTGTATTAGAGTTATTAAAAATTAAACATCAAAATTTAATTATTTTGTAATTAAATACAAAATACTTTTGTATTTTTATTTTTTTACACTTTTTATTAATATTTTTCTCTTTTATACTTCTAATATATACACAGTAGTGATATTATACGTCACGTCATAATCATAATACGTCATAACACGTCAATATGCTCCTATATGCATGATTATGACGTGTTTTGAGTTGAGAAAGCGCAGAAAGTGGCCATGTTAGAAATCTCGTGACGAGACTTTATAGCACAATAGAAGGCGGGCACGAGAGAGTTAATGGCTGTAGTTTCCAGTAAATACTCGATTCGAATTTGTCTATTTAAAGCGGTTTTGTATACTGGAAAGTGACAGATGAGCTGAATGTGACAAAAGGTTTGTTGTGAATTTGCTCTGATGAATACTAATTTTCTGTGGGCTGTTAGTCACTTACGTAATGAGTTTCAGAGGATATTCCAGGCGAAATGAACGGGGTTGTTGATATTGCTACTGTTTGTTTAATATGCTGCGTTTCGCTATGTAAACCCAATCATCATTCATTCACCATTCAGGTTAAACTCTGAAGTTTACTTTGTTAGGGAATGGATGTGCCCACGCTTAAGTTTTATTTGGTACAGAATTATTGATATGCTGGGCGAGGGTAAGTTAATATGACACAAAAGTCGGTTGATAAATGAGATAAAAATTGATTACAAACCTTTATTTATTATTATTACTCTTTTATAATTCTAATGAATGTGGTAATGCTGGAATATCAATGTTATAATATAAAATATCAAAATTATTTTACATCTAGAAATATTGAAATGGTCAATATTAACACCTATACTGATTTTTCATCAAAATATCCTTTACCAGCTTTTCCCACTGCCTAAAACAGATTTGTGATGATGGGCAGACTTCACGGACTTGACCGTGTAGATGATCCCATAAAAGCTCTGTTGGGTTAAGTCAAGTGACTTAGGTGACTACACCATAATTTTCAATACCCATCTTGTTTTTTAATTGCTAGAAAGTCCCTGCATAGTTCTAAGCTATGTTTCGGGTTATTGTCTTGTGGTAATATAAAAATTTCTTCCAAAAAGTCGAAGTCCAAAGGATACTGCATTATGTTGAATGTTTTTATAGCTTTTTTTCTTAAAACTCTGACGATGTCATCTACTCCAGAAAAGCAAAAGCAACCCCACATCGTGATGGAACAAAAATGTTGCACCATTTTTCCATCATTCCAATCACACCAATAAGAGACTTAGATAAGAGTGCAACAAGATATCACTGCTCAGCCAAACTGAAATTCTGGGCGTTAATTGAGTTAGTAGTCCAGCTCAATAATAAAGATAACTAAAACTATTGGCAAAATGTAAGCTTTATTGATTAAAAAAGAAACATAGTGGGCGTGGTAATCTCCCTCCATACACCACTGACATATTTCTTTGTCCTTGCCCTCCATGCGGCGTGGTTTGTAGGACAGTCACTGTAATCAGACATGTCAGACAGAGACCAGACACGACGGACTGATAAGAATTAAGGGAAGTGTTTGTACATTTGACCACCAAGCATTACACCCTGAGAACAGTGTGAGATCTGACGGGTGCGTCCCAAGATTAATGATGACATTACAACGGGCATTGTTTCGCTATTGATAAATGACATTTGTACTGTACGAACGGAGCACTGGTTGCATGTGATGATTTAGGGGGGTGAACGGGGTGGGGTGACAACTCGCACGCTATTCTGTTCCGCTTGATAACATCGTTCATACGATAATTAGCGGGCAAGTGGCAGCTGGATGGTACAGGGATGAAAGGCGAAGATCGGTAATTAAATAGGACAAAATACAAGTTCGAAGAAGTCTGCAAAGTGATGTCTAACTTTTGCACCAGGAACTGGCTGTCATGAATTGTGTGGTGTGTGCGCGCGTGCGTGTGTTTTGAAGAGTCCGAGTTTCTCACTAGCTTGGAAACACCAACTAGAGGATTCGTCCACCTTCCCAAAGGTGGACGAAATCCTTTGGGGAGGGGGATGGTGGAAGGAAAGAGTAGATTCGTGTCTCCTGTTTCACTGATAATTAAAAATGCTTTTTAAGTACTGTACCAAAGTCTTTGGGTTTTAGAAGCCATATTGCCATCAGAGGATGAACAGAACGTCAGCAACTGCTCTACAGCTAAGGTCTTGCGAGAATAAATTTAAGGAGAGAGATATTTAGATTAAACTCAAGTGTGGAATATCATATACATTTTATTTTAAAAAAGTCACTTTAGCTCTAGAGATTATAAACTACTCTGTGTATTTTTTTTTCTGTACAGATAGTTTTATACAGTATTCAAAAAAATAACTTTCTTTGTACACTTTAATCTGACAACTTTAAATATGCTCCTACTTAAAAAAAATCAGCATTAAAACCTGCGCTTTCCTGAAGTTTGTTCATCGCTTTTATGGGAGTCTGGAGGGTTGAAAAAACGAGAAGAAACATCCATCTTACTTAAAGAAAAGGTTGACATTATTGTGGTCGTGAGAGTGAACATCATCGTGCTAGCGTAACTAAAAGGCTATCAGAAATGTTAATTAGTGTTAGAGGAAACAATACTACGAAATATCTGTACGAACTAACAGATTAAGGGAGAGAAGTTAGGAAGGTTGGGAGAATGTCTGCCATTGTGTTTCCTGCTGATAAGGTCACGTGTATTCATCACTACGCGGCAGAGAAAACAGATTAGTGCCACCAGAAACCATTGCTAGCATTTCAACTCACTTTATAACTCCATGCAGAGAATAAATTCTGCAAATAAAGGTACTCTTAGGATTATTAACCCATTAAAAAAAGATATTAAGTGGTTGCCATAAAAGATCTTGTTTTCTTGTTAGCTCTTACCCAGCATTAAGGTTAGAGAAAGGATCTGGACACAATGATTAATGTACCAATTGAGTTGTTGCAATAACAGATTTTGTTATTTTGCCTCTTTTTTTTGTTATATACTAATAAAAACGTATTGGGGTCTCTCGATAGAATGGAAGGCGCATTTAATTAGTTTCTGAGCACATTATGCCCGTATGCATAATGCGCCAATTTCTTCACCATGTCCGTTCGTCCGTTCGCATGTAAAACTCGGCTCCTAGCGGATGAATTTCTATGAAATTTTTTATTTGAGCTAAAAATATGTCTAGCCATCCCAAATTTAATTAAAATCGGATAATAGAAATCTAGCAATTATTATTCTTTGTCTGTCTGTCTGTCCGTCCGTCAGTAGGTAATAACTCCACTCTCTATGGATGTATTTTCATAAAATTTTACATTTTGCTCTTTTAGAACGAATTTCATTACAAATTTCATTAATATCGGACCTATAGAAATCCAGAAATTATTATTATAATTTTTTTTTTTATCTCGTGTGCTGTTCGAACGGGGCAAAATCCAAAAAGCTATGGAACTGTCCTACAGGGATTCTGGCACCCTAAGTCCACAAGAGATGTCCCTCCAGAATTCATTAAGGTTGGACAGTATCAGGAAACCCAAGAAATGTTCTGTGGAATTGACGTTGAGTTGGGAGAGCTATGATGCACGAAAGAAATAGGGTGCAAGTAATTGAATGTTGATGGTCACATAACTCACGCCCGTGAAGCGATCGTCTACGAAGATGACGGGACTGAAGTTATGCCAAGTAAAATACTTCGCACACTATTAAGGAATTCTTGACTGTTGCATGCAGACACACTCCCAAAGATCCAGTTCTTTGGCTGTGGCCACATTTGCGCTTGTTGGTTCGGTGGCCCATGACCTATTCTCCCAGCGCTGTTTACTGGACGCTCAGAGGGCATTGTCGGATGTTAGGAGTGGTTTGTACACAATAACAACCTAGTCACTGTATCCAGGTTCGTACAGTTCCTTTCTGATCGTTTTCATGGAGAGATTGTCCACAATCTCTTTGGATTCTGCACATTTAGATCTCGGAAAAACATTTAATCATCTGTTACCTTTCGCATTCCCGACTAGTGATCTGACATCCGTGTTGCTGAGTACGCATTATCCACCACTGTTCCTTTTCAGTGATCACGTAATCACCCTGCCATTACCTTCGACGAATATTGTTTTTCCTTATTTTAAGGTCAAAGGCCTCACATCCCGAGCTGTTCGTGTATCTAAAAGCAGTCTATTTATTGTTGTAAGCGATTCCTGCCAAATTTCGGCAACACCACTGTTCAATCTACAGATAATTTAGACGATTACAATGAACTCCCTCCTCTGTTTTTGTTTACACCCAGTTTCACGAGGGGAAGATCCTCTAAAAAGGAATTAAAGCAACACAAAAAAGACACACACACATAGAAGACAGTTCAAAGTCCAGGTTGAGGTGTCCAAGTTAAAATAACTGTCAGCCCATTTCGAATTCTACAGCATCATCAATTAAGATGGCTACAACAAACCATACCATTTAATCACAAATTAAATGATAATGGCGAGTAAGGACATGAAAGAGTTCTTCAAGGATCTAAGTCCCCGATACTGCAATTTCCCAAAAAATATTTAAAATAGCCATCGTCAGAACTCATTCAGAATCATCTGTTTGTTCGAATGCTATTAAAAAGGCTTAATGCCTTTTGTGTATAACATTTTCCAGTACAGCAAGTACTGTAACTGCTTTTTAGAACGCTTAATGACCCATCGAGTAGTTGTGCCATTCCTGAAATATCGATCATTACACACGGTGTACAAATGCTGTTTCTTTAGCAGCATTTCTAAGAAGATACAGCAAGCACAGACACGTTTACAATAAAAGAAATGGTCGTGTGTCTTCTTGACAGAGAAAATGCAGTCAGATATCAGAAACTTTTCACATTTAACATTCGTAATAAGTCACAAATAACGCCTTAACGATTTTTGTTGGTCCTTGGGTTAACAAACTTGCTCTTTGCTTGCAGATGGAGAGTGATTTCGAAATTAAACTCTTTCATAAGCCGTAGTTATATGTGGTGCGGACATTAAACCAGTTAATAGTGAGATTTAGAAAAAACTCTGGTGGGAACTGTGAATGAACCAGTCCCCGAGTGTCAATGCTTAAGCAATAACGAAGAAACAAAGAGCTCATCAGGTGGCGCCACTGAATCTTTAATGGACAATTACTTGGACCTCTTTATTCAAACATTGTAGTTTGGGACAGAGATAAATAAACTGAAAGCACGCGCAGCGGTCGGCTGGAAGAGTTCCTATTGGTTTATTTGCATTTTCTTCAGATAAGAACTCAAGAAAGTGTAGTTTGATGTCCGGTTTGATTAGTTCAGACTTTTTATTCTTGGAGAGGAAAGCGTCACATTTAAGACTCGCAAAATAAATGAAGATGTAAGAAAAACTCAATTTCCTATCATCATCTCATTAATTCTTTTTTTTTTTTTTTTTTTTTTTTTTTTTTTTTTTTTTTGCTTAAACTGGACTCGTAATGCAAGTTTCACCACAATATAAGACCAGGGAAGATGGCTACAAAAATACGGTCAACTTATACGAATACGCCATTAAACCTGAACAAATGAAGTTGTCTTATACGCTGAAATATACGGTACCTCTTGTTTATACTCTGGCACGACCATTACATCAAAAGAGTTACAATTAAAACTGCTAACACATTTTCCTACGTATGAAGACAAGGACACTAAAGAGTTGGAGAAATTTACGAGTAAATACGGTGTTATTAATCCAAATGGAACAGGACACTGATGCAGGTTGGCAGCAAGACTGTTTTTCCGTTTTAAAAAAAAAAAATCTTAATCAAATAGCAACTAATCTAAGCTGTTAAGTGTTAAACGTGGTAAACAAATCCTTATTCGAGAAAGTTCTGAACGTAACAAGGCATTTATAGCTTATTCGTTCGAACAGTTAATGTTTGAAAATGGAAATCGAGTCAGTTTAATCTCTTTCAATTACAAAGGTAGATCAAAGTCGAGCGATTCCTTTATATTTCCAGCATTTGCAGCGAAATATATTCTGGTTGTTCAGTATCTGCAGATGGTTGAAAGACTGCAGTCTTCCTAATACGGGGTGTCAATAGAAAACTGAAAGAATAATAAAGAAATTGGTGTTAAATCCCCTTTTCTATTAAACGATTCTTATGCGTACACCTGAATGGAACTTGCTTAGAGTAAACAAAGGGCCTCGCATAACGGAGACTTGCGATTCGGGTTCCGAAAGAGCTTTTAGCTAATGGAATCTAACAAACCTTTTACTGGCTGGGCTTTGAAACAAAACACGATAGAAGGCAGTAAGTTTGGCGAACAAACAGTCAAGATTCGGGTAGTGACTGCTGAATGAATTCCCTCCATTTCAAATACGCCGAACGCCCCCCTCCAGGGTAAATTGTAACTTCCTGCTATATTAAGTAAACTGCTGGAACAAATAGCAGTGTGCATTATTTCCGACATGAACAAAGACAGCGCAACTCAATTCCCCTCCCCTCCCCTCGCCTGGTTCACATGACAGCGCTCTCAGAACGGGAAATTGTAGTTTCGTCCGATTAAGCGATTTGCATAAATTATCTTATACAATTTCGTCCCGGTCAAGACAGCAGATGACCTTTTAGGTACACAGTTTCGTCTGGTCTTTGAGAATGCCTTCTCTTCACCCCTGTGGTGGATATAATCCTCTTAAAAGGTAAACAATTCTAAAGAAAAATGAAATGTATTGCTGCTTAAAATCCGATTAATTCACTGCGCCTGCTGGTTCAATTCATCACTCTATTTCATTTCTTTGCAAAAAGAAATTGAGAAAAAAATGATAAACTCAAAAATGGCACTTATTTAACAAAGCGACGACCATCATAAATCTTACTGCCCCCGGCTCATCTTCGATGACACCCAGGTTTCGAGACACAGTGTCATATCTTAATTCTAACCTCTTTGGCATAAGAACCTCGTATCCTCCTTACCATGGAATATTGTCCTCACATCTGGAATGATGTTCCAAAACCTTTGGTCAAGGACATAAATTATTAATGACCCGTTTCTTACAAATTCTCTTCACTCTGTCTCATAGATCTCATTTTCTGCTGCATGGGCTTTCTATAGGTACTTCCATGGTGAATTACAGAAACCAATTCTTCAGAATTTCCTCCACTCCAAACCAGTCCGAACACGTGCCTAAAAGTCAACATCCATTAACTTTCGAACTCCACACTCACAGAACCAACTTCTTCTCGCTCTGGTGGACCTTTACCCTCGCTAGGATAATAACACCAGTAACTAGAGGCGCTTGGACAGGCGCTAGATCTAATTTTTCATAATCTTCCAGACATTAAACTTCTACCTGACAGCTTCCAATTCCAATCGGATCATTTACTAATTACATGCCAGCTTTCACTACAGAGTAATTTCCTTGAGCTATCTGATCTACATTTCAGATTGGTACCCATGCCCACTCAAGAAATTACACCTTGAATGGGCATATCAGCACCAACTGTGAACCACCGACATATGGAAATCTGCTGCCTAGTCCGATGAATCCCGTTTCCAACTCTATCATGCTGATGGGCGTATCCAGATTCGGAGAAAACAACATGAGGCCATGGCACCTGGATGCACTGTGGTTTTCGACAAACCGAAGGCGGTGTTGTTATGGTTTGAGCGATTACTGTTAATCAACGGCGCTATATGAACGCCAACCTTTCTGTCGTTGCGGACCAAGTATATCCCTTCATGAAACCAGGGTATCCAAACAACTCTAGCGTCTATTAGAATGAGAACGCACCATGACACGGTCCGATAGGTTGCTAACTGGTTTCAGGGACATGACAATGAATGCTTCCTCCTCCCATGGCCACCCAACTCACCCCATCGATCTAAATCAATCTGAGCATGTTTGGGACCTACTGAAAAAGAATATTCGATGGTGAGACAATGTGCGGGCACTGCTGGACCTACTTTGCAATGTATGGGTGGCACTACCACAGGACACCCTGCAACACCTTGTTCAGTCCATGCCAAGACGAAAACGAGCACGTCATGGCACGGACTGAACAAGGTGTTGCGAGTATTGGTAGGTGTTGCTAATGCAAAGCCAACCCAGTGTAAATAAATAAATAAAAATAATATATTGACCTAAAAGTCCTAAATTTTCCTCCCTCCTCTCTCACCACCTGAAAAGTCACAGGTCGAAAATAGGATAAAATTACATATGCCCCTCAGTGTTGACTCTCTGATGCACCAAGAAATATTGAAATAACAGCAATAAATTGATATTTAAAAGATTCATTTTAAAAAGGAACAGGCATTTCATAATCCCATCGTATTATCAGCTGGCTGTCTCCTTGTAAAAGTAAATTTTTCAAAGTTGTGATTAAAGATAGAGGCTAGCAATAACCCAGAGGAAATAAAGTTCATCTGTCTATCAGATAATTGATGTCAAACACACCGGGGAAATTAGTGATGGCTGCCACTGTTGGATTAAAACAAGCTTTCAAAACGGCAAAGAGGAAAGTATTCTGAGTTTTCTTGAAACCAAGGGAAAAGTTTGGAGGAATGTAATGCAACGTCTCAAAATTGAATAATAAACTCGGTGTTGTTAGCAATAAATCCTTTGAGTGATGAAGCGATTTTTCTTGAAGGTGTTCTTAAATTTGTTCATACTCGTAAAACTCCAATTCTGATTCGTTTTTCTTGTAAATACAAAGTTCATTTTGATGAGAGACAGCTAGCTTTATTTTAATTAATAATTTCTTATTAAAAAAGTTATTTAAATAATTAATTTATTTTTCCTAATTTTTAATTAATATTTGTTTTATTAAGATACCTTTTAATTTTCTCAAGTGATGTTCTAAATTAATCAGATTTCAAAACATTTCTTTAAAAAAATATACCAATGTTTGCGAATTAGTTTTCGGGTTTAACTAGGCCTGATGACTGGATTAGGGAGATTCTTGAAACGTTGCTGGAGTTGTACTGAGTTCGTATCAATATGATTGGCAACGAGTATTAGAGTATTTTTTTTGAAGAAGAAAATACAATTTAAAAACAGTTTTAAACCATCTGAATGCAATATTTATAATTAATGAAAAAATGGAGAAGATTAATGTTACTTATTCTCAGCGGATACTATCACCCAGGCGGAACCGTTTCGAAGCTTGTTGGCTTCTCATCGATGGATGTTTTCCATTGGTGAATCGCTACTTATTCGAGGTATTGCAATATCATGCCAACTCGTTGTGAAGGTATATAATTGCAGTGTCAGTTTTCTTTTTTTTTTAAGTGAATTAAAAATATAAAAAAAAATGTCGCACGCATTAAACTCTCAATTGGTTAATTCTGCCAATTTCAATACACGAATTTAAACTGGTTTAGGCGTTACGTAAGAAAAGGGCAAGGGGGGGAAGAGAAAAAAAAATCGCTGACCGAGAAAAGTGGTCCACAATTGCAAAGAGACGTCTTCATTGGAACGATTTGAGCCGACAGTTGTTATGAATTGTGATTACGTTACATTTCCTTGTAGGAACTCTCGCGGTCCTTCTAAATCCTTAATGCAGACATTAGCAGTTTCTGGAAGAAGGGAGACTAACATTAGGTTACGATTTTCTTGGAATAGCAGCGTTCATCTTAACACTAAACCGAGGTTGGCGAAATACAAGAGGCGAAGACTAATGCCTTCAGTAACGCCATACAAGATATTGATGGCGCTGTCTCAGCTGTTCCATCGCAAACACAGCGACTGCTGGGATGGCCGCGTACTCAGATAACTGACCATTTCCGAGTCCTTCTAAACAGTAGCGACTCAACGTCTAATCTTCCTGTACATTACACGGTTGGCGACATTATCTTTAGGCACGCGACCAAACGCATTATTATGCAAATAAACATACAAAACCCCGGATGTGTCACGAGTAAAAGGACTCCACTTATCTAAATATCTTCCGGGCTTTTCTGAGATACTTAGTCTGGTTAATTAACTCTTCCTCCGGTCCTTTTTACAGCCTCGAGCGATAATTACATCACATTCTTGATCACCCTCCCTCCCCCTTCCACCTATCGCTGTGTACAGAAATTTCATAGAATAACAACATTCCCTTATTCAAATTGAACATAAAGACAAGATGCTGACATTTTGGCACAGCCTTTAGTTTCACGATATTCCAAGTACGAGAGGGAATTTAATTCAAAACATTCTCTTAATTATATCTCCGAGTTAAAAGGGTCCTGTAATAACACCAATTAAAATGTTAACGTAATTATTAAATTTTCTTTTAGATATTTCGATATTTGTCCCTTCTTACTGGCTCTTCTTTAGGCGTATGTAAAAATCAGATCTTGAAGTGTGTTACTGTACTTTATGTGGAGACTTCTCTTCTTTGATGTCCCATTTTCTCTGTTGTTTGTGGTGGAAATATCCACCCGCTGTTCTGGTAGTCCTCGGGTTTCGTGTTGATAAATATATTACAGACATATCCCGCTGTGGGGCTTTCCGACTGGAATACAATCTTTGTTTTCTGCTTATCTTCGCTCTCTCTCTGCGAATATTTTATATCGGAAAGCTGGAAAAATATTAGTTGCAATTTATCCAGGAACGAAGAAACCACTGATCTTTTTCACTGTCATCCAAAATACGAGGAGCTGTTCGAAAGTAACGCCTCCTGCTTTTTAACCTAGAAAATTTAATTCCTGCAACTCTTCCTTTTACATCAATTAATAAACATACTGTTATTTTTCCACAAAGTCACTACCATTTTCCATGCACTTCTGCCATCTCTGAGTCAGACGCTGTATTTCAATTCTGGTAAAGTCCTTACTTTAGCTCAGGAGGGCTTCGCGAACAATGTGCTTGAGCCGGTCACCATCCGCAAACTGGGTTCCACAGAGTGCATCCTTCAGCGGCCCGTGATAGTCGAAAGAGGCAAGAGAGGGGTGAGGAAGAACAGTGCGCCCCAGTTTTGCAATAGCCTCCATCGTGGCCACACTGGTGTGGGCTCGTGTGTTATGGAGAAGAAGAACCTCATTAAGGTTTTTGTCTGATCGAACTCTATGGATGCGGGCTTTCAACTTTTTAAATGTTTCCACATATCCATCTGAGTTGATTGTAGTACCACGCTCCAAGAAGTCCATAAGCAAGACCTCATCTTTGTCCCAAAACCCTGTCTCCATGACTTTACCGACAGAATGCTGTCTTTTGAACTTCTTGCGCGGTTAATTTTGATAGTGCCACTCCATCGACTGTCTCTTCGTTTCAGGGTCATAATGGTAGACCCAGGTTTTGTCACCTGTGACTGTGTGTGAAAGAAAAACCTCTCCTTTACTCTCGCTCCGTACAGATGACTTTCCGGGCTTCTTTGTTCTCTTGGGCTCAAACCTTGTTGTAGCCCAGTTCCTTTATGATGGTTATCACAGCAAGTTTCCCTATACCTACTGCATCGCACAATTCGCATATTGTGATGCGTCGATCCGGCTCTTGTTGTCTGGTGTCATTGGCCTTACTGGCTGGCCGCTTGTCAACAATGTCACTTTCCCCACTCTTAAAGTGTCTTACCCAACCAATAACTGTACTCACATCTACAGTATTGTCACCATAAACATTTTTGAGACTCGTATGGATTTCGATTGGCGTCACTTCTTCCTTGGTAAGAAATTCAATCACCACTCTTTGCTTGATACGTATAACTGTAACATCCACCGATCACAGTGCCACTTAGTATGGTGAAACTAGAGACCACACAGTGACACACGAAATGTTCTAAGGCGCCACATTTGAAAGCAAAACATTAGGAGGCATTACTTTCCTATCGGTCCTCGTATATAGTCAGTGGTCCAAAGGATGCCTTAATTTTAAACGTGGAGTGAACGTTCGTTAATATATTCGAATTGCATTTCGTCCTTTGTGAAGATCGTTTTAACAAAAAATTCTCGAAAATTTGCATAATTAACCAAAATTAAATAAAAGCACTTAATTTCAATGAGACTCCTTCAATTTTACAAACCCCGAACGATAAGTCCCAATATGAAATTTATATAATTACAGTAACAGTATAGAAATGTTACCATAAAGAGAAAAAAAAAAGGTGTTTAAGTAAGTTTATCTTTATTAATTAAAAAAAAAATTGTTAGATGTTTTCATTAAACAAATAATTTAAAAGTTTTAAATCTTTTTCATAAAAATCATTATATACAAGAGGACTTATTTAGAATGAAAGATATTTTTAAAGAATTTTAATGTATTTTATAAACATTTATTTTCATCGATATTTTTGAGAACATAAGTTCATAGGAAAGTTTTCTTTTAACTAAGTAGGAATTTTTTAAGAGCAGTCTAGTAATAAACTCAATTTGGTTTCTCACTCACTCACTCACTCGCTCGCTCTCTCTCTTTCTCGAAATGACCACGCCAGCTTTCTCCTATTAAGTCAATACTGTCCTGTTCAGATCAACTCTTCACAGTGCGAACAATAAATTTGAGACGCAGTAAAAATGCCTGTTTATTTCGCGAAGGAGAAATTCATCCGAATGAAGGAGAAAAAAAGGGAAAGAAAGCGCAGATTCTCGATGTCGTCTAAGAATGTTGGAAATGTGAACGTCTTACTAAGATACAGTGTGAACAGGAAATGTGGACATAAGGACTCGGACATTCCGAACGCAGCGGCTGATTACACAGACCCCACACTACTTTTGCTCTGTTATCAGAGGACAGGAATATTTATCCTTTACAGTTTTGTGTTACAGCTAGCCCGCAGACACGTGTCGGACCTATCTTTGACCTCTTTCTTCTACAACGTTCTCCTTGGCGCTAGTTTCACCAGACTACCGTGAGAGGGCAGTAAAAACAGATATTAAATTAGCGTGTTTCGATAGTTTCTTTTTTTTTCTAAATCACTTTTTAATGTATCTATTTAAATCTGTTATTTTGTCCCTCCACTACATCTGTTAGCTATAAAATTTTATGTTGAATAAATATTTTGTCTCATCGTATACATATTTAACTTTTCAAACCCGAAATAGCTGTCATTTGTTATCATAGAAAAACAAAGAAAAGGTGTTTAAATAAATGTATCTTTATTAATTAAAAAAATTAATAAAATAAATCTTTTTTTTATTATTCACAAATAATTTTAAAATTACTAACTTTTTTTATAAAAATTGTTATATACTACACATATTATTTAGATGAGTAATGTTTTGACAAAAACATTCCTTCTCTCCAAGTTTTCATCAATAGTTTCTTTTGGTATTACAATCTACAACTTAAAAAAATATTTAGTAACATTTTGTATTCCCAAAAACGTATTTTGATCTTTCCTCTTTCTAGTAATGACCAAAACTTCTCTTGAGTACTAATTTGAGCGCAAATTACATATCGGATTATATTCCAGGACAACTGAACCACCACAATGAAAAAGATTTCATCAAAATATAACATTAGAGACATCGTGATCATTAAAGACTGTGACATCATGGTTTAAAGCTTTTATATCCGGAGTCTCTCCCCCACATGGGTACTTAAAACGTCTCCAAAGAGTGGTAGTGCCCGTGTTGAAGACCAATGATTTAGGAAATCTTGGGTTGTTAAGGGTAGCCCACGAGGATGGAGTTGTGGCCTGAAAACTTCTGAAATTCCAACAAATTGCAAAAGACGTAAAGTGGAATCATAGAAAAACCGTTCGTGGATATGGCATAAAATCCAATTAATGTTTCGCACCAATGCAAAGGTTCAACAAGATCTTTCTTACTCTTCATTCCAGATTTTTCTGCTTCGAGGAGGATACTAAAAAAGCTCCGATCTGAGTTTCATTTTTCCGTCTTTGTTTAGAGCAGGGAGAATGAAATATCGTGATTATATTTTAATAAAAGTTTTCTAAACAAATTACAAGGGGTAGGATGAAAAGGGGAGGGTTTTAACTTCAGTTCTACTTCGTTTCCATTACCTCTGTTCTTGAATTCGATTCGGTTGAAATACTCATTACGATAATGGAAAGAAATAAAACTAAGTTGTGGTTTATATCCGGTCGTAAAGCACGGATTTATATGACGTTATGTTTTCTTGGAGGGGAACATGTCTCACGCAGTAACACCTTCGTTGGAGTAAAAAGAGAGAGGGAAGGAAGAAGCCAGAAGATTCCGACGCATAGATTTGCCATCTTCGGTGCTGTTGTTTTCCAGCGTAACTTTTATTGGTTTTATTATATTTTGTTGTTCGCTTTTGCCTCTTCCATGAGATTGCCTGTCTTCTATCATTCGTTAAAGAAGGCTCTCCCGTACTCATCTGAACTCCCCCCCCTTCTGTTTCTCTCCACTCTGAGCATGTGAAGCAGCGTGTGCGTGGAATCAAAGCCAGCAGTTAACGTCCATTATTTCAGTCTTAACGTTTGCCGGGGGGGGATGAATATGGGGGACTCTTTGGCAACAGAAGTAAGGGAAGTCATCTGGAGAAAAGTGGTTTAAATGCTTCTTCATTACTCCTTTACACAGTCAATAGCAGATTTAAGCAAAGGGAATATTTGGTAACCGAAATGTAATCTATTCTGTGGTATTAAAATTAGAATGGGTTGTGTACTTTATCTGCGGGTGGGGAATTCAAGATTTTCCAACTTATAGGATAGGAATTAAGAGGTTTCCCTCAACGAATAGATCCTTTGGAATTGTCTGCCTATTTATGCTAGCATAAATAGGCAGATCGTCATTGTTTGCGTGAACAAAATAGGCAATGTCAATTTACTTCTCGTGAGCCAGAGAAGACGATTCCGATATCCTCCCGGCATTTGGGTAGCTCCTGTGACTGTGATGCTTTTGTATTTTAAAATATTTTCACAGAAAAACAGTTAGTTATCAACAATATACTAGTATGTCTCGCTATTTTGACTATAAAGAAGGTTGAAGTGATGGATCTAGGTCATGATGGATCTAAATGATGGATCTAGGCTGTTGGCCCCTTCAATTACAATTTGATTCCTTTCATTTATGGTGATCTCAAACACGAAGGGTACTGGAATCCTATAGTGTGAACTGAGAAGACTCTCAGTTTTCAATCAGAAAGTCTGAAGATTTAAATCTTCAGACTTTCTGAAGATTTCAATGTTCCTGAAGGAAGATTGTTGCAGAGAACAGAAGTAGAAGAGTTAAATTTGGAAGACCAAAAGTTGGTTCTTTGAGTTTGGAGTCGGACAGTGAATGAATGCCGACAGGTTGTGACGCGTGTTCGGACTGGTTTGAAAGTGGGGGAATTAGAGAAGGCAACTTTAGAAGAACAGGCCTATGGAAGTATCTACAGAAAGGGCTTACCGAAGAAACTAAACGTCTATGAGACAGAGAGGAGAGAATTCTTAAGAAAAGGTTATTAATTAACCTGACTGCCCTCTTTTGAATCTTGTCACTAGAAGTTAGAGAGAGAGAGAGAGAGAGAGAGAGAGAGACTTTGAAGGTAAATGATCAGTGTTCCCAGATGATTAGATGCAAGTTCCGGAAATAGACTTAAAGTGTGAGCTATCGGCTATATGCACCACCACATGACAAAGTCTCAGAAACTGGTTCGGCCTGTTCTCTCTCTCTCTCTCTCTCTCTCTCTCTCTCTCTCTCTCACACACACACACACACACAAAATCGAACTAATGGATTCCTGTTGCAGTCAAAGTAGCACATTACTTTGAGCACAACAGAAATCTTAAAATTATTTAAAGGGTTGAGAAAATTTTTCCATTTTTTCTTAACTTAAAACACTAACTTTAATCTTAAATAACACAACTTCATTATTACAGCGCTGTCTTTTCCAAACCAGAATTCATTATTCGTCTTCAGTGGCACGTGAAATGCAGAACGAAACGAAGAAAGAACGTTTTAATGTAGCTGGAGTTCATAACCTGACCTACAGGAATTCAGAATTTTTGACGTAATTTCCTCTGTCTCCATTCACTTCCGGCATATGATGAGTTCCATTTTGCATAGATATATATATATATATATATTTTTTTTTTTTTTTTTTTGCAAAATTCTAGCCAGACATTTCACTCAGAATCTAAAACCGTGACTCAGATTACCAATTTAACTCATAGCAGCATTCAGATGCTTTATCTAAGTTCAAACCCCGAAGAATGGCATTCCAACCATTAACTTAATAGATATCGCAATATATGTCTTAACATTTGGTCTTATTTGAGAACCTGAATCTTCGGTTTTTCTTTATGGCTCGGTTTTTTCCCATCGCTTTAATTGAAGCTCTACAACTGACATCACTGAACAGCCTAGTCTCTTCTGAAATCGGATTCCAGAAAACGGAGAAATGGTCTTCACATTTTATACTAAAAGCTGCTTTCAACCACCATTTTCTTCATGAAAATGATGGATGAAAAAGGAATAAAGAAAAACGAAAGCATCTTGTAAAAAGTCCAATTATTTAGTTGAAAAAGCCTCCTCCACGAACTTTAAAATACAGTTATTGCTCATAGACTGTCTGCTGTATGTTGTTTGAAATATTTATCTGAATAATGAAAACTTGCGTGGATATTCCGCTACTCTGATGAAGGAATTTGAAATGACTCTCTTAACGTAAATAAATAATTAAAACATTTAAGTAACTGTGTGTTTGCTCCTTATTCTTTATGAGATAAGGAATCGGGCATCTTCCTAAAGATAGCCTTCATTACGTATGCCATCATAAAAAAAAAAACCTAAACAGTGTGAAATATGTACATTGTAGTCCACACCCAAATATTTTCCCAACTTTTTATACTCATAAAAAGTCACTCTCACACTTTTCTTCAAGACTTTCTGCTAAGTTTCTTGAACGATACTCATAAGAAAAAAACTTAGTGATGAATTGCCCTGATTAGTGATTCTTATGATGGATTCGCTTTGTCATTCTTTTCAATTTTTCTGTTCTGCAGAAGGGAGGAAAAAAAAAAGATCGGTGTTTTAATTTACTGTCTCGGAGTGTTCCGTAGAATATTTCTTTTTGTTAGTTTCTGTATTACCACAGGGAGCTTTGGTCTTATAAATACAACGGGGTAGAGTTATAAGTTCTTAAACACCCCATGGTCTAGCGTGTAGTTGAGTAAACTTCTGCGTCCCCGGTATTGATTTCGAGCTCGGTTTCTAAGAAGGTATCTTATTTAGCGATCGTGCCAAAAATATCTTCACAGATTCAGGACAGCGAAGACTTAACGGGCCTACTTTAGCAAGGCCGTATCTTAGAGAATAACGGATGACAATCAACTCATAAATCATGTGGACGGAGTATTTTCGAAGAGGGAGAAAGAAAACTAAAGAAAAACACAGTGCGGCCCCATGAAAGCCTTCTCGATAAACTTGGGCTATAAAGAATGCCCGCACTTACTGAAAATCGATCACGGTGGAGAGACATGCACATTATTCCCATAAAAACTACTTTCGGATACCCTCAAATCAAATGTACCCTGCTCTGCTTCTGGAGCATTTATTTTGCATACGTGACATTATCACAGCTTTCAACAGGCGTTTCAGGTAGGCGACACCTACCTCTAACACTATTTGATATTAAGTATTCCCGATACTAACCTTTCCAGTGTCGAAAATATTTGGGAAAGTTGAGACATCAAGATAGATTGACACGATCCACTCTGCAGTAGAAGTTTTGCTTTTAAACGAGCTTTTACATCTGTGTCCAGCATGTCCAGGTATGCAAATTATGAATTCGACTCCAAAGTTAAGTTTAGTCTTCAATTAATGTCCATTCCTATTTTAGTTCTTACTCTTTCTTGATGGACAATGGTAATAGAGCTGCAGGCTGTTTCGTTTTATTTTTGATACAAATCTATCACCTCTTGTACACAGGCAATTTGACTGATGGAGCTAGCCCTTTCTTGGCTCGCATCTACAAGTCAACGATCGTGATTCCTTTTCTTCTTCATTTATCAGGCGACGCTTAAGTGTTCGAGAAGTTTCTTGATTAATAAGAAGCGTCAGGACCTGAAAAGTACAGAATCTGTACGTATATCTTACAAAAGTGGAGATTACTTTTCCCACCAATCCTTATAGTAACTGTATCTGCATCTTTCAAGTTATATCGAAGTCATTGAGGCATCTCCGATTGGATACATTAGGGTTTCTATTTCTTAAGCGCTGGGAACGATGAAACCAACACACGAGGCTTATTAATAGAGGATTTTCTTGGGGGTGTCTGTTGAGTGCTGTTAGATAAATGTAAGTTTGAGATTCATCTCTTCTGCCTCCTCCTAGATTCGAATATTAAAAGTAATACTTTCAGAAAGTAAGATATAGCTTGCGAAGTATTTATTTCAGAACTTATTTTTCGAAAATAGCCTCTCAATCCTTTTCAGATGATCACCGCTCCTCCTCCCCCCCCATCATCAACTGATGGAATTTCGGAGAACAAAATCTGCGAGGCAGTAGATGAAATACCCAATCCACAGACCACCAAACAGTCCAGCTCTGCTCCAATGCACCTGTATACAAAGCACTGGCGGGCCGAAATAGTAATTTCAGTCTCCTGTTTTCTTCTATTCAGCTCTGCTGAAGTGGAAAAATGGAGTGATATTGACTGTCTGCCGAGGTATTTGAAAATACGGTATAGTAGAGGGCGCCTCTCTCTCGAAAATGCCAGATACACAGCAGTGGAGGAATAAAACTTCATCAGAAATTATTGGAATAAAAATAGCATCCGGTACCTTGAGATGAAGCAATCAGACCAAGTATTTCTTCTTCTACTTCACGAAAGTTTTAGACTTTGAACCTCTAAGTTTTAATACGCCGTTCTAGTAATTGAATTGAATTGAATTGGGCAACTCATTCAGAAAATTCGAACCTTCGAATTTCGTTTAGAAATAAGAAAATTATAAATTAGAAAATAGGAATCGATTTGCATTTTTTATAAAAGATCGATAGACGGTTTGTGCAGAATACAGAGTGTGCGTGGTGTTTTTTTAAAACATTTTTCGGTATTATTATTTGTTAATTAAGGAATTATTAAACCAGTTCGAGACCCGCATGCTCTAAGGTTACATGCAGGAACTTTTTAGATTAAGCATAGTTTTCGGAAGATTTTATTGGGGTCGTTTAAGTCAGGTGAATCCTCTGTCATGAAGATAAAGATTAATTTTGAGCCAAACTGTAACTTCGCTAACCATCTCTGGAGGAACCAGAGAATAAAACTCTTAAAACTAAAGAATTTGTGATCATCTGTAGTATAGGAGCAGTGGCGTAGCCAGGGTTGGGTCATCAGACGCATTGTACCCCTGGCCCCGAAGTCTGGCACTGTGGCTCCTTTTAAGAAAGCAATAGGCGCCTTTATTGTGGATGTATCTGCTGATAAAAAATCCTGTCTACACCACTGTGCAGGAGGTTTATCTTCGTCGATTAAACTCGATGCATCAACCACCACGTACAGCTTTCAAATTCTAGTTTCATTTCTATTTTTAATTGTGAATGTTTAACTAATTTCGATCGATAAATTCCCAGGGTTAAGCGACGCCCGGATAGCGAATAAGTTGCACATAAACACCATTTCGTCATTATTATTTTTTAACGAAGTTGGGTGTAAAATACGCACGATCTCATTATTGACCACACGTCCAATTGAGCTACGACGACGCGGTGTAGTTTGGGCATCGCAAAGACCAACATAAACATTCATCAGGGGCAACACAACAGACAGGCTAATAAGTTTTTGGACCAAATACCACTTTTAACTTACATCCATTTCTGCTAAGCCCACACGGCCACGATGTATCGCCTTTAATAGAATCCATTTTGTCAGCGCCAGGATGTGCATGCTAATGAAGAAAGTAAATCACAGAGACAGAGATATACAACCTCTAATGGATGTAATAGCGTGCTTCCAGGCCATTCTTCTTGGGAATTATATAGGGACGGTCCTGGGACACGTGTAAAGAATACTCAAATAGTTTCTCTTTTTAAACGGATGCTTGGCAGTAAGTGCACGTGGAAAAAATTCATCCTCCACTCACGCGCCCGGTGTGTTTACTGCCAACCAGCAGATTCGCTCTTGTTGTGGGCTCTCAGGGTATTAAATATCCGTAAATTGTTGTCTTCTGTACATCGCGATCGCACAGCGCAGCAACTATTCGGTACACAAAGGGTTGGAAAAATACCATCCCTTTGCGTTTCTCCTTTTCACCCAGAAGTATTTGTACGCCTTTCTGCTGTTCATACAAAAGGCTACAGCTCGAAAAACGCTTTATATTCGAAGCATATTAGATGATATTCCAGTCAGAAGAGTTTTATTGCCCTTGAGTCTTCCAGCATTTCTCAATTTCCTTTGTAAACATAAATTTATTTCATGCTCTACTTAATAAACGGAATTTTAAGACTATATCTTTGTAGATGTCTCTTCATCTTCTACTTTAATTTCCAGTAGATGCTTATTTATAAGCACCTACTGGAAATTTTCATTTATTAAATGAAAATTATAACCACTGTTATTAAATTCGCAATCAGACGACAAATTGAACATCAAATCTCATTCTCGTCTGCTCATTGTCCTCTTCACGTTTCGGGGAAAATTAGGCTTAGTAAACGAAAGGTCCTCGAAGACACAGAAGCGCTGGGGAAGAGCAGACTTGATAGGTATTATTGATTGGCAAGGGCGGCACGTTCTTTGATCTGGCTCTTTTGCGTCGAGTGTTTTAAATATTTAGGTTGCAATGCATAGACTGGGTACGTGTTTGCACATCTCTCTCTCCCCCACCCTGTGTGTACGTGTGCTTGAGAGTATGTGCGCGCGCATGCGCATGTTTCATAATGGTACACGATAACGAACTTCAAAATTTTAGTATGGCACAGACTTAGTTTTCCAGAAAATAACTGTACTGTCTTAATATTTTTGAAAGGTAGTGTATATATGATAATGCTAAGTTATTAATAACATATAATTATGGCCCGGATTGATCAATATCCCAGCGCCATCTATGCAGTTATGGATTTCCGGTGTATTCGTTTTCTTTTATTCTTGGAAGGGGCCGGTCTCGTGCGAAAATTGAATTTGACGAGGTCCCTTCTCAACGCAACGTCTCGTTCCGCATGCGGATCACGATTCGCCACATATTGAATGTCTAAAGGGGCGCTTTCTCAGCTATCTCTTGGTATCGTTAGCGAAATCTAGTATCTTTGCAGACCTCGTGCAGAAAGTTTGTTGACCTTCGTTTAAGTGTTTAACGTCTTGTGTAGTGTTTGATCCGCGCTGCCAAAGGGGACTGGGGTTATTAGGTTGAATGCGCCACACGCGATGAGGAAGGGTGGACTCGTATTTGCAAACTTCCTTTTCGGTTTTAATTAACCCTAATATTTGTTATGTTAAAATTACGGTTCTTCTAAGCTAACGGGTCAAATTAGATGATTATCATAACTCCCACAGGGCAGCAGCAGAATTTCCTGTTCATCCTCATCGTCGCTATTTTTAAATACAGACGCTTCAATTATTTCTGCTCATTTATAGCAATTGGATAACAGAAAAGTACACTTCCCACTCAAATGTATGTGGACACCCATAGGAAGAATGCTAGCTAGGAATATGCGGATGATTGAGGTTTCAGATGAAGAGGGATTCGTGAAATGTCCATATATTTTGAGCTATGAAAGTATTTTGCTGATTTTGTAACTCAAAAATTAATAGAATTGTTGAGGGACGTGGGTTCACTTAAACCAACATGTCGGTTCATAATAAGAACTGCATTGTTTCGTTTGCTCTTTGTTGCGGTTGTGTGTATCATTTTTCTTATAGCATCTCAAATAGCGTGGGTCCAAACCTGATCAATGATGGTTTTTAGAAAACTTTAAACATGTTTTAATTTAACAACCCTCCTATTAATGAAGTCTGTGTGAAGATTTTCAACTTTTAAGCTTGTTTTTCATTTTTAATTCTTTTAAAATATTTCTCTTTTATATTCGTGCATATTTCAGCGAAGATCCATGGTAAGGGGAGGGCAAAGAGACATCCCAATTTGCAAGTCGTGTGTCCATGTACACATAGATACAAGTAGGATAGTCAAATGGACAGATGCGCACGAATTATGATAATTTGGTTATAACAACCCATCTTGAACGAAAGATATTCACCCACTCATTGTCTTTATCCCCTGAATCCAGTTTGCTTAGGGGTCCATCTGTGCACCCTTTGTACATAAGTTTTGTTCTTATAATGTATTTTACTTAATTATCCCGTTGGACATCTCCCCTCGCCCCCCAATTCTCTTCCTCGTTATACTGAAAATAGCACAATAACCCTTGAACTAGACTGGAACCATTAATAGTTGCTGAGTTAAAGAGAAAGTTGTCACATTAAAGTTAAATGACAGTCTCTCGCTCAGAATGGAATTCTATTTGTTATTTATTTCGGTGTAGCGTTAGGGGACTTAAATGGATTCTCATTTTATTTTCTTCTTGCAAAGTACGATTACAAAATCAATAAATCATCTTCTGATTTCCTCCGGTGGAGTCCAGACAATGTAATTTCTCGGCAAAATCGTATTATTACCACTTCTGGCAATTTCTTTCGCAATAAACTCTCGGAACGAACTTTTGTGGTAAGCTACTTACTGCTAAGCTGCTTACATCAGGTCCGTTATGTGCATTCTACATTCTCTGGACGAAATAAGATATTATATCGATATTTGCCGCGGAGTGCAAGAAGCGTACCGAGTTGAGGGTTGGGGCTTGCAGATATTATTCATGCTTCGAGAACTTGTTTCCGGGATCAACTACTTTGATAACAAGGGGGAGGAGTGTTGAGTTACGAGCTGTACCGTTGAAGAAAACCTCTTTATCGCTTTCTAGCCAGCCACAGAAACTTGGTGTACAAACTCGGTTACCCAACAAACTACAATAGTAGATTGTTGGGTCACCGGTAGAGGGTACAAAACAACTCTTTGACAACTTGTGGCCTGTCCCGAAAGAAGAGATATTGGCCTGGCTTCCTTCTACAGTGTGTGGACTCTTCTCTCTTATAAAGTTTTCCTTTAAATAAATAGATATAGCTTGATAACAAACCTATAACATTTTATAAATTAAACATTTTTTACTCTTTTTGGATGGCCACCAGTTCCAGTTGAGATATTGCTGTGTTTCTGAGTTGTTAATTTTAATTAGAATATTGCTATTTTCTCCGGTTTTCCAGAGGACTTGGAAGATTAATAGATATAATGTGGTAGAAAATGAAATATTAGTTTGGACGATTCTGTATCTTCATCAATGGTACATGAACTACGTCTTCATTCTATAAAAGAGGAGTGGAGGAGATATCTGAGTCCCCTGTAGCTTGAAACGATACATCATCGTCTGTCCCTCTCTTCGAGAGGCGTGAGTTCGATTCTTTTAACGACTAAAGGAATTTCTAAAAGTTTCTTCAATGGGAGTTGTAATTATCAGATCTCAGGTGAAAGGAGGATGGTTTTCCTTGTGAGTTATTCTGGGATTTTCAACCCAGAATGGGTTTTAATGGTAGCCGGAAGTCTGCTACCATTAAAATAATAATTTAATTTTTTTTTCTTTCTTTCTCCAGCTGCATGTAGCTAATTGACACGATGAAAGAACTGAAGTCTTAAGTATGAATAATGGTGATTTTTCAAAAGAGACCTTGGGACGCTTCAGGAAGAACCCTGAGGAAATGAAAACAGCCTTAATGAGCTGATGAGGGACAGGACTGATACGGACAGTTGACGTTCATGGGGGACGAACTTAGTGCCGTCTGTTTCCCATATCCTTTCCTTTCCCCCTGCTAGACAGCTTCGTTGCTATGACAACGATCTCCGGATGCATTTTCTCTAGAGATGCTCTCATTATGTTGACCGAACCTCTTGGACAGTTTACGAGTTGCCTCGTTAGGGGTAAGTAGCTTTGTTTTCGCCGTAAATAGACTGACATGCCAACTGCTGTAGGAACAGATAAAAGAGTTCCTTTCGTTAGGCGGAAGAATACTTCATGTTCAGAGAAACAAAGCGTGGAGCATCGCCACGTAGAATTATAGTAGGGCCCTCGTGAATTAAGAAAAACTGTTGGTGACACATTTAATACCGATACAAATAACCGGATTATCCTCCATTCAGCCGGATTATCTTCCTACAGAATCAGCTGCTCTCTTGACCAGACGTACAAAGTGTTATTTATGCAAATTAATTCCTCATTGCATTTTCTATGAATAATGTATCTGACCTAATAAGATGTACAGTCATTTTGAGCGTTTTCACTCTTAACTTTCGCCTCCTCCTGTTTCACGCCCAGTTCCCTCGTCTTAACGTTCTTCTACAGTATTTCTCGCCAATCTCTTTTCTGTTTCAGATAAAGAGAAACCCATTTTTGTGTGAGGGTCGTTTCTGTTCCTTTGCTCGCACAAACCATTTAACAGCAAGATTGCTCCAAAGAAGAAAAAACAACAAAAAAGCAGTCAGAAATTCAGTGTTGCCACAGTGCTAAAGAAGTAGAGGACGTCAATAAATTCGTGAAGGTTAAAGAAGACTTTAAGAAATATTGTGATGCAATTTTTCCCCTTTTGTCCTTTTATTTCCGTTTTTCTAGCTTAAGTTTTTCGCCTTGACAGTTGTAATGACCCGGGAATGAAGGAGTGACACGAAACAGAGCGCCGAGAAGATAAAACCCATCAAAGAAACGTAATTGCCAAAAGAAAGGGGTGTTTAGGGGGTAAATATAACGGGGAAGCCTTCTTGTTCTGGTGAAAGCTTCGAAAGTACCTCTTAAAAAAGTAGAACGTAAGAAGAGAGGGGGTTTTTTTCACTCTCTCTCTAAAGTTTAGTTGAGAATTAATGGCGAGAGACACGAGCATCGACTACTAGCCTTCTTCCTTTGTACGAAGGGACTTCACCGATCGTTTACTCGAAGTCCAAACAAAGAGAAATCCAGGCTTCTTAACACACTAAAATGACTGCAATTAGTATACCGATTATTATTCTAGTACTAATGAGAATTCTCAACATGAGGCACCTTCGACTTCTTTTTTTCTTTTTATTCCTCACACCAATGCCATAATTCCTTACACATATCCCTTTTTCTATTTTTTAACAGAAATTTAAAAATTGTAGAGCGATATACAGTCGTGTTCTAGTAAGGACAGTGTGTTCGCAAACTTCTTTACAAAATTGAAACGTTATTATGTGAATTAGATACCCGCTACTAGCTAGAAACTACTTCCAAGTGATAGAGGATATCTTAAAGTTTTTATTCAGCGATCGGAAAATGTGCGCGTTGCAGTAGGCGGCAGCATAATCATGAAACTGCAACAGTGGCAGAATTTACTAAAAAAGTTCCATCCTCTTGGTTCTGTTGTTAACTGACAGCTTCTCTCCGAGCTGTAACTTCTGTGGTTTCATCCTCGGATGATAACATCACACTTTACATACCGTTAAACTCAAGATTGGTAAGTGGTATGAATCTTACAGGGCTTCGCGTAAAATTTCAATTACACCCTCACTCATTCACTTTTGTTCGGCCACCACTTTCGATTGGATAATTGCACAAACCTCTATAAAGAAGTTTGCGGACATCCTGTACTTACCAGTACACAGAAGACTACGTTGCACTACAGTTTTCCAGCGTCCATTATTCTGCGTATCTAATTGCCAACTTAGTAAAGCCTATATTTACACTGATTTGGCTATGCATTAGCAACGCCTATCTAATACCTCGTGGATCACTTTTTGCGTGCCCGTACATGTCTTTATACGGACTCAACAGGTGTTGAAGGATGTCCTGTGGTAGGGCTACCCATGCACAATGTGTCCAGTAATGCCCGCAGATTATCAGGTGGATGGTTATAGCATCAAATGTCCATGTCCAGCAGGTTCCAAACATGCTATGTTGGTTTGAGATCAGTAGGGTGAGTCGGCATTACGTGAGTAGACAGAGAATACATTGTCATGTTCATGAAACCAGTTAGTAACATACCTGGTCTTGTGGCAAGAGGCATTGTCTTGTTGATAGAACCGGGAGTTGTCAGGATACACTGCCATGCATCCAGCTGCCTCGCGTTGATTTCTCCAAATGTGGACACGCCAATCAGCATGATAGAGTTGGAAAAGGGATTCATCAGACCAGGCAACAGATTTCCGCATGTCAGTGGTCCAGTGTTGATGTTGACATGCTCATGGAAGGTGCAGTTTCTTGTGTCTCGCAGTAAGTATGGATACCCGTTACGACTGTCAGTTGCTATAACCTGTACGAGCTAATGGCCGTCGCATAGTCCAAGTGGATATTGCTCTTGCTATTGCGACGGTGTACTGGGTGGATAGCCAGGAACGATAGAGGCGTGACGCTATTCCACGTTCGAAGTAAGAAAGATCTCGACGCTGACACATTTTCCCTCGCAGACACTCAAAACGTCACGTGTACGAACTAAAGCCTTACATCAGCTGTTCCCGACTTTGAGCCTTCACCAGCGCCACAAACCAGTCCATACCTACAAGCGGGTGTTGCTTATGAAAAGCTAACTCAGTCGATACGTCCATCAATAAGACAGAAGTAATTTAGATATTAATAAAATCGTAAGAGAGAAGAGAGAACAATAAGAAAATAAATATTTTTATTATTAATATTAATGAAAACACCAAGATATTGACACCCAGTACGCTGTAATGAAGCACGGGCTTCTTTCAATGAATTACTACTTGAGTATCTGTTTTTTTCTCTTTACATGCAAACTGTTTACCCAATCAAAGCGTGTTCGTGGTAACCGAATACCACTAATCAGAATGCCCAGAGAACTTTCTCTACAGTATTTTCTAAGCAAACAGTTGATATATTGAACATTATTGACTGAACCCATCCTCCAGTTAAACAAAGTTCTCCTAATTTCCAGAGAAATAACAGGGGACCGCTATTTGGTATGCCTGGAATATTAACGCAGCGATAACCGAAAAGGATATCCGATGGTCCTCCCCATAGAGAACAAGATCCGTTTAAACAGATCGGTCATCATCTCATTCATCGGTTTCCATACGCCTCTTTGCATCTAAACCAAGCCCATTGAGAACCCATAAAAAAGTCTAAAGGCGAATCAAACTAACTGGATTATCCGGATGGTAAAAAACAAGATTAGAATTTTAACTAGAAGATAAGAAGCTACTTGGTCCATACAAGGAGTCTCTATTTGCTGTTGTCCATTGTCTGGACACAAAAATCTATTTGATTGGCTTAAAAGAGTTGTTTTCACTCACCTTTCTTCTGCATCGTCCAAAAGGGGGGGGGAATCGATGAACGCCTCGTAACATCATTTCTATGTCCATCTTAACTAAGACTTTCGGAACGCGGCGTTATTATCTTCATCTGGAATCGGAACATCCTAGTAACTATTCATGAAGCGGCTCGATGAGATAAATTTGCCTCCAAGTAGCTTTGTGCCAGCTTCGTCTATTGTGTCGTGCCTCTCCCGAAATTGTTTCGCGTGCAACAAGAGAGGACGGGCCCGATGGAGGGATCGCGAGAGTTATTTTAATTCCTGCCTCGATGCAATGTTATTGTAGGTAAATTGAAGTGGAGCTACTCCATACATCGCAGTCTTCTGGGCTTCGCCTTATCGGAGAAGCGCACAATGAGATATGTAAACAGTTTTTCCTTATATTTCGCATTGTCCTCTTCTATCTTCTTCCCTCAGGCTCCGGTGGTCCAAGATTGGAAGCAGCTCCGTCACTGAAGTGTGTAATTATGTGCTCTAACCCGTGTAACCTTGTCACTTCTGACAACCTGGTTACCATGGATACAGCATCCGGCGAGTTAGAAACGTGTTAGTGTTTCCCCATCATATGACCGGAGACTTTGACAGTCACACACGCGCTCGGTAAATGTGGGACGCGAAGGCGAGCCAATGTCGCTTCTTTTGACATTCCTATAAAGAATTTACAGAAAATAATGCGAATGTGAATCTGTCTGAGTTCCAGGAATGAATGGGAAACAAAGAAAGTTTGAAAAAGAAAGAGCGAATAGGACAAAAGACTTTGATTTTGTTATTGCTGTAAGCTTCGGACTGTTTCTTCTGATCGTGAAATGAAAAGGGATTTCTTTCGATGTTTTTAAAACTCCTTTGTGTACACTAGCGTTCAAAATATTTGTGCCAGTTGCCCTCCAATGAGTCACCGTTGCTAGTCTTCGGTGGAGATTGATTACCGGGCTTGGCGATGGGCGGCAACGTTTCTACAAGGGTCTAAAAGAATTCTCTTTTCTCCAGTGCTCTGCTGTTCCCAATCACATCGACGCAAGATAACTTTTTTTTCACCAGTCTTTAACCATCTCCATTAGCAGAGCAATTCGCATTGTGTAGTTGCGTCTGTCGCTTAAATATTCTTTCTCGGAAGGATTGCTGCCCCATTCCGTAGCAGGAGAGGCACTTCTAATTGCAGTGCAGCACGTGGGATAGAGGATACGTTGAACAATCGGTCAGGTAAAATAAAAAAGCCAAAATGACAGTGGGCTTTTGTAAGTGCTGTCGGGCGTGGCTGCTCAAGCAGGTGTACATTATTCATATCATGTTTGTGCGAATGACTTCATCGATGGCGTATGTGCTCTTTATTCGTGTACGCACACACTGCCTTCGCAGCTCGAGCATGTGGCTTTCCATTGCTTCATACTGGCTGTGTTTTAACTTTGGTGTTTTTGGAGACTGGAGGGAAGCGTGCTTTAAATCCAATAGAATCAAATTTGAGTATGATTATATCCACTGTGCTGCCTTCGCGGTAGTATAGTGGATATAATCAACTCAACTCTTTTTTTTTACTTCACGCCATGCGGAAAATAACTAAGTTCGAATCCTGTCAATAAGGAGAGGAATTTTTATGGATCTATGTCAAAACGTGGCCGAGTTAGTCGGTCTTAGGCGAGGATGGCAAGTTGTTGTTAGTTTTTAGGCGCATCATCGACCACATTGCTTCTCGTTTATTATGTTTATAAATTGTATGTGTTCTGGTGTTTGAACATAGTCCCCCTTGGAATCGATGCAATTTTTCCACCGATGCTGCAACGCATTGACTCCAGATGCGAAGAAAGTTTTTTTTTTTCCTTGGGCCTCCAGCAATACATCGACTGTTGCAATAACGCCACTGTCGGTGGGAAAATGGATGCCAGCCATCAAATTAAGAAATAGGTGAATGCCCGATGGTTTCTAGATCTCATGAATATGGGGAATGGGCAAATATTTGAAACCACACTCATGTAGTGCAGCCAGGGCAATGACAGACTTGTGAGCAGGTGCGTTATCCTGGTGGAACAAGACTACTTTGAATTTTCCTCGAAATTTGTCTCTGGTTTTTTCACGTAAATGCCTCACAAAGTCTGCGTAATTTTCCCCGGTGACTGTTTCGCGTTTCTGAAAGAAATCCACTATCAACCCTCCATTAGAATCTCATAAACTGATGCCATCACCTTTCCAGTAGAAGTAATCGACTTGGCTTTCTTTAGAGGAGGAGGAGAACTATGTTTTCATGGACTGCTACTTTGTCTCTGGCTGGAAAGTAAAGAACCCATCTCATCCATGGACACAACTTTGCAAGGAAATTTTCTGGATCTGCTTCCAAAGAACACCTTTTTCACAGTGAGTACATCCGTTATTGTGTGGCCCACATGTTCAGATGAGATGGCCAAGACGCTGACAACATACCAAACTGTCACACTTGATCATACATACTGTCGACAACTTCTGGAGTGACGGATGCTGCAGGTCTTCCACGGCATGGATCATCTTCCAGGCTCTCCCTTTTTATTTAAATTCCGCTGCCGACTTCTGTACCATAGAATAGAAAGGGACATCCTCACCCAATGTTGTAACCATATCCTCATAACTGCCCTTGGCTTCAGTCCTTTGTTTTTCTCCCAAATATTAGATGACTGCACAGTGACTGATTTTGTCCATCTTTCCTCATTACACAACTCTGTTGAATTTAGGACCTGTAATTATAAAAAGATGTTATTGAAACTAATTAAACTTGGTGGGTTACTTACTGCAAGTTACATTATACGTGAAGTACAGAAATTCTGAACCCTGTACCGCTACCCTTTCACATTTAGGCCACGAACTTTTCAAACGTCCCCTCCTCCGTACGTGAAGCCCTTAACGGTGGAAAAGAAGAATAAATTTTCACAATATTGATCTCAAATTCTGTTGGACCATCGCAGCGAGTAGTCTCGGTATTGTACTAAAAATAAACAGCACTTCTCGTACGACAAATGCGATGCGCTTTATTCAGAAATAGGTACCGCCCATTTTGGTGGTTATTGCCATCTCATCAACGCAGCCCTTGACAACTCGGCGATGACAAATTGCAAAACGAAAGGTTGCAATTGGTGTTTGAAATCGAAAAAATCTACATTTTATTTAATTGGCATTTCTACAACTGGAAAAATCACAAGACTGGAGTCATAAGAACAAGCAACGAGTTACGGGCCACGATGGTTCGCTCTGTCATTCAACCCCTCTCCCACTCCACCATCTATCAAAGCTAGAATACGGGAATGGACAAATGTAATTACATCCATCCCGCATCGCTAATTGATGTTATTGCAATGGAATATGCAAAAGTGATGAAGTTACGTGCCTCAGTACGTAATTAAGAACGGGTCCAAATCTAACATTCCTCTCAACGGAACGTGAGTCAATTGTCACGCAGCGCAAAGCATCGTGTTAGTTTACTCACATGCACGATTATGATGGCGAGTGCGGTAGAAATGCTCGAGATGTATCATAATTATTTGCACAACACTTTCCTCTCGCTAACCATCTAACGGATGTCACGATTTCAAACGTGGCAATATGTTCGCATGAGACAGGGCACGCAGCGGTCGACCATGTTGGCAATAAGCGGATATTTTAATCTATGCGCTGGTCCCTTTCTCAATTTAAACCCAAGAGAGGTCAACAAAGAATGCTGGTTCTAAACAAGCTGCTATGCTGTGGTTTCCAACCATATCATGTCTGCCATCTTAGTAGGATGTTGAGACAAATGTCATGGGCTCAGGATTGCCCAGTCATTTGGCCATCGTCCTCTCTTTAATGCTTTAATTTTCCTTCCCCAGTTTCTAAGAGAGATTCTCTTACTAAGTAGTCTTAATCCGAAAGAAATATAATTTCCAGAGTCCTGGGTCACGAAGAGGCCGAATATTCTAATTCGTCATATTATTTGCTTTTTAATAATTAAAAATTTCTATTTAAAGTTAATGCGACCTTACCCCCCCCCCCCAATCATGCAACATCTTTACGTTTTATCCGACTCTCCATCCTCCCTCGCTTGGTGAACAGCACCTTGTGTAATTTGTGAACAGGTCCTTATGAGCTTCTATTTCAGCCTTTAATGGTGTCTGTCTAAATAAGCAAACAAAAGGTAGATCGTTTTCCACTCTTCGCGAAATGAGCAGAAAAAAAAGAAGCTTCGTGTCATCTATCACGATACCTGCGTTAAAAATGGTTGTACGTGCGTGCCAAGTTACGTTGCATCACGTATTGTTCTCCACCATCACGTAGCTCACAATAAAAGCTGCTTCCCACATATCTCACGTTTGACAGCTAAGAGCCGGATAGTTGAGATAGCGTCAAAGAAATGTCAAAATGACATACAATGTGTCTTCTTCCATTGTAAGACACTTTACCTCTACACAGGGCACTGGAGAATATCGGCCAACCCCTCTACAAAATGTCGTTACTCTCTGTGTCCTTCATGAAAACTTCGACCGAACCCGGCATAATCGCTTTTATCTGGAACTTTTTACTCGCTGACTAAGGCAGAGAGGAAAAAGGGGGGAGAAAAGTTCGGAGTTGCAACTTTGAAAATGCGAAGCCATTAGAGGGATCAGGGCATGACTTTATGGCATTAGATGTGACATTAAGGAATGGTGGCGAACCCTCAGCCCAAGTTTAAATTGCCTTTAAGTTACATAGCTCTCGGTGTCTGTAACGGCTCCTTAAACACGAAGTGGTGCATGAACTTGAAAGCGATTTTGCGGTTTTAAAGACTCGAAACTTTCTTGAGCAATGTCCTTCGCAGTATCAAGGTCTATTTTTCATCGCGTGGTCTCAAAAGTGTAGGAGCAACCAGCAGTTGAAATTCAATTTCATGAACTATCTGCAATTCTCTTAGCTTGTTAAAAAGTTTTCTCTTAAATGCGCAAATCGCCTACAAATTGCTGCAATACGTAGATACAATAATAGCCCAAGTGTCTTTGTATCATCATTAAGATTGTTAAGGATTCATGGTCACAGGTCTGGCTAAATGTCACATAAAATATATATAAAACTTGCGCGTTAATTGTATTTAAATTTTAAACAATTTACAGGTCTTAGAAATGGGTTTTTGATGTGAAAACATCTTCGGCTGTACCTTCTAAATTTTTCCGATTGTAGTGAAACCAATTGGTAACGAAAATGCGAGACGGAAGTGACGTCACTTCCTAAATTATGATAATGATTCTAACTCAGTCACTAACGTTGATTCAGTAGAGTAAGTAGCGGGCGTGACATCGTTCATAACTTCGGTTCTAGCTGTTCGATTTTAAAAATTTAAACGGTTTTGAGTTTTGTAAAAGATATTTTCGCATAAAAAAAATCTTTCCTGCGTATAGGGTACACACGGGGTTTTTTTCTGTTGACTACAAATTAAACTTTTTTGAAAATAATTTTGTGCTGAATTCATTTTGTATATTAAGAGATAAGTGTTTCGTGCTTTTTTACTATTAGTAGATCAAAATAATGTAAGAAAGCAAGCTTATAAAGCATCAGGTTCCCTCCATCCCCCAAAAAAACACTTTCCACATCACTTGTCCATCCCTTCCAATAATTTATCTAGTTCTTCCTTGAATTGATAAACTTTGAATATGGGAAGGCGATTATTGTTTTATTATGTAAGTCAATGGTGAGATCATATTTGGAGAGTATTCTCTATAATTTCAAGAGTGGAAGATTTATGATTATAAAAATTAATCTATGAATAATTAACTAGTGAAGGGGTTAATGTCATTGCACCACGTTCTGTTCGTAGTGAACTTCCAAAGTAGATAATTGGCATCGCTTTAATTGTATCTCATATTGTGAATACCTTCATAACGAGTTGCCATGGTATTGCACTACCTCGAATAAGTAGCGCTTCACCAATGGAGAAGACTATTGTTACTTATTCTCGGATGATACTACCATCCAAGACGGCACCGGTTATAAATAAAATGGTATGGGGTAAAAAAACTATGTTATCCACATATCTGTCCCTTTTAGGAAAGTGATAGTAGGAAAGAAAGAAGAAATTCCGTCGAAAGACGAAAGGGGCTGTTACTCCTCAATCATAATCGTTGGTGTAGGGATATGATTCTTGCTTACCGTGCGAGAGGTCCCAGGTTCAAGTCCCAGACGAGCCCGCTGCGGTCTTTAGGAAGGTAAGCTATAACTGACCTTGCATCAAGCACACTGCACATCTTAAAAGCCTTAGAACAAAGACAGGAATTGACAGTTATACATCTTGACATCCATTCTGAATTTGATTCCACCTATATACCCAAACTCCTACATCCCTTAGAAAGCTACTTCAATTTTTGCGGCGATGTTCTCTGGTTCCTAGAATCTCTCCTATTCAAGAAGACCCTTGTGCTAAAGATCGGAACGTAGACCTTCGTGAGTCACATAACTTCCGGTGTTCCTCAAGGGGATCCTGTCTGGCGTTCTCTTCACGGCAATCGTGGTGCCGTTTGTGGCCAACAAATGCAATTGGATCACATATGCTGACGATGTCAAGCTTCTTACTAGGATATCGCCATTCGTCTATGCAGCCGAAACCACTCAGTGAATCAATAGAAAACTACAGGACATTGCTGAGTATCTTAGTTCAAATTAACCCCCTGAAATCGGCACAAATCATTGTTTCACTAAAGGGCAGCCCAACAATGTTGGAGCCTGTACTCAATGGCTCCTCAGTTCCAAGTGTTCAAAAGCACAAAGATCTGGGGGTGGTTTTCGACTCCAAGCTATCCTTCGACACTCACGTTAACCTCATACATTGGAGGCTGACTTCACTACGCTGGGTCGCCAAGCAACAGCTGCTCCACACCAACGACCCACACCTGGTAAAAAAGATGCATTGTACCAAACCTATACCCAACAGTACTATATGCTTCAAAGATATGGGCCTCGGCTGCCCAATCCAACCTTACCTTAAAAGGATGTTTGCCGCTGAATTCTGGCTGTTAAAGTGAGCCAACACCAAACTCCACCTCCCCCTCCCCCAGCTCCCAGAGCTACACAGTTAGCAGATGCCCTTCAATTGCGCAGGCTCCAATCCTACATCGGAGAAAGAAGGCTGCTATTCACAATCAAGATGGCCATCGATAAAATTACAGAGCCGAATTTCTGGGATCACCGCTCTTGGCGCATTCCTCTCCCTTATTTCCGGTCTTCAGCACAGCTGCTAGCAGACCACAACCGGATAGTACTTACCGACAGACTCCTTCCAAAGCAAATACTGCCCTCGCTGAAAGCGATGGACGGTGACCTCCAACAAGTTGCCAACAACAAAAGATACAGGAAGGGAATCCTCCTCGAACTGAAAATCCAGAACTGTGCTTTTGCCTTCCAATAATTTGAATGTACTGACTTGGTTGTCGTGCCGGAGTAGAAACAGAAAATTTATTTATTTTTATTCTGCTCTATTCTATATAACTGAATTTTCACGATTGCACACCAGGGCATCCACCCGCCCACCAAGGAGGGGCCAACAAGCCTTGAAATGGTGCTGTCTGGGTGGTGCCAAGAATAAATAACATTAATCTTCTTCAATGGTGAAGCGTTACTTATTCCAGGTAGTGCAATACCATGGCAACTTGCTGTGAAGGTATTTGCAATATGAGATACAATTAAAACGATGCCAATTATCTACTTCGGCAGTTCATTACGAACAAAATATGGTGCAATACCACTACGCATAGTCTTTCTTTACGTAAAATAATCACATGAATAATTTGCATATCCTGCGTACAATACACTATACATTTGTTAATTAGCAAAAATTAATAATTTCTTTCGAAAACCATTTTCCAGAGAAATCTGCAAATAAACCAAAATAAAACTCACCAAATCTTCTCCTAAAAATTATTTCAGCCATTACTGTTTGGTTTTCATTTGAAGGTTTATTTGTTCAGTAAGTTTCTTATTTTCTCGAGAAGGTTTCTTATATTCTCACTTCACGTAAGAATATAATCCACCACCTAATAGGCACGTAGATCTACTGGGATTAGCAGAAACTGGCTCCATCAATTATTAAACCCAAAGTCAGAAGAGGAGAACTGTTTCAGGAGAGGATCCAAGGGTACCGTTTCAATCACGCCATTAACTGGTGTATACAGTCGCCATCTTCGTATCCGTCACTTCTCTGAAGTGGAGGTAACATCTGGAGGAAATAATAAGACGTAAATCTTTCTGGCCTTAATGAATATATCCTGGAGAAAGTCATTTTTCCCTCCTCAAAATCTCATTAGAGTTAAGTGGAAAGGCGTTATCACAGACTTGTTCATAGATATGCGCATAAAAAGTATCACGATCTTCCTGACTGCCGTGACATGGCGGCTTTATTGCCTCGTGCCGGCAAACAGGACGTTGTTATTAGCTGGGTTTAATACATCTGCCATAAACCATCACACTTCCGTGTGCCTCCAAGCATACACACTCCCTCTGTCCATGTTCCATCTTCACTAATGCAATCCGAATTCTGCATACAAAGACTGAAACAGAAGCGTATACTGAAAGAAACTTGCAGTATATGCTTATTACATTATATATCGATTATACTGGGTTGAATCCGGATTAAAAAGTAATTTTAATCAAAATGAATTCGTCTGTACAATGCGTTTTTGCCGAATCATCTAGAAGGAATAAAAACAACATTGCGTGATTGCCCCGAATTTATTCAGTTTAATAATTTATGATATTCAAGAAGTGCTAACTAAAATCAAGAATAATTGTTCCATTGAGCTGGAAAAAGTGTTTTGCTCAAGAGCGAAGAGTCTTTTTTTCTTTTTGGTAAAACAAATGGCATTTTTCCAATTAAATTTAAGGTGACATTCACTCTACTCGTTCCAAGAAGGGAATAAAAAATCTCTTCGAAAATTACGGGTCTATGGGCATAATTAATTCAGTCGCGAAGATTTTAGAAGCAATTATGTACACGGTTTTTCATCCTTTATTATTGTTCAAGTTTATATGTGCATTAATAAGCGGCAGATGCAAAACGAAAGGACTTCTTTGGGGGGAAAATGATTGATTATAATGTTAGGGATTCTTTACTTTCTTGGTATTTTATCTTTATATCGACTAGTATTTTAAGGGTCGATGCCATTCGTCTGTCTCTATTCTTAGTTCGGGTTGTGGAACACCTTATTTTCTAAGGTGTGTGCAAGAAGGGAAGACAACAGCACTGCACTGTCACATCGAGAAGGCCGTCCTCGAAGTATGAGCGTATTGGTTGAAGACTTCTTGAAGAGATTTAAAAGTATCGTTATTGGTAGGATCCATTAAAGTTGTTGATACACGAGGGCAACTGCTTATCGCGTATAAATTTAATGGTCTTAATACCGTGGTTGGCAATCGTTCAAAACACAACAGGTTCCTTTGTATCTGTGGCGTTAAACCGTTAAAGGTAAACGTGGAAAGTTGTTGCTGCTTGCGTGTAGGCCCTGCTGCTAGAGCTGTAGGATAATGTTGGCGGTAGTCTTTACAGAAAGCCCTTCACTTAAATTCTGAAGTCACTAAATGAAAGTTGGAACTGGACGATAGAAAGATTCGTCGTTGTCTACATGGCACGGACCCATAATTTTCCGCCACATTTCAAACATCATGGCACTAGATCTAATGGATCCGCTTCCAACGAGAATTGTTAATAGATGGCTAAGAGATATCTGGCTGAGCTTTGAAAAGCCTGGCTGACAATTTTTCCGGATTTCACCCGAGCCATACCCTTTATCCCCTTTTATAATTGTGTTAGGAAACGTTATCCACTTTTATCGTTATCCCCTTTTATAATTGTGTTAGGAAAGAACTGATTTGTATATTGAGGAATAATCTTCATTAATAACTTTTGAATTCGCTCAGAAGTCAGAGAACAAGTCTGGGGAACAAGTGAGAGAACATATCTGGAGATATGTTAGGTTGAGTGTTAGAGAAAATCGTGGCTTCTACATTAGGGAGCACTATACTGTGCCAAGACGGAACCTGCTGATGACCCATCACTTGGTGAGTGGTGGAATTTGAAATTGCTGACACCAGGATTTTCTGGGCTGGGATTTCTTTGCTGACCCTCGGCTTGGCGAAGAGTTTGATAATAACCTTGCTGTTTTCGAACATTCAACTGTTGATGAAGAACACCTTATGATGCCCTCTGGACCCTTTCGGGATGGAATTTTTACTACTTTGTTAGCTGTCTCTTGTCATTTGTCTACCCGTTCTCAGGACTCAGCATTGCTTCAGCATTTCCACAGTCCAATTTTTATGGCTGCCTGCTATTGCACCCACACTCCCATTTCAACATAATATCTCTGCTGCCTAAAGAGAAACAAACACTCTTACTAACAGTTAAAATCCTTCCTTCCCCGTTGGATCACATTGTCATCGTTCTCTTCTGCCTCCAGACTGAGTGAAACTCACTGGTTCTCTCCCCTATTTGTGTTTCTGTCAGCACATATATTTGCTGACCTTTGACTTGAGAAGGGTGGAATCAAGGTCTCGGCAACGTCCCATCCTACAGCATGAAACTTTACTGTTGCTAACTCCAGGCTTCTGCTTGGGGGATCGTTGCTGACTTTAGGCTTTCATCTAAGATGCTCCTGCATAAGCCGCCTGACTCTACCAGTGATGGAATATGGCCAACATTTTCATCTTTACCATTGTTCTGTGTCCTCAATTTTCTGATTGAATAAGGTTTCCTATAGCTTCCTTGTCCTCGTGAGCAACACAGTTGGTAGAATGGCCGTTATCCCCACACTGAAAAAGACACGCAATTGACAGAATACACGAAATATGGCCTAAGTCGGCTTGGCGCAATATGGCCTAAGTCGCTGATGAGCCTAAAATTATACAACAACAACATCCAGCTCCCTCCTCTTCTATCAACTCTTTTCCATTCCAAAAGTTTAATTTCAGGATTACGCCTCACCTCGTACCTCAGTAGGGGTGAAGATACGTACCACGAGCTCAGTAAATCATGCACCATGTACAGGCATAATACAGATCAGCTCAATGTATCATAAAGTTGCTGATGCGCCAAAAATTTAACAAAAACTCAATAAGTAGTCCTCCTCCTCATTTCTGGTTCTCGTTCTAGGAAGCACCATTTCACGTTATCGTTGCCCAATGGTAGCTGTGAGTGGTCAGTAAGACAAAGGAATCGTACAACCCAACGTCACACATTACCAAATCACTAGCATGATATGCCTCGCATATTTGCTAACTCCACACGAGTAGCCTATAGCAGTGAGAGAAATCCCGGGAACTGCATTAAGAGGAGACATAGGCCACGATGCGCCATGACACGAGTCGTTATATGGAGAGTCTTTACTTACAGTAACTAACTGTCGTCTTTATCGAGTGCACCTTGTTGCAAACTTTACATTGATATCATCTGGAGGGCCGTGTTTCTGTTCCAGCAAGTTCACATACAAAATAAATATCCTGACAGAGTCTTTTAATGTTGAGGTGCTCCTCCAATGAACAAAAAAGTCCCCCAAAATGTCTCCAACCAGTGTGTCTTGGACGTGCTCGAACAGAGCACGTCCAAGACACACTGGTTGGAGACAGTGACCACCTTCTATAGCTGCTTCAGTCACTGATGTGGGACCATGCACAATATGGCACTCGTATTCTGTGAAGAGTTCATTCTGACGTGGATTCTTGTGCACCATATGGACACGTTGGAGAGATGTTTTTCAGCAAACAGATCGTGTTCTATAGCTTCATCATTCATTTATGTATTATGAAAGTAGCTTTTGAAATCCCATGAAAACTAACAGAGTTGCTGCAATTTTAATACTCAAATTGCTGTGACCAACCATTATATTTCTGTCTGTCCATTCTAAAGATGTTTGCTTAACTACGAACTACAGTTTTTTCTTCATTCAACTCGATATGGCAGATAATAAAACAATGGAAAAATTACATTTCTGACTCCAAATAGGCATGCAGAGCTACACGGGCTCTGCTGAGATAAGCGTGAAAGAAGTGAGCGGATGGACATTATATCGGTCGCAGTGCTTTTATGGGTCCAGCAGATGTTCTTCAGAGAATCGCTAGGAAAGTTTATTGCTCGTGAAAGACATTGCTTCGAACGAAGTGCGACTGAGGGTGCTATGTTAGTCACTGTCCAGTGATCAGCAGAGGATTCTGGTCATTGAAACATCCTAAAATATAGATATATATACAGACCAAAAACGAGTGGGAAATAAATTCCAGAATTCTTTGTCTATTTGCTATATCTAAAACAGAGTTTTGGGGGAGGAGAAAACAAGTGTTTCTTTCGAAAAGCTCATTAAGAATTCCAGTTAGCTATCTTTACTTAAAACTCAATAAATTTTCCATTTATCGCAAAACGAAAATTGTTCTGTAATTATCTCCGATGCATTCCATGACAACATTTCGCGGTTGGTTGGCCTCATAAGCTTGCTTCCTCTATTGACAGTAAAAAGATAAAGTAAAGGGGCCCCCTATCTCTGCTAGACAGGCGATGTTCTCACACAAAGGTACAAATATTTCTGTAAGAAAGCTGGGGTCCACTTGTCTAGTAATTAAATATCAAATTAAAAGGTTTTCGATTAGAGGGATGTGGAGAAAGAGAGACGGGGAAAGGGGAGGTATGGAGAGGGTAAAATGAAGAAGCCAGGGGATAAGTTTAATTAAAAGCATAAAAGAAAGATAATTAAAGAGGAAATATGAGAATCTAGGCCTTATTATGGAGTTGGTAGATACCATAATTGCCCACATAATATCGCTGTCCATGTCTGCAGTAGATAATGATTTCAGCGTGTGCACTATTCCCCCAAGGGAGAAACCAGATACCTGTCATTGTGGCAAACGGAGGCTGAAGAGCAGTTACTATGGAGATGGTTGCTAGGATCTCCATTCAGAATAGGATCTTCACTTATGGATGAAAATGAAAGCCTTCCCCCCCCACCTGACGAATTAATGGAGTTAATTGCGCTTCGCAAAAACCCTTCTTTGTAAGAGCCTGGGTGCGAGATTAGATACCCTCGCACTAAGACCCTTTTGGACTTGTATAATTGATTGGAATTTATAGAAATCTTTATAATTTTGGATTGTCTTTTGCATAATCTAATGGTTTTAGTCACTGGCTCGTCCAATCTGACCAGAAATCTTTGGAACCGAAAAGATTTTTAATGGAATGAAAATTTGGAATTGTTTTTAGTTCGATTATTTGCACGTATAAAATATTTACTGTTCATAAATCGCCAGAAATAGTGAACTTAATTCGCCAGCAACCAAAATAGTGACATCATTATTTGTTGGAGACACTTTAAAATTAGTTTTATTAACTTTAACGTTAATTACTAATAAATCTAAAAGCCTGGAGAATCCATTCAAAATGGCGCTCTGCCCAGCATAGTACAAAATACTTTGGAGTAATAAAAATGCATTACCTGCCAATAGCGACATCTTACGGTGAGCCGTAAAGTAAGAAAAATTGTCTCCCCCCCCCCATCTCCGAGCCCCAATTTCTGTGCAGCTGCAGCAGCAACACCCTTGCCTATCAGAAAGCTTTCTGAGGTAATTAATCTGCCTTCTATACTCAACTAAAAATGTAACTTCTGATATATATCTCGATGGCATGTGTGCAATTCCTTAGACGTGGCGTGCCACTCTTGGAGGTGGTAATTCATGCGCCACAGTCCTCTCGAGACAGACCGTGTTTATGGATCCGAGCGGTATAAATATTCGGTAGGCGGGTGGAGTCTTATTAATGTAAAATATTCATTAACTAGCGAAGGAAAAATGTATTTGAGATAAAAAATAACTTAGTGCGTATTTGCTCGGTGGACAGGTTTCTTTATGGCGTTTCACCACGCGAACAACACAATATCTTTAAAACATGTCTCTTCTTTTATCATCGAGGCCAAGTACCACAAGTGCTCATACTCCTGTCGCCTGTTTTTTGGTTTAAGCAAGATTAAGAACGGAAATATTTAACTTTGCCAGTTTTTCTCTCTTTTCTTCGTCTTATTTTTGTTCATGCGCTAACAGGTCATCATTCACGCAACCCATTTGTTGAACTAAAGGACTTCCCTTTTACGTGGAAGGAGGGGGGATGGCTTTTATGAGATCGTTTTGCATTTAGATGTTTGCAAAGGCTGTCAGAATTCGTTGTTAACTTTAGGAAAGATTGATCTCTCTCTCTCTGCACCCCCAACTCGATAAATCCATATTCTATCTTCCGTATGATTATCAATGACCAGTGAAATATTACGCGGTTATTGCATCATCCATTGTTTGTAAAAGAGAGACACCTACCGGACCTCAACATATGACGTCACAAGTTAAGTTAAATGTTTATTAATACGAAAGTTTTGTATCGTTTTAAATTTTACTGTTTGTTAATGTTATGTACGCGGTTTTGGTGGAATTTATTCTGAGCTCTGCGTTCAGATGTTTGTATTTGTACATTGGCCATTTTGTTGATTTTGTAGATCAGAGATCGATCGATCGTCAGAGGTCATAAATTTGGTTTCCATCAGCGGACAGGGTAGCAGTCGTCCTTGTAGAAATCCGATGATTAACAGGTAAGGGTCATTAAGGCGTACAATTAATTTAGGGCCGGATAAAGTCTGGGCAATACTGGTTTAATATACTTAACAAGCCACGTGTTTATTAAGCTACAAAAAATGTATTTTTTCCTCAAATGCGACTCCCACTTTGATAGACACTAAGAACACGTTCTGTGGTTTAATATCTGCCCTTTATTCGTGAGGAAACCATTTAATTACCCTGCTCTTAATTGAAAGTTACATATTTTTCCTTTCATGCTGGACAGGACAGAAACCAATTCCTCCTCAACTGACAAACTGCCGGGTGTCGTGATAACCAGCCATTACTCACTCCATCCGAAAGAATATCTGCTTCCTACTAGCGCCAGCAGCATCTGATTTTCTCGGAAACTGCTGCAAAACCAAATATACTATAAATTATTATTTTAATAAACCATCCCAAGGGTATAATAAGTGTGTGTTCAGTTGGGAACTTTCAGGTATTATAAAAAAAAAACCGGCAGAAATGTATTCAGTAGATTGAAATGTGTGATAATACCATTCTTTTGTCTCGAAAACCCAGAGGAAACTTCTTTCGCACGTGCCTAGTGTACTTGTAAATGACTGTGTGTCATGTTCTCTCGTGAGCGAGCGAAAGCCAAGGCAATTATATTACAAGAAGATGGATGGAATCTGCGTTTAGATATCTCGGCAGACATTTGGACACAAATATTGCGAAAGTGGTACCGAGAAGACATATTAACTCAGACCACGATATACTGGAGGGACATGTTTCCACTTTTCTGTCACTCATTACCATATGAATTGTAGCGGGAAATGAATAGGAGGGGATAGAGAAAAACTTCTGTATATTGAAGAGGAAATAAGTCAGGAAACACGCAGTGCAGATAGATGGAAGCATTTTCTTTCTTTCTTTCTTTATCAGGGTATTAGAATTTTGCTGAGGGAAAGAGTAACTTGGAAATTTCTTCTTCCATCGACTTGTTAAAAGGGATCTTCACAACGCTTATTAGGGGAGAGAAGACGGTCTTGTTATTATTCCAATGTATTCCTGAAAGTTTTCTTATGGACGATGTAATATTTATTCGTAAGGTGGGTTTGATTTATTGAATGAATGAAGAGTACCTTCTTAAGATTATGAGAACCTTGGTGGGCGACTTTATAATATATATGTGCAGCTAGTAATCTTCTCTTTGAGAAGTAAAGTACTCTTTGGAGGAGCACATCCGCACTATAAACTGCTTAAGATTGTTTCTAATCTTCCCACGAATATTTTCTTAGAATGAAATCCGTCGAAATGGATCTGTTATTCTCGTGCAACTATCTCTCCCCTTGAACGCTGTCCTAGTCACTGAGGTAGAGTCATTAGCATCCCGTAGCAGATAAAGATCGGAATGTAGAAACTTACGAGGAAGCCAAAACAGGAGCAAGTATTTTGTGTTCTTGCACCTTCCGATGCCATATTAAGGGGCGGCATTTCTAATTTGTCAAGCTGCCTGACACATCGACATTTCTCCACATAACACCACCACTGTCGTTCCCATGTTGTCATCACAGCACTTGGTCACCATCCATCTTCCAGCCCGCTCCTTTTTTTCATCCCCTCGGTTTACGAAGTCGGTCCACCAACGAGAGGGGTGCGTACAAAATGAACGTGGCACTAATCTGTTACTGATTTTAGTCCTACAACAGAAAGCATTTCTCGCGTTCGAAGCGAGCATAGTGGAACACGTGCCGTCATTGTGAATAAGCTGGGGGAGCCAGGGGAAGGAGATAACTCGCGGTAGCATGTGGAAAAAAGCAGAAGCGCAGTGACTTCCCCCTCTGCTAGAGCTGCGCCTCCATGGTCGACAACTGGACTCGTTCACGATGCAAAATATTAACGAAATTTCGTTCTTCGTTTTATCAATAATAAAACAATAGACGCTCGACTAACAGGTGGCACCCTCTGTGTATCAGAAATTCAATATTCAGAGATGCCCGTGGGGATTTGATATCCTGCTTTTCCCGACTGAACACTAGCCTCTACCAGTTCTTTGACTGTTGGCACATGAGCGGGATAGGAGACTAGACCACTTTTTCTTGGTTGCATGATACAGTAAAAAAGGTCCTTTTTTGGAGTTGGGCGAATTGGTCTGACTGTAACTCAGTCGAGTTTCTCTGAAAAGACCCATTTTTTTCCGAAAGTCATGTCGAATGAATTATTGTTTAAGACTGGCAGTAGAATATTATCTTACAAAGATCAGAACTGACAGGTGAGAAACAGGATATCAAGTTCAGGATCTTAGGACTTACCTTTGATAATAATTCACAGGTCGCTGTTCAGGTCCTGCAGCAGTCGGCGATACATTTGTCTTCAGTGAATTTTAGGCAAGTTATGTCAGAGTTCTGTAATTGCACGAGTAGCTTCACCGGAAGGAATTTCTTGGTGGATTTAGGTATCAGTTCTGGATCAGCAATTAGGAGATAAAATAAATGAGAGAAGTTTTCTCTGAGAATATCTAAACTTCTGGACAAGTATCTCTTGTTATCATTCCAAAGTTATTCTCTTTGGTCAGAGGTTCTTTAGAGATTTCACTTAATGGAGAGTACGAGTAACATTCTCCACCATCATCAATATTATTATCATGACTGTTCTTATCCAATTCGGATAAAAAACCGGATTCTGTAAACTTTTTCTTCAGTGTTCTAGTTCTCTTTAGTTTCTTTAGTGTTCTCTTCACTCCCACCCGATATCCCGAGATTGCATCTGCAAAGATTCGTGGATCATTTTTGTGATCTTTAGTATCACATCATCTACATCCTTCCCCGCATTATACAATGGTACAATCCACAATTTTCTCAATTGCAACATTTTGCTTTTCACAATGCACGTCTATATCATCATGACCTCCATTTCCACAAGAGTTTTTCTACCCCTTTTTATGTTGGAGGACTAACTGCTACCGTGCAACGGTTAAAACGTTGCGTGGTGACATTTCCATTTTAATCCTGACTTTCTCCAAACACCTGTGTACGTTCATCAAAAAATTCTCTGGCTGTAATTACTTTCCCATATTTGCTAAGCCCTTTGATTAAATCCTCATTTGGCATTTGGAGAGTACATCGCTCTGCGATTACACGTTTCCCAATAAACAAAGATGGCTAATTTTATTATTTAAACAAAACTGAACGGGAAGGTTGATATTTATAATTGGGAGGGATGGAGTATCGGCCCTTTTATCTTTTCAGTTCCTACCACATCTGTGAAGTTGTCAATAAAAGCATCATCATTGAAATAAGAGAATGGGTAAAAAGACAAAAATAAGTTTGAAATAAGTTAGATTCGCTCTCAAGAAAAAAACCATAGTCCCACTGACTGCCTAAAAGTTTTTATGTTGGTTTTTATTTCATCATCTTCAAAAATAACGTTTATCCAACTTTAAAAGGAGAGTGGATTGATGTTTACAAATATCGTTTTCATAAAAGGCAAACTCAAATGAAGTTATTTTGTAGTAAAATAAGATGAATTCAAAGAATACTTGCATGTTTGTGAGTTCCACACACTACAAATAATAAATTCTGCTCACTTCTGTTTCCTCTGGATTAGGAGTTGTCTTAGTTTTGTTTCAAGAACGAAACATTTTTAAAAGTCTAAAGTTTCTTGGAAATAAGATGGATTTTTCTCCACATTTCTGTTGAGCTCATTTTTCTTAATGGAATAGAGAATTCCTTTTTGTATTATAACCCCGAAAAAAGCTGGGAGGTATGGTTAACAGTTCAACTAACTTTCTGACCCAACATAAGCGGTATCTTTTATCTCCCAGGAACTAAACAGACACGAACGTGCATCTTTTGTAGAAAAGGATGTTCAAAGGAGAATATAAGCATCATAAATGAACGAAATGTAATTTCTCTTTTGATAAAACAAATTTTATCCTCTTTTGTGAAGAATAAAAACACCACTATATTTATTTCATGGCTGAATTTGTCATTCGTTTCGTAGGGGTGTTGTTAAAAAGAAATACTGCTTATGAGCTGTGAATGCGGTGCAATTATTTGAGTGAACTGAACGCCTGCTTTGTACAAAATTCCAACTCTGAAAACAGCTGCGAAAGTCAGCAGCTGTGACGTCACAACCGTCCCTTCGAGTTCAAGTTTCCATCTCCTCATCGCTTACTAAATTAAAGACCTTAATAAAGTGTAACATTGCCTTAATTATCCCCTGCAGCTAATTAACCGAGCAAAGTTAAAAATGGGGCGCAAACCACCGATTCGAAAACTTCTTAAGAAGTTCTCCTTACTTTCTCGAACGGTAGTTATTCACGCCACGCGCTCCGTGTGTGTGTGTCCATCATTTTTCCCAGAACGCAAGGAGAACCATAGCCTGCCCCCCTTCCTCCACCCCCTACACACACACACAGTAATACGGCTTCCAATTATTCCGGAGTCGTCTTAGTAGCATGCGAACATCCGCTCTCTCTCCCTTCGCTGTACAGCTGATTGTTCATGAAGTCACCTCACACCGAGGGCCGGCAACGATGATGGACTAGCTGCGGTACTTTAACACCTCGCGTCACGTCCATTCTTGTTTAGCCAACCCCTTGATGAAAGCACCGGGTTACTTCGTTTGCAGCCTCCATCGAGGGTGGTGGGGGAAGATAACTGAGGACTCGTTTATGAACAGGACATTTTTCCTGGAGTGGGATGTTCCCTTTAGAAATTTCTCCCTCTCATCTCTAGCATAAAGGAGTCTCCAGCTAGTTTTCTGCAGCGCGTCCAACATATTTAGCAGTAATGGATGACGTGACCTTTTTTTTTATATACAGAGGGAGGGGGGTTGTATACAATACATTCTTTGCTCAGATCTCGTGTTTGAATTTCACTTTGCTGAGCCCCTTCATATTTAAGAGACAGAAAAATATCTTAAGATGATTGATTAGAGAAATGGTAGAAGTAGATTCAGAAGTTATACAGAAAGAAGTCTGCATCCTTGCTGGTTGTCGATATGTCTGTGATCAGCTGCCTTCTTCTTCAACAGGAAACAAAAAGAACAAGTCCATTAACTTTTCACGCAGTGTAGTTATTTTAGGAAACTTTTTATCCACGTAGTAATGTGCGCTACAAGGGGTGGGGAGGTGAAAATGCTGATATAATACTGTTTGCGAGCAGCGATGCCATTTCCCCGCAAGTAATTAGTGCGTGCAGACAGAGGGTGGTGTCACGACTTATTTGAGAATTTATCCTTCCCGGACTGCTGATATCTGCGCACATAATTCCAGCATTCGTTGCGCATATTGCGAGTGACACGTTGCCGTCGATTATTGCTCGGAGAGAGCCACCTACTAAGCTAAATTCATCGTCCGCCTCTCCTCCGTATGGAGATGTCAATATTGCAGTCGCAGCGTTCGCGTAACCTCCAGACGTCTCAAAGAGACCGCCAAATTTGTGGTTTATGCGGGATGATATGAAGCACATGTTTCCGACGCCAGAGTGGGGAAGGCACGAGAGGGGGCCCGTGGAATGCGCAAATGAAAAAGGGAGGACCCGCTCCTCGTCCTAGCATCCGTCACGCAGTTAACACTTGGCTCGGCATCTCCCTGAAATATTTATATCTGTTCTGTCCACCCTGCAATTACAAGTCTCGCGAGTATTGAAGGCACCCAACACCCGGTCCCGGAGAAGATGAAAGATGCTCGTTGTGCAATACATCGCAACCGTATAAACTAAAGATCCACCTGAATAGAATGATAATCTCTCTCTCTCTCTCTCTCTCTCTCTCTCTCTCTCTCTCTCTCTCTCTCTCTCTCTCTCTCTCTCTCTCTCTCTCTCTCTCACACACACACACACACACACACACACACACACACACACACACACACACACACACACGCAATCTCATTTTCTTTGTCTCGCTTTCTGCCCCTTTCTGTTTCTTCTTTCTCTTGTTTCTCTCTTCATATTTCTCTTTGTATTTCCCTCTTTGTTTTTTTTTTTTTTTTTTATTTGTCTACGCAATTATTTTTTCCTTTTCTTTATTTTTTCTTTTCCATCATTCTCCCATCTTCCATCTACGTTTTTTCCTCTCTCTTTGTCTCCTTTTATTTTTCTCCATTTCCATTTCCTTTCCTGTTTTGTTTTTGCCTCTCTCTATTTTGCTCTGTTTCTCTAATTTTCTCCTCTCTTTCTCCTAGTTCTCTTTTTGTTTCTTTATTTTTCTTTATTTCTCTCCGTGTTTCTTTATTTTCCTTTATTTCTCTCCGTGTTTCTTCTCAGTTTCTCTCTCTCCCTTTATTTTGCTCTGTTTCTCTTTCTGTTTCTCTCTTTCTCCTATTTCGCCCTATGTTTCCCCCCCCTCTCTCTCTCTAACACACTTTCTTCTGCTTCTCTTTTCCTCCTGTTTCGCTCTTCTTCTCCCCTCTCTCTTTTTCTCTCTATTTTGCTCTACTTCCCCTATTTCTCTTTTTTGATTCTTCTATTTCTCTTTTTTTTCTCTATTTCTCTCTTACCCCTTTATTTTGCTCTTTCTCCTCTCTTTCTGCTTTTCTTTTTCTCCCGTTTCCCTCTGTTTCTTCACTCTCCCTCTCTTTCCTACTTCTTTCTTTCGATTTAGATTTTTTCTTTTGTGTCTCTTTCTGGTTTTATTTCTCTTCTTTCCTTCATCTGAGCGTCATTTCTCTCTCTCTCTCTCTCTCTCTCTCTAATTTTCTGTATCGTTTTGTTTATATTTTTTCATCTTTTCTTTCAATTTCTCTCTCTATCTCTGTCTGTCCTTTTTACTATCTCATTTTTGTTCTCTCTCTCTCTCTCTCTCTCTCTCTCTCTCGGAATTGAGCTGTTCTGCCGAAGTGTAGAATATTTACAGTTCAATCCTAAGATTAAACTAAATCTTTGTCTATCGTATTCTTCAGGACGAATTACAAAGATTACAGTGCTGGGCAATATCCTGATTTTCCACTTAACTCTCACTGTTATCACGGTAGAAGATGCACTGTAAAATGAGAAATGTGTATCCGGCAGGTGTAAATGAAGTAATAAATTCTACCATCCCTCATTTACCCTAAACAACGATTTTTTATTAGCAAAATAACGTGTGTGTGGTTAATGATGACAGCCATAAACTTAAACGATGTTCTTTCTTTATTACCAACTCAATGTTCCCTACCAAAGAAAAGGAGCCCTCTGAAGACAAACATATTTCTTGCAATAAGAATGCGTGCAAAGCACCTTCGCTAACATCTTCACACAAACTGGTAAATATCACGATGAGAATGAAGTCATCTGACATCTTTAGTCCCCATTGTTTTCTTCTCTCTATCCTAACGAAAACAATAGGTCTTAAATTGATTCTTTTAGCGCGGCCAGACAAAGTTCGTTGGTGAACTTTATGAACAGTTTCTTGCAGACGCTGAAGAATAGAACAAACGACGTAGAAGTGACAAGAGTGGGGGAATTTCATGGCTCCCAGAACCTCCTCTCATCCTTGAAGCGAAGAAGGAAGAGAGAGAGAGAGAGAGAGAGAGAGAGAGAGAGAGAGAGAGAGACTTAAATTGGTTCATTACAGGCCGCGTGAACGCAGTCAAGTGAACGCTACAGGGGATCCAACGGAGCTAATAATAGTCTCCGTCCACTTGTAGTGCGAGCGACATGAAATTGTGAAGATGGAAACACGGGCAACTACGAACTCCTAAAAGCTCTCTAAATTAGCAGCCACGCCAGAAGACGCACGATGGCAACAAAAAATATAATTTAAATGAGCCATTTCTAATGGCCCTCTTGATAGAAACGCGCTTGTGTTTAAATATATTGCGCGTTCCAACCCCGGCCGAGCAACGCTGGGAAATGTTGCCGCCTCTCGTAAAAATATTTAACACCTACTCCGGCGCTTCCGGAAATATCCTGCGGAGCGCAGGAAGTGAACCAGCGGGTGCCCGGATGTAACTTCAGCACCATTTCACTGGGATAAATGGTAATGCGATCTACAGTTTTAACCTTCTTCTAAAAAGGTACCATCTTGGACTGCTTATGCGGCAAGGTTCTTGCATTTGAGGACTTTGTGTATTTTAAGTTTACTTTAAGCGCCTCAACCCAGTTCTTGCCTTTCTTGAGGCATTTTATAAGTTGAACCTCTTGTTTGAGTGATGTTCAAATTTTTATTGTTGGAACTTCGTCGTGATTTCGCTTATGATCGAATGATTTCATTACATAATCGATAGATAAAAATTGCTGAAGCTTCTGCCAAATGGGTTCCTGATTGCTGACCAAAAGCGACACGTGTCCAGTCTTCAACTTGACATTTTTCACCATTTTGTTCAGTGTGAAAGATTTTGTTAGCGCAAATTATGCCTGTGGATGAAACGTGGTTGTTTCTTTATGATCCAGAGAATAAAGAACATTCTAAGGAGTGCAAGCACATTGACTGCCCCCCTTCCAAAGAAGCTCCACACCCAGAAGTCTGCTTGAAACCTCATGATGGGATTTTGTTTATTGACTACCTGGGAAAGGGCGAAACAATAATTGCTGAGCATTATTCAACCCTTTTGGACAAACTGAAGGAGGAATTGAAGGCCGAAAGTAGGGGAAGCTCACTGTAGGAGTGCTGTGTTTACAAGACAACGCTTCGACACACATAGCACACAAAATACATTCAAATTTGCTAAATTAGGCGTCCGGCTTCTTTTAGTCCCCATATTGGCCGGATCTTGCACTCTTGGGCTACTACCCCCCCCCCCAGATAAAAAAAAAAAAAACATCTCACACATTCATTCCGTCTAACGTTTGTTCAGTTCTTCCTTGAATTTATTTAGGCTATCAACTTGCACAACGAGATGGAAGTTTTTTCCAGCAAACAACTACCCACTGCCTAAAGACAAATTTCTGCACATCTATTCTACAACTCTTTCCGCAATTTGAAACTGTGCCCCCTCAGGTTCGTAATCTGAACAAGTGGAAGAATCCCATCACAACTGAGCCTGCTCAACCCATTCAAACGCTTTGTACACCTCAATCAGATCGCCTCGCAGGTGCCTAGTTTCCAGCCGCTGCAATTTGCAAAACTTAAGTCTTTCTTGGTAAGAGGACCCCTTCATTCCCCTCACCAATCTTGTTGCCCTTCGCTGTACACGCTCAAGTAAATCTACATCCTTCCTAAAATGAGGCCTCCAGACCTGTACGCAGTACTCAACGCGTGGCCTGACCATTGCCTTATACAGAGGGATAATCACCTCCTTTTCCCTGCTATCAAAATTCCTATATACCATTGACAACACCCCATGACCTGCTCTTGCAGCCTGTCTGCATTGCTCAGAAAACTTCATATCTGACTGCACAATTACTCCCAGGTCTTTTTCATTTTCTACCACCTTAAGCGTAGTACCACACAGTTGGTACGTTCCTCTTGGGATACTTCTACCCACATGCAGTACTTTGCATTTGTCAATGTTAAACTTCAGTTGCCACTTCTCAGCCCATCTGCCCAACCTTTCTAGATCCTCCTGCAGGAGCACACTGCCATTACTGTCATTAACAACCATGCCAACCTTTGTGTCATCTTCAAACTTCGACATTAGTCCAAGAAGAGCACCGACCATTGATTACCACCCTCTGCCTTCTCCCACTGAACCACGCTCTCATCCATTGCAGCAACTTACCCTTAATACCATTCTGCTCCAATTTGTACAGTTGTCTTCCATGCGCAACAATATCAAAAGTATCAAAGTATTCCTCTAGGTGGCTAGAAGAATTTGAATCTTTATTGTCCGTTTTTTATGGTACTGTACGAGTAGACCTAGAAATATCTAAACGCATACAGTCAATAGAGTGGCCATGGATTTTCAAACTCATGGCGACTCTAGAGGCAAAACCTGAAGTTAAACTTAACATTTGATTGTATATATCAACCACTAAAATTGAAGTTAATTGTTTTGGATTGCTAATTCGAAGATTATATAAATTTTAAAATAAAAATAAATGAGTAAAAATATGTACAGTTCTTTTTCTATTAGGGTGTATTATTTCTGATTCCTGGAAATTAAGAATTCGTGATTATAAACCAAGAGCTGATTTCCTGGTCCCTTCTGTTTCGCCGCTTTCTTCTTTCCTTCCTTGATTATCATGTCCTTTATGCTAGCAATATCAAAAGATGCCGAATTATATCTACCACCAAATCTATCCACCATAAAGGCTCGTTTCCCTAACTGGTCGAAGACGGGTAGTGGCAAGTGCACGTGCGAATGAGGTTGGCTGCAACAAGGAAAAGATGGAAATCCATACATTATTATGAATGTGAGTGAGGAAGGCAAAAGAGATCACATTTCTGATGGAAATTCGCAGCCATGTAGCTCGCCAGGAACATCGCGCACAAAATAAGTAATGCGTTGTAAACAAGACGGTACGAAGAGAAAAATGAAATAACGCGGAGTTTTTATGAAGCCAGCTCCTCGACAACATATGAAGATATTCTATTAACGTCTTGTTTATAGAACGCCAACAAGTCGGACCAACCCCCGTGACTGCATTAGAATTTCAAACGACCCGAAGGATGGTTTTGGCGATGCCGAAGCCTCTCAGCGTAATTTTGTTTACCAGGATAAGGGGAAAGCGAGAAATGTGAGTCACCCTCCTGTTTCCAGCGGAAGGGCGCGTGCTACGGAGAAATCCATTTGACTGGAGGTTCGGTCACACTCCCAGAACTCGAGTTCGAGTGTTAGAATTGGGTCTGCATGTGGACATACTTTGGGTCTTATGTAAGGAGGTCCTCTACACGTTATAGTTCAACTCCTCTATGGTTCTCGATGATGATATACAAAACTCTGTACAATGGCCGGAGAAATTCTTCTCTATATTTCCCATCCCCTCCTAACGTACTTTCAAAAGACCATTTGCAGCTCTGGATATAGACATACGCCTTGGCTTCAGTCCATGCTACGAGGGGGCCAAGCTGTTCTCCATAGTGAGGATAAAAATCTATAAAAATATACTCTTGGGTCTTCTCACATGTTTTGGCTTATGTCTTCATGTCTAAATCCGGCCCCGCCTATTCGAGAGCTATTTTTACCCACTGCTACTTCCAAAAAGCACAAAGCATCGTAGGATTATCATCAACTCATCCAGTGACTGTACTCATCCTGCGTACAGAAATGTAAAAACACGACACTTCATTCTCAGAATCGTGGAAGAGTTCTCGATGAAATTCACACCCAATTTTAAGGTTTTATGCTCTCCTGGTCTCCAGGAACACGAATCTCTTAGAAGCAAGTTTTACGACACTCCATGTATGCTAATTTGGAAATTCAGTCACCATTCGCCAGTGTAAAATCGAAAATGCCCATTTTGTAGTAATCCAGATAGATGTTTATCTCCTTTAATAGTTTTCTGCTGCTCTTTGTGGTTATTTGAAATAAGTTCCCTGGCAGCTAAGGCCAGGAGACGCATTGGCATATCTTGTGTGTAAATTCTGTACATTTTCTACTGTGAATCTCCCTATTTTTGGGAGACCAGCTATCTCGACCATGGCATGAAAAAAGTATTAATCAACTTTCAAAAACCTCCTTGAAGCCATCTTTAAAGATGGCTTTAAGCCGGTCTCCAAAGATGGCCTTAAGGGGTCTCCCAGTATGGCTTTAAGGTTCTTTTTGAAAGTTGATTAATATAAGGTTGACATGATGTTTTAGGACAATGTTGTGCATATTGTATTCAAGTTATAGAAAATTTAGGAGTTGAGACTTAAAAAACAACTTATTAAAAAAAGTATTTCTCAACTTCTTTTCCAGCGATGGATATCGATGATGCGTCGTTGGGCACAACTAGTTATTTGAACCCGAACTGATGACACCTTTTAGGGCACAGAGCTTTCATCATGTTGTAAGATAAGAATAGATGTGCTAGATTCTGATGCTTGTCTGTTTTTGGACAGGAAAACATTGCTCTAAATAGCTTGTATTCCATCGCTACTGAGTATGGAAATTTTGTTCTTTGAAAAGTGCAATTGTTACGTTGAAGAAGAGGGCGAAAGCTCAATGTACATAGCCTTACAAGTTCACGTATAAAGAGAAGGCAAAGTGGAAACTTAACGAATTTCCAGATGGAGGAAATGAGGTAGAAACGAGGTTCGCCACCTCCTGGAGAGAAACTTACCGCTGGTTTTGGTATGGTCGTTTAAGATCGCGGGGGGTCCCTTTGGAAATCTCACAGAGTGGTCACAATGTATAGATTCGCTTCTGGAATGCGTGCTTGAGTTAGGAGTTATTCTTTTTCAAAAAGTCTGCATGCAGGGAAGTTAGTGAAATATTTTCTGGACTCGTATCAGGAACTCATTCGTTTTACATGCTAAAAACAGATTCTTAAGAAGAGGAAGAAGTTGATACCTTGCAAGTAGTTTGGAACGTTCCACCCACGGATTGTGTCGGGTGAATCGAGGATTATGGGCCGCATCCCATCCGCAGTAATCTATTAACTGCAGATATCCGCACCTGTCCCACATTGCTGCAAAGGAAACAGTCCTCACGCTTCTCCGAAACACATGAAAGGAATGGCAGATTAAAAGGCATTCAGGTGGCGCTGTGGGCATTATATTGAGCCTCCAAGTAACTTATTTTCGCATCAGTAGATATAACGAAAGCATTCTGAGACAGTGAACAGTAAATACAGTTATGGTCGAGGCCATGTTGCGTGTCAGGCTGATGAACTGAACACGGTTCTTCATCATTGAGAAAATGGATTTCAAAATATCTCCTCCGATTTTCAAGGAAATGTTTATTTCTTATTTTATTAGCTCAATATATATTCAATGTTTATCTGAAGGAGCCGCTTGTTTGCAGAGAGAATGGTGAGGATATTTAAACAGAGATTTCGAGGGGAAAAAATCTACTTCTGAAATAAAAATCCTTCTGTATCATCTTGTGAGTGATTTTCTTCATTTACGCATCCTAACCAAGTTTCCGAGTTATCTTTAAATGCGAAATCTTTCACATTAAAGGCAAAAATTGCAATTTGTTATCCGTAAAGTCTTATCCCCGTTCAAATGATATGGGGGAATGTTCTTCCCCCTGATGGGTCCTCAGCAAATTACTTTCTGATGTTTATTCACTGAACTTCGCCGCTGTTCCAAGAGGCATTACGGACATCGTCAAAGCCACCATCGTTAGTGTGTCTATGGAAATCTTATACGCGAATCTGTTCCACCCGAGAAGACATCGGAAACTATCCCCCTTCTCCTCACCCCCGCGTTTTCTTTTCTCTTCTTTCTGTCAATCCGTGCTGTCAGTTAATCGAAATGCTGTCCCACTCCCCGGGTCGATATATCTGATGCCCGCAGCTAAGGGAATGGCATCTGCTGACGGACGGGATTGTTAACAAGGTTTCCACTCTTCCTCGAGGCTTCTCGACTCTGGTGCCGTGCCGTTTTCTTTCGCACATGTCGAGGTTTCCGTGTGTGTGTTCGATTTGACCTTGCTTCTTTAAGAATGCACGCTTTGAACGAATCTATTAAGACAAATACGATTTATGAGACGTACACCATTAAGGGTGTAAGTGCTGAGTTCCGTTAACTGGTGTTAAGCATTTAAAAATGTTCCCTGGATTCAATTTGCAATAAAGTGGGAAGATGAATAACTAATCCGGATTATTCATACAACAAAGTAAGATAACCTACAGAATGACGATGGCAGATGGAAACGTTGGTTGAGCACCTTTATGTCGAGAAAGCCGATTTTTTTTTTTTACTGATATGACATGGATTTGATGGAAGATTGTATTGTAATAGCAGCATTGAAGCTACGCCTCTTCGTAAATGGATGGGATTTTTATAATTTACTTATATCAAGTAAATGGACATGTGTTTTTGTAAGGGGCGGCTCCAAGAACGTTGGTTCAGCTCTGCCTCGTATCTCTGTGAAGAACAGTATCACTACCAATGTGCCAGTTGTGTGTGTGTGATGTAGGTTTGTGTTTGTTCTGTTGTTCTGTTCTGGCCTCTTGGCTACCCAGAAGCATTAGTCACCTGGAGAGATGATTCTGGGTACTCATCCACACCACGGAAAGGTAGGCCAGTCCCAATTGTGCTCGTGGTGTCTCAATTCGAGACTCAACCCACCTGATGTTGCCGGATTCCTCCAGGGGCCCACTCCAGAGGTGGAGGGATTTCCCATGGTGTATTTAAAATAAAATTCTCATGGTGTATTAAAAAAAACACACAACGAAGAAGATAGGAAAAAAAGGAAAAAACATAATAATAAATAAATAAAAAACAGAAGAAGCGGGGGAAAATCTCTCGTGGTGCATTTGTTGTTGGTTTGCAATCAGTGACTTCCACTGGGCGAAGGCTTGGAAGGCAACGAGATTAGTTAATGTGCTGATAAGTTGATGGACCTGGTCTGGGGAGAAATCGGGGTTCTTGCTCTTGTGTGGGGTCTCTGTATTCTTAATACTGGACACGTTCAAATATTAAGTGGTGCCAATTTTCGCTCTGTCCACAGTTAGTATTTATAAGCCCAAATTGATGAAGTTTTTCATTAATTGATCCATGCCCAGTTATAAGGAACGAGGATTAAAGACTGAGGGAGAACCAGATCCTATTCTTTTGGGCATCACAAAGGTCACATCTGGTAGAAAATTTCTGGTCACCATCCGCACAGCTGAGGTGTCCCATCTGATCTGCCACACATTAATAAGCTCATTTAAGCATCGAGCTTTCTCTCTTTTAACATATGTATTTAAGAAGAGTTCTATGTCAAGGATAAAGGCAGAAATATCTTTCCTGAGTCGGTAGCAAAGATCTCTATAGATTATGTATAAGTCTAATGGGAGGGTGCATGCTATTACTTGGATTGCAGCTGTGGAGACTGTACAGTAGATCCGATGGGTTGCCAAAAGCATTCCTCTCTGAATTGAATTGAGTTTCTCTCTCATTTTGACGATAGGAATCCGATAAAAGCAAGCCCCGGCTGCGAAGGAGACAACTAGGAGAAAAATGGCCTTGTAGTAGAGTAGCAGGGTACGCCTTGATAGTCCCCACTCTCTCCTGGATATTCTTACAATGGAGGCTGTGCACTTCTTGGTCTTTGTACTCAGATGCTGGAAAAGTGGGAGGAATGATAGTCGGTGGTCGATTACCACTCCAAGGTTTGGTCAACAAAAAGCATTTGGATTCTCTTGATTTTGACCTGAGGGGACCTTTTTGGTTTCTTACTATTGTTGCAAAGTGAAGCCAAGCTCCAGCACCATAAGTAATGACTGAGATGAAAACTTCTTTGTATATCAGAGCTAAGGTTTTCTTTCTTAATCCGCAGTCGGCTCTGCTTGTCCTTGAGATCTTGGTGGCATTAGCTCTTATTTTTTATTTTTTTTTTTGGATAGAGTTTCCAGGTGTGGGCAGAAGTTTAATTCGGAGTAGATTGTTATACCCAAGTACTGTAGTTCATGAACCATCTTCAAGGATTTGCCAGCTATTTTAATCACTGGAGGTCTTCTAGAGTTGAGAATACATTTCACGAGGATAATTTTGGTTTTTTCGACAGAGATTTTGAGCTTGTGGTTTCCAGTCCATTCAGTTAATCTTTGCAAAGTGGTGTTTGCCTGTCTTTCAAGCACCTCGCAGGAATTACCCCTAATCACAAGGAACAGTTTATCCGCATAGTCGAAAGCTTCGAATGGTAATAGGTCCATGTTTACGAACTCATATGGTCTTTAATAGGAACTCATATGGTCCTTTAATCACAAGTCTACTAGTTTTTCTTTTTATATATGGTTGTGACGGTAACTTGCCTATTGCTTAAATAGCTGGAGATGATATCGCAGAGATTGTTAGGAATATTTGCATGGTGCAGCCTCATAACGATGCTAGGCCACCATACAAAGTCAAATGCATTAACAAAATCTACAGATATGGCCAACATGTACTTCTCGGTATCTGTGCAGCATTTACAAGCCTGTGAATAGCATCTTCAGTTGAGTTTCCAGGTTTGAATCCGTACTGATTTTCGGAGTAAAGAGCTGCTTGTTGATTGATAGTGGTCTAGAAGCTGATTTGTTATGAGTCTTTCAAGGATTTTGTAGGACAGGCAGCAAGGCTGACAGAGTGTAGAACGTGGTTCCGTTGGAGGTTTAGTTGGATTTTTTTAGAGAGAGGAGAGGGAGGGTCCTCTGTGAATGATGGAAAAAAATGGTGAAACAGCTTGTTTCTTTACCACGACAATGCGGGTGGAAGGGGGTTAGATTGTTTTGTACTGTTGCTTCATTTCCTTTTAACTGGAAAATTTAATTCTTTAAAACTGTAGTTGAATAAGTATAATTGAAAGTATAAAAATAGAAGAGTCATACTAAACTTAATTTCGTTTTTATCTGAACACAACACCTCTTTCTATTAAATATGTACTTAAATATAATAAATAAATAATAGAGTATACTGAGCTGCAATAGAAATCCTTCCAGACAATAAATTTTTGGTGTTCGTGTGACATCTACTTGGACAGCGAGTTATCCAGTCCTGCAGTCCATCGGCGCGCAATTTCCTTACCAAAACGATCTCTACTTCCATCGCAGCGGCTCTGCTTGGAATATTCTGGTACATTTATACATGTAGGCCAAACTGCAACAACCTCTACATAGATCATCGCTATTGTAAGGGACTGTCGTTATCACTTGCCCAAGAAGCAGCTGTCACAAACATACGGCCAAGCACCGGTGGTTTTTCTAACCACAGACCCAGCCGGTAATAATCCTGACACGGCAATCGATCAAGTCTAGCTGGAAACTTCGAAGAAGTAGAAAAAAAAGGAGCGTGGTTAAACAGCTAATGGTGGACTGACTCTTGAAAAGTAGTAGAAGCGTGTCGGAAATTTCTTACCGCGCTTTATACTTGGAGAGTATAACTGGCTGGGTTACTACACCTTGAATGAGTAGGTTGTTCACCTGATCCTTCTCATGTTTAGGATTCAAGGAACATCGGCATGCATGCAAATTTCTACGATATATGCGGTCTTAGTTTCTATATAAATCATCTTTCCAATGATTTCTATAAATATCACTGGAAAGAAAGAAAGAAACAGCGCCACCTGTGAGCTAAAATCTTTGGTCGTTGCCTTTCCAAAAGTAGTTCGTAGATGTGGTTCCCCTCGTGTTATAGGTTGTATATTTATTGGGAAAAGCGCAATAAAAATCCATAGTTGTCCAAACAAATGTGTTTGTACCCTACAAACAAGCTGTAGGCGTGCAGGGACCATTACATTAAGATGGAATATGCGGGGCTATTTATATCCATTGCGGGTTGAATTCAAATGTCCTCATTCTGTTCGGAGTCTATATAAATAGTTTGGACTATTTTTTATTGGTTTTTCTACTTCGCTTTTCTTTCTTTTGTTCATAATAGGGTGATGTGTAGTGGCTTTAAAATAGTCTTCTAGCTTTAAGTAAGGTCATGGTCACTGGACGTCTTATTCAATGAACTTGTTGACTTCTATAATTCTGAAATTGGTTTACTGTTTTATCTCACCGTATGAGTTGTATTTTTTTTTCATATTTCATAATTTGTTCAAGTCTTCTTGAACGTTTCGTTGTCTCCATCGATTCTAATTAATATAATTGGTTTTCTTGCTCAGATCTTGTTTTGTATCCTGGAAAATTTGCAAATAATTGTTTTTGGAGACTTTTCTGTCTGCATCGAAAGATAAATCATTTTTATTTTAACCCAAAGTTAAAGTAGGGGAAGGTTAAAACCACTCCAAGAATTTTCACTGGTTTCTTGTGAACAACACTGATTCCAACTGATGTGTCTGCTGATACAGATTTGATCTGAGCGGGATTGGCTGTCACACGCGTCTCTCACTATAGGATAAAATTATAATTTTTATTATTTATATTTTTCTATATAAATCACCTTTTAATGATTTCTATAAATATCACTGGAAAGAAAGAAAGAAACAGCGCCACTATTTCGTTATTTTTATTTACTTATTTTGACTTTAGTTCAGTACGGAATTTTTCATCGTTCTCTATCAGGATACTTTGTTTTTGTCGTCTTTAATCTCTTCTCTCTTCCTTTTATACTGATCTGGATTGAAGACCTCAATTGAGGTTTGATCTTTTGCTAGAGTTCCAAGCGGTCACCTTCTTCGCTCTTCTTGGTGTAGCAGTATAATTTTATTTTATTTAATTTATTGTTATTTTTCCCTCATTATTTTTGATGTGTGATGGTTCTGGAAACATTCAGATGTGCCTTGTTCATCTTTTTCCAGGTCTTCTCAATGTTTGCGGGATTTTCGCGATTCCCTATGTTTGTCGTGGCGCCACGGAGAGTCAGTAAGTGTTAAATTTCACTGTCTCCCCTTGGATGGTACAAGCATAGTGTGGCCCGCCTCCTCATGGCCTGGACGGGTATTGGGCAGCCTTCGCAGATCGCCCTCCTGGTTGAAAAGTGGTCAGAAAGAACTAAACAACACAAACATAGCATTACACATCCTCGTGGGCAGCACAGTTGGTAGGATTGCTGTCCTCCCACACCCCGGGTCGAAAAGACCTGAGTTCGAGTCCTATCGATGACGTAGGGAATTCTTATGGGCCTTTTTTATAACGTGGCTGAGTTAGCTGGTTTCAGGCGAGGGTAGCATGGTTTTTTCCTCCCAGAAACTCGGATTTTTTGTCCAGCAAACAGAAAATCCAGCTCGAAACATACAATTTCCAGACAATATACAAGGAGTAATACGGCTTTAGTTGCTGGTGCTCCTAAAAAACCCTATGACAGCACTACACGAATTTCTGTGTTCTTTACAGAGTTACGTATCATCACAAATTAAGAGTGGCCCAATATAAGATACAATTCATGCCCATGTGTACGTTCTGAACTCTACGCGGTTGCACAATGATTATTTCCACACCGGGGAAAAGCTGGTTTGAATCCCTCAATGACATGAACTTTTTTATTGGTTTTTCCTTTCGTGGCTGAGTTTATTGGTCTCAGGCGTAGATAGCAAGTCCCCTTGCTGTAAACTGGGGTTTTTCGTCCAGCTAAACAGGCAAATCGACCAGAAAACAGCCAATTTATGGACATAGATGGGCTTCTAAGTTCCATCTTGAATGGTCGTAATATGACAGTTGCAAGTTCTGAACCAGTACTTTCTTTGAAGTCCAGATAAATCCTTCAGATTTCCAACTCTTCGACCCATTAAAAGAATTTCTGGGTGGAGAGAAGGTTAACAGGATAGCAACGCTAATAAGAAAAATTGAAATAGGAGGTATAACAAGGGGACTAAGCACAAGAGAAAAGAATCTGTCGCGTGTCGAAGTACGTAGCGATTAACAGCTTCCACATAATTTTTTGAACTTCTTAATTTTTCAACAAGCACGGGAGGGACACGCCTTCGATGGAATTTTATGAGTTATTGATTCTCAGTTGGTTTGTTGCTGGGAAACTCGCTTTGAATGGCAAAGTTCATTACTTCTCAAGTACTCCAACCACGTCATAAACTGCTCTCATCGAAAGAGAGATTTAATGGACCTTTTACATTCTTCCTCGGAGTGTACCAACCAAATATGCCATTAGGGGAACGAGGATTCCTAACAAAATACATTATAAACAGTAAAATGTTTGGACAGATCATTTTTTTCCCTCTTTGATGCAGCTACTCAGATTACCCAATTCCCCTCCGAATGGTTCATCTGATTAACAAAAACTTACTTTTCGAGTGACCTACTTTCCACACGCCATTTCGGAACATCTTCTTATCCCGAAGATCAGACGTATGTAACCGGTTAGCTCGTAAAAGAAGCATATTAAGGGATAAATGTACCCTTCTGTTTGCAAACATATCTGCCGGTCCCTTAGGAGCAACGCATGTTCGCTTTGTCTAACGATATGATCGACTTTTAGGGCCGTTAACCGCACGTTCCTTTTCCACTAGCTACCACGCTCTCTCTGCCAGCCCTCTTGCTTTAATCTGAGCGCGGGTTCCTCCGAGAAAACCCCAAAGCACATGCCGTTACCTTGGCAACCGGAACTATTATTCGCGGTAATGTCATATAATAGAACGTAAAACGGGGCGGGGGGGGTACAGAAATCGCGGACGGACGGTTCCTTACGATGCGTTTTAGGATGGAGATCCCTCACGTGAGCTCGAATTAGAAAGACAACACGCGGTTGTTATTGGATAGAAAGCTTAAATTATTACAACTCCCTGGCTGTTTGTATACGCATCGGAATAGAGAGTTCAACACCAGCGCTGTCCACTATTTTAAGCTGGCTGAGAGTTATAAGCACGTGACGTGGACAGACCAAGTTGCATCTGCGCAGAGTTCATTTAGGTTCGATTTCAGTTTGGGCAGTCGGGCATTATTGAAGCGAAGATCGTTCCAAAATAGAAGTCAGTGACAGATCCAGACTGTAGGGTGGCTGTCGCAGAACTTTCCGGCCCATTTTTGCATGGCTTCAGTTGCTTCGTGTGTGTCGGTGCATTATGGTACAGTCTGATGAAATTGATATACTTTTTATGGAATCTTCCATTGGAGGTATTGAAATGTAGAATTTTCAAACAGGGTGTTTGAAACTTTAATTAAAAAATTGCTCTTTTCTTTATTTTAGATACGACTGATTTAAAAATAGGTCGTTCAAAAGTACAATGAAGCACTTGAGGATGCCCTGAAGAGAAATGTAATCGTAGTAATTTTACGTCATAAAAATTACACAACTTAATTGGTTATGTTCGCGTCTGCGTAGTAAGGATTATCATATAATACATGATGTGGCTAATGATCTTTGCTTAAAAAAAACGAAACAGCTTCAGCTGAGTGCGCTCGTGTTAACCCCTTCCGAAATAATGTAATTAATCGGTCTTTATTCCAGCACCAGTTTAAAAAAAGTAGGATAAATGTCGAATCAAAGGATCCATTATCCAATGGATTCCTGTTGAAACAAACGGTAATTGAGCTACCTAAAATACTACTCATTATTAATGTCGACACACCAGAAGCTCATTTATTCGTTTAAACGATATTCGTGATCTTTTCTTAATGAGTTGTCTTAAATTTTAAAGACGACTTCAAAGACAGCACCAATTCAGCTGCCTCTGTAATATTTATCGACATCCTGGCAAAAGGATGGATGTCAAAATGAATTTCCGACTTCTTTTTCTACAGTTAATGTTTAACGAGGTGTCGTTCTGGTCCGAGCAGTGTTTTATCAACCTCAACCGGAACGGGGACATTATCTTTTTGCGAACGTCATTGAGAATGTACAGGATCTTGAGATAACCATCTTAATAAGAGCCATTGCATCAATTGCAGGTCATTAGGCCAGATGCCTACTTAATGATGATCACGTTGTCTCCATTAATAATAAACTCACTCCAGCTCCCTGTTTCTCTGCGGCCACACAAGCAGAAGGGGAAGTATCAAGATTTAATCGAGTGGAGGTACATCAATGGGGAGGGTCTATTTATTTTCCAGGGTAGTCAGCTTCCTGTGAAAGCCTGTTATAAGATAAATACACCGCTGCTGCCCCACGGAAGAGAACATTCATCCATTAAGTTAATAGTCCATTTCTTAAAGAAGGTTCATCGTGCTGCATCAACTCCAGCATTGTAAAGAAAGGTAAACATAATTAAATCTTCGAATAAACTGTAGTTTCAGCAGCTGTTCCACGATCTTGTGGAGGACATAAACGAGTCAAATCCTTTGGCCCATTTGCAATGCGACGTATCTTGAAGATTCGCTTAATGTACCAGCGCAAGACTTTTTCCTGGCTGACGCCTGCCAGTTGAGTTGTGGGACTCCGGTGTTGTATCTACATTAAGGTGCATGTCCTCCCCCCCCCCCCTTCAGCTGATCCAGCAATGATTGATGTCGGCAGCCCTGTAACAGAACACTTGTTTCTCCTCTCCCTCACTAATAATTAACCTACAACACAATCCACGATGTTTCGCGTCGCCAGTGATCGTGGACCTCCCAGTTCGTGCTCTCGTGACTCTAATAAATTGATTTTCTATGTAAATCGAGTAAATCGCTGCGAGTCGTGGAGCCAGCGACGAAGTTCTACGGCAGGTCAGGAGCGGAGCTGACAAATGAAACCTCTGCGCACGAACTTCGGCAGCCTGAAGCGGACGTGGACAAGTGGCACGTGATAAAACTTTCTCTTATTGCGACTATCAGAGTTCAATAAACTTGCGGCGGTCCCATAATTGCCCACCCACAGAAAACAACCATCCCAATCGCAACTGCGCAGACTCTGCATCTTTTGTCTTCAAATATTTATGAATAGAGTGAACAGTTAGATGGAAAAATTCTTTTATTTTTAGAACCAATTAAAAGTGTTCTTTTACATTCTTAAAGCTCACTCTGGTGTTGAAGATCCTCGCTAACCCTCTTTTGCTGATTCCATAGGCAGTCTAATATGTCAATTATCTTATTCTTTGAGAAAACATTTCCTGTCAGACCGCGCGTAAGGTTCGACTTACCTTAACTGTTGACGTTTGCTGGAAGTGACGTGCGCAAGACAAGCGGGTCACGCGATAAAGTAGTTAAAAGTTCGCAACTTGTTGATGAAGTTCATGTAAGGAAACAACCCTCGACCCCCGTCTAAGATTCCGTGATAGATGTACTTTGCATCCTCGGTGGACTATTGATCCAAGCCCAGAGTACCAAGCGAATGATCACAGAGATTCTCTAAGTGGTTCTGAAAGAGATTACAGAGAATATTCAAGTATTAATTTAGTTCTCGCTGCTTCCTGGTAGAAAGTGGCCAGAAACAGCTAAAGAATGCACACTGCACAAACAGTACACTCATTTCTTGCCATGGTGGTGATGAATCAACGTTTAGAGACCACCCTTCATAAGAACAATCACGTCTAAGTCTTAATTTATGCAATTATTTTATTTTTGATCTTTCAGATAAAGGCTTAAGCTTTCTAAGAAGAAAGGAAAGACACTTCTCCTTATACATTAACTAATTTCATTAACACACTAGCCTCTTATTGTTGTTGGTCACTGGTGACTCCTACCTCCAGGTGGCCAAGTCGATAATCTGATTATCAGTCCAATATTCGTGGCAAAAATGGAGCAAACATGGACACCTAATCTCGGTTACTATAAAGCTCACAAACTCAGGCCTTGAGTGTGAGACATCACAATCGAAAATAATCAAAAAAGATGATTCTACACCGGATTTAACTCTACTTTTAATCATACATTCGTTATTAACAAACCTCTTAGGAGCCTAACACCATATCTTGTACAGAAGATCACAGAAGTCGTTAGAGGTACTCCTAAAATAGTTAAGACTTCGTTCAGGAGATCTCTTGGAGATCTTTCAGTAACTCCAAACATCAACACCTCTAAAGGGGTCATTTTTGAATGGAACCTGCTTAACTTTCCGGTGGAAGAGATTATTGAAGAGCTGAAAAGCACAGCGCAGAATGATTAAATAGAATGGTGTTTTTACCATTCCACGGATCATTATTCTCACCTTTTGTACCCCCAAATCTCCAAACATTACTTTAAAGCTGGCTACCTTTCTTGTAAGATTCGTCCACACACTCAAAGTCCAAGTAGGTGTATAATACTAGAAGTGTGGTCAGTTCAGTGTATCAATAAGTTCTGCTATCCTTAATGTGGCTCTAACGACCACCCCCAATTTGAGTGAACTGCTGTAACACCACAGTGCCCTAATTATTGGGGTGCTCACCCTGAATAATCCAAAGATGGCGAATCCATGAAATTAGTTAATAAAATTCTGAAGTACAAGGTAGAGAAAAATATTGGAAGCTACCTTAAATAGAAAGAGATTCGTCAATTTAAAAAAAGACTAAACAGAATCATTTATGAGCCATAAAAATGAAAATTAAGCGCCCCAATCGCGCACTGTGAGTCCTTGAACAGCTGGCTGTCAGATTCATAAAATATTTACAAATTAAGCGATTCATTCGGAGACATCCATGCGCATGCTTACACCTTATTAACGACTTCATTAACCGATAGGGCAACGATAAAATCTGGTAAGCAGCCTTTAAGATAAAACCATCGGTGCATGCGTTCCCATCCTGTGCCTAATTCTAACTGACACGAAGGCGGTCTGATCGCCTTCCATGAAGCCTCGCGTGTTCGTCTGAGCCTTGTTTCAGTTGTTCTATTTGCTTACGGGCGCTGTCGTTCCCGTCCAGTGCGGCCTCTAATAACTGCTCACCTGTTAGGGTGGACAGGTAGTTAAGGTTGAGTAGTAAGATCGCATCGTTCATTAGAACGCGCAATTGCGGCGCCCTGTCATCTATCTTCATTACCATTGCGCCGTGTCGCACAATCCTTACCGGCGTCCAGACATTTCATTCATCATTTTCGTAACCAGATCGTGACATACGACTCTTTCTGGCGTTCTTATGACTGCATTGGAATTACGTATTAATGCAGGTGGCGCTGACAATTACTTTTTACTGATGCTTATGCGCTATAGGTTTAGTTAAGCGTATACACCTCACTAAATCTACGCTTTTTTCTGACTTCTGAACTTTAAGACCATAGATGTTTATACCTGGGACACGTATCCTTTATGAATTATACGAGGGGTCCCTCAGAAAATAATGCCTTCGAATTTTTTTCTCGCTTCTGTGATGTTACGTACAAAATGTTTGTGTCGGGTGAAAATTTAATCACAAATATAAGTTTCAACACTGCACGCCAGGTGGCAGGGTAGTAGTCTGCAAAAATTTAAACGTTAGTGATGTGCATATGAAGGAATGGTGTGTTCTTGAATGTGTAGAGAAATGGCATTCATTGAGATTTATCGACGAAGAACGTCGATATTGAAGAACGTTTTATGGCGACATGATGGTGGTAATAGTTTGAAGGACATGCCAAGGTCAGGCTGTCCTCGCATGGCAGCGAATGAACTGATTCTTGCTAACCGACGCATTAAAATTCTGGAAATTTTAGCTTCAATGCATTGAAAACTACTTTGGGAAAACTGAGATACAGGAAATTGAGTGCCAGGTGAGTTCCACGAGTGAAAACGCCAGATTACAAAAAATAGAAAGCATCAACTTCTGCCGATAGATCCTGGCCAACGATTTTCTTTATAGCGTCTTCACCAAAGATGATATCTGCGTACTGGATTCAAAGTGTTAGTTATGGAGTGGTGACAAAAGCAATCATCGATAAAGGAGTTTGAGCCTGGCTCATCTGCTGGAATATTCACGTGTTTTTGGACAAGAGAGGGGTCATCCCTCTCCTAAGAATTCAATTCTGCTCACCACTTGGAGACACTTAAGAATCTGAGGACACGAATTAAGTGAAGAGAGAGAAGTTCAGCGTGATAATGGCAGACCACATTACTAGCATGAACAAGGAAAACCATTTCGAAATTTGACTGAACTGTTCTGCAACATCCCAGTATAGTTCCGATCCTGAGCCATCACATCTTAACCTGTTTGTCCCTACGAAGAATGGCCTTCGTGAGAAATATCCTGCGATGACAATGCTGCCCTTATGACCAGCAAGAAGTGGCTCTTGTAGGTCGACTACAACTTTTATTAGCTTGATATACAGACTCTGGCTCAAGAAGGAAACTTTGTATAAAAAATGGGTGAACACGAGAAAAATAAATGTAAGTACTCGAAGTTCGTAATACAGTTTAAATTGTCTTACTAGTAGTAGAAGTATCCAAGAAAAAAAAACTTAGAGGCATTAGTTTTTAGAGTGAATTAATTTTTTAAAATTTTATTTGGTTTCTAATTAGTTTTAAAAATCGCTCGAGTCACTGATTGTTAACTTTTTTTTTAATGTTTTGTTCTGTTCAAAAGTATTGAACGTTTCAACATAAGCACTATGAAAAATTAGGTACAAAATTCCCAAATTTAAGTTTCTCTTACGAAGTTACTTACACAACGTGTGAAAAAGTACAGGATTCAATTTTTCCCACACCATGGCCGAGTTAATCTGCCTCCAGTAAGAGTTCATAGTTGTATGATGCCGAAAACTCGGATTTTTCATCCCTAAAACATCTACAGACGTCTCAATAGCCCTTGACATTCGCTAGAAACCACAATGCACTGTGCCGACATCAACAGCTCAAAGTAACCCCATCTGTTTTGAAATTGACTCCCTTCCCAAAGGTTATAATGATCTTCTTCGTTAAGTCTAACAACTCAGTGCACATCACCCTCCTTCTAATGATGTCACCTATCTGTATATACGAAACTAACTCAGCAATGTTCTGAATAATTTTAAAGACGTCTGCTCATTAGGACCTCGCGTCCCACGCAGGAACAGACCCGCTAAATCTTTACACATACAGACTTAAGAAAAAGAAAAAAACCTGCAAACGCGAATCACTTCCTCACTCCAGTTAACTTTTGCCTTTTGAAAGGTCACCAACCCTTCTGTGGACAATAAATAATAACTCATTGTCTGAAGACCCGTAACCTTACTCATTCTGCTACTCCACCTCTCTCACTCCATTGTTTTCTAGGCCTTAACTGCTCCACCAGGAGAAGCTCTCGAATAGCGACTTGGTAACATCCCATTTTCGATAGTTGTTGTGTTATTTCAACTTTTAGGCAGGCGTTTCCTGTATGCACTCTGCTAATAGGCATCGTTATTTCGGCTACAAAAAGCAGTGGAAGGAGCATGAAAAGATCATCTCAGCGCATGTGATTATTGTAGTAAGTGCGAAGGTTCTTCCAGGAACAAACAAAGCCCAGGTAATATCGTCTCCAACGAAAACCCGAAGGATTCTCGAGGGGCTTTAAGTCCCTCTTCAACAAAGATCACAAAAGATGATAAAAGATCGACAAGGTAACATAAACGCGTACTCTCACGTAATTGCGTCTAAAAGTAGCGCTTTTAAGAGAATAAGGAAATCCTTTTAGTTGTAAACAAAGACTTCTCTTCACAAAATTTGGTATTTCAAGATCAGTTTGCTTATTCAGCGATGTCACTCATGTGCGCTACATCTGGCTACTTCCTCCCGATCCTCATCATCCCACGAAGCTAACAAGGCCAATTCATCTCTGTCGTGGCTAATATACGGTGTCATTCATTATAGGTCTCACCTTTAGCGAAGTCTTCTCTTCCCAGTGCACATTATAATGGGGATTTTTGTTTTTCGGTGCCAGAGTTAAGTCCCTCGTTTAACTCAACGGTGCGCGAATTGGTAGAGGATTTACTTCGGCCTGTTTATATCTTCCACGGAAGCCCTTGAGCTCCTTTAAACTAGGGGACATATCCTAATAACAGAGTCTTTAGCTCAAATTAGAAAATCCCTGGAAAAATCAAGGTTTTTAGTAGTCTTAGATGGATCTACGCTATTTTGTTCACTTTTAACGAAAATGGATAACTTGAATCTTCCCAGTCTTTAAGTTTACCGTACAATTAAATTAAATTCAAACAAATCATTACTTTCGTGTCTCAAAAAATAAAACATTAATAAACCTCATCTATTTTCACCCCGAACGTAAGTTGAAACCCGATCCATTTTGTACACTCCGGAACCTTCTGCGTGCTTGATTTGCCTCCAGAAACTGAAGTGAACAGTAGGGCCGGAAATATGTTGGTAATGGCAACGGAAAACACACCATGACGGATACGGTGGGGTGGTTTTCGAAAAATAGTAACTTTCTTTTCTTTGTCATTGCTACTCAGTCTGTCTGTCAACCATTTCCTTTCTGTCATCAAAACTCCAAGAAGTGTTCGTATGTAGGAAATTTGCAGAAAACTTACAAATTCACAGAACTGAACTCATCTCTTGGTTGCATTGTTCGCAACTGTGGTTGTGAAGAGAAATACAGGAATACTCGGAGAAAAACATTACAACATCAGCGGATTTCTTATAGAAAATTCTTGATTCTTCATTTTGCTAAACTATCGAATTGCAGAGAAATAATGTTTCGTTTCTAAGGCAAGATCCTAGTTGATACGAATATGATTAGATGTAGGATTTTAGGCGCATCAACAACTTACACCATGTTGCGCTGTATTTACTGTAATATGCCTCTAAATTACGTGTTTTGCGGTCGATCTGCTGTTTGCTGGACGAAAACTTGAATTCAAAGGAGTAAAACCATTCTATCCTCACGTTTAAGATCAACTAACTCAGCTACATTGCGAAAATGATCCTTAAAAATTCCTGACACAATTCCTGGTGCCATTGACAGGATTCTAACTCGGGTCTTTTACCACCCGTTGTGGGGAGGACGGTGGTTATACCAACGGTGCTGTCCGCGAGGGTGATGATTTACATGATGAAGGCAGGCCTAACCTGAGGTTATGTTTCAGTAGAGATCGAGCCAGTAGCTGTCCATTAAAGAGGGATGGCTAGATGACTGACAGCTGCACTCGTTGGACACTGCAGTCATCAATTATTATAAGCGTGTCTAGAGAATTGAATCTAGGATTTGAATAGCACTACTGGTCAACGGAAGAGGGAGGTATAGTAGGCTGATGGGTGTTTTAAGTGTTTCAAACTGCAAGAAAACAGCAGATTGCTTGGATTTCATTGCATACGAACGTCATTATGTTGAAATATTAATAATGATAACATCTCCTAGTCTAGGCCTTGTTCCTTTTCAATGTACAGTGTAGTTCGATGAAGTCACTCAGGCCCTCATGTCCTCGGAGAGCAAAGTTTCAGTTAATAAGTGTAACGTACTTCATGCTCTTGAACTCAGATAGGTCCTTCAGCATGCTTTTACATAAAATTGCGCAAATAGTCATGAATTCTTTCATTTCGGGACGTAATTTTGCGCAGTGAGAGGGAAACTGATGCAGTCCATCCTCTGGCTGTTGGTGCAGATTTATCAGTGGCGAACTTGGGCGTGGCTTCTGAAAAGCTTTAATAGGGCAGAAGGTGAAGAACCTTGTAGTTCATGATGGATATGGGTTAAGCGCCAAAGCAACTAAAGCTATGAGGCGTCAGCATATTGTGTCTGTAAATTGTATGTTTATTACTTTTATTACGGCGGATCCCTTCTCTGATCCCCAACACTGCGTTTATTTTCCCTCCCCACCCATCCTAAACTTTTCCAGCTATTTTTCGTCCAGCAAATCAGGCAAATCGACCAGAGACATCATGCAATTTACAGACACACTATACATCGGTAGTTTAAATTTAAATTTCCAGGTGACTCTAATAAAATAGTTTAGTTTGGTTTGGTTTGGTTTGGTTTGGACTTCCCGCTACGTGAATTGTTGTGAATTGTGCTCCGTAAATTTTCTTTTTATGTGGTAGTTAGACTTTTCAGCTTCTCTTGTATGCCACTTCTGGAAATACTTGGTTATTCCATTCACTTACAACAGTTGACTAAAGCAGGAATTTACCAGGAACCACTAAGCAGGAATTACTAACAGAGTTACTTAACATTATTGTTAAACATGAAGATTTTGGCATCGATTACACACTAAATAGAGAGGTTCCCCAAGGAGAAGTTCTCCCGCGACACTTTTCGCTGTAGTCCTTGATCCGTTCCTCTCAACTTGCAATAACATCCTTATCTAGGCCGACGACATGAAAATATTCTTTCCATCCAGCAATAGTGAACCCAAGGTTATTCTACAAACCATACAGCAGTTTACTAACCTGGCCAACTTCCTGGTTTCGATTGGTCTTAAACTAAACCCTCTCAAAATGGCCCAGATGGCCTTCTTCCGAAAGCATAACATCATCATACCCTTAAATGGTCAACCCATACAGAAAGTCGAGCATCATAAAGATCTGGGAATTACTTGCGACAGTAAATTATCCTTCAGGGAGCGTTTCTCTACCACAAAGAAGAATGCCCTAAGCCACTGAAAATCTGGCTCTCAAGACAAATTAACTGTGGTCCATAATAGTCAACTGGTGAACGAATACATTATCAGGTGGGTTGCCTTATATGCTTCGATCGTTTGATTATTAGCTTATTATGCTCCAATAAGACCTACAGAACGACTATCTTCCAATTGAGTCACAACAAGAACTCATAGTCTCTTGCATTCAGTGTAATTAAAATTGAGTTGAGAAGTGTGGCCCTTTGAAGGCGATCCCAATGCGCAGTTCCCTCAAAATCACTGCTGTGGTTTCGGAGGTTGCCTGCCTGGCGACACAATATTTTTGTTTCTAGCGTTATGCAGTTCGTATGCGAAATGTGTTAAGTTTTACATATTGTGGATCTCTTTGAGACACCCAGCACGAAGGCCCCTTTTTTATTTTATCTTGTCAATTTTTTGTAAATTTATTCTCTGAGTTGTAACATTTAATTCCCTCTAGCTTGCACGCTATACAGGGGCGATTGTAACTAGCAATCAAATGAATAAATAAGTAATAAAATGAAGATAAATATTCGCTTTTCTTCCTCCTGCTCTTTTCCGCATTTGCCTCACACGCGCTTTCGGCCATTATCCACAGCTTAACTAATACGTCCAAGAAAGATGGGAGTGACCTTAGCCCGGGCTCCGACATTGCTTTTCTTCTCCCAACATGTCTCTCTCTTTCAATACATGTTTAGCCTTTGCCGTCATGCGCGACATTTGAGAAAGAGAGGAGGAAAAAAATAAAATAAAAACACCAATACTCCGCAATGTCGAGGTTCCAGAACATTTTGATTCATATCTGTGTCTCAGATATTTTCAAACTGATTGTGACAATTGTCCACCGTCTTGCTCGTCTCATCTCGACGATAAAGAATAAAGTGCTTTGAGTCCCTTAATTCCATCACAAAAGCCTTCGTCGGTAGCACAGTTGGTAAAATCGCCGTCCTCCTCACACTGGATGGAAAAGTCCTGAGTTCGAATCCTCTCGATGACGACAGGAATTTTTATGGACCTATTTCACAACGTGCCTGAGTTAGTCCGTCTCATGCGAGGGTCTCGTGGTTTTTTCTCCCGGGAACTCGGATTTTTCATCCAGCAGAACTGAAAATCGACCAGAGAACATACGCAATTTACAGACAGCATACACTGAGCAATATGGCCTAAGCCACTAAAACTTCAAAAACCTAATAAGAAATACAACCACCATCACAAAATTTGTACTATCACTTTGCCTTCTGCTTTTCGCCTACCCACTATGTATGATAAGGAACTAAACTCGGAAAGAAGGCACTGGAGCCGATAGTTCTTCTTGAGAGTCTCAACAACGTACTAGGTCACTTTGTAGTTCACAAAATTGATGAAAATCCCGACAATGTTAGAGCTTTTGATCGAAAATGAAAGGCTCAAGGCTGAACGCCCACCAGCTAAAACCAGTAATACTCCCCTGGATGAAACGGAGAGGCCCTGAAAACCTTCATATGCAACCATTACCAGAAAGCCCAAGGCTCCTATCATGTTACCCAAACATGTTTTAATATTGAAAGCGCAAGAGGATAGCAAGTTAACCACCAGTGAAGAGGCAAAGACTGAGGTGCTCAAAAATCATTAAACTTCAGATTGGTAACAAAAAGGTGAACTCGACGAGGAAGATCAGGAATAAAGGGATTAGCATGGAGCTGGCCTCTCAATCAGATATTGATAAAATCAAATTCTGCCCAATCACTGAGTCTCTAGGCCTGAAGACGGGGTCCCTTAGGGGCGAGGGCCTCGACATTATTATCTTCGACGTTGAAGCAACTACAACTAAAGTTGAACTTGCAGAGGAGATTTTCTCCAGTAATCTTGAAGACTTTCTCTATAAAGAAGAAGCCTTTCAAGAAATCAAGGTCCAGTTTTCAACCAAGACTGGGGCGAAGTCTTATTTAAACTGGACAGTGGAAATTTCTCCAAGAATTAGGGATATTTTTAAAGTCCAAAATAGTCTGTGTGTGTTGGTCGTCGCATCGCTTTAAAGACTTGTCTTGTTCAAAGCCTTCTTTGTCATCATCCCCTACCCACCTTACCTGTTCTTCTTCTCTATCTTATGTGTTTTATTCCTCCCTTTAGGCCGCCTCTACTCTTATCCTGGCCGAAGCAGAGCCAGAATCGTAAATATCCCTCTTCTGTCCTGGTCCGGCTCCTCGTGCCTTGGACGGATGCTGGGAAGTGCCTTCCTTGGTGATCGCGTCTCCCAGGAACTAAGTGACGAGATGAACAATACAAACAACATGCCAATACACAACTCGTGGTACTTAACAACTCTATTCCTCTGGCTTTATAGTTTTGCATCTCCACAGTGCCACTAAGTGCGGTTTTGTGGGAACCACTGTCTACTCTGTCCATGAATTCCACAAAGTATTTCATTGTGGACTTGCATGATAGTGAAGAAGAGTAGTTGCAAAATCTTAAACGTATGGAATTTTCTGTGAAAATTTTATATTGATGTGAAGGGAACACATACGAAACAAAGATTGTTTTGTTATTAGACTCGTTCAGCGTTTCACAAAACTTTGACATTTACACTAAGTTGCCACTTTAATAGGACCAGGGAGGTTTTGGTTATATGAAGAAATCAACGAAAAAAATATGGACATGTAAGAAGTCACATGATGTGTTAAATGTTCAGAAAGGGTTAAAAAGCCCAGTGACTATAACCCCCGCTTATCGCCCAATAAACTCGCTATGGGAAACAGACAGGATTTCACAGACCACCAAACAGGTATAATTGTCGGTGCTCATTTTGCAGAGAGAGAGAGAGTGGAAGGTGGACAGCTGTATTTATCGAGCGTTAAAGACTTTGAAGATGGAGAAACAGCAGGAAAACATTCGTGAGCAGACGGGACTGCGGCCACAAATTCTAGTTGAACGATAGAAGAGCGCCATGTCTGGAGTGGATTTTCAAGAGTTATTTAATTCGGGAACATCGCAGCATCAGAACCCACACAATGTGAACTACAAGAATTCACTTGGGAAGTAGATGTTCGTTGAATCCACTGATACGATTGGTCCCCTTATTGATCTGAAAAGGTGTATCAATTCCATCATGGGTCAGGTACATCCAGCACCGTTCCATCTTCACTCCTATGAAGAAGAGTGCTTTCAAAACAACAATGGAACCATCTTCGGCGTCAAATATTCGTTGAAGTAGTTTGAGGAAGACTTCAAGCATCTGTCCTGGTCAGTCTGATCTTGGATTTTAGTCCCATTGAGTAACTGGAAAGATGTGTTGGTCAGCATAATCGTTTGCTCACATCACTCCAGGAATTGAAAATAGCTTTTTCGCATGAAATCCGATTTTTATCGTGTCAATCTTCAGTACCACGAACTATCTACAAATCAGTCGATTTGTAACAAACTATAGACTAATTAATCGATAGTTTCAGTCGGTTTTCGGAACGAATAAAACTCACTATCGACTACTGTTTCAAACCACGTGGTCTGTTAAAAACCCAATCGACACAGAAAATTACGGATTATTAGTCGAAGCACTTGGGTACGGGTTGGCACCTTTCAACCACGGTGGTGTTTCTTAAGGGGGGGAAGCGAAATAGATTATCAGATATTAGGCGTGACGAATATAACATAATATTTCTTAATTTTATACAATTTTCTAAGCGTAAGTTAAATAAAATCGCGAGGGATATTTGATAGTGGATGGTTGAAAACAGAAAATTTATTATTTTAGAAATGAGCAGAATGTAATTCAGTGGTCTTCTAAGAATTCAAACAAACTGCACCGTCATATAAAGGTCTTAAACTAATAAGTGTATGTGATTAATAAAGTTTAAAAGTTTTCTTAAGTAATGTTTCGGAAAAACATCAGAGGCACATTTAGTAGTAACGTTCTTTGATAATTTTCTTCACGTCTGAGGAAGACTACATATAGGCTTAATCAGGGAAATGACTAAATGGTTAATAAAATTTAATTATTTAAATGAAAAATATTTAATCTAGAACAGCTTCCAAAATAACGCTTCTCTGTGTTAATTTGTTGCAGTCAATCGTCAAGGGATCTCTCCAGTGGCAGCACTCGGGTTGGTTCTTTGGAAATGAGTCCACAAAGTCAACTTAAAGTAAGTCATTTCGTTTTTAAGAGATTCGCTAATATTCACACCTCTCTGTATCCATTTCAACAGTTCTACATCCTCCTAAAATGAGGCCTCAAATTTGCCTTTTATCAAAGGCTAATCAGCTTCTTACCCCTGCTGGAAAATTGAAGGAATTTATATTAAAAAATTCCCTCAATTTTTAATATATTTAATTTGTAATTTCTGCTTTATTTTACCCGGAAAACCGACTTTAAAATTAATAATAAATGCACAAAGGGACGAAATACGTGTACCACAAAACTATTTTGTTCAGAGTGTCATTTTGAAAATATATTTTATTTATGAAAAATAACTCATTCAAAAAAATTTTAATCGATGGATTTCAGTTACAACTGAAATTAGTGCATTCTTTTAAAGTAGCAGAACATTTCTGTTAAATAGACTGTCCGCAACCCACCTTATGATGGTGGTGGTGCGGGTACCCACTAACCCCCTTCGCTCAAGAGTAAAGTTGGCAGCGAAAACGCTGCGAAGTTTAGTCTACACGCGTCCCTAGCCCTATGAAATTTTCGTGTACCCCTCGGTGTCGCGAAGGGCGGTTTGTCTGTTGTGAGGGGAAAACCGGAGTCAATCCCGGTGAAAAACCTCACGACCACAGTTTGAGACCGCCAAACTCAATGCTGAATGCCCCTGGGAAAATTCCCATGAGGGTAATGCTGGAATCGAACCTCGATCAGCTATTCAGCAAGCCAGCAAGGCTACCGTGGCCCCGTATGCGCTCGCTTTAATTTCAGTATTGGACATCACAATTCTCATCAGTCAGGTGGGTAGCGTGACGTCATTGCTAAACTTCCGTTACATTCCATTGTTAGGTGCCGCTGCGATGTCTTCACATCAAAAAGTGTAATTTTCAGATTGTGTGGTTGTTAACCAACTGCTTGTTTAGAAACAATGGCCTAATCGATAGTTTTTTTTAAAAAATCAACAGCAAATTGTAATATTGAATATAAAGAGATGCGGTACTTTGTTTTTAAGTTACACATGAATAATTTTAATAAGCAATTAATTGTTACTCCACATATATAAATAAATAGGCTATTATAGCAGTTTAGGCTTAGTAAGATTGTTATTCATAGAGCGCAAGTAAAACGATTTTTTTTTTCGTATCCTTTGCAACCCACTTTACATTGCTAAATTGAAAGGGGAGGAGCTCGAAGCTTGTCTTACCTAATTACATGGGACAATCGGTTTACAAGTTATGTAAATCGTGAGTAATCATCAATAATGATCGAGACCTCCCTGAACAATGACTGCCTTGACGATTTCGTGTGTGGTCTCTCATATTACGACGCATGCACGCACATTCCCTCCAAGAAAGCCACTCAAACGATCCTGTAACAACCTGCAGGTATAATCAGCTTCCTCGTGTCCGTGTCTTTTTCCCCCGGACCCGCAGGGGTAGAAAAACAGTGAACTTCGCTAATAAACTCGACGTTTGCGTCATTCCCCTTCGCTGTAGTCTCTGACCCCTCGGGAAAGGTCGGGTGTCAGCACACGACATCCGTCTTCCGATGGTGACAGTGCTGTCAGAACACCGGGACAATATCACACTGGCGCTGTTCTCGGCCGATGTTATTCGCGAGCACGTGCGACCTGGTCCTGCCTCCGTTTCTGGTACACCGTTGTCAACCTAATGAAAGCCAACATTTCCGGAAATGTCGGACGACCGCCTTGCATGCGCTCAGGTCTGTTGGTGAAGTCAAAGGTTAGGCGGAAAGGGGGTGGCAGCCATTACTGCTCCTGCAGCTTGGACATCGCGTTGAAAAATGAAGAAAAATCCAGTTGGGAAACTTTCTCACGAAGGCAACTAGACTTATTGGCACGTGCAGCTACCTATTTCGTTTTTAATTTTATTCATTTCAGTTTAAAATGTATATGTGCACGTGCCCAACAAATATATACACAGCAACGTGTTGGAACGGAGATGCAAGGATGTACTCGTTACTGATATGTAGTAAGTGAATGATTCGATTCATCAATTATCTAATGGCTCGAGTCACTGACCAGAATCGTCGCCAGCAAACTGTCACGAGGACAGTATCGACAGTCGATATACCAGGCTCCAGTAACAGCAAAATGACAAGATCCAACTGCGCACATCATCTCTCGCTGTTCAAACGTAGGGTTGAGTTAGGTGAATCAAAAGCCTTCCATCTTTCCAAATCTTATCTTCGGTCATTCTCTTCCAAATCTTCCCTCTCCATCTTTTCCTGGGTCTTCCTCTCAGCCTCTTCTTCTCCATTTTCATCCCAAACATTCTTCTTGGTATTCTGTTCGAGCTCATTCTCTTCGTGTGTCCAAACCATCTCAATCGTGATGCAGTCATCTTCTCCCTCAAACTCTCTATTACCAAGTTCATTCTAATGTCAATATTTATAATTTTGTCACATCAACTCAACCTTCAAAATGTACGAATAAATCCAACTAGTTGTGGAAATTGTGTTTTCTAACCATTATTTAACACGAGGTGGTAGACAAACTAGCATTTTGTCCAGGAAAAAATATTGATTCAAAACCGGACAAAGAGACATCCATGTTTCATAAATTTAACAGAAGCCACCCTGAAAGCTAACCTTGCCACTAGCAATCTACCCACTACAGCCTTGTTTCACATAGTCTCACTTCAAATACGATACATCTTGAGTAAGTCCATGTGAACATTAAAAATTACAATAAAGTTTGTTAAAAATAAACCCAAGCACTTGGATTGGGTTGTTTTACGGCGATTTACCTCAGCGTGAACTAACCCAACCCACATTAAAATATGATTACTGGTAGTTAAAACTGATAACGCTTTAAACTTTAAAAACGTCTACTGTGAAGTTACTGATGCAAAACCGGAAGTTTCGAATGAACAGAACCGGATGTTAGTATGTGAAACAGCCAGCTGTCCGGTTTTTGTTAGGAGGTCAGCGGGCAACATTAAATTCATTTTGATTCTACTGTGGAACATCAAATAGAAGATTTTAGAGCATCCAACATTGTTGACAACTGATGGTGTCTAATCAGTTTCGCAATTCGAATCTTAAAAGAGAAATGCTTCAATATTTTTTGTCTTAACCCCGCGGATGGGAAGATCAGTGCCGTCTACATAAACCAAGAAATCGATGTATCTCCAGAAAAGGATCCAACGTAGCAGTAGGAAGCGTTGCTTCCACCAGTATTTTGAGGTCCCAAGCGATATTTCTCCGTGAAATATCTCTGGTGGAAGTTACATTGAGAAACCAACGCCTTCCGTTTCTTCAATAATTTGGTTAAAATGGTTGGTGCCCTTGGATATTGAAATAAAGTTCAAGTATGTTTAGAAGGTGTGTGGCAGCACATCGATCAGTGCTTCCACATTTAATGTCCAAGAAGGATATGTCCATCTGTAACATTTTGTTGAGGGCTTCTTGAATGTGAAATAAGAGCTAGAGAAGATTTGTAATTGTCCATCCGTCTTGAAGAATGTTGTACAGCAAACTGGAAGGAGGTCTCTGCTTGAATAACGTCAGGGTTGTAAAATAAGTAAACGTACATATTTTGTTTTCTGGCAGCTGATTACTTCTATAGATCTATAGATTTCAGGATTCGTGGAATTCCCTTTCCAATTTTCTAACTGTGATACAACATCTTGTCATAGCTTTGGGGCGGGTATAATGTCTTTTTCGCCATTACGGCTAATGACAAAGAAATCACCGAAAGGGGAACACCTTAATCGAAAGCTGAGTATCTCAAATATGTTTTCAGTTAATAGGTAGTAATCACGAAGATATTCGTCCAATGCTGTGCTTCAAATAGTCATCCTTCCCTGGTGAATAAAGAATGCCGTCTGATAGTTGTCACGTGATGACCAACAAGATTAGAAACTGATTGAGAGACAACTATTCGTTTTACTTCACCCTAGACATAAATTTACCAGGATTTTGTTAAACGAAATGTATGTGGATACCTCGATATCCATCTCATCTCATCCCATTATGGTTTTGGTTAAAAGTTTTTTGTGATTCTTTTGCTTAAAAAAAATTTGATTCACAAAGGACAATGAATAATATAAGAACGTGAGATTTCACTGTACACTTAATGATTTCTGGGTTTATCAGAACATTAACGAGTCGGTGAATAATAAAATAGACAACTTTGGACAAATTATTTTCGAAAAGACATTCCCTTCTTGAGGTGATTCAATTGAAATCGCACCTTTTGAGAGTTTATTTGAAGTTAACAAATAAGCGGTTCATTTCGTTCAGGATGTTGGTCCCGTCAGTGTTGTCACTACAGATCTCGCTGTCAAAAAATTATTATTATTATTTATTCATTTTATTACATATGATTCACCCCTGAACAGCCTTCAGCTAGGAGGGTGCCTATATACACTTATACATTATAAGTTAGAGAGCAAACATAGAAATCCTACATCTAAAGTGAGCAAATAAAGCAGATACAAATATATACAGTGACACAAGCAAAAGACAGAGACATATAAACACATACGCGTCCTAATATATGCATTTACAACTAATACATATGTACATACAGAACACACATCGATTTAAAACAAATTAATTCATCAGTAAAGTAGAGTTCATGGGAGATTCCATCCTGAAGGAGATAATCAGGAAACTTCTACAGTTGTATGTGGTGGTACATGTCCTGTATCTTCTCAGATCTGTACGCTTTCTCATCACAGAACTTGTGGGGATCAATCTTCAGGGTGTTGTACGTTTCAAGGATATTAGACGGAAAACATCTTCTAAGCATAGTTAAATTCTGTACTAAGCTTCTTAGGGGAATCCATGAACTATTGCAAAGGACGCGGGAAAGCCTAGGGCCTGCAACAAGATTATGGACATTTGGAGCGTCAAAGCAATCGGTGAGGAGTTGGCAGAGATTACGAAGATTTCCTGTGATGAGCAACTGATTCCAAGGGGTGCAACCAAGGTTAGCATACATGACTGATCTCGAGATGGTGAAAGGGTGGCCATTAACACGGTTCAACCACCTTAAAATCCAGTATTCGATACCCATGAATTTTTTGATGTTAGTGAGGGAAGCAGAGGACCAGATCGTCGAGGCATACATGGGAATCGGGACAAGACATGTTTGTATGTAGTGAGTGGCAAGTTTTTGGTTGTTTACACCAGTAAGTTCCTGTCGTATTGCCCACATTGCTGACAGAGTTTTTGCTTTAGTGTTGGCGAAGTGCTGTTGGAAGGTCAGGCCTTCATCCCAGGTGAGCCCTAGATCAGTGTGATGAGAAACCTTTTGGACTCTAATACCATTGATGTAGATGGTGTTGTTGGGAAACGTCTGTAGATTTCGCTGATGAAGGCCAAACCTTGTAGAATGCATTCTTCTTCTTTTCCTAAGCAATAGTGTGACCATTAATGTTCTTGAAGGTGAGCAGTTTGGCTTAGAGTTACAATAATCGTCTTGCATGTTGTCAGTTTGAGACTGGCATAAAGGATAGGAAGGTCCGATGCCTATACGGTACACCTTTCGTTGCTGGTTTAAAAGATCCCTCTAAAAATGGTAAATGGTTTCTGGAATACTTTACTCAACCAGAGTAACAGCCGATATTCACTGTTAAGGAAATTTCTGAAGTGGATTCGAGGAGCTGATTGCCAGATGATGGCAGATCCAAACAGTGCAACCAAAGAGACATCTGGAAATATACTGGATGACGATTTTTGAATTTTTCACACCAACTAGTTCTTGATGCTATTCAAAAGGTAGACACGGTTCTCTTCTTTAATGTTTCAAAATGACGAGCGAAAGATAGATGTTTATTCCAAATAACACCAAGGTTTCTTACTTATTAAATCTTCGTGTAGATCGATGCATATCTGATTATTTTCTTTTATGTGAAAACGACTATAGCGGAAATCAAGAGAAGTGTAACGGAAATACAAATGTTGTAGTCAAATATTTGTATTGTTGCAATCATACTTCCTGCAGTAGTAACTGCAGGAAGTATGGTTTGATTGTTTGTTATTTGATTTTTAGGAGCATTAGTAAACTAAGGCCATATTGCTCCCGGATATACAGTGGTGATACCCTGACCTTTCCGCGTCCTCCGTATTTGGTGGTGACGGGCTCGAACCCCGGTCTAATCAAGAAGCGTGTGCTATGTACTGCTGCTCCTTCCCACCTGGCTACGGAGGCGCCAAGTATGGTTTGAAATCACAATCATTGTGCCGATGTAGTCTCGATGTCACAATCATACTATTTTTCAAACGGATTTCGATAACCTCTTCCAGGCCAAAGATGTTTTCACATAAAACAGCTTTCGTGCATACAGGGTACACAAGCTTTATTTACTAGTTTTGGATGGGTGCAACTGTAATCCTAGCCATTTTAGATATTCTGCTAATAGATGTGTCTATAAGATGATGTTTCCACAGCATGACAGAAACGGGTCAATAGCTGCAGTAAAAAGTGTTGTCGAGACAACGCCACCATGAGGAAGCCTCTATTCTTGCGAAATATTGATTGTTATGCATAACCCGCATTTGATGTCCTAAGCGGAGATTACGGTGTATTTAAAGTACTGCAATTTCCGTGTCCCCTTATTGCCGTTAAAAACGTTTTTACTGTGGCTTTATTTGGAAAAAAGTGTTACGTTAACTAGAAATCGTCACGAAACCCGATGCACATGCGTTGTACTTGTTGCTGCAGTGACGCAAAAAGTACAACGCATGCGCCCAAGAGAAACTTAATTGTATGCAACAAGTTGCAGTGACACAAGTACAATTCAGCAGTGACGCGCTACGTTTATACCGTTATATCAGTATAATCATTAATACGCGAGTGACTGTGCCAAAATCTACAGTCCAGCGTTTGAAGGAATATTGTGAAAGAAATGTAATCCAGATGAAATTTAACAAGAGTGTTTGGTTATGCCTGGGAGGTCTCAAACTGCACCCAAAAAAAATCGAGCTGAAATTTGAACGGAAGAAAAGGAAATTAGAAATTCAAACTATTCCGAATAATAATGAAATTCAACCACAGTGTTCTATTATGCCTGATACGTGTAAACCACAGAGTTCCACTATGCCTGATACTTATCAGGAATCTAAAACTCCAGTTAAACGAATGAAGGAATATCGCTCGCGAGATTAGAAATGGCTAATAATGGGATTCCTGATTACATCCCTCTAGGGCCTAGACGAGCTGACAGTGAGTTTGAAAAACTAGTGTACAAAAACCCATTTGGATTTAGTTGTAATGTTTGTGATCATTTATGGTTTCAATTAGATTTTTGTATAAATTGTACGGCATAAAAGTGAGTGATGATTTCTTGGGGACAAATGATGACAGTGACCAGGCACATTCAGATGAAATTGTGGAACCTGTCAACAATGATTACGAACTATTCTTAATTCTAATTTATTATATTTCGAATTTGAGGACGAAGAAATAGTTAAAAGAGAATGGATGAAATTTCTTGAGTCAAAAATAGGCCATAACCTTCAATCTCGTTATAAACAATATGTGAAAGATGAATCTAGTCAATCCGTACCGATTATAAGACGATCAACTGCGATTCCATTCAAGGACAATTGGAAATTAACACGTAGACGTACACAATTCCCTTTAGTATGCGCTTGTGCTTTGGCTATACATAAATCTCAAGGAGGGACCTTCGACAAAGTTGTATCTAATTATGAGAAAGATCATCAAAAGCAACTTGTATACGTGACCTCGTTGCAACGTTTATATATTAAGAATCCCCACAACGATTTCACATTTCACCACAGCAAAACTACTAGTAATACAGAACTTCGTGCTGAACTAGATCGCTTGAAAAATCATAAGCTACCATCTCTACAGGATGAACTGCAAGATTTCATACCGAGTGGTATATCGTCAGTGAAAGTACAAAATTTACGGGCCCATATGTTGGAGATATCGAAACGGACGCAATCTTACAGCAATCCAAAATATTGATATTAAGTAAAACGTGGTTGGATAATGATGAACATATATTACTTAAACCATTCCAATGTGTGATTCAATTTGAAAGGTCGGATGTTCGTAGTGGTGGTGTTACGATATATCAACGTGAAGGTTCAACTAGCATCGGTACACCACATATCTTTGCACAACATAATAGCAGCAATGCGACAGCGGTATCAAATGAAATTGGAGACATTTGTGAATCTTTGTGCAGATTCAATAGTGAATCTATTTTCATCGTTGTCATATGGCAACAATGTTTTAATTTCGGAGATTTGGCTGTCTCTTCTTTTGTAGTTGGGGCTTCATTTCTTGAGCGGATAGGACAGTCAGACCGCTGCCGGTCAATAAGATGGTGATTCAAAAATTCATCAACAAGAATTTGATGCCGTATTCCATTGAAGGTGCAAAATTATTGAAAGAGCTACTGGATCGTATACCTGTAATTCTCGCTGGTGATTTCAATCTAGAATTAAATTCTGAGGCTGGAAAGAAGTTTTGTAAATTTATGAAAGATGTCTTCAATTTAGATATTAAGTCAAATACTACACGTAATAGAACGACAATCGATGGAGTATTCACTCGGGAATTAAAATCATTCAGAATAATTCCATTCAGTGTACTGAAATTATTTTTCAATAAAAATAATGCGGCAATACTTTTTTTATTTATTTTACTGTACCAGTTTCATAATGATGAGTTCCTGCAGTAAAGACGTTTTTGACAGCTGCCACTATGATATTATCAGTCTCAGAGTAGAGCGGCAGCAACTCATTATGTACCTGGTGCATAATTTTTTTCTTCCTTATTTTCCCTAGGCCCACAAACGCAGTGAATATGCTCACTAATCCCTAATTCACATAACTTAGCACAGAATGTCTGTAGAGTTGGATTGAACCAATGTGGTATTCCCCTACCTTCCTTGTTCGTGGTAGGAAAGAATTTTTCAGTGTTACTCACTTTTGTACTATCATTCCATCGGTCCTCCCAAATAGATACCAATAAGGTCTAGATACGGTTTCTCTCACGCTCATAACCTGCCTCGCAGTCTATCTCGACACCCGTTCTTTCATAGGGGATTCGTCAACGCAGATAAAAGACGTACCATAAACAAATTTATAGGCGCGCGTTATTTAATACAGTTTGGCAGGACACGCACAGTTTCAATAACATCGTTCGCAGTACAGAGTGCATTTTCTTGCAAAGCACAGTCTAACCAAACATGCCCTCCGCAGGTGACAATTTTTAGAAAAAATCAGTCATATAGGATTTCCAACAACCCTCATATTTTCCTAATCCATTCTCGTGACTCGAGCAATCATATTCACAAAATGCCGAACCTTTTCTGCAATGTGTGTAACATGCGACCAAAATCGTAATTATTAATATCAATTTATTTCCGAAGAAATGTCCCTTTGCAGCTAGCCAATCTACTTTAATCTCTCGGTATTTGATACTCTTGAGCCATTTCAGCGCTTTTGTAGGAGGATTGTTGTACATTTGCTGTCCGAACCCCTCAACCTAAAATCTACTCCAAGGATGCAGTTCCATCAAAACAGATTTGGAATTTTCCTCCAAGGGTTCCTTTTACCGGCATATGCTACCATAGACACGTCCGGATATGTTCACAGCAACCACTCATTGAACACCAGATTCCACATTAACGGACCAGAAACGGATCCCTATGGACAACCTCTAACCACTCTGTTCTCGACGACTTTACAGTGACAAACCTATTACGGTGGTAATCTTTTATCACAGAAAAGATCTGCAGGCTACATTTTACCATTAAAATGCTGTCCCATTGAATTGTGTCAAAATGCACCTGTGAAGTCTACAAATATACCCGGAAAGTTGCCATCAATTTCTCCAGCGCATCATCAGTTCCCTTTCCAATTAACAGTATAATTTCCACTAGGCCTAATCTGTTGATGTGTTCAAAAGCATCAACAAATAGATCAGCACTTGCAAAAATTCCCTTTCAACTCATCCTCAGAGTTTTCTACCAAAATATCCGGAGCCTCCGAAATAATCTTGAAACTCTCGAACAATTCTTGTTGTCCAACAGCATGGATATAATGTGTCTATCAGAAACATGGCTTGAACCTGACCAGGAGTCAATAGCCTGTGCTCCGGCCGCTGGATTTTCATCGTTCTTCACATTAAGATCTCAATCTAGAGGCGGCGGTGTTCCCATCTTCGTCAAAGACTCCAACCTGAAATTTGTGCATGTCCCATCTAGCAACTCGTGACTGTGAAGTTTAATGCCTGTTTAATCGATTTAGCGGCAATCTACATACCCCCAGCTCCAGATATTGTAAAAATTGACGATGCTACCGGCTTGATAATGAGTAAGTTTACACCCTTCTGCTACTCACATTCTCTGCGGCGATTTTAACCTTTCAGCCCTCTCCTTCAGCGACTAATGAACAATCTCTGTCCGTTAAAGTTTAAGATTATCAATGAGGATCCAACGAGAGGCACCAATCGCCTCGACTTGATTCTAGGTTCTGGAATTTTCGAAGTTGACATTCCACCAGAAACGTCCTTCAAATCAGATCACGACCCGATTGCATTACTTCTTGTTCTGCCTATTTCCAGCTTAAATTGCAATAATACTGTAGAAAATAAAATCATATTTTCTCCGAGTTTTCTGGATCCCAAAAAGTGCCTCGAGGCAGCGCAGTCTGTTCCATAGCATGTGCTTGATGAATGTGACCCAATCCTCGCAGTTGACCTAATCACAAGATGTATAAATACAGTCACCTTCTATGCGTCAGCTAAAACCGTACACATTTCTCCAAGGACTAGAGCTTGGTGGATCAAAGATCTAGCGCGCAGTTTCCACAACAAGTAGTACCTTCACAGGCAGTGGAAAAGCTCTGGCAAAACCCAAGATCGAATCTTATACTCCAGAGCAAGAGCTATTTTCAAGACTCCAGGCATCAGCAATAAAGAGATACACCGATGCTACCTTGTCTAAAGGAAAAGCGCCATACTCATCTAGACACAGTCTCATTAATTCAAATCTTGATCTAGATAACTGGATGGGCTACATTTCAAGATTGAAAGCCAATTCCGCCTCTGCTGAAATTCCTCTCCAAAGCTCTGAACTTGCTTCTACTGATGACCTTTCCATCACAACGCAGCAACTGATATATGCTATTAACTCCCTGCGTCCATCTAGAACCGCAGGCCAAGATAAGATACCTCATTTCATAATTAAATGCCTTAGCCTCTACATCCTAGATGCATTACTTTCAATATACAACTCTGTTCTTTCCACACGAGTTTTTCCTGCTCAATGGAATGAATACTCTGTGAGTCCACTGCCTAAGGTTAAAGCACCAACAAGCCTAAAAGATTTCAGACCAATCTCAACTTCTTCCACCTCCTCAAACTTCTTGAAAAGGTACCCCTCTAGCATTAAATAAACAGCTGATGCCACAAAAGCTGAAACAGTTTCATTTCGAAGTCGCAAATAGATCCACCATAATAAACCTCATGGCCGCACAGGCATCAAGCCTTCGAAACTAAATCCGAATTAGCTACTGTGTATGCCGATATTAAAGCTGCTTTTGACAGCCCAGACATCACAGCCATTCGCAGTCTTCTGCAATAATGGAGACCTACTAGCTTTCTTCACCGCCTTATTGAGGAATAGAAGTGTCCACCTCACAACGAAGAAGACCCACTTTACAAGAAAAATCAATGCAGGAGTCCCACAAGTTGGCGTTCTGTCTGGCCTTCTTTTCTCAGCCATTCTAATTCCTTTCATGATGCTCTAATATATGCCGACGATATAAAGTTTCTTACCTTAATCCCACCGTCTTCAATCACAGAGAACTTGACCGCTCTTTCAACTTACTTGAAGATGTTTGGGTTAAACCTTAACCCTTCAAAATCTGCAATAATGATTTACTCATTGAAACACCAACTAACAATAATTCAACCTTCAGTTTTGGGTACTCTCATCCCAGTGGTTACCGGCCATAAGGACCTCGGTGTCTATTTTGATCCGAAGCTGAAATTTAATGTTCACACAGAATACCTCCGGAAGCGATTTAACACCCTACGCTGGAGAGCGAAGCAACACTTACTTCATTCCAATGCTTCATCTACTACCAGCTATCTTCAGACCACTGTTTATCCGGTTATTTTATATGCTGCTGAAACTTGGGCATCTGCGTCACCCTCATTTCAAAAACAGGTATTCTCGTGAGAATACTGGACCCTGAAATGGGCCACAAATAAGCATCGCCGACCCCCTCAACGGAGAACAACTGACATGGCTGAGCAGCTAAATGCACCCAGGCTCCCGAGGTTAATTGACAGCAGGCGTTTAATGACTACATTAAAAATGTACACATGAGTGATAAACGCCCCAAACATCTGGGGTTTCTGTCAGTGATACAATCCTCTGCCATCCTTGAGGTCAGACCTCACACTAATCCTCAAATACAACCGGTTGAAACTGTGTTGTCGGTTCTTACCTGCCCAGGCACTGCTCTTTCTTGGAGTCGACCTATAGAAAATGGCTACCGACTTCAAATACCCTCACATGCTCCTCCAGTGGATTACATCTGTGGAACTGGGATAAATTCCTCCAAACTGGGTTACCACGTTCAGTTTCTCATTATATTTTCCTATTATTATAAATTCATATTTACACGTTTAATTTTGTGTAACTCATAATGTCCCATGTAACTGTAATTTTTTCCTATTTAATCACATGTGTAATGTAAAACTCCTGGCCATGTCGCCGTGATGAGAATTAGTGTTACATGTACCGTACTTAGCAGCAATAAAGAAGATATTTATTTATTTTATTGCCTCTATCAAATCCCCCTTTAAATGGCCCCGTTTTTAAGAACATTAGCATGTAATAACTCAACTCTTAGGATGGATTTTAATGAAATTTGAATCTTTTAGGAAGATTTGTTGAGCATTCCAAATATCATTAAAATTAGACAAATATATGTAGAAATGCTACAATTATTACTTCTCTGTCCGTCCGTCTGCATGTAATAACTCTTCCCAGATTTTAAGGAATTTTATATTTGTCGACCCAACCTCTATTTTGTTAAAAATCACAGCATGTATTTTAATATACTGTAGCTGAATCATTGGATAATATGCTTGCTGACATGCGCAGAAACGAAAGTAAAAAATAGTGTTTTTCAATTAATTGTGAATTATTAACGTTTGCTAACATGTGAAACGAAATGCTCTGCACATTAACTACCGTTTTTTTTTTTTTTTTGTTTTGTAATGACCTTATTTTGCAGCAGGTGCTGTTCAACAGCACTGCTGCTAAATATTGTCGAAAATCATTCTGTTGAACAACAATTAATTGTTGTTCAACAGAATGATTTTAGCTGAAATTCACTGCCTTAGTGCATACAATACATTCTTTTAAGGATTTTAACAGGCAGAAGATGTCTATTAAATAGACTGCCCGCAATCCACCTTATGATGGTGGCGCGGCTGCCCCACTAACCCCCTTCCCTCAAGAGGAAAGTTCGCAGCGAAAACGCTGCGAAGTTTAGTCTACACGCGGCCCTAGCCCTATGAAATTTTCGTGTACCCCTCGGTGTCGCGAAGGGCGGTTTGTCTGTTGTGAGGGGAAAACCGGAGTCAATCCCGGTGAAAAACTTCACGACCACGGTTTGAGACCGCCAAACTCAATGCTGAATGCCCCTGGGAAAATTCCCACAAGGGTAGCAGCTGGAATCGAACCTCGATCAGTTTTTCAACAAGCCGGCAACGCTGCCTCACGGCCACCGTGGCCCCGTATGCTCTCGTTTTAATTTCAGTATTTCACATCGCATTTTTCGTCAGTCACGTGGGTAGTGTGACGTCATTGCTAAACTCACGTTCCATTGTTCCAGGGGAAATTTCCAAACACAAATTTCTTCACGATTTGCATATTTTCTAAATTGTATACTCTATATTTGCAAGACATTTAATACTAGTTGACAGTATAGTACACATTTAGTTTTAGAAATTATATCTGACTATTTAATCTAATTTTGAAAATTATTCACCAATCGCAACATCCATGCCAGAAACTTTTTTTTTTTTTTTTTAATAAGGGTTAATCTGGCGACTGTCATTCTGTGGAGATTATGCGCATCAGAGTTACTATATTATCTAATAAAAATAACTAATTCTTGAATATAGGTTACGCAGCAGGAATTCTTTAAAATCCGGCATCCCTTTTGTTGATAAGAATTCTCTTTCTGTCCAGACTTTAATGCGCACTTTTGTAGATGTATTGCACCTAGTTTTAGTGTTCACATCAATTCTTCCATAGGGAACTTCATATTCAGAGCTTTCGTACTTAGACCAAGAGCAGTCAACTATCTCCGGTTCACAAATGAGGCTTTGCTTGACATCTGTCAATCGCAAGTTGCATCCCTTCTTATTAAGATCCTCCGTGCGTTTGCGCTGTTGAAGATAGATTTTATTTGTCAAACGCATCATCAAGAAATATTTTGCTTTCCGATTTGGTGGGTGCGTCGGAACAAGTTTGCGTTCCTCGCTGGGATTCTTCTATGGTGCAATGTTAGGTCTGGACTTTCTTTTGCCTTTTAAAGACTCGTTTAATTTGTAAACTGGACGGTAGTTCAACGGCCGAAGGGTATTCCTTCATATTTTGTACGTGGAGGCAAATAATAGCAGTGACTTGTGGCATTTCGTTGATAGGAAGGTTCCATCTCCGAAATAACCCAGTATTCTTCTGGATTCCGCGCCCGACTTAACAAGTTGGATGACTATTTCATCGCACAAGCAGCGACACTTTGACTTTAAGAACTTTTTGTTTTCCATGGAGGTTCCAAAAGCAGATACATTGACCACTCCTGTTTAGAATAACATCCACATTACACTTTGCGACGAGCAATTAGGAATATATTCACACTAACTATCCAACGATTTTACCCCTTTCTGTATTCAGAAATGGTATAACTACTCTTACCTCCAACTTAGTTTAACATTCCACACAACATGCCATTTGAAATCGTACGGCTTTGTGATAACAATTGCATTCCTGAGCGCAATTATCACAGTGTCCGATCTGCAGCCATGCTGCTTGACAGGCTTTCGAGACGGTTGCGTGTCCATACTTCCAAAACATCCTACAGGTGTTAAATTGGATTGAGGCCAATGAAGATGGATGACATCTTCACTGTGTTCCTCAAACCACTCGTTCACAATCCCGACCCAACGCCGCATTATCGTCTTGGAAGATCCCGTTTCTGTCCTGAAAAAAAATGCAACATTGTCTCCGGTAGCTCTTCACCAGCGAAACGTTGGTCCAAACGCACCATGGATCCTAGGTCTTGCCAGCAAAACATTCCCGTATTAAGAAACCATCGCCACCTGCCTGGATAGTGGGCGTTATGCCCAATGGGCCCATGGACTCGCGCTATATAGGAATGCGTCTGTCGGCGTGTTGCACCAGTTATTTGGACTCATCCGACCAGCACGTTGTTGACGCCATAGCATTCGCCGTCGGTGTCACTTGGGCCGCGTGACACGAATGTATTGGAATATCGGATATTTCAAATGTTTTAATTCCAGGCTACGAGTTTTTGGAAGTATAGTTTCGAATTAGAGGTTTTCTTGTAATTTAAAGCTGGTAAGAATGCTTCGGAGTTAGCAACATATAAATAATGTTACATTTGTTTATTTTTTTTTAAATAATTGCAGTCAAATCGGATTTGGACACGTATCTTCGCAATAAACTCAGGCTTTCCGGTTTAAATTAATTGCGAGCTTTCAACCAAACGTGTTTTTAATATTCAAGTTAAGCTTAGCTAACCCGTTTCTTTCTCCTACTCCCCTCTATTGCGTCTGGAGAGACAAATAGTATTAGTAAGTCTAGAATTCAAAGAAAAACTTCGCATCTCAGTTAATAGCGCTGTGGCATTTTTATTGAAATGAAGTTAGTCATTCAACTTGAAGTTAGTCACTTCTGGGACCAAAACTTCGACAAGTTATTTTTAACGATAAGCCGATTTGATGTTAGCGTAGGGAGGGACGAAAATAGCCTCGGTTGCCTTAACAATTAAAGAAACACTCCGAGACATGTCCTTGCCGCGATTTCTCCACTGCGAAGATATTAATTAAAACCAAAGTACTTAATTAAGCCAGTTTAATAAGAATCGCTCCTTCGCCTTTGTGGCTGGTCCCATAGGTAGTGCGCTGATGGATTCCTTGGATTACCGAAAGAATCCATTTTCTAAGAAAGTAATCCAGGAAGCGAGAAAAAGAAAGGAGTAATATCTCACGGACTCGAGGCCAAAGAGATTAAGTGGGTGGCGCACTAAAAGGGACGCGTTTCTTTTCACCACTAAGCCCTTAAATCTTTAATTGAAAGTCACTGATCTGCTTCCGTGATTATGATAATTAATTAAGTGCTCGTGCCGCGAGGTAGCTACTCTCCTTGTACGCTGGGTCGTTCCAGTTATAAATCTTTCATATTAGACGATTGACTCGTGTTCGCAGATTCCTCCCATTTTTTTTTCTCTTGAGATACGCTTATAAGGCAGACTGCTGTATCTTTAATTTCGTGATATTGGAAGGGAGGGGGGGAGGAGGGTGTAGTTCGTGAGGCACATTATCTTAGAAGTTTCTTAATAAGATATTTTATTATGAATGATGGTCGCGACTTCAAAGACAAGTCTCCGGGCTTCTTTCACACCCCCCAGTCATATAATATTCCCGATTGTAGGTATTTGAATATTACATCTACACTGATCGACAAAATTAGCAGAAAACGTAGTGTAACATAGAATTACGATGAAATGAGGAGACAGAGAAATATAAAGGACTTCTATATGAATTACCAAAAAGGTCACATTGCAGAAGTCGAAAATTTGGTCACATGACATCAGAAAGGCGTATCATCCCCTCCAACGGCTAAACAGGGCCTGACAGTGGTAAAGGGTGTCTATAAGACTGGCAAAAAGTCCTATTCTTCCACCAGCACAGACCTTAGCTCACCAAGTGACCGACGAGTTGGCTGTCGGCATGCAATGCGATGCTCAAGGACATCGGATTCGAGAATCTGTTCTCGGTACCCTTATCAAAAACATGGAGGGGTGCGGCAGTTGATCATTATTCCGCCTCACTTTAAGAGTCCCTTTTCAGATGTTGGCGAGATGGTACCTCATTCCTGGTTCTCTCCAGATGAAATGACGTCTCTAGAACCTGTTTGTAGGTTCAAACGGGACTCATCAGAGAAGAGAGGTGTACCCCATTTGTCAGGGCTCCAAGCCGCATGTTTATGGCACCAGTTTCGACGAGTTCTTCGATGGCTTGGGGTTAATGGATACAAACCATTGGCTTCCTTGAAATGAGCGTTCTTAACACATTCCAGTTGAAAATGTTTTCACCTGTGGCCGCAGAAACCTCAAGCGACAATGCAGGTTTCTGTAGCCCTCGGGCGACCTTGTCCAGCTCTCAATTTTCCCATGGTGTTGAGACAACACTGCATGATACATTAAGCCAAAGTGGACTGCCGGGCTTCAAGTCGTCCAGCAACCCGCCATCTCAAAGAATCATCTAAACGACGATGACTTGCTATCCTGAGTACTGGAGATGTGGGCCTCTTTATGGGCATGGATAATTTGCGGCTCTGTAAGGTAGTAGATCGATTTCTATGGATACTTGGAACTTGCTTGCCAGGATGCCTATTATATCAAATATTCATGAAAAAACAATATTTTGTTCTGTTAATTATGTCACGCAGTGTATAGTCCGCTGTTGTCACAGGTCATAAAACTGGCGCTTCATGGCCTGGATTGCCTTGTCTCTTCTATAAAACATATGCAATAACTATTTTCTACAGATAGACACAGCAATTAATTTTTTATTATAGATAAGACGATGGAAATGACGCCTAGAAACATCTGAACGGGCCCTCAGGTAGTGTTCCTGTAAAAAATAAACATTAGAAGGCTGTCATTAATGAAAGTGTGGGGCTTTGTGTGTGCAAGAGAAACAGCATTCAATAACAATGAGGTATTTAATGATACTATAGAGAAGACAGAGTCACACTATCATACAGTTGTCTCGCGTTTCAAATTTGGTGCAATAGAGTTTTACAAAACATGGAGTGCAACAATATCGATTTCTTACGATGCAATAAATAATGCTGTACACATGAAGCTCGATCTCAAGTCATAGACAGGTCCTTTTGTTGTCGATATCACAATATTTATTATATAATATCTAAGGGGGGTGCCTTAGGCGCGGAAGATGCACTAGAACATTTTTCTGAGCATTCTGGTCAGGCAGTAGGAGTTTGAAACGTGCGTGTAACGAAAATATTACATCCTTCGCTGGGTTTGAGTCCATGTGAGCACTGTAGGCTTATAACATATGGAACACACTCGGTTTTTGTAGGACGTTTCTCTGATCCACTCTTTCTACACTTCCCTTCTTGAAACTTGGTAGGAAAGGCACAGAAACTGTCTCTTTTGTAGAAGGATCTTAAATCGAATGCTGTAGTTTTCATTTTTGTACATATTACGATGTCTCTCTCGTGGGCTGCCTTCCCCTTGATATTCACCCCTCCCCTTCCTTTAATAAGCTCAAAATATCGAAAGAAGCTAGGCCTAATTTATAAGCTCTGGGAAATTGGCACAAAGTTCATTTGGTAATCGTAATACACAACAACTCGGGCTGTGATGATTATTGAGTCACAGATCACCGGAAGTTTAAGATTCGTGTAACTTTTCTTCCTTCTTCAACAGTAATGGCAGTAGATTCGGAGCGAGATTAACTGGGCCTTTGATACTAGTAAAGTGAAGCCAAACAAAGGAATTCTGTCTTAAATAACCGGAACTTTGAGTCTAATCAGCAGCCCGACACACAAACGAATTCATTTGAGTTGGTTTTTTCCCGAAGCTCAACTTCCTTCGCATGACTGGTCACAGGAATATCGAATTTAGGGGTACAGCTGCATGGAGTTGGTTCGTCGGTAGATACACCCTTGCTGGAGAGAGCGTTCCTGTTTCTCCTTTGACGATTGAGAACTCCGGGTTGTAGGCCATGCCCACGTAGGTGTGCTTCGTTTCGGTAGACACGCTACTCTTCGAAGAAGGACCTCTTGGGGTTGGACTAGGACGACGACTCCTGCAGTAAAATAACAATCCGATCGCTGTGGCAAACACTATGGCTCCAGCTACGGATATTGCTGCGACGACTGGGAATGGGAGGCTGAAGGAGGAGGACGGGATGTTGTCATCTTGTGGGACAATTGCTAAAGAAGGAGAAAAAAAGCAAAAGAAATAATGATTATAGGATAATGAACATTCAAAGCGTATTAAGAACAAAAATATGTATCAGGATTAAGAGCAAAGGCTACAAAGCTCGATTTGTCTTTTAAATTCTAACAGCAATGGGGCATTTTCATACCCCATTTTCATAAATATTGTTTAAGAGTGGGAAGAGATCTTTTTTTACTTCTTGAAAAGGTCATGGAAGGTTTTTATATAGTCATTATAATGAACAATTATCAGGTGGATTTTCAAGTGGTAATTTAAAAAAAAAAAAAACACATTTCTTCACGATTTAATGTGTCAGAGGAGAAGTAAAGAATGGCTAGGACAAAATAAAATAAAGGCGATGTCAAAGACGTTTGGGAGCAGTCGCTCGCTAAAATGACCTCTTTGTATGCGAGTGGAAAATTGAAGATCAGTGGGGAAATCCGAGAAGGGAAAGTGATCTCGACTAGCCAAGATTCCTCAATGAGATGGGAATAAATCTTGAGGGGAACGCCATGACAGATACTAAGGGACGGATTCTACAGAGATTTAAGGATAAAACCGCGTTTAACTGAAAATGAACACATCGCTGCCCCTTCTAATAAAAGAGAATATCGAGTCTAATAAAAACAGATGCTGGGATACGATTAGAATGAAGTAAGAAAACTCTTCGTAATTTCTTACAGCTGATTCTCACACACGATCACTGTTTGCGTAGAAATGGAGATCGAATTAATTTAAAATAACACTTCTTCCCTTCTCACAGTGACAAACGACGGAATAGAGCATGCGTCAAGAACGAGCTGCCCCATTACCCCCAGAATCTTCGATGTATCAAAGTTTTTATTTTAAGCTTGCACTTACGGACTAGGACGGTAAGGAAGGCACTCCTGAAACTGTAACCCATAGTGTTTGCTTCCACACAAATGTATTTTCCAGAGTCTTCCAGGTTCACATCGTGGATCTCCAGTTTATTTAAGAAAGACCCGTCGGATCTCTCGGTAACTTCAGTGGACTTCAAAATGCGGAAGTACTCTCCTTGTACTTTGATGATGTCCAATTTTTCGGCTGGTGAATCTATCTCTTCTTCTTTGTCCACTCTCTTCAGCCACTGCAAACACAAAAATGAACCGAATTATCGCGTGATCATAAACTTATTAAATAGAATTAAAAAAGAAATTTTAAATAGAAGTATGATGTCTTTTTTATTTAAGGTAAGAGGCTACAATCACACGAGATATCAGAATAACCTAAAAAGAATCGCAGAGGGCAAAAGAGGAGAATGTCCCAATAACACTGCGACCATTTGCTGTCGAAGCTCATTCTAAAATCTAGTAAGAATCAAGGATTGTTTATGCCACTAGTAGAAAGCTCTTGAGTGAACTCTCATTGCTATCGATTTCATGACAAAGTTGGACGTAGTTTTGAGAACAGACTCCCCGAATTTAATAATCTCGTCCACTTGCACTAATTAGGACCAAGAAGATATATCTGCTTATATTCTTTATAATATAACTAAAATGAACTTCTTTCTACTTGCTCATTTTTTCCGAGAAGTGGCGTTATTGTATCCCATATAGCCAGCATAATAAAAGATAAGACTTTTCAATAAGCAACTTACTAAACACAAAGAGAGTTAAAAATCTCTCAACTCTCAAAACGGATTTTCATGAAATTTATATTTGGCCTTTTAGAAAGATTTGTTAGCATTCTAAATATCGGACTAATAGAAATTATTATTTTTTTGTCCATCCGTCCGTCTGCATGTAATAACTCTTCCCAGTGAATGGATTTTAAGATTTTATATTTCATTAAAATGACACCTATTGTTATTATTTTTGAATAAATATCACATGGGTGCTGCTGACATGCGCACATTATTAATGGATTTTAGCTGCAGAAGATGTCTATTAAATAAGACTGCCGGCAACCACCTATGATGGTGGCGCGTGTGCCCCACTAACCCCTTTCCCTCAAGAGTAAAGTTCGCAGCGAAAACGCTGCGAAGTTTAGTCTACGCGCGTCCCTAGACCTATCAAATTTTCGTGTACCCCTCGGTATCGCGAAGGGCGGTTTGTCTGTTGTGAGGGGAAAACCGGAGTCAATCCTGGTGAAAAACCTCACGACCACGGTTTGAGACCGCCAAACTCAATGCTGAATGCCCCTGGGAAAATTCCCACAAGGGTAGCAGCTGGAATCGAACCTCGATCAGCTATTCAGCAAGCCTGCAACGCTGCCACCGTGGTCCCGTACGCTATCGCTTTAATTTCAGTATTTCACATCAGTCACGTGACTGCTAAGCTTCCGATATAGATGTGAAAACATCTATAATAATTTGATATAGTTAAAACTTAACAGTATATTATATATATATTGAACAATGTAATGTATAGCCATCACTGATGATTCATGATAAACTAAATCTTGCTAGCGTTGTTATCGATCTATAATCTTTACGTAATTGATTTCGTTGTTATAAACGCATCCTGTAATGGAGTTAAAAAACCGCAATAACAGGTGTGGCAGCTTTGACAAGAATCTTATTTATTCATTACAGTTTTTTAATAGCCCCTTCCTGTCGATCGGATGCCTGACTCGTTTCGAGGTCACTCCCTTTTCTTTGTCGGTTCGTCCGTTGCTCAAGGCATTTCGTGCATGTCATTAATATTCGATCCACCCATTGTTCCAGATGCTTAATTTTGACACCAATATTAAATGCTACCATCTTTTAAGCACGTTTTTATTTTAGATTATCTCCGGCGGAATTTTCTTGTTTTTAAATATCGTTCTGGATGTAGCTTTTCAACTTGTTTATTGGGGAAACTGTAATTTTGTCCTATTAAGCGATTTGCATAAATTATTTTATATTCATACAGTTTCTTCTAGGTCAGAGAGCGGATGACGTTGTACGTCATCCGCTCTCTTGACCGCATAACAACAAACGGGATATGTACGAAGAAAAAATTACTCTACATGTCTCTTTCAAAGTCCGAAGTATAAAATTTAATGAAAATCCGTCCACTGGAAGTCCATTGTTACATGCGGGCGGACGAACGGACACGATGATGACAGCAAGTGAATATTGTTTTTAGTTTAAAAAATGCCATGTCTCGAACATTACTTTAGTTTTTAGATTTATCCCTGCTATTTTTTACGCACTGTGCATTGCTAATGATGTATAATTTCCCGTTGAGTTATTATTAGTTTCATACCTGTACGTGAGGGGGTCCATCACTTCGGACCCTGCACTGGAACACTGCTGTGCCTCCATATTCCACTGTGGTATTTAAGGGGTGTGATCCTGTCATTTCTGGCTTCACACGGAGTCGATCTAGACACAAAGAAACAGAATGATGTCAAAGGAGCTCGTATCTCTTCATGAAGTATGTTCTTGGGGTGAGGGGAATCTCAAAGGGCAATTCTAAGTAAAAAAACGTCTAATCTACATTGTCATTGATTAATTTCGGTAAGAGGTGTATTTAAACATCTGAAAACAATTTTAAAAATTTTCTCAATATATTTGAAAGTATCATTAAGGTTTCAATGAAATGTATAAAAGAAATTTGGAAAATTACCAATTAATACACAACTGATTTAACAGTGGTGTGCACGCGAAAGGAGAAAGCTCGATCACTAAATGAAAACCCCATCAAACACTATTTTATTAGAGTTAAGCCGGTTCAGTTTATCGAATATCGGATACAAGGCCTAATAGTTTAACAGTAGCCGTAGGCAGAGGTGAAGGTGATTCTTGCACAACTTCTATTAAAATAAGTAGCGACCTGGACCGAGGGGTGTTGGGGGTTTCAAGGACGGATGGCAGTCATTGTGAAACAGGTGGGTATATGGGATGTGTTAGAGTAACTAAGAATAAGAATAGGTGCATGTATACCAATGCTAGAAGTATAGTAAATAAATTTGAAGTGTTGGTCAAGACATCAAAGACGGATATTGTTGGGATATCAGAGACGTTGTGTCACACAGATATAAGGAATGCCGAACTGGCATTCCTTATATTTATTAAGGAATTAATAAATTCCTTAATATTATTAAGGTTTGAAAATGGCAGAAGGTTATCAAATTGTAGCAAGATACTTAATGATTTTGCAATAACTGAGAGCAAAGTGGAAGAGAAATTGTTGAAGTTAAACGTAAGAAAAGCACCTGGGGTGGATGGGATCTATCCAGTTATATTAAAGGAGGCGGCAAAGCAACTAAGCAAACCCTTAGCCATAATTATGAGAGCATCCTTGGACTCAGGGGAGGTTCCCACTGACTGGAGATGTGCAAATGTGTCCCCAATTCACAAAGGGGGATCGAAGGGTGACACGAGTAATTACAGACCAGTTAGTTTAAATTCTGTTCCGGGTAAAATAATGGAGTCACTGGTTAAAGATGCATTGCAGGATCATCTAGACAAGACTGCAGCAATAATTCAGACACAGCATGGGTTTGTTAAGGGAAAATCTTGTCTGACAAATTTGATAGGATATTATGATGTGGTTACAAAGGAACTGGATGCAAAAAATAATTTTGATATCATATATTTGGATTTCAGGAAAGCTTTTGACACTGTTGCGCATGGAAGACTACTGTACAAATTGGAGCAGAATGGTATTAACGGTAAGTTGCTACAATGGATAAAAGGATGGTTAAGTGGGAGAAGACAGAGGGTGGTAATCAATGGGTGCTGCTCTTCGTGGACTAATGTTATTAGTGGGGTCCCAGAGGGTTCAGTGTTAGGTCCACTGTTGTTTTGTATATTTATCAATGATATTGATGAAGGTATATCAGGCTTAATGTCGAAGTTTGCAGATGATACAAAGGTTGGCAGGGTTGTTAATGACAGTAATGGCAGTGTGCTACTGCAACAGGATCTAGATAATTTGGGCAGATGGGCTAAGAAGTGGCAACTGAAGTTTAACCTTGACAAATGCAAAGTACTGCATATGGGTAGAAGTAACCCCTGAGAAACGTACCAACTGTGTGGTACTACACTTAAGGTGGTAGAAAATGAAAAAGACCTGGGGGTAATTGTGCAGGCAGATATGAAGTTTTCTGAGCAATGCAGACAGGCTGCCAGGGCAGGTCATGGGGTTTTGTCAATGATATATAGGAATTTTGCTAGCAGGGAAAAGGAGGTGATTATCCCTCTGTATAAGGTAACGGTCAGGCCACGCGTTGAGTACTGCGTACAGGTCTCGAGGCCTCATTTTAGGAAGGATGTAGATTTGCTTGAGCGTGCACAGAGAAGGGCAACAAGATTGGTGAGGGGAATGAAGGGATCCTCTTACCAAGAAAGGCTTAAGTTCTGCAAATTGCAATGGCTGGAGACTAGGCACCTGCGCGGTGATCTGATTGAGGTGTATAAGGCCTTGAATGGGGTGAGCACGCTGAATTCTGATGGGATCCTTCCACTTGTTCAGATTACGAATCTAAGGGGGCATAAATTCAAATTAAGAAAGGACAGATGTAGAATAGATGTGCGGAAATTTGCCTTTAGCCAGCGGGTGGTTAATTGCTGGGACAAACTTCCATCTGTCGTTGTGGAAGTTGATAGGTTGAATAAATTTAAGGAGGAACTGGACAGGCATTTGGAGGGAATGGTGGGATTTTTTTTTTTTGTTGGCTGATGATGCATAAGCTCATACATTTGCTTTCTTGCATCACATGCCACTACTATATGATACATCAAAAGTTATGTAATGTCACAACCGACTTCATTAGAACAAAAGGGTTCAAGCCCGTGACTACTGAATACGGTGCTGTTTCTTGTATTCTATCTATCTTGTGAACTCCTCTGACCGTTTGGTCGTCCCGGAGTATAAACAGAAAATTTATTATTTATTTATTTAAAATAGTAGCTTTTGGGAAAGGTTTCCCTTCATCAGTTTAGAGTACGGTTTACTGACTATATATATATATATACTGGAAGACTGAGTATGATCATAAAATCACAACACCGGTGATGCAGCATTACGCATGCGTAATGTACGCCAGCACTCATCGCGCTGTAGAATGGCAGACTCCATAATGGGGTGTACATGAACTCCCCTAGTGAGATTGCAACCAGAGGTGAACGGGGCTCTTGCCTTAAGTTAAAAGCTGAAAGGGGCGCTATTTTTTATTCTTGGCTCAGCACAGCCCTGATTGCAACTAACAATGTTGAGCGCTGGTGGTAATCACTTGAGTAGTGGCATAGTATTTAGATTCAGGCGGCACCGGTGGTTTCCCACATATGTACTCTGTGATGAAATGCAGAACTACTGCACAACCAGAAAAAAGTGTAATGTCTGGTTAGTGTAGTATTGTGCTTTGTTCTGTTGTTGTGTCTACTGGGACGCCACGTTGACTGCCACAACCACTGGGAGGTGAGCCACGCTGCCTCTGCCAGGGTTGCCTGAGCTTCCTGACAGAAGCCATAAAAAAAAAGATAAGAGAACATATGGGGGAAGTAAGAGAAGAAGAGGTCAAATGTGGGGAACAGTTGTTGGAGTGGACCAAAGAGGGAAGGCAGTCCACTCTAAGGAAGAGGATGGAGAAGGAAGTTGAAAATTACAGGAGCAGGTGCTCCTGTGAGTATCCTGCACCCAGGGTAAATTGCATTATCCTATCGCAGGGGTGGCACGTTATTCTGTTCTGCCCTGAGTTCCGCAAGTCTTGTTCTTCTACAATTGAAAACAGCCTGGGCGTAGCGTGTTAAGGCTACTGGTATGTGGCCCCTTCTTGAAGTAAAGTTGACTCCTGATTGCGGGGGTTTCCTTGAATCTCTGTGAGAAATTGAAGTCTGGCGTTGTTGTAAGTGAGACACTCGCACATAAGGTGTTCCCAGGACTCCTCTTCACCAGTGGCAATATGGGTGATTTTCAGGAATTCATCTAAAATCATATTCCATAACAGGGGTCCTAGGACAGAGCCCCGCGGGCACCGCCCCCTGTGGATTTGTCTGGTTAGCTTCCTATACGGTGCATGTACTTGGATCGTTCTCTGTGTTAGGTAACTCCTGATTGTGTTATACAGGTTTAGAGGCACTCTAGCCCGCTGGGCCCGCTCTGCAGAAAAGGAGGAACAGTTGTTTTCACCTTGGAAATGATAGAACGTAATTTCCTATCAGGAACTGGTACACGCCGTATGTGGTAAGAGCGTAATATTCTAGCAAGGTGCGCCGGATAGTAGGGATAAACTCATTGTAGGGAAGAATTGATCGAGTGACAAAATCGCGGGCTTGAAACTCACACATATCCAGAACACCAGGAGGATAACCGCAATTGGAAAGCTCTAAATCCTCCAATTGCCTATCCGGAACTGGAATGCGTGGATTAAACCAAGTACGGGCTGCACTCGGACGTTGTAAAGTATGTACCCACACATTGGACCAGAACGTCCAGGAAAGAAAGAAAGAAAGAGTATTGTTTGTTCCTAGCTCAGTTGGGCGAAATAGAATTGAGATACTGATCCCCGAGGGACAACCGCAAAGACATTGATACCGGAGGGCGATGGGAAAAATACACGACCTTCAAGTTGTGCTTTGGATCTAACGAAACAAAGTTGTTAAACATGACCGTGCTACCAGTCAAACACAAATGTCATCAATAGAGAACGACGTAGTATCACCATCCAACAGCTGCTACACTGGGAGACAACATCAAAGGAAACCATGACCTCAGTAATAGTTAGTCCTTCCTACGAGGGGTGGTAACAGTCTCGCAATCTATTTGGATACTCTTATGTGGGTGTGTTACAACAAGAACATACCAGGTTTATGGATCTTTGGGGTTCGTAGCTTCGTGCGATTTTCGCCAGATACGCACCCTCCCGTCCGCTCGAAATAACTGGAAACGGGACTCATCGGACCAGGAGACCCCCCCCCACAATCATCCAAGGTCCATTGCCCATGTTCTTTTGCCCAGTTGAGGCGTAGAATCCTGTGCCGTGGTGTTAGCAATGGGGTAGAAAGAGGGACCCTTTCTATTCCATTGCTAACTAGCCGATGTAGGGCCCTCGCCCCGGAAAGCTGCTATTTTGTTCCTTTATTTTAACGCTTCACTGACAACCAGTTGTTGTGGTGGTAAGTAACCAACACATTTATTATGTACTTCAATTTTAGAACACAGAGAGGTGTATTAATAAATTTCCGTTTCTTAACTGATGAAATAAATTTTAATTTATTTAAAAACTTCAAACTATCCTTGTAAGTGTAGTAGACTATATCCTGTTTGGATGCCATAACTCACTTACCAATGACCACAATGTTGAAGAATGCGCTGATGGAACCAATCCCGTTGTATACCAAGCAGCTGTAGTTCCCTGTATCGGATGTCTGTAAGTTCTGGAGGTAAAGAGTAAACCGGCCCTTTTTAGAATTATCTGGCAGCGGTTTACCATTCTTCATCCACGTAATCTGCGGCCTTGGAGTGGCTTCAGCGATGCATTTGAAGAGGATTGAGCCACCAATGGGACGTTGCACAACGGGAGTTGTAAATTTGGTCACGTGGGTGAAGCGAGGTTTTCCTGTACATAAAATAGAACGTTGCCATCTCAATTAAGTATAAAATCGCAAAATTTTAAGAGCTCTGCAACTGAGTGCGTTCTATTCCTACCAAACTAATTTTAATAGAGTATGTGGGGGTTTGGCAGAAATACATTTTTAACTTACCCATTTGCGTTTCTGGGTCATGCAAATCAACGTTGGCAGGGTACATGTTGCTGTGATCGGGATCTGCGATTCCGTCGTAATCCTCATCCGTGGAACTGTCGGAATTTATAGTGTCCGGACTACCTGAAATTGTATCTTCGAGTCAACTAAAATTCAAAACATAAATGTTTCTCTTATTGTTATGTGCAACTAAATGTACATCGGCCAGAAATGCAAATCCTAGATATAAAACACTACTGGTAAATGTATTGTTTGAATTTATAATCATTTTTCAGCAGCGCGGAATAATTTATTATCTTAATTGATCGAAATGACTGTAAGCGTAGGGCCTAAAATTTGTTTGTAATGTTTTGTTGGAAAGCCAAACAGGAAGAGGAACAACTGCGGTTATTTCTTCTTAGAATTCCTTTTCTCCCACTAGGAGAAAGTCTTGAAACGGATTCTCGACAAATTCTTATCTAAAGAATGCATGGACCACACTTCCTCCAGCAGCAGGGAAAGGAACCACTATCATGGTGAACGCTCTATAACCTCAAAGATATTGACGTACTGCGCTGAGGTATAGAGACCAGACCCTAAAACCCTATGAGTCTGTTCATGTTTTACTTATGACTATCAGAGACGATTTTACAGATTTATGCATTATTGTCCAGAATGTGTAACAAAGTTAAAGGTTTCTGCAAGTTGGATAGAGAACAAAAACCGAATTTCCCGATACTTGAGTGTGGAGGACATTCCATTAGGATATGTTTGAACTGACAGAAACTGAACTCTGAATGGAAAAAAACTCTAAAACAAAAAAGGGTCTTCTCAGTTCCGACAAGGAGGACCTGGTTTCATTCTTGCACGTTAGTATACTGTTTATTTTTGCGTGGATCCTTCGATCGGTTTGCTAGAAAACATCCTAGTTTCAGGGAGAAAAGTCCATGCAGCTGGATACTGGACGAGTCGACCACGTAGAAACCAACCGTGTTGGTTTCTACGTGGTCGACTCGTCCAACACGGGCACTTACAAACCAACCAAACGCTCCTCGGAAATATGAATTAAAAATTGAATCATCCGTACAATGGCCTTAGCGTTGCTCCTAGTAATTTATATTTTATCATCACATTCGGAGAAATGTCGGCCGGCGTTATATCCTGGCGAGAAGCACAATGGTTGTGATTACTGCCTCTCCACAACTTGTAAAAAAGGACTTGGTTCGAATCCTTCAGAGTGTGAAGAATTTTTATGACTTATTTATGAAAAGGGGCCGAGTTAATCAGTCTCGAACGAAAGTTATAAGGTTTTTTTTTTTTTCCTCCTCGGTAATTCGAACTACTCATACAGCAAACTGGCAACGGCATTGACTCAACACGCTGTAGCCTCATTGCCTTCAAGGAACAAGAGAGAACACAGCCTGCATGCTACTATTTTCCGAGAGATTCCAAGATAAATGACATTTGGGCAGATTCGCTAATAAGCACGTTGAACTGCAGGATTTCCTTGCAACTGTTAACGAATGATTGCCAGAAGTAAACAAGAGCTTGGATTTCTCAGTCGTACGACTTCGTACCGAAGCTTCCTCAAATTTGTTGACTCCACCGGCATTTTCTACTCCATTTTGTATCCCATAGGATTCTCTGAATAACACTTTATTACCGTGTCTTGATGCTTCCATCGCTTTTACCAATCATTTAGCCATTAATAACCAGATCAATGAACTGAAGAGATATTAGCTGACTACTCGTTAGCAGATGTAGCGTTCAGTAAGCAATCTTTCGTGTTAACTCATTAGTTAAATCGATGAAATTGGATTGCACGAGGAGACTATCTTTATTTGAGAACGTTATAGGTGCAGAGGAACCTCATTCTGGCGAGAGAAAAATGCATTCAATGAATATGTGGGCATCATCTTGGTCAAGTTGCACACTGCTCGGAATTATTGCTTTGGCCATTTTATTTTTATTTTGATCTTTTAATGAGCTATAATTGTGGATTTGTCAGAGAAAGAAATTAAAGACGACATATTATTTCTAGTTATGCATAAGGTTTCAGTAGATTAAGGTATCATTTAGAACCGCCTTGCTATGCTTGAGTTCAGCAGTTATGAATATATAGGTAGGCAAGCAAGACTTGGTGTACGATGATGGAGTCTCTCGACATTCCTAAGGTCTCAATTTAGGATTATGATATGCAGATGGCCATGCCAAAGTTAAACCCACGGCTGGAGAGACCGCATATTTTGACAATAGACTTCCGAAAACTCAACTCCAATGTTTCCTGAGAATAACCCTTTCATCGAGTAGTAAAGCATAATAGTGTCATGCTCGAAGAAACCAGTCTCTGGAGGACAATTAATTCAAATGGAGCAACGAATTGTGATATACGCAGTTGCTGTATCAGATGAAAGAACATGGTTGCCGTGGCATTATCCAGGATGTCGCATCCTAGATAACGCTGTTGTTCTGGTTTTTTGGAAGTATGACATACTGATGGAGTTCTATCAGTTCATATCTCCGATCTAAGCTTAAAAAAATGTGGGACGAGTATAATTGGAAATCCATGTTTGTCCATGACTAAAATCCCTTGCCGAATTAAAAAAAAAACTGCTTTGAATAGGTGAAACGAGTTCCGTGAAGACTGTGCCATCTTATGGGCTAAATGAGGGCCTACACCGGATTAAGATGCAAGCTGTAAACAGTCTGATTAAAAGACTCATGCCCACCTAATTTAGGTTCAAATGGTAAATATAAAAGGAAATGTCATTAAATTAAGCATTTCACTATTTTTTGCATTCTAGTTATAAACATAGCAACAAATCTAAAATAAAAACTTCCCTTATAGTTAGCATCCGTAACGCTTTGGTTCGACTCCTTACTAGATGGTAGGAATTTTTATGAGCTTCTTTTTACGTCATGGCTAAGTTCTTTGGTCCCAGGCGAGAACTGAATAGTTTTTATCTCCTAAAATCAACCGCAAAATACTGATGCCTTATGGCTTTAGCTGTAATCGCCCTTAACACATTGAATTTGTAGGTTTTAAGACGACTAAACACTTGAACTGGATCAAGATGATATGCACTGAATTATGGCCACTGTTCGCAATGATAACAGCTACTATTCTCCTAAGTATTGACTCCAGTAGGGGTCGGTTGCGTGTCCATACGCCTCCCTTCCCGTCCCAAAGCATCCCATAGGTGTTCAATTAAAATGAGGTCAGGCGGATTTGGAGGCCAATCAAGATATCTTTACAGTGCGGTCCCGATGATAAGGCGCACTGTCTGGGAAAAATGCAACATAGCAGGGTGCACATGGTCTCCTAAAATATTCTCACAGTGGCGCAATAGCGTTTAATCTAGTTATTATGCAGGCAAGCCATAGGAGATGCTTAGTCTCAAAGCGAGATTGGACACATCTGGTTGTACGTATTGGAGCATTATCATCGTTTGTGGGAAACAATGTTTGCACCATAGGATGAATCTAATAATTCAGAATATCAAGGTAATCATGGGCAGTAATTTGCCCATTCAGGGTGATGATAGGAACTAAAGAATACGAAGATATTGCTGCTCAAACCATTGTTAATCCTCCTCCATGTTTGACGGTTGGCACATGACAAGCCAGATGGCATTCGCCAAATTCAAACAGATCCCTAATGTTAGAATGATGATTCGTCTAATAATATGACCTTTCCAATCATTAAGTTTCATTTTTTACGCTCCTTACACCACTGCATCCTCTTTCAAGCATTAAATTCAGTTTTATGAACTTTTCGCCGATCTGTTTTACTAGAAGCGGGATTCAGAGACTGACATTAAGTTCTGCAGTTTTTTTGGGGCAGTAGGTTGTATTACGAATTATTGCATCAAAGAAACATTAAAAAAAAAAAAAAAAAAAGAAACATTGATCCAAGGACTTACTTAAAACGACTAGTGTAATGTTCACATCGACTCTCCCGAATCCATTAACAGCTCTACACACGTACAGACCAGTATCTTCTGGAACAGCCGATTTGATTCTGAGGGTGCCGCTAGTTATAGCCACGCGGTATCTATCTTCCCCGAAAGAAACCAACGGTTCCCTTTCTCTGTACCATTCGAACAGCAGAGTATCAGGATCGGCCTGGACAGGACAGGGCAGCTGGACATTGGTTCCTTCTGGCACTATCCTTTCCAGATCATGCGCATTAGGCATGAGTCGTGGAGGACCTGCAAAAGAAAGAGACGAATGAAGATTAAAATTCTCTGGATCAATCTCTCGCTCACCTTTATTCATTTTAACTTAAATATAAAAGTTCACGAAATATAATTTTTGAATCCAAAGGATGATTGCAGCGCATGGACCAGAAGCGCTACAATTTTTTCATTTTCCGAATTATATTCCAATAGAAACACACGCAGACAAGCAATCAACTTTTGTCGATATCTCCGAGGGTAAACGATCATCTTTCCATTGTGCTAAGCCGTCGTGTCCCAACAGTACAAAATAGCATTTCCTCCCATCATTTGCTTCTCCACGTCCGATATCATTTACAAATAATTACCTTCGGCTCTTTAAAGGGACATCACCAAAAACCGGAGGTTCTAAATGTTCCACCATAGCTGGATAAAAATTTGCCGACGAAATTTTTCATCTCACGTTTATGCAAATCAGTTCATCGCGACAACTCCCCCCCTCCCCCTCTCCTTGTACGGTCGTTTATTTAACTGTGACAGCCTCTCAACCTCCTCTGACACTTGAGATGCACAAAAAACTAATGGAGATAAATGACTCCTCAACGATCTCTTACAAAAGAAACCCCGTACTTTCCCCTATCCTTCCCTCCCTCGCGCGCACACCACCTACCCTACAATGATGACGCTAACAGACGATACCGTCCCGCGAGCAAAAACACACACACATTCTGTGTGCCCAATGGCTCGAAGAGGCTGACACGAATGTCAGAAAATCTAATGACATCCGCTCCTGGGTAGATAAATATGTCAGATGCAACGTTGTTGGTGTCAACACGGTCTCGCGCAAGACAACGAAGATAACTCACTGTATCCTTTGCATCTCTTTGTTTGTTTACAGTGGAAACGAAGTTTACTAAACAGTGGATGTCGCACAAATCGAAATATAATAGAAAAGGTGTCGCTGCCGGCGGGTTCATCTAAAAGAAGGGATGAGCAGCAGCTTATATAAAAGAAACGTGTGGAAGGGAGGGCACCGTTGTCTCTTTTATCTAAAGAGAAAGTACGCGCTGCTTTTACCCCTTATCTATGGAAAAGAAAGGTATCTCTTGTTCTACAACAACCTGCGCTTTGATCTGGCGATTATCAGTAGAACCCTTGTCCGGATATTCTTTGTGACAGTAACGACTGATAAGCAGCAAATTTATGCTCTTTCCCGACCCAGCACACGATGGAACCTGTTTGTGGTTTAGGAACGTATCGGGTTTTATCTAGGACTCTTTATTTATGAAGATAAAACTGATTTGTCGCAATTTTTAATGTTAAAAACACCAGAAATTTCTACGTACAAAAAAAAGAGACAAGGCCATTGAAAATAAGTATTTTAGAAGAAGGGCATTTGCTTCGGTTAAATTTATGACCTTTTTTCAGAAGTTAATTGAGTTAGTTGGTCTCACGCAAGGGCCGCGTGTTGTTCTTCCGGTAAACAGACAAATTAACTAGAGAATTTATGCAACTTACATACACAATATACTGAGGCCTCGTAGCCTTAGTTTCTTTGGCACTTAACACACTAGTGCATTTCTACACTGCCTTCCACTTTATTAGGAGACTATGCGTTAACAGCAACCAACCATTGCCGACCAAATCCAGAAGCGAAGGCTTAGATGGTTTGGCCACGTATGTAGAATGGGCACGAACAAAATACCATCCACACTCCTTTGGAGACAACGACCCACCCAATGGAGCATCCAACGGACACGGCGCCTAGGAAAACGTGGGCCAAGCAAGTGGAAAATGACTTGAAGAGCCGACGTCTCGACCTTAACCAGGCCAGGACTGACGCCATGGATCCTAAAGTATGGAAGAACATCACAGAGTAAGTCCGAAACCCTGCGGCACCTACAGCAGCATACTGGTTGCGTGGCCAACCGCCTCCCCCAGCTGCCAGCTAAAGACCAAGAAGAAGAAGAAGAAGAAGAAGAATAGCGCCTCTGGCTGGAAACACCGTTTTGACACGACAATGGCATCGAATCAATAAGGTATTGAAAACAAAAAAGAACAATGGCCCATTTTAGTTCATCTCACAGATGCTCGATGGTATTGAACTCTGTCCAGGAAAAATACTGGAACTCCTCCTCGTGTTCCTGAAACCATTCTCTTTCACACATTTGGCATGTCATCTTCAAACCTGACCATAGGCGCAAAAATGAAACACTTCTGGACATATCCGATCCGCAACAAGGTTCAGATAGACTTTGTTCTAACGTTCATCGCCCTCCAGCCGGATCAAGGGGCAGAGGACATAAGACAAAAACATCCACCCAGCCTATACTGTCGACAAATAACAGGATGGTTTCATCGTCTCGTGTGATCCTCCATATTGGTACGGTAAAACATCAATCGGAACTCACTGGGCCACGTGGCATGCCTCTAGTGCTGTGTCCACCCTTTGTATTCCCGGTATAAAAGCAGCCGAATTTTCTTTTCATGCTTTGAGCATAAAGACCATTACATTAACGCTTAGAAGCATGGAATTGTGTTTATTTGTAATAATTCAAGTATCGCTTGCTTTTAGACTCTCTGTAGCCATTTAATAGGGGAGAAGATGTTTTTTGAAAGTAGTGCAACTCTGTGAAGGCAAAGTTTGTTCCTATATGAGCTTAAAAAATAGGTATTAATAGAATGCCTGTAGTTATTTTAGTGTAACCTTGCTTTTTACAATATCAGATACAGTTTCTTTTTTTCACTCTATCCTCACAGATGCGGGGAAGCACACCAGAATAACTTCTCTAACAGCTTTTTATTCATTTCTAGAAGCGATCTGACAATCACGTGGTATCTGCCCCAGTTTAAAATGCACTGGTGTGTGGAATCTGGTTCAATGTCCGCCACTGTTCTCAAAAGGAGGTGAAGTTCTGAGAAATATACTGAGATCTAACGCTACCGACAGGAAAGTCCAGTAAAAGGGGGAATTCTAATCTCCTACTCATGCGTGGATGACAAACAAGAAAAGTATACGTTGTCTCCAAGAGAAGTGGGGATGCCGAGAACCCAAAGGACGCTTAAAGGAGGATCAAAATAAATAATAACATTGCCACAAACCTAAAAGATCTTATCGGTTGCATGCTACTAGTGCCCGAGGACAGGGGTGCATGAAACCGCACTAAGAATTGATGATCTGCATGGTCGTGTAATCTAAAGTCCTTGAACAGAAAACCGTTGCGTGGTTTGTCATAAAAGTAAACAAAAAAAGATAATAATTAAACAAACCACTAATTTTACCTCACATCGTGCTGTATTTCCTGACAGTTTCAATAATGTGACACCGTTCACAAAGTGTAGTAATAAAAAGAAAAAAATTCGAAGGGAGAGTAAATTATTCACCAACTTGGGTAAAAATCGATCTAAAACTTACTCACACGTAACGTCATGCAATATTTATGGACTTTAATCAAATTATTCAGACACACAGCAGCTGTTAAATCCCCTCTCTTGGTTTTCAACCACTCTCCTAACGCCAGCTATATTTTCCAATTTATTTCAAACAAATAATTATGTTTCGAAGCCGCAAATGTTTTATTCGATGTTATCGAATTATTCTCCAGTAACAGTCATCGGACCTAACGCACTGACCACCATTCCGAAGCAAAACTGGGATCCAATTCCCAAACCAACCTGAGATCATAAAGCTGTTCTCCGATAAAGATGTGCTGATCGATACAGTGCGGCAGATGTTATGGCTACGAGTGTCATTAGCAGCGTAGATCGTCTTGCATACATCACACGTTTAAGAAACTACCGATTATCATGCAGCACACCTCCAGTAGATTTTTTTTTATTATTTTATTTTTTTTATTTCAGTTCCGCAGTCCAAGTTGATACTATTCTTCTAGGAATTAGAGCTGACGACTGCTACATGCAGAATCCGCCTAAAAAATCGACTTCTTAACAAAAGTACCAATATTATTACGTATTATAATTGTTACGTAATAACTAGCTAAGTTTTTAAATAAATGCAATAATTTTGGAACAATTGCAATCCTTATTACGTAATAATGGACGATTTCGTAACAATTGCAACCCTTATTGCGTAATAATGGAACGATTTCGTAACAATTGTAATCCTTATTGTGACGTATTTATTACGTAATAATGGAACGACTTCGTAACAATTGCAATCCTTACTGTGACTTAATTATTACGTAATAAATAGTTGGATTTTTCCTTCATATTCCAGTCAGAGTAAATAATGCTGAACCGAGTATTTTTATTCTAAATAAAAGCACTCGGCAACCTGGAAAATCAAAAGTGATTTACATCGAAGACAAACCAGTTCTGGATAAAATAGTTATCGCTAGCAGAGGGGAAGTGGGGGAAGGCAGATATACCGATTGATATATCACATTTTTCTCGCCAGAGATTACCGTCTTTTTTTTTTCTCTCTCTCTCACTCTTTCTTTGTCTGTTAAGTGAGCGAATCAATCATAAAAATCGCCGTCTTTCGTCTTTGGATTTCAAGTAAGCCCATTGATCATTTCCACCAGTCCACGTCCAATTTTTCAACGTCCGTGGGGAGTTCAAAGTTCAGAGAAGCAGATTTATTCTGATATTTCTTGTTCAGTCCCTGTCTTTTATCGTTATATTTTAAAGCAAAATAATACAACGAAAGCGTAAAATAAAAGGCTGAAAACCCTAGTGCAAAAGAAGAAGAAAAACCATACATACAGTCAAAATTTTGTTTTTCTAGTAAGAAAGTAAAAATATGTTTATGAACTATTCGCACAATGGATCGATCATAATCTGCCAATTACGATCGACCGGTGGATCGCGAAATTCAACCATCGCTCTTTGGAAAAGTCCAATTACTTTATTAGAGAGAGCTATTTGTTTTCATCATCATAGACATTTTATTTTAAAATGGCTTGCTAACATTATTCCTGTCCGATTCTCTTGTCTGTAGCAAAGCAGAAAATCATCATGAAGTATTCTTTGAAAACGTTTTGACTGCGCATTCGACTTCTATGGTCTGCAGTGGCTAAAATGTGATCAATATACGCATCAATCTGTTTCAGATGCCATTTCAGGAGGGAATATGACAGAGCCTCCCTTTGCACTAGTACCATTGATCACTCCAGGAGTTATAACACTTTAAAACGAATCTTTTCAAGATGGTATGGACCGCAGAATAATATTCGCCTCGTTTGGCTTTACATTGTTCAATGGCTACCTTACAAAGGTACAGTTTCTCCCGCAGGCAAACGAATAAAAACCCTGCACGTATCTCATCTGTCACCCTTGACAATGTTCTTCGCCTCCCTCCCACAGAGAAGGACGTGACACTGCGGTGAACGAAGATCGTGATCAACCGTCATCTCTACTGTATGACCATCATTCTATTGTTACGTCATTACACTACAGTCATACCATTAGAGGAGGGAGTGGCTGCGCGTGAACTATCTCAGCGTGCCACTAACCTCATGCTTGGCCTTGATGGGAGATAATTAGCCGGACTTCAGCCAAGCAACTTAATTTAGAATTACTTGTGTCGGTAGCGTGCGTCAGACCGGCCCTTGCTGATGGGAAAGCGAACACCAAAGGATATTGTGCCGCTTCTCTAGGGAAAACAGAGAGGGAGATAAAATTACAATTAGGAACTGTTTCTATTATGGTTTCTCCATCTCTCAAAGATACGTCCCTATTTAAACCTGCTATAAACATATGCGTTCTTCTCGTTGCCCACGCCTGTTATAAAGCCATGGAATATCCATTCCATACAATAATTAATTTTAAACTGTCTCGTATCATCAAATTATAAACTATTTGGTGTTTTTCGAAACACCAAATAGTTTATAATTTATTTAACCATTCGAGGTTTGTGATAAATATTTCCTTTTGTACTGCTGTGTACGCAGTAAGGGTTTTATTGTTGTACGTAAATAATAATTGTTTTCCTATTTGAATACACTGTTATTTTTTTTATGGAAATCTCAAACACGAGAGGTATTAGAACCTATAGCAATTAGTACAACGCTTCAAGGTTCAGAAGACGAAATAAGTTGACATTCAACTTCTGTAGACTGTAATTTTCAGAAAATACGCCATTTCTGGCAGTTCCAGAAAACTGCCATTTTCTGGAATAACCATCTGTTGGTTCTATCAGTTTGAAGTTGGATGGTGGCAGCACGTGTTCGGACTGTTTTGAAAGAGAGAGAGCGAGAATTATAGAAGCCAATTCGGAAGAACAGTGCCCATGGAAGTATCTGTAGAAGAGGCATGCAGCAGAAACAGACATCTATGAGACAGCCAGTGGAGAGAGAGAGAGACTGTTAGAAATTAGTCATTAATTAACCTAACTGCCCTCTTCTGAATGGAATCAAGTAGCCTGAGAGAGGTTTTGGGGGCACCACCCCAGATGTGGGAACAATATTCCATGGCAGGGCGGATTTGCGATTTGTACAGAGTGAGCAGCTGTTTGGAAGAAAAGTAACGCCGAGAGCGAAAGAGAAAACCAAGTTTTTTTTAGATGCAGAGGAAGCAATATTTGTAATGAGACAGAACTAAGTTTTAGAAGGATGGAAATCAACTAAGTTGTCTTTGCCCCACTGGAGAATTATCTGAAGATCGGCGTTTAAGGAATTGGTAGCTGATTGAGCAGGACAAGGTTTCTCAAAATGGAAAGTGGAATGCAATGTGCTATCATCAGCAAAACTATGGATAGGATTTCCGGTCAATGATATACAAGGGGGGGGGGGGAAACAAGAATTGGTGGAGAAGTTAGAAGACAGAGAGCTATCTACTTTCACTCTCAGTGAGCGATCAGAAAGAAAACTGGATAACCAAATGCAAAAAACAGTTGGGAAAACATAAGATGGAAGCTTGTTTAGAAGACTTTTATGCCAAACAAGATCAAAAGCCTTTGAGATGTCAAGAGCAACTGCTTGTGTTTCACCAAATTTGTCCATAAATGGATAACATAGGCCAGTGGATCGACAATGACCGAATCCATACTGGCGATTGTTGATCAGACGAAGGTTTCAAGATGGTTTGAGGGTTAATTGATTTTTCCATTACTTTAGAAAGAGTAGAACTTAGAAGTAATTGTAATGGGACGAATTTGTCACCCTTTTTCTGAACTGGCTGGATATGAGCAAATTTCTAAGCAGAAGGAAAAACACCTTTGGAATAAGAAAGCGAAAAAAAGGCGGCAAAGAACAGAAGTAAGTTCGGGTGCACAGGTTTTGAGAACAAGTGGAGAAATACCATCAGGACCTGAAGCTTTCTTAGCATCAAGATTCGTCAAAATCCTTTTGACGGAAGACCACAGGAGGCATTGAATGGAGCGTGTTGGGAATGGTGGGAGGTGTTTTACCAAGATCTTTAATACATGAGTTGGAAGAAAAATGGGATGCTAGCAGGTCAGCTTTATCCTTGGCTGAAGTGACAACAGAACCATCTGATTTGGACAGAGGTGGGAGCAGAGATGGGCAAAAGTTGCGGCCAATAGCTTTTGCAAGAGACCAGAATGCTCGGCTACCATTAGGGCAAAAAGCAAGTTTCTACTCTTAGTCTGTTCAAAATCTAGTTTGGACTGATTAATAACTGCTTTACAATTGTTGCGAAGCTATTGTTATTACAATAGCATCTCAATTATTCATGAGCGCATTACCCAATCAAGGAAATCTCAAGGGCTGTGCTCTTCCGGTGTGTAACCTTCTTTCACAACAGTTTCTTATCTACGGTACGTATAAATTTAATGATGAATTCAGAAATTTAGGACACAAAAATTATAAAATATTATTGCACGAGTAGGGTGAGCCTCTTTGTGCGTAGCATGATACATCAAAACTAAGGTTAAACCCTACCAAACAATTGGACTTGGCGCATCATGGACTTAGTCGCCCTTGCACTATAAAAACAAAAAATATAACTTGCCCAACACTCTATACAACTGGCAAGTATTTCCTTTTCTAGAAAAGTATGTGAGAGCTTAAAAGGTATTAAAAGAAAACTCAACTAATTTAAAGTATAAAATCCAAAGATTGGTTTAAATTAGTCAATTAACTGATTAGAAATATTTGTGCAAGTTTTTTAATTGAAAAGCTACGACACAAAAATTTTCACCACTAGAAAATAAAATGATTTTGCAACAGAATTAATCTTTCAAGTTGTAATAGGAACCTTCTCAGGATTAAAACAAATAGTACTTCACTAATTTGAATTGCCTTTGGATGTGAAGGAAATAATCCCTTTTAATCTGACTGGAGGCACTGCATTGTAAATAAATAGCCTTTCATTGGAGAAGGGTGCAGTTTGGTTGTTAATATGAAACAATGAGTTCAAATAAAATGAAAGATGCAGTTCTGTTTAAGAAGCACCACATTGATAAGATCTATGGGAAATAATTGGAAGAGTGGTAAGGACTTCCGTGAAGTAGAGAACGTGATCAGCCACTTTTAATTTAATATTTGATTTAAACTATGACTATGATCTGACTTTCTAATTTATATCTGTGTTGTTAAGCGTGATATTGATCACTGTCATAATTCTATATTTAATGGACTCTGCAACCAGCGAAGTCGGTTTATATCCTGTAAGGATCAAACTGTTTATCATCATCTGTACAGACTAATAATTTTACTTTTCAGGAACTGCGACCAAAGTTAAATCATCGACTTCAATATTGATCAGAAAGGGCTTAAAGATGAATCTTAAGTGCACCTCTTCGAAAAGTGATTCTTGTGGATATTTGAGAAAGAGAGGTAATCTTGATTGCAGCTTCATCTACATCATCTATAGAAATATTTAATGCAACAAGGCCAGATTTCTTCTTATGGAAGTGGGATACTTTAAGATACTTGTGTATACAACTAAGACACAAATTACCGAAGAACTTAAGACTTTTATTCGTGAAGAAATTCTGAGATAAATTAATAAATGCTCGCAAAGTTATGACGAAGTTTACTCAACGTGTTCAAAAGTGTATCATTGAATTGGATCCCAAATGTAAGGAGGATATTCCAACATTTCCCGTTGCATGCCATATCCCCATATCTTTCGATAAATCTATCTGGCGGCTAACAGCACTCTACACCCAAAAAAATTACAACAGTGGTCTTGTTTCGAAGACAGTGTAATTTCATACGTTTTAATTTATGACCTAAGTAGCAAATCACAATAATTAAGGATTCCAGGGATCATGTGGATAATTTATGAAGTAAGATAAGCAATAGTACATGGAAAAATAGAATAAAATAAATATCCTAGAACTCCAAATGTGTTTCTCTTGAACGTATCTTATAAAAGCAGACCTCTTTGGTTTTTTTATACGTCCATCTCAATCAAATTTGATAAAACAATGTTTTCTTGCATCCCAAAATACACAAACCCTGTTTTCTTAGCTGTAAAGGTTTGATTTATTTAAATGATAACATCCTAGAAGTGATTATATACATTTCTACGCCCCACACTTTTTTTCTTCTTCTATCTTTGGTCGACTGACTTCCTGTACATCATTACAACGCCCTACATAATGACTAGGCGTTCTAACCTTTGGTTGCAAAGGGATGTACGCCTCGCCTGTTTACTTTAGAATCTGGATTTGGTCATTTCATTTTTAAATCAGCTTCGTGTGCTATTAATAGTCGCGTGAAAGCAATCTGAAGTTTGTTTGTTATTTGGTTTTTAGGAGCATTAGCAACTAAGGCCATATGCTCCAGGGATATGTGGTGGTCATTCCCTGACCTTTCCGCATCCTCCGTATTTGGTGGTCACGGGCTGGAACCCCGGTCTAATCAAGAAGCGTGTGCTCCTGCCCACCTGACTACGGAGGGGCCAGCGATCTGAAGACTTAAACAACCTCAGGAATTCACCTTTGAATAAAACGAATGATTTGTATAGAAACAAGAACATGCCTCGAAATCAATATCGATACAAGCAATTGAAAGAATAGCCTTAACGGGGGATGGCAATAATTTTTGGAACAGCAACTGTTAACCGAGGCCTAACAACTGCTGTCATTTTGATATTGTCAAAACCAAAGTGGGAGGAGCTTCCTACTATTAATATTTTAAATCCAACTGTGATTTGTGTGCTGTATTTTTAGAAATAAAGGATATTATCAAAAGAAAGGACGAATTTAGCTACCACAGAAAATATGTCCAATCGCTAAATTTCTGTTTATAACAGTGGACTCAGTTTATAGATCGGTACATGTGGAGGACACACTTGTTATTCAGCTACAGTACAGTGACACACACACGGTGGCATTTATGCTGAAAAGTGGCACACAGAATACAAACAAGGCCAGAAAAGCCTAGGTTTGTTGTCCGATAAGCTGCGACCTAATTCGTCGGGTACTTTCAATTAACGCGAGGGAATGACAGACATTGTCTGGTGTTGAAGGCGATAATTATTCGTCCATTTTGGTAGTTGGGGGAGGAGAGTTAGGGGACGAAGGAGCTATATCGACAACCCTTAAGTATGAGGTTCTCTCATAGTTTTGCTGTCTTTACTAAGTACAGCGGTCGTCAAAGTTCATTCATCTCCAGCAAGGGTTGCTTCCACTGTCGAGGCACGTTCGAATGGGTGGCACACCATTTGTTCCGCGCACAAACAAATTTTAATGAGTGATTTGGTAACAGGAGCAACGTTCAGGAGGCTATACTTAAAGCGGGTTCGTACGCTGGAACCCCACCCACACATTTACACTCCCTCTACACAAGAGGGCGCGCAAATGTTTCTATATATAAAAATATAAATGGTGCAACTGGGGACGTCAGCCTAATTAGACGGTTGAAGTCCCTCGCCATTTATCAGCATCGTGTTCCCCTAGTGATACTTTCACGTGCAATTTAAATAATTCACCACATGCCGCGAACCGCTAGCCACTTTTCCAATTTTCAGCTGCCCTCGTCAATCAGCCACGTGGACCGTTAGGGATGGACGGATAAATTCGGAAATGAAATATTTTACAACGCGTCTCACGTAGACGCTTCTACTCTACTTTATAACAATTCTCTTTATTCTGAATTCATTGAGCAGTTATAAAACAAATGGTAATCCGATAATAAGATCTTTTGAATTATATTTTAACGAGTCTAGACGTGTTGCAAAGCTTGTTTGCAATTAATTTTTGAATGTTGATCACTTGTAAAGATAAACCTTGGAGCCAAATTCTCTTTTTTTTTAAATACAGAGCAATGGGTCGTCCTCTTCACTCAAGACTGCAGACGAAAGCAGAAAACGACGCATGCGTGGGAATAGTGAGCAACCCACACAAGTTTCCTTTCGGATGTTCGTGTTGTTGTTGCTATCTGCAGCGCTTTTTCGTCTCAGTGGGTGGCGATGAGGTGACACCTCAATATTTCTCAGGTCAGGGTGTCGATATGAGCTTTCCAGTCGTTCATATCTACAGTTTACTTGTCAAAGACCACTCTGTTTTCGACTGTCGGAACGGCTCTAACATCAAAAGGCAATTTGAGTAAGGCGCCTCGAGACATGCGGAGAAGTGCGATGTATGCAGTGATTTATACGAGCTATCGCAGACATTGATTTATGCTTTTACTTCTTCCTCTCCTTAACCCCTTCGGAGTTAGAAGGTTTGTGCAGGCGTATGTTTATCAGATTCATCACTTTCTGAAACCATATGTTACCACAACACCCTAATAAACAGCTTCCATCAGACAGATATATCCCCCTTGGGTCAGGGAAAACGAATGTCGTGTGGCTTTTCATCCCTGCGTGGCTCCAAAGTTCGCGACTGTAGTTCATTTGAGAGCGCACGAGCACACAGGGCCTTCCTTGTTACATCTGTCATGGAGATTAGTTACACGTTGGGTGAAAACTGATTCGTTAGTGGGATGATGACAGCCACAGTTTATAGCGCGCAATTCAAATAATCCACGCTCACGTAATACAAACATCCGAAGCTATCAAAATCGAAAATATCTAAATCCAAAGTGCAATATATCAAAATACCAACGCAATAATTCTATGGCGCTCACAGAGATGATGGCAGATCGATGGACTGACCTCTGATAGCCGCTCGGAAACATTTAATTCTGAAAACGAACCTGTCTGTTGGCCTATCCGATTATCTACTTCCCGGGGCCACCGATCGAAATCTAATCAAGAATTACTTGTTCGAGGTTGAACCTCCCACGTTCCTACTAAATCTCCTCCAACCAAAGGATTATTTCTAAATCTTTCACTTTCGACGGATGGTGGAAAAAAAAACTGGAAAGCCCTTTCCCCCCTTTACCAACACCGACCACCCACGTCATAATGACCTCTGCAGGAGGCAGTCTATCACGTGCGACAGTTATAATACTCCTTGTGTCACGATCGTTTCTATCTTTAATAGACTGCTCCGTCTAGAAAGAAATAAATAAGAAAAAACTCCTTGTGCTTCCTTAATCTTTAAGGAGACCACCCAAAAGGACATTTTCAGCTACGCAGTTAGATACCGAAAAATGTCTTCGACAAAAGACATGGCATTCAGACTTCGAGTCTGATGAAACTCTTATTAGGGTTGGTTTAAAAACAGCAGGTAAGATTTCGGAAGCTGTCCACACGAAGACGGTGGTTCGAAGGCATTGATTAAGTAATTACCAAGAAGACACGGGTAGGTGGGCGGCGCTGTTATTTCTGAGACTCTTACAAGGAGGGTTCTGGTGCTGTCCAATACGGAGATAAATGCAGAGAGAGCACGCAACAGTCGTAGGTGAACCCACTCTAGACGTGATGGAACAATTAATGGTCTCATACCTTTAGCAACCTTACAGGATACATGGACGGTCATGATCGTTATTGGAAAAAAATATAGAGTTAAAACGTTAATAACTAGTAAATTGAGCTGCATCATCTTGAAAAAAACACATGTTTATAGCAATAAGGGTTTCTGTAGGTTATTCCTACTATACAGAATCAGGCATGCGCACCACAAAGATGTTGTTGTGGTAAGGTTTTAGGAGCATCAGCAACTAAGGCCATATTTCGTGTGCTCTGTGGTCAATTTTCTGTTTGCTGGAGAAAAAACCATGCTACCCTCGCCTAAGACCAACCACGTTGTGAAAAAGCCCATAAAAATTCCTCTTGTCATTGATGCGACTTGAACTCAGATCTTTTCCACCCGGTTCGGGAAGGACGGCGATTCTACTAAGGAGTGTGTATAATGCAAAAGTACGCTTATACCGATTTCATGGTTCAACAGCCATGTTTATTATTTTTCAGATTGGTTAAAGTCGATGGTGGATTCGAATAATTTTTCTTTTGAGAAATATGTCATCTAAGTCCATTAACGGCATACAGGCAACATTTTAGAAGACAAAGATACGGCTTTCAAGAAACCTTTGGAAAAGAAGCAACTTTCGAATGAACCTTTTTGAAATCGAAAAGAATGTTATTCAAGTAAGGATTCTATTAAGACATCATAGATATGAATGCGAAATCAGGAGTTCCAACGCTAGACACTTATACTGGACTTTGGCAGATGTTAATGAACTCCAACCTCACGAGCACCATTTCAAGACAGGCCAGAAAATTAACAACTACTAATGAAATATAAATCTATTTCTTAGTTATTAAACCCAGATTATTTAGGCTTTTCTAAACTAGCACTTCTAGAATGAAATTGGGAATAGCACTGTAGTTAAGTTAGATTCATAACCACAGATCGAACGAAAACAATATCAATTAGATACTTTAGCTAAATTAAATAACTTCAATTTGATGCTGTTTACTTTGTCAACAACTCTGTTAGTACTTAAAGAAAAATTTTAAATGACAGAAAATTTTCAAATCTAATATGCCATGCATTAATAAATTCTCCCTAGAAGACCCCTAGTAAAACCTACTTAGAGACGTTAAATCAAATGAGGAATATTGATTTACAATGACCGCGCGGTACCTGTGAGATGAGGGCATCTGGGAGCTCCACGCATGCTCCCCGATTGAAATAAAAGAACCAGCCAATGAGAATAACAGGATTTGCTTCATCCATTGTCCGTCTTGGTATAAAAGAGCCCTTTAGGGGGCCCTTCACCCCTCGTAATGTGCAAAGTTCTGTACTGTACAGGAAAGGGACCAACCATTATCGCTTTCTGTTCGCTAAGTCCTTTCTCTACTAGACCCTAATGAGGTGATTAAAGAACCCCAATCCCCTTTAACGCGTGAGGCAACATTGTATTCTTTGCCTTGCCCAGACCAAGCACCTGCCCTTTTTCCCTTAAAGACGCTAAGGCCGCTAGTAATGCGTTCATTCAGCAACACTCTACTGGAAACATGGGATGGACTAGGAAGACGTGACACTCAGGCACTCACACGTATTAGGGCAGCAAAGTCTGTGACGTGTACTGAGGCAGCAGGATGTGATTTAATCTAGAACTACTCCCGTTTGTTCGATACCATGCGCATGTAATAATTACCTTTTCCTCCACTCTTCTGTCACCTTTAGTTTGGAAGATAGTAGCGCGTGAAAGAGAGGAAGCGAAAAGTGGAAAAGGTTATTTATTTATTTAATTTTTGCCGTGTAAAGTTTTAAAGAGGAATTACTCATACATAATAGCTTAGGGAAGTTTTATTACATTTAGTAATATGCCCGATTAGTATTATATCATTGCTTATAATGATATATTGCTGTAGTATTTAAATGGATTCTCTCTAATTTGATTTAGTGCAAATGGGTAAGGCCCCCACTATTTACTAAATTAGCAAATTACAACTTAATGGGTTTCTTCAGTGCCATCTTGGATTATCCAGTACGTCAACAAGAAGCCCCCCCCCCCCCCGATTGCTATATTCTGTTGTTATTGATCTCCTTACTTCAATTGCACTGAGAAATTGAATGCAGAGTTATTTGTTGGAAATATGAATTTGTACTTCAAGGATTTTAACTTTGATAAAAAGATTCCCCAAAGCGTTTTTATCGGACGATGCATCATTCACTTCTATGCAAGGTACAATCATCAAACTCTTCCAGGAGAACGGTGACATAATTTGTTTCTCCTCCATCCCAACCAAAAAATATATAATCAACGTATTCAAAATTTACAAATTAGATTCAGTGAATTGTTGTGATCTCAATGTAGTCATCCAGTTTAAACTATTCTTGTAAAGATCCTAACCCCAGTAAAAAGAGGGGAGTGAATTGTATTTTATTAGCTTCACTTCCTCCCGTTTTAACTTTATGCAGAATTAGTACAAGCGAGGCCAAAATGAGATAAATATATGGAAAAGTAATTAAATTAATATTTTCGAGGAATAATTAAGTAGTATCGCAATCAAATAAATCAGGAGCCAAAGATTTTTTAGTCGATAACGTTTTCATCAAACTTCTTGCTAACTAAATCATGTTGCGTTAAATTTATGTTACAATCACATTGTTTTTGCATCCAGATAATTTCGTTCACCTCATCATTGGACATTTAATTCGAAAAATCTTCTTCTGCATTTCCATTTGTGCTAAATGGCAAATAAAAACAAAGATATTTTTTAACGTTCAATATATAGGAAGAGTTCGAACTTGGATTTTAGATAATCGTATAAGAGTGCTTTTGATTTGTAAAGGAAGTTCAGAAATTACGTCACACTACCACGTGACTGGTGAGAATTGTGATGTCAAATACTGAAATTAAAGCGAGAGCATACGGGGCCACGGTAGCCGTGAGGCAGCTTTGCCGGCTTGCTGAATAGCTGATCGAGGTTCGATTCCAGCTACTACCCTCATGGGAATTTTCCCAGGGGCATTCAGCATTGAGTTTGGCGGTCTCAAACCGTGGTCGTGAGGTTTTTCACCGGGATTGACTCCGGTTTTCCCCTCACAACAGACAAACCGCCCTTCGCGACACCCAGGGGTACACGAAAATTTGATAGGGCTAGGGCCGCGTGTAGACTAAACTTCGCAGCGTTTTCGCTGCGAACTTTCCTCTTGAGGGAAGGGGGTTAGTGGGGCAGCCGCGCCACCATCGTAAGGTGGATTGCGGGCAGTCTGTTTAAGAGACATCTTCTGCAGCTAAAATGAGAATAATTATGCCTTTCAGCAAAAACAAAATTGCTGTAAAATATAATTTCATTACAAAAAAATAATAGTTAATGTGCTCATGTAAATTAAATGCTCTACGCACATTTTTAACTGAAGAAAAAAATTATTAAGTGATTTACAGCAAAAAAAAAAAACTTATGCGCGAACAGAGAAGATTTATTATTTTATTTTCTTGGTGCATCCTTGCTAATACTAAATTTCGTTTCTGCGCATGTCAGCAACCATCCGGACAGCCCATGTGATACATATTCAAAATAAAAAAAGAGAGAATAATTCTATTTGGTGCGATTTTAATGAAACATAGGAAGGATCGACTTTATTACAGCTCGAAGTATAAAATTTCCTTTAAAGCCACCCAATGGGAAGAGTTAGTACATGCGGACAGACAAAGAAATAATAATTTCGATTTTAATGATTGTGGTGTCACAATCATACTATTCTACAAATGGATTTCGCAAGCCAATGATGTTTTCACAAAAAGCGTGTCTGCAATACCAGGGTATCTGATATTGCAGACACGATGAAAGGCCAACAAGCCTTAAAACGGTGCCCACTGAGAGTAAGAAACAATAGCCTTCTCTATTATTCGAAGTACTGCAATACATGGCAACACGTTGTGAAGGATGAGCACAATATGAGATGATGCCGTTACACTACTATAGTAGTTTTTTCGTTTATTGGCTATGGTGTATCCTCATCAATATTATATACTCTTAAAAATATTATGCCTAGTTGCATTTAGTCATACAAAGTATCGTTTTGTATGTAAGAAAAACCAAAGGCAGTATATCTTTTACCTTCCTCTCAAAGGAAAAAATGTTTCCTAAAAATTACAATAAATATACGGGTCTACAAAAGGCACGGGGGGGGGGGGGGGACTGCGTGTGTTATGTACATCACCGCCTGAATGTACCTCATATTTCCCCACGATTTCACATAAAGCGTGGCTAAGCCGCCCTCCAATGATCACTTATCGGCTAATAACCGAAGACATCCAGATCATAAAATACGGCCAGCAATTCTTCCTTCGAAAAACCGCAAGAAAACCAAAGCTGGAGGCGAAACTTTCCGAAAAAACGACAATAAGTAGTGACATCTATCTAAAAATATAAGCATTCCAACGCGCTACAAAAAAGTCCCACAGGAATAGATCAGATTCGCAAATTTCCTTTCTCATCAGAAATATGTGTACCCGGAGAAAGAGATAAAACATCGCATCAAAACCCCGGAAATATCACGCTAAGTGAGTCCAATTTCCAAGCCCTCGATATATATCGTCCCTAAGGTATGGAGTATAAAAGACGTTCAGGAACAGTTAAATATATCGCCCGATCGATGTGCAAAACGATAAATTGGCCTCTGGTGCTGCTGCTGGACCAACAGAGCGATGCCAATGCGCATTTATGTTAGAGGCAGAAAACTGCAGTTGCCATGTTTAGTGCAGCTGAATTGTGTGCAAGATTGGCAAAGAACAGGATATTATATGTGCGATCAATGCGCACGGTAAGTCTGGTTAGAAATTAAAAATTCGAAAAGCTGGCATTTTAGTCAAGCTCCAGGATCTATTACTACTAAACAGTAACTCTAACTAAATCTAAAAACTAAATAATAAGTAAATAGTAGTAACTATAACAATGTTTCAGAAAGGGCTGCTCTACTCCCTTGATGGAACACCAGTTGCAGAACACGAGTAAATACAGGTTCGCACCACTTTCAATATTTTCCTTTCGTTAGCCATATTGTCTGAGTACACTTCCAGAGACTTCTCGTACTGATGTTAACGTTTTGTTAATTCTGTCTTCTTTCACTTCTTGTTTTTTGGCAATATTCCAGATGTGTACAAAGCTTTCCGAATACAATCATCTCGCTACTGAAATTCACCAGGTTCAATTTAATTTCATTCTTCTTTCTCTCTCATAAACTTTTTTTTTTTGTTGCTTTATGGACCTCATTAGTTTGGTACGCTAGGACTCGGAACGAATTTTCCAGTGAAAACGTTGATGTCTGTAGATAACAAAACAAAAAAAGATGGCACAAAAATTACTTATGTCAAAATATAAATCAAAAATGGTTGTGTGCAGATAGAGAAAAATGTAGTAAAGGCCATATAAAGCAAATGAAATAAAATAACGTACAAAAAAGTCCGAGATGGTAGAAATTATATTCATGATCACATTTCGAAAAAGATAAACGTAAGTGATTTGCATAAACACGCATTTAACCATTTCATTGGAGTGTTACATGTGTGTCTTAAAAAGAACTGTTTGGTTTCTTCAATCAATAAGAACAAGGGAGGGAAGAAGAAGAAGAAAAAATTCCCCCTTTAGCAGGGAAGGCAACAAAACAAGGAGAAACCTCCTTGACTTCCTGCTTCATTATCGAAGTCCCATCATAAACGCACAACCACAGACCGATGCAACATCTCTCTAGTTTTTGTAAAGGAATTTCGATCAAACAACTTGTGACCGAAGCGCCCGATAAGCAAATACGGGCTTAATTCGCTGATCGACAGAAGTTTTGACGTCGCATAGTTTTATAGCCCCATTAAGTAGGTTTGAAGAGAGGAGAACCATTATGGGACCTACATTTTCTGTAACTAGCCATAAATAGTTCATTGCTTTTTAGCATAACGTTAAAGATGCGCATTTTGAAACGACTCCCAGAAGTAGAGTAGATGGGTCTTAAGCGTAATATCGAGAGATTTCATCTTGGAGAATATAAAGACCAGGCAGCCTTCATTACCATACTGATGGGTACACTTTTTCGATCTTTTTTGATCCGTATATTCCGCTGTTATTGCTTTTTATTTCATACGGTAATCGTGCATGTACTCAAATACGCTTTATGATGACATTTCTTTTCAAATGCCATATGAAGTGCAGTAAAATTTGCGTCACTGCAAGGGACTGCATCATTCACTTACGAGTTTAGTGGGAGAGAAAAGCTAATTCTCTCTCTGAGCAACGTTTACAGTGGAATTGGTTGCTTGAGCATACTACTCATAAAAAAACAGTTTGACAGACGATTTTTAACTTTACATTAATTTTTCAAAGTTTTAAAACTATAACATGCATCAAATAAGAGATTGTCATAAGCAGTTTGAAGATTATAACATTCATAATGAGATTTTTCAAATTTGGTAAGAAATCTGAAACTTAACAGCCCTCTTCCAACTTACCATTCTGAAAATAAACTCATGACGTCATAATTTTTAACAAGCACTGATCGCAGCTAATTATAATTGTTATATTAGAGAAAAGAAAAGGCGTTTTATTTATCATTTTAACAGTTAGCTCCTTGAATATAAAATTTTAATATATTTTATTTACGCCTCATATTAAAAATGAATGTTCAAGTGTTAATTTATCATTGACAACGACAGAATTTAATTTTAACTGTTACAGTTGTGATCAAACTACGATGTTCAACAGCATTATGGTAGCGTTCAGCCATTAACCAGTAGTGTTTTTTTGACAATGAAGGGAACAGCTCTTAATTGAATATCCACCAACTCTGGATTTTTATCCTTCGAACTACTTAAAAGGAGTGGTATCTACTAACAACCTTCACATATTGGAAGAAATAAAAGACAATAAAGCGTCAGAAATTTTAATGGTAACTGTTCAAAGACCATGTCAGGCCTCAGAAAACATTGCAAAAAGAGCTTTTGAACCAACCTGTATAAACCAGCAGCTGAGAGACGTGGGGTTGGAGAACAGTGCAAAACTTAGGCCATGAGGAGTCAATATACTAGCTCTAAATTGTGGATTTATGGTCGACTTACCACCTGCTCTCTGGATGAAAATTTGGAGCTTCTGAGGGGGGAAAAAAGGCAACTTTACGCGAATCTACTAACTCAGCAACGATACGATAAAGCTAAAATTTTTGCCCAGCCAAAGATTCCCAGAAACAGACCTAAAATTTACCTATGAATATACTTCAATACAGTTAATTAATCTCAAGGTTTTTTTGTAATAAGCTAGCTCGTGGTTATTAACGCATTGAATGCGATATTTTAAGTAAGAAAGCCTCAGACATCTACAGGCGCCATATCGGTACTGCCTAAAAGATTCTTAAGCGAAAAACATGAGAAAAGTGCACATTCATCGATGTGGTTAAAACCGATCGATCTTTAAGAAACACCAATGAATACCAACTGAGAAGATTTTATCTCTAACAGACTTTGAAGGGCAAGAAAAGTAAACAAGTTGGCTACACGATCACTGGTGGAAGCATAACTTATCGCTATGACATCTTACTTTTCTGTTCGAAGGTTATTCTAACTGTACAGAAAGAAAATGCGCCACTCACTACTCTACTCGGATCTTGTACACGAAAAAGGAAATCGTTCAAGTGTGTTTCTATCAAGAACTTTGGGATAATTTGGAAACTACTCACTGAACAGAGTTGTGGTCTGGTAAACATGTCGGGTAAATTCTGATAGTGATTGTTCAAAACTTTCTTGAACTGTATTCCCCAAGGGCAAATGCTGTGCTAAGTGTCCCAGGTGAAGGGGAAAGTATATCGTCTGGCTTTCCGCCACGCCATTTAGCTCTAGATATAGCGCGTCCTCCCTCTCTCTCTCTGTCTCTCAAGCACCGGCGTCGTTTGAGTAGCGACACTGTCTGCCAAAATGAACAGACAAAATGTTTTACAAAGTTCTTTGGAAAAGCAGTTTTTCAAGTGCGCCTGAAAAACGTTTTGTAAAAGTCAGTACAAAATTGGTTCGAAGCCAAGAATGGGAAGAATTTCGCGTTTTAAAAAAATAATAAATACTTGAGAAAAATCCTATCACTCGTTTATTGTTTTTAATACTAATAAGAGTCGCAAAAAAAAAATCTCCGAGGTCTTAGTGTAAGAATAAGATGGTAGAACACGATGTCGACTATCCTCCTGGGTCGCACGTTCACTTTGATACTGCGAAACACGGTCTTGTTTTCATCTGCTATTTGATGAGGGACCAGTTGGTCGAAATCCGCGGTTGGGGAGGGATTGCTGTAATCATCAGAAAGGCAAAATAACGTGGCAACTGACTTACTTTGGAAATCGCCGGGAGAAATCAGCACAAACAGATATATGAAGACCACTGGCACAGCGGGATTTTTTTCTGATCTCCACATCCTTTACATGATTTGGGCATTTGCGCTCACTCTTCTGGAAAGAATAAAAATAAATGGTTGAATGAAGGAATACACATATGCTTGTAATGTACGCTAAACAACTTATTAAAAAATCTATCTACATTGATAAATAACTAATTTGTTTATTATTAATTTGATTTTGCAATTAAATTATCAAAATTCCTTTCTGCAGTCATGATATCAAAGTTCTTGTCCATACTCAGTCACCGACCACTAAGTCAGAGAAGTTTACATTATTTTGACAATGAATGCAATCATTAGCAGTCACGCGGGATTGAACCACGGTTCATTAAATTAATTTATACGTGCGTTGATTAGACCAGATCGTATGCACCAGCTGTGGATCATTCCCAAACAGAGTTAAAGTAAACAGAACAGTTGTCACATACGCAAATACTGTGGCTCTTAATATTGACACGCTGTTCAATAATGGCTGACGATTCGCTTCGGTTATCTTCATCGCTCCAATGACCTCTGATAGTTGGGAATTATTGCACAATTATTAGCTGCATCCCAACTGCTGTTTATAAAGTTTAGTACTTTATACATCAATTCAGAAGCATTTGTTCCAGATAGTCCTTATCATACAATACTCTCTGTATATCGGATTGAGGAATGGTGTCTGCAATTGATGCTAATTTAGTAGAGGGTAAAACTGCAGGCGATAAAGCTTCTATGGACAATTCTGGCATGTACACGAGAGTAGAAATTATTAACCGAAGTAATTAATTTATATTAGAATTTTTATCATGTCTGTGCCACTGATTTTCAAACAACTTCTCTTTGAAAACAATAACAAATGCTTGGAACAGGGCGTTAAAAGATACGCACCGATTTTAAACATCTTTTGTGACATTTTTAGCTTTCGGAAAGTGAAGACAAAAATATATACACGATAAATTTCTCCCTTCTAAAAGAAACAGTCTGGCTGTGTACTCTTCGCGAGCCTTTTAAACAAACTCTAATCTTTGGACTATTAGCTCCATCTGGAAGAGGCAGCAGATGCAGATCTGCAGCCGTATGTGTGGAAGAAAGTCGAACGCGAGACTGCTGCGCACTCGCTGTAACAACAGACACATTATCTTATCTGTAAAGGTGAAAAAGATATACAGCCTGTCTTCCACTTGATAAATATTTATGCTGAATTCTGATGCCGGTGGCAAGCACACGGTGATATGTAAGAGCACGAGATACTCACAAAAAGGATACGACCAGCGCGTCATATTCAGTTTATGTTTCTTTTTTTTCGCTCTTGAAACCCCAAACATGGTGCACCAAAATTTTTGGTGTTAATAACTAAAGATGGTTGGTTGATTTAGTGTCTGGGACTAGAGTTCATCACATGGGCAGCAGTGGAAGTCAAAGAACCGCTGGAGTCACTGATATTCCAAAATAAGACTGGAAACTTGTCTCTGTAATGGCAACCATGTGACAAATTCTATCGATATGATGCAGCAAAATTCTCTCGCTGTGATTTGATAGGTTTGGTAATAAATAGGTTTCAATTTACCGTATGCGTCCAATCAAGCGGCATTCACATTTTTCTTTTTTCTTCCTGGTGTAAAAATGCGCTTTGATGATCGATTCTTTGAACGCACCCACACGCTAGGTGTCTATCGATAATGTTTAAGGCAAAGAAATGCAAATCCACCGACTGCTGGATTCTAGCCAACTGGAACTTCGTTATTTCTCTGCCCGGAAAAGCTAATTCTACTGGCACGACTTCTCCTCCTCCCCCAGAGGACCCTTCATCATTTGTGTTCAGTTCCCTACACTAATCCGGTCTTCTGCCATAATCTCTACAGGTTAGTGCCACAGTAATTGCTTAATCAATGTCCGTTCCCCGATACAATTTGTCACGTATTTTGTTCCGTGTCACTTATTGCAAAAATCCATACACTTAACGTCTGTTATTCGATTTTTCTTTAAGGACGATTTTTTTAAATCATCAGCCTAGTTGCTTATGAAAAAATATTTAAAAAAACGTCGCATACTTTAAATAAATAATTAAAGTCCTCAAAGAGAAATGTATCCTTTTTCTTTTTTGTAGAAGCGTGTGTTAAAGTTGAATAATGAACCAGAGCAATACAGCTTGCAAAATCTGTGGAGATTCAAAGCAACTCTTGCTGTATTTCAGATCCTCAACTGTGCAAAGAACAGTTCTGAACATTTTGTCCTTGAGAAATCCCCAATAGAAAATGGTCAAGGGAATTCTCCACTCGGGAATCAGTTTGAGAATACTTCTTTGTGCTCTTTTCACCCTGAAAAGAGCACGAAGAGCCCATAAAAATTTCTTGGACGGGATTTGAACCCAGGCAGAATCCGCGTGTGTTATTCAATTCAAATGCTGAGTTCATCTATAGTCCTATGCTAAAATGCAAATATCTGGAGCATATTCAAAGTGCCAAGAGAAACTCACAAAAAACTTTTATTCATAACTTCCATCAGATGTGCCGAGACGTTGATTTCGAAATGGAGAATAATAAATACACCAACTGGGCACCGACAGAACTTTTCTTTTCTTTCCACATCGTCAACTCTTGCGAGGGAAAACTTTAAAGAATTTCTGAGCGTCTCTTGTAGGCTCGCGAGATCCAATATCATGTAGGAGGGTCCAATACAGCAGCTAGCAGTAACAATAGAGATATTGGCAGTCCAATATTGTGAAACTGCGACTGTTTAGTGGACATTGTTGGGGGAAACACAAAGGAATAGGAACTCTATTTTTATGGCCAAGTACGCCAAAGACTTTCTAAACTCAAATAGAAAAGGAAAGGAAATATCGATAGAAGGCCACATGCAGAGCGCCCCTCTGGCATCTGCTTCCAATATACGTTAGAACGACCGGTAATATTTCCTGAATACCAATTTGTTTGTTCTTATATGGGTGTACGTCAGAAAAACATGCAATGAACAAATGACTGTTTTCAAAGGAGCTTGATTGAGCGATTTACCAACGTTACAGTTTTGCTGGTGGAGTAAACTTTAATAATTTTATGACAAATGTCCCCCAAAATGGCCGATGTAGGCGTACTTTTCGCATCGAAAACTGAACCAGATATTTTATAAGGGATCACTCCATAATTTTTATGCCAACTAAAGCTACCAAAGGAATAATCCCAACAATGTTGCAATTAACTTATACAAGTTGATTGATTGTGGGCAGTACATATTATGTCTGTAAATTGAGCGTGTTCTGTGATTTTTTTTGCCTAATAAAAACCAGAGTTTCTGGGGAGACAAAAATCATGCTACCTTCTCCTAAGACCGACTAACTCATCCACGTTGTGAAAAAAGCCCCTAAAAATTCCTAGCATCCTCGACGGAATTCGAATTCCAGGCTTTTCCATCCGGTATGGACAGGATGGTAATTATAACCACTGTGCTACCCACGAGGGCTCTACACTTGTATTATCGTTTCTCCCATGTGTAGTAGACCACAGAGTGCAGGATAAGGACAAAATTCAATTCTGCTGGGGGCACACCGACAAAAGCTGAAGGTCAGACGTCCGCGCGCGAAATTTGCTTTTCAATAGAAACACACTCACGAATATTCTTAAAGAGGAAAGACTTTTCTTCGATCGTGGATACTCCACCTACGAACAATTCAAATTTTACAGATGATGCGAAGATTACGAGAGTGATTAATGACAAGCGCCAAGCAATGCTCCTTCTGGTGGACTTGGATAGGCTTCAGGGATAGTTAGGTAAGTGGCAGCTATTTGCATAAACCAAAAAGGGAAAAAAAATCTTTTACTCATTTCCTTAAAGGCCTTTATATGTCTCTATCAGGTCCTCCCCAGGATGTCTAGTTGTCAAGCTTTTCAGTCTGTACCTTCTGAACCTTTAAACGACAGAGAAAAGGGATTTTGGGATGGGGGGATTACGATATAAGCCCCATATAAAAAACTCTCATAATGTAGACAAACTGCAAGGATGGGGGGAGAGGAATAGCATTCATATTGATCAATGGGATTAGGACCTACTATCTCTAAGAACAATTGTTCAATAAATTATTAAGGTCATAAAAATTGCTATGTAGAGTACAGGTATGGTGGTTACAAAAGAAAAAATGCAGAGAGATTCTTAAAAGAGTGCGGAGATGAGCAATGCTGCGTCTGGTGAGATTTGTATTGTGCAGACCTGGTAAACAGAACCTTAAAGGTGATCTGAACTCAAATTTAAAAGGCTCTGAGAAAAGATGGCAGGTTTAATGAAGGAGACGTTATTAATTGATGCTAGAACCAGGTGGCATAAATTCAGACTACTCTATAGGAAATTTGCTTCTCTCAGCGAATTGTTAATCATTAGATAAATTATCTCCATGGACAGTCGAAGGTGGAGGTTCAGAGGTGTTCAAAGGAAAGCCAGATCGGTACGTTTATAAGGATGAAAAGACAAGGGTTTTTTTTTTCTCTCTCTCAGCTTCTTTGTACCCCTATGGCCAACACTAAAGACACTACTAACCTAGTAATATCAAAACTGAGCTTGCTTCTTTTTTTTTTCTTCAATAGTGCAGATTATATACGAATTTCAGGACATAAGGATTAATAGACACGCTCTCTCTACATTCTGGCTCGAGAGTTACACCTTCAAAAAGCGTAAGCCTAAAGACAAGCAACGCAAAATAAAAGAAACCATGTAGAAACCATTACGGTACACCCAAGAACAGGTGAGCGAATTCTTCTTCGCCATTATCTTACGCCATTACCAAAAGAACCTGCCACTTTCTAATCGATTAAGAACTACTCGACACCTCTTCTCTCGGTTTCTGGTTACAAATTCTTTCACATCATTTGATCGATTTTTTCCCCCTTTTAGTTTCTCCAAGCTAGGTGGGGTTTTCAGGGTAGCTGCAACTATTGATCAACTGAAACGAATACTAGTCCCATCTTAAGCAATACTCTGACTTAATTAAGACTTCCGATTAGCATTGTCGCTCATCACATTGCAAGCAGGTGGTGTTATTTCATTATCATAACAGAGAGTAGGTCTACTGGTACACTCTAGAGGAGGGATTACCAATACATTAGTACCTCCAAAAGTCGCTGATCTGTAGGAATGTCTGTTAGTATCAATATTTTCAAACGGGGTATTCTGAGCTTGTTGATTCAGGTTTCACATCTAAATTTACCATCTTCTTTCCCATATGGATAGCCACAACAATTCTGTTCTTTGAAATTTGCGCATACTCAACTGATTCTTTATGATGCTCGGAAGGATACATATACTTCTATGAACATCTCTAAAGGAATCAGAGAGAACAACTGGAATTCTACTTGCGTGCTAACCATTGATCGATACAACTACTTATACCATCTCAGTAAATTCAATTTTCCCATTTTGTTTAAAAGTCTGACCTGGACCGTAAGAATCACTACTGTGTGATGGATCAATAAGAGAAGTGATCCCCACCCACTCACCAAAGTGACAGTATACACCATTCCAACGTGGATGAAAATTTCGGCCTTTGACGTTGGTCAGATCTGAGATAATAAGGCTCGTGGGGTAACTGAGAACTGGAGGGGGCTGTACAAAGTATAAAATATATCGGAAATTAGTCTCAATAACGGCGTTCAGACGCGAGCGTGCGTGAAGGCGCTTTCATATATAGCAAACAGGAAATCCGTCCAAATGCATGATATCATTATTATACAGAGACGCATTACCAAGAAATAATCTACATTTAATCCAGTCTATCCCAAGACCCCGAACATCTAACAGATGTTCCATCATTCATGGTTTTTTAATTGACAGACTGGTTCCTGAAGTGGCTTCCTTGCTGCGGTAACGCCACCTAACTTAATTTCCAGTAGTGCATCATGTGATATAAACACAAAGAAGTTGTCTATCTATTTCAGTTCTGAAAAATAATCAAAATATACGATGGTAAAAAAAAAAAAAAAATACACTATCAAGTGAACATCGACAATACGCAGTTATTAATTCCATCTATACCTGCACAGACTTCTCTGAGGGTTCCCTCAAGTAAACGTGGTGAATATTTTAGGATGAAATCCGGCGAATGCTCGAATAAAGTCAATATTGACCTACCTTTTGTCTTTCATGCTCCCAGAATTAGACAAAGCCAATTCGACCCATCTAATGCACGCGTACATTTGGACCGTACAAGTACTCTCCTTCTTGCGCCTACGTCTAGGTAAAATAGCTGCCGTTCTGGCGAGCGCAACCTGTCCCTTCGCACATAACCACGGAGCGCCCGGCGTCACCGGCCGCCAAAGTGCTTCTGATTCTACGGAGGTCGAGCTGCAGTCGGTTGACTCATCCGACGAGCGACCCTGGTATCGAGATTTGGAAGCTCGGCGCGTTATTAGCTTTCATGGCCAGTTGTTGATGGAGCGAGGCGCTACGATTATTCGTCTGTCCCCCCCCCGTTCTTTCTTCTCTCCCCCCCGGTCCCCTATGTTTCCGTATTCTATAGACTTAGCTGATTATACTGTCGTATTAGCAGTGGGACTTTGGGCGGGATTTTCTCCCATATCTGTGCTCTAGCAGTGCCGACCCACCACCGTACAACTCAGACCTGAGGAAGTGGGGGAGCGGGCGTAGAACACGCTCCAAGGACAGGGTTTTTACTACGACAAAAGGACGAGGGGGGTGGAGCAAAATAATCTTAAACAAGAACTTTATTCAGCGGAGCCCGACAGTGCCAATCCCTTTGACAGGACTGCGAATGCTCCGCTACATCAGTTCCGCCGAGCCGTGGTATTGCTTCGGAGCTGAGTGGTAGGTGCGTGCACGCCATGGGCCAAATGAACACTCATCGTCGAGGAGGAGAATGCCAGCCCTCCCCCTTTGCATTAGCCAGGGTCCCGTGGTCACCGGAGCGCCTAACCACTGTTTCTAGGGGAAGGAGGTTGTTTAATCCGCAGAGAATGAAGCGTCGCAGAACTAATGAACTTCACTCTTTACCGCCCCGGAGCTACGGGAGACTACAGAATCTCTGACCTCATCTTTCACTTCACGTAGGCAGTCGGAGTTCGCATAAGGCGGAAAATTAGAAGCGAATTGAATGAGGGCTTAATTTCGGACTTTTGGAGTTGCAGATCGCCGGCATGTTAGGGAGCAGAACAACTCGATGTTTCTCATTATGGCCTGGCTTCAAAGTGTGTTCCCGGAGGCTGCTCTAAGACATAATCCCCTTTTCGCAACCATCTGTCTATTTTGCAACCAAGTGGTGGAGAGAGAGAGATATGAATCTAGTTATACTGCGCATGCCTAGTGTGATCTGAGGATGGTTCTGATTTGGCACTATCATAATGAAAAGTGGATTTTTTCTCCCCTTTTCAGATCTGGGCGAAGCATCGTGCACAAATTAAATTACGAAACACCCAGCCGTTTAGTAATTTACTTTGTGAAGTGACCAGTCTGGACATCAGCGTCATCTATAAATTGTTCCGTTTATACTTCGGCACGACCCCAAAGTTAGAGGAGTTATAGTTAATCATGACAGGAATATCGTCATCGGCTGTATTTTATGGTCACTTGGATTCGAATTGCCGCATCTCAAATGTACTTTCAATTGACCACTCGGTAAATACTACTACACTTGCCCACTCGGTTAATCACGCCTCTTACTCTCTTTGTTACTGACTCTAAATAGATTTATTTATTTAAAGTTAAATAACAAAACAGTTTTTGTTTCTAATGATGGAAAATATCTACCCTAAAACTGTAGGATGTCCCAGAGGTCCCAACCAATGTTTGATTCGGGGCTGACGCTACGTGGTATAGAAAAATTACACATTTTAGAAAGAGAATAAAGAAGGAAAAGAAAACAGATTCCCATTTTCGTCGCGGCGTTGCTGAAAGTCACCTATAACTTTTTGGCGCTTCTCCAAGTTTATAGCAACCATTTCACTGGAAATGGCGTTGACACCCAATAATCACAGAAGATATCCTGTTCACGTGTGATGAAACCCATTCTCAGAACGAAGTCACCAAACAGGACCAGCTTCACTCAGACCGTATATTTTGCAAGCTGCCATGTGCAGTTGGATTTGAAATCTCCACTTTGCTGTACGCTTTTCTGAATAGCAACAACTGATTCGTGCCGATGATGCTTCTAGTTAGAAATCTCCCAGTTCCCTTTTGGGTCTCCCAAGGAATAAATAAAATTTATATGTTTATATTCTGGAACGGCATAATTCAAGGTGTGGCACCAAATTAAGTGCAAGATTGTTAAACTTAAGTGAAAATATTTTGGCATTTTCATGGTCATCGAGAAACAGTGGCCCAAACTGCTTCTTTTAGCCTTTTCTAAGCCGAACTATCTTTCACAGACCAAATCAGTTCTCGCTGGAAAACGATGGAAATATTTAGACTTTAAAATCACTTACATAGAACGCTCTTCAATTTGTTATAATAATATATATAAAGACAGAAAAGGAGATCAAACTGAGGATGGAAAGTTCCGTTATCTTACATACATTATCCTGTCCAACAACTGCCATATCTTCACCAATATTCAGAATATCGTAAATAATAATTTGCTATTATTATTTGTTGTGTTTTGCCAGAGGGCGCTCTGATCGCTCTGTTCAATAATTCTAATAATTTCATTCATTCTTCCTCATGCGGATAAATCTATTATAGAACTGCGCGTATCTATCTGGATTTTAAAATAATGGTACACATCAACTCGAAGCATCTTAAAAATTCAACTTGGTTTTTATTAGCAATAAAAGTAAGAAAGGTATATTGAGATATGTGAAGTAGAAGTGAGGTTGTAGAGAAAAAAAATTTATTTTCATGAATAAAACGCAAAAAATGGATTTCAGAATAATAAAATATCTTTTCTTAAATTTAGGATTCTATATTATTTTACCCAGAAGAATTTGAAAAGCAGAAAACAAAATAATTTGGAATAATCGAAGTACACCAAGTTATTACACTTTTAGAATAAACCAAATTGCATTGAGTAGGCTAATACGCGAATATTTTGATGTGTGAGATTTTTTATTTTGTGTTTGGTATCAAAGGTTGTTTTTTCTCCATGAACTTTTAAATCCACATAACCTAATTACATCTTAAGAGGGCAAGGAAGGATGGGGAGTGTAGTTTAAACAGGTAGACTGCCTTTAAAGCAATTAGCCCATTACTTAACTCTTAATTTTACCATCTTCCAAAGTGAACGTTCTTAAGAAATTCGCTCTATTATTAAATATGGCCCAGTCAAATCACTTTGTCTGTTCGTTTATCACGTTTATTAAATAAGCGAAAGCCGCTTCATTTATCTACCATTTCTGTTGCGCAGGCCTGGTTCGCTTTAAGCTGTCCACTCTATAATAACTCGCCTTCTCCCTGATCTTTTAATTTTATAAGTCGATTTTTGAAATTAAAATCGGCTACTGATTTTCATTAAGGATGATAAAAAGGAAAAAAAATTAAATCTTACAGTGGCATGATCGTAATGAGGGAATGGATACACCGTAAGAAATTAAAAATGTACCTATATAAAATATCTATTAGGAATAATCAGTAGGTTTTCATGCATACCGATAATTAACTTTAAATTTACCTCATCGAATTCCGTTTTCTTTTTTATATGAGGAATGTTTTCGACCTTTTTTTTTTGCCATAAAAAAACTTTTCACAGTAGTTTTAAAAGCTCATTAACGTTATTATTTGCTTAATTAGCTGTTCCTTTTTTGTATACTTATAATGAAAGAGACACTCGTTTTATAATCATGATTATTTACATTGAATACATTAGATTAATGCGTAAACAGAACTATCAACAATGTTTTAATGTTTGCACATAGAAATGTAAAAGGGGCTTTTAAATTCGTGTCCTTCTCGCAATTATTCGTATGTACACTACATCAACAAAGTATAGGCAGATGCAAAGAGCAACTTAAAGTATGTAAGCTGGAGGGTCATAAACAAACACACGTGAGCAGGAATTCTTAAGCACATTTCAAGAATCGATATGTACCCCTTCTCCCCTTTGCGGTGTGGTGTAGATATACCACCACTAAAAATATAAGCACGACTTCTATATTCTGCAATTCGTGGCACTTCTCTAAAACATTTTAACACCACTCAAATGCGATGGAAAGGAGTATATCACTTGATCAAACAGTTGTTCAGTGATATTCGCGTAAGGCCGCTGAAAAAAGTCTCATGTTAGTTTGGACCTCTCTTCCACAACTCAGTCTGTCTGGATGGCATTGTCATTTTGAAAGAGATATGAATTTCATACATGCCACGCTAGACAGCTCAATCCATCATGTTTAGCCTCCATGTCAGTGAAGTGGCTACGTCACTTCATCTAACTATGCTGGTTGATTGGGTGTTGTTGGCGCATTAGCAACTCAGGCTGTAATGCGTCAAAACCAGGTCATATAAAACAAAATAGTTAAGCTTTGATGATGTAACTAACGAGTTACATCACTATTTCAAGGTATATAAAATACAAAACAAAAAAAAAAATTAAACCGTGTGTATCCAGTATGCACGAAAGACTATGTGAAAACATCCTTGGCTTGGAAGAGGTTAGCGAAATCCATTTGTAGAATAGGATGACGTCACAATCATAAGGAAGTAAGATTGCAACAATACAAATATTTGCATTTTCGTTACATTCGATTGTTAGAGCCCATTTAGCTGTTTTCACATGAAAAATAAATAAAAGTAAACATACATCCCTTAGCAACGTAATAACTGGCCGATTTCTAAAATATGGTCTCGTTTTTAAGAACGTTAAGCATATATGCATAATGCGCCTGTTGCCTTCACCCCACCAGTAGAGTCCGCCGTAGCCTAGTGGTCAGGTGCATAAGTACACGTGCCTTGAGTTACCGGGGTTCAAGCCCGTGACTGCTGAATACGATGCTGTTTCTTGTAAACTCCTCTGACCGTTTGGTCGTCCCGGAGTATAAACAGAAAATTTATTTATTTATGTAACAACTCAACTCTCAGGACGGATTTTCATGAAATTTATATTTGGACCTTTGGGTTGCCAGGTAGGCAACCCAAAGGCCGCGGGTGGGTAACGTGCCTTTGACACGTTACCCACCTGGCTAACCCGGCCGGCCATTGAAATTCTACAATTATTATTTCTTTGTCCGTCCGTCTGCATATAATAATTCTTCCAGTGGACGAATTTGAGGAAATTTTATATTTCCCTCTGATTTGTCATTAAAACCACACACCAATATATATATCGTCAGACAACTAACACACGGACTACCCATGCACTAGATTTAATGCTTTTTTTTTTTTTTTTTTTCTGTAAACCGTGAGTTATTTACGTTTGTTAAAACGCCTGAAATGAAATGCTCTGGGCACATTAACTACATTTTTATGACCTTATTTTGCAGCAGGTGCAAACCCCAGCATAATTATTCGCATTTTAATCGATGGATTTTAGCTGCACCTGAAATCCACTGCCTTAGTGCATGCTTTCAAGGAGCATAACAGGACTGTTAAATAGACTGCCCGCAACCCACCTTATGATGATGGCGGCGCGGGTGCCCCACTAACCCCCTTCCCTCAAGAGGAAAGTTCGCAGCGAAAACGCTGCGAAGTTTAGTCTACACGCGGCCCTAGCCCTACGAAATTTTCGTGTACCCCTCGGTGTCGCGAAGGGCGGTTTGTCTGTTGTGAGGGGAAAACCGGAGTCAATCCCGGGGAAAAACCTCACGACCACGGTTTGAGACCGCCAAACTCAATGCTGAATGCCCCTGGGAAAATTCCCATGAGGGTAGTAGCTGGAATCGAACCTCGATCAGCTATTCAGCAAGCCGGCAACGCTGCCTCACGGCTACCGTGGCCCCGTATGCTATCGCTTTAATTCCACTTTACGTCTCTCAACAGTCACGTGGGTAGTGTGACGTCATTGCTAAACCTCCGTTACATTCCGCTATACACGTTTTCACATCAAAAATAAACTTTAAATGCGAGTAAGAAGTTTTACTGAATTTACATAGCTAAAAAAAGCAGACATGTGGTCATTGTCAGACAGTATCCGACTGAGTGTAAAAGCTCAGCCAGATGACTAAAAGCGGTAAAATATAAAACACGTTCATGTGTACATAGTGGACGCTCAATTAAAATGTGACTAATGGTTAAAAAGGTACAATTTTCGCACATAAGACAGCATAGGACACAGTCATATGACTGTGTCCTATGCGGAGGCGATCAAGAACAACTTCCTGTCCTGGATTCCTGCGCAAACTGGTCTGCCAGTGTTGGATTGCAGGCTTTATCTGATACAGCTCGTTCGTAACCTGCCCATGCTAAGATTGTTGCCATTGGGAAGAGTAATTTGGCGTGTATTAGATGCCTGTAGTCTGTATAAGGGACTCTCAGGCTACTGTTGCTGTGGGATTGCTGTGACCTGGCTGCGGCGTGAGCCAGTTAGTTACCTTTTTCATCCCAATGTGGCTTGGGATTCAGTAGAAAGAGAATGTAATGGATGAGGATTATACCTAACCCCCCCCCCCCGATAAGCCTGTAGTATACGCCATACACTTTTGGCACTTGGGTGTTTTAATGTGGTTCAAGGCTAATTCTATAGTATGCAACTCAGCTCTGTATACGCAGCATTCGTGGGGAATGCCTCCCAATATAGTGTTATCTGAGAAGATGGCAGCGGATCCAACATCTGGTTACAGAGTATGGCCCAGGCTGTGGTCCAACACAGATTCTATAACTGTCTGTCTTCCAATGGCGGCACATAATGATCCACTGCTACCGAACCATTTCAGACGCATTTCACAAAAAGGTAATAATTGGAAAATTACAGTGCTCTGTGGACAACAGAAGACAGAGCTTAAGCTGAAACAGTCCTCTTGCCCAGTCCAGTCCCATCTCTGGCCATAATTGTACTAACCACAGCGTTAGTTTTTCACAATTGTTGTCTGCATTATCTCCATGACACACCTATCAAATTATGAACGCCTTCTGTCATGCCCCACGATAGGTGAACTTTAATTATAGTCACCCTGTATTTCAATATAAAGTTTACTGTTATTTACCCTAATATTTATTTAAGTCTAGATACGGATAGCCTGTGTGACATGTATGAAAAATAATAATAATCACTGCCGGGTTTCTATTGGTCCAATTTTAATTAAATATGAGATGGCTCAACAAATCTTTCTAAAAGGCCCGAATATTATACACTGGTGTTCAAAGAAAGTGCATCACTCCTTAAAACTGCAATTGTCGTCCGAATAACGTAAGTATATGGCAATATTTCTTACAGGTTCCATCAGATAAGATTGACATGCGAAAGTGATGCCGTAATATTGCATCAGCTATATAACCACGCTCTGCATGAGTTGCAGTCATTCCTTGTTTGTAGTAGTGGCATGTGATGCAAGAAAGCAAGTGTATGAGCTTATGCAGCATCAGCCAAAAAAAAAAAAAAAAAAACAAAAAAAAACACACCATTCCCTCCTTAAATTTATTCAACCTATCAACTTGCACAATGACAGATGGAAGTTTGTTCCAGCAATTAACCACCAGCTGGCTAAAGACAAATTTCCGCACATCTGTCCTTTCTTAATTTGAATTTATGCCCCCTTAGGTTCGTAATCTGAACAAGTGGAAGGATCCCATCAGAATTCAGCGTGCTCAACCCATTCAAGGCCTTATACACCTCAATCAGATCACCGCGCAGGTGCCTAGTCTTCAGCCACTGCAATTTGCAGAACTTAAGCCTCTCTTGGTAAGAGGATACCTTCATTCCCCTCACCAATCTTGTTGCCCGTCACCATGGAGGATGCGGAAGGGTTAGGGAATGACCACCGCATATCCCGGAGCATTATGGCCTTAGTTGCTAATGCTCCTAAAAACCAAACAACAAACATCTCTGTACACGCTCAAGCAAATCTACATCCTTACTAAAATGAGGCCTCCAGACCTGTACGCAGTACTCAAGGCGTGGCCTGGCCATTGCCTTATACAGAGGGACAATCACCTCCTTTTCCCTGCTAGCAAAATTCCTATATATCATTGACAAAGCCCCATGACCTGCCCTGGCAGCCTGTCTGCATTGCTCAGAAAATTTCATATCTGACTGCACAATTACTCCCAGGCCTTTTTCATTTTATACCACCTTAAGTGTAGTACCACACAGTTGTTACTTTTCTCTCGGGTTACTTCTACCTATATGCAGTACTTTGCATTTGTCAAGGTTAAACTGCAGTTGCCACTTCTTCGCCCATCTGCCCAAATTATCTAGATCCTGTTGCAGTAGCACACTGCGATTACTGTCATTAACAACCCTGCCAACCTTTGCATCATCTGCAAACTTCGACACTAAGCCTTATATACCTACACCAATATCATGGATAAATATACAAAACAACAGTGGGCCCAACACCGAACCCTGTGGGACTCCACTAATAACATTAGTCCAAGAAGAGCAGCACCCATTGATTACCACCCTCTGTCTTCTCCCACTCAACCATCCTTTTATCCATTGTAGCAACTTACCCTTAATACCATTCTGCTCCAGTTTGTAAAATAGTCTTCCATGCGCAACAGTGTCAAAAGCTTTCCTGATATCAAAATTATTTTTTGTAACCACATCATAATATCCTATTAAATCTGTCAGACAAGACTTCCCCTTAACAAACCCATGCTGTGTCTGAATTATTGCTGCAGTCCTGTCTAGATGATCCTGCAATGCATCCTGCAACCAGTGACTCCATTATTTTACTCAGAATTGGGGATTCTGATGTTTAACATTGTTGAAGTCAAACATTATTATGTTTAATTTCAACAATTTCTCCTCCACCTTGCTTTCAGCTATTACAAAATCATTAAGTATCCTGCTACAATTTGATAACCCTCTGCCATTTTCAAACCTTAATAATTCCTCATGTGTGAATGTAGATGCAAAATACGCATTGTTTGTTTGCTATCTGAGCAGGATCATCAAAGTCGAACCATCGATGTCACGTGGACCAATCAGATTCATCCCCTTCCTTTTAGAGTTTATATAAGTAAAGAAATCCTTGCTGTTTTTCTTAGCATCTTTTGCCAAGGATTTCTCGTAATCTGCCTTCGCCTGCCTAACCTCCTTTGTGACCTGATTATAGACTAGCTTATATCTGCCATAGGCTTCTGAGTCGCTTGATAATTTATATGCATTCCATGCATTTTTCTTCTCTATTACGAGTCTCATTAGATAACCATTTTGGCCTAAACTTTGAACAATATTTCTTAATAGGTATGAAACTTTTAGTAGCATCCACGATTAATTCCTTGAATGCTTCCCGCTTAGAATTTACTGTTGGTAACATCGTCAGTTGATCCCACTGTACAGAATTTAAAAACTGTCGGAGAATACTGTACTCGCCTTTACGGAAGCAAAAACCCTTTCCTTTACCCCTGATGGTAATTAAATCTTTAAGTAAATCCCACATCAGTACACTGTGATCACTGCCACCTAGTGGTTCCTTTATCTGCAAATTCTTAATTCACGAATGATCACTGCTGATAACCAGATCAAGAGTATTACTTTCTCTGGTTGCCTCTCGAACATGCTGCTGCAGAAAACAATCATCCAATAAATGCACAAAAGTCTTAGTAGTGTGTGAGTGACCAACCCACCAGTTCCAGTCAATATCTGGGAAGTTAAAATCCCCCATTATAAGACATTCTGATTTGCTAGCCCACTCTATTTCTCTGTACAATTGTTCATTGTACTCATTGGAATCATACGAAACTACTGTTCATCTATATCAACATTGTCAGGATGGCGAGTTACGTGCAGTTGAAGCCACGAAGAAAGTTCTATTGTTGCTTTAGGTGAGGAATGATGTTCTTCCTGTCATATTGCTTATAGAGTGTCTTGCAATCAGTCGACAGTGAGTAGATTTCTTTCCCTACTCAAGAATACTGGTTTTGCTGATAGGAAAAAAGTAATCGGACACAAACGAGTCTCTACACCAAGGACCGCGTTTTGAAGCGCTTGTGCCTTAAAAACCGTAAAGCTTCTTCGTCTGAGCTGAAAAGAGAAAGGGAAGAACATACAGGAGTGGTAGCAAGTGCAGTAACAGTCAGAAGACGCCTCTTCAAAAATGAACTTGTACCCCGTCGTCCTAAGTAGAAGCCCCTCACACAAAAAATGAAAAAGGCCCGATGAATTTGGTGTAAGGAGCATGTCAAATGGACCCCCGAGCAGTGGAAGTCAGTTATTTTCTCGGATAAGAAAAAATTCAACTTGCATGGCTCTGATGGGAGACAAAAGATTCGCCGTAGATGAGGTGAAGAATACCATCCAGACTGTATATTGGTGTCTATAATGAAATTCCCTACCAGCCAAATTATATGGGGGTGCATTTCGTATCACCTGCAGTTTATAAAAGGTTCCGTAAATGCCAATGGATACCTGGCTATATTGGAAGGAAAATTGCTGCCAACCATTTCAACCTGCCAAGTAACTGCATCTTTCAGGACGACTCTGCTCCTTGTCATCGGCCAAAAAGTGTAAGTAGGCACTTCTGTAGTTACTTTAGCTTCATTTCTGCATTAGAGGTTCGACAGTAATGTGTTTACATTTGTTTTACAGGTGAAAAAAATGGTTAGAAGAACGGTCCATTACAACTGTTAGCTGGACAGGAAACAGCCCGGCCGGACCTGGGTCCTTTAAAGAACTGTTGGCATCGTGTGGAATCTGCAGTTGCCAGAAAGAAACCAAAGACCCTTCGTGAACTTCAGGAAGCCATGATTAGTGTTTGGAACCACGAACTATCAGTTGATTATCTTCAGAAATTGATCTTGTCAATGCCTCGACGGTGTGCTGCTGTCATCAGGGCCAGAGGCTGGTCAACTAAATGTTAGTTTGCACCTGGTGAACTTTTCATTTTGTTTCCCTTTAAAATAATAAACTTGAGCAAATTGAGGGCTTCTGATAACATTTCAGCCATGATTGTCGTGTTTACCAAAACTGTTGTATAAAGGTTGCAAATGCTCATTTTGAAGTATTTTGAGAGCACCTGTCAAATATTACTTAGTTTTGCCTTAACTATTAATAAATATCTTTCGTTTATATTTTTATTTGTGATGCTAGTCATTGATGCAACATACCGAAAAAGGGTTAGAAAAGTGAAATTCCTAGCCGATGTCTTCAAATAAGCCTCTGGGGTTGGTAATATTCATAATAACTGCACAATCCTACACCAAACGTTATCAAAAATAAATAAATAGTGTTGTGTTATATTAAAATAATAATAATGATGTAAATAAATGTAAAATAAATTTATTTATATCATTATTATTTTAATATAACACAACACTATTTATTTATTTTTAATAACGGTTGGTGTAGGATTGTGCAGTTATTATGAATATCCTAGGCGATGCACTTTCTTTGGACACCAGTGTAAGATCTTATGAAAATCCGTTACAAGGAGACTCAGTTCGTGACAACAAATGTCCTATTTACGTCAAAAACAAGAGTTTAAACCAAGCCAGAATCAATTGGCAGCACACCATAACCTATAATACCACAAAAATCAAATTCATCCAACTGAATGTACAACGGGCAAGGGCCGTAGCCGACCAAGTCAGGCTCAAGACCGATGAAATTAATGCAGATGTAATCATATTACAAGAACCGTATACCCACTCCAAACTAGTCAGAGGGTATCCCCTCAACTACAAACTAATACAAGCAGATGATACTACCCCGTGGGCTGCAATCCTAATTAGAAATCCTGACATCACTGCAACCAAAGTCTCCCACCTGTGCACGGACTGAGCGGCCTGCGCTCAAATTATCACCACACTAGGTGCCCTCTACATAATCTCGCTATATTGCAGACCTGGTGAAGACATCACCACAGCCACCAGATACCACCAACTTACTAAGAGGGGAAAGAATTATCATCGGAATGGATGCAAATTGTAGATCACCAGCCTGCCACAGCCATACCCCCGACAGGCAAGGTACTAGGAATGGCCAGAGACTGGAGGAATTTATTACGAGTTCATCTATCGTAATCCTCAATAAACCAAACCAGCTGCCAACTTTTTGCAACCTCCGTTGGGAGGCTACAATAGATGTCTCTCTTGCCACTCGAAACATAGCAGGAAACATCACAGACTGGATGGTCCAGGATGCCTGGACCACTTCAGACCATAGGACCCTGACATTCCAACTCAACAGGAACCTGAATCGACAACCGCCAGCAGAAAGAATGCCCCAACGCTATGCATTGCAAACTGGGACCTGTTCCAGAAAACCCTCACAGACAACAAAAACAGAAAGATGCAAGAAATCAAAACGGCTGGGAACCCTGATGAACTCCAGAAGACCATCACCGAAATTATAACAGTGGCTGCAAACACCTGATTCAAACGGAGACGGCCCAAACCTGGTGCTGTACCTTGGTGGAACCAAGAACTTCACAAGGACGTCCAGACCAAAAGGCAAGAGGAACGTGGCCTGAGCAGGAGGTGGACGCGCTCAGAAATCTGTATAGAGAAGCACGAAATGCTTATACCGCCCTCATAAGAAAAAATAAAAAGGAAACCTGGGAGAGACTAGTAGCAAACTCAGGGAACACTGACCCCTGGGGTGTTGTGTACAAGGTTGTCACAAAAAAGCTCCCCAGAGGTGAAGTGCTTACAACCACTGTCACGCCCCAACGAGAAAAAACCTGTTCGTGGGAGGCATCAATAAACAATATACTAGATGTCACCTTTCATCCCCACAAACGGAGGAACAGATCCAGACCTGCAGGGAAAATGATAAGTACAGAACAGATAATGCAAAACCGCAATTCACTACAGATGAGCTCATCCTGGCGGCTTCACGTATAGCAGCGAAAAAATTCCCAGGTCCAGACCTCCTGGAGCCGGAAATCATCAAAAAAGTCGTAGAAATAGAACCGGAACTCTTGCTCCAACTCTTTAACCTATGCCTCACAGTGGGAGCATACCAGCAAGATTGGAAAATGGCCAACGTTAAACTAATAATTAAGAATCCAAACAAACCACCAGAACAGCCATCTTCCTACAGACCGATCACACTACTCACAGTACTAAGTAAACTTTTTGAACGGCTACTGTTATCCAGAATAAATCACCACTACCAACAGGCAAACCTATCCTCACCAAACCAGGTCGATCCACAGTTGATGCACTCAAAAGCCTAATTGCCCAAGCACAAGAATCTTAGAAAAAATACGTGCTAGCTATCTCAATTGATTTTGCCGGGGCGTTCGACACCCTATGGTGGCCGAGCGTCCTGGGCCGGCTCCGGGTGACTGGGGTTCCTGGCAACCTCTTCAATGTGCTTAAAAGCTATCTCACCGACAGAGCAATCAAGATAAAAGTTCCCTACAAAGAAATAGAAAGAAAAATATATAGAGGGTGCCTACAGGGGTCAGTACTTGGGCCAACAATGTGGAACCTCCTGATGGACCAGTTTCTAAACAAGGATCTGGAAGGGGTCCGCTCACAAGCCTTCGCGGACGACCTCATCTTAACAATAGAAGCTAACTCCAGGGCACAACTGGAAATACTGGCAAACCGCGCTGTGCAAATTCTCCAAGACACACCATTTCCTACAAATCTCACCGACGAAGACCAACTCCATACTCTTAAAGGGAACACTGAACATCCACAGACCACCCCAAATTAAAATTGGCACTAGAACAATAAGGCTCAGCACAGAGCTCAAATACCTGGGCGTCACCTTGGATACCCACTTATCCTTCAAACCGCACCTAAACTACGTAAGAAGGAAAATAAGAAACTGCACTGCCTTAATAAACAGAATTGCCCGAAGAGACTGGGGATTGAAACAGAGAACGATGATGTTTTATTATAAAGCAGCCTTCTTACCAATCGCAACATACGCAGCTGGTGCCTGGTACAAAATGGCCAGCATAGCTGCAAACCTAAGAATACTTGATTCCATACATAGAATCATGCTACTCACTGCTACTCGCGTCTGCAGCACAGTGAGCACAGACGCTCTGCAAGTCATCGCAGGAACCCTCCCCTTAGACCTAGAGGTGGTGAGGAGAGGCATCCTCCATGAGCTCGCTAAAGGCAATGCTTGTACACACCTTGACTTCAACGGAGATCCAGGAAATAACTGCATTGCGGAAAAAAGAAGACTCCAGACCCACTTGCTGCAGACGTGACAGGCACGATGGGATGTCTCCATCAAAGGTCGGATAACAAATAAATTCTTTCCAAATATAGATAGATTCCAACCTAAATTACCAACCTGGTACGCACCTGGTCTGTTTGTGGCGTACCTACTCACAGGACATGGTGCCTTAAACGCCAAACTAACAACTCTGGGAATAATTGAAAATCCAAATTGCACTTGTGGCGCTCCAGAAACTTGGTCGCACCTAATCTATGACTACCACCAATACGACGACATCCGCTGCCAGCTGGTGACAAGACTACAACATTCACCCAAGGATCAGGAGCAATTCATTCTGGACGATAAAGGACCATATATGACATTCACCGAATTTGCACAGAAACTGTTTAACAGACGCCGAGCCACACTAGCCCAACAAGCAAATAACAACACAACTGGAAACTAAATGGGACAATCTACTATTCCCACAACAAATTCCATACCTCCAACGAGAATAAAAGGACATGGTCTACAACTCTGTGACTGACTGGGACCTGAACCATGCAGCTTCGCTGCCATCAAGACTCGTTGGGGACCAGAATCGAGCCCTTTCCAACCCTACCACGGCGTGGCGGAGACTCTTTGTCTCCCCTCGCCGAACCCCCCTCCTCTTTCCTCTCTGGTGAGGCATGGGCATGCCTCACTGACCAACTGGGGTCATCTCCTCTATCGCTCCCATATTTCTATCTTTACCCCCCAGTCTTCTGTCTCCCCTCCTACTCTATCTATATACAACGCGAACGCCCCACACACTAAATTTAACAACACTCAAAATAATCTTCGCCCAGTCTCGGCCTATCCATCTACGTAATATCAAACCCCCCAGCGGTGTGTATAGGCATACAACGTATGGTGTATGCAGACAAGTGAAATGAGTATATACATGTGTATATACACATACATATTATGAATTTTTTTTTTTTTTTTAGGCCCTTGCCGCCGAAATCTCAGGAAACTAAGCGGCAGGACCTGCCAGAGTAAATGAGTCTACTGGGTTCCTGGTCTGCCTCCACGGGGAGAAGGTGGGGCAACGTTGGGCTCCAGCAGGGGCCCAGCGGCTAAATGACCAGATGAACAACGGTACACGACATTACACATGCACAATACCCACACACTTTTAAATCTCTGAATTAGAGATTTAATCTTTTAAATCTCTAAGGCGCCTAAATTAAAATTTAAAGATAAACATGTTCTGCATTAGAACTGTTCTCTGAAGACTTACGATAATAGTAAGGGGTACTTAGTAAAACAAAGGCGTTATAATTTTTTGGATTAAATTGGTGAAATTATGACAGATTTTTATTAATTGAATAGTATAAGTAGTTTAGAGTTCAGTCGCACATGCAGGCCGTTTCTTATTTAGTTATTTTTATTATTTTTTTTAAAACCGGCAACACTAATGTTGAGTGTTCAATGGGCCGTGTCCTCCCTTGGGAAACTGAAGATGTTATCTCGAAATTTGCTATTCACAGACAGAAAACCACAAAATCGCTAAAACATGAACTTAAAGATTCCTTTGGTCCTTCGAAATTGGCAGTTCACTATTTAATGCTTAAAGCCACCAAACTACTTTTTCTAATATCGAAGACAATAGACCAAGAAAGTGGTTTGATGGTTGACGACATTTGACGTCACAGTTTAGAAAAGAACTTAAGCACTTTCTCTCCCTATATAAAATACAAGCAACAGACTTGCAAATTAGTGGCAACTTAACAAGCCACCAACTACAAAAGAGAGTGGTATTTTATTTATCGTCACTAAGCACGATTACAAAGCTCTATTATTATGCACCCGCCTCTGACAATACTTTTAGGATTTCGCAAAGAGAAAAAAAAAAGCGTGATCCCCTAGGAGATTAAGGTTCCCCATTGTCGAGTGTGACGCATCTGTGTGGTCCTCGATGAGAATTTTTGTCGCCCCCTGTTGCCGGATTTGTAAAGGTCACACCCCGGTGTTCGTAAGAGAGAGAAAGAAGAGAAAATTGCGATTCTTGTGCATTCATGCACACTTCACTGCTCGAAAACCTAATATTGAAAGCCTTTCTATTTTGAGAACATGACAGTATATAGCTTGGGGGTATTGCACTGAATATTTCTCGATGTACTCAATGCTTTTGTATTATAATAATTCCATAAAAATACGGGTTATCAAGGTGATCGATTTTGCACCAATGCAATTTAAATTAAGCCCACGAGGTATCAAATATATACTGTTTGTCCAAAAATCTAACACCAAGCGTTCGAGAATGTCGATTCATGAATAGGTTCAACAAAGAAATTCAGAACCACATGGTTTACCCCATCTTGCTAGAAAAATGTTTCTTGCATATTAGCGCTCACCCCTTGATGATTTGAAAGAAAGTGGTCTTGAATGACTTGTATCAGCAGTCACTCATGAAAGATTAGGCTGAAAATTCTAGCAGATGAAACAGCGCATGACACCGTGCATTTTTTTTTTTTTTTTTTTTTCTGGAGAGCCTGCAAAGGTATCCATAGAAACATCTTTGCATCCAATCCGGGCGTACCAGTTTAAGTCAAAGCGTACTTCATTGGAAAACCAAAGACAAATTTTCCATTTATACTCCAGGAAAGTCACGTGGAAGTCTGAGAAGTTCGAAAAGAGAATACAAGGACATCGCAGTATTTAGCAGTCATGTGGACTTGAAACTCAGTCAACTGAAACGTTCGTATTGATGTTCCCTCCAGTTTGACCATCAGGTATCATTAGCTTAAAACCCGTAACTGCTTAGCGAATTTTCCAATAATAAAGAAGATTTTCAGGTATGTTGACACAAAATTACCATACGTTGAATATTGAAATAAATATAAAGCAGTTCTTTATACAGGAAATAACTAATCCCTGTTTTGAGAAAGAATTCTTAGATTATAAATAGATACTGAGACTTAGCTGTAACTTTATTGAAGCATCCAAGTTGAACGATAAGAAAAGAAACAGCGTGTCCATCTCTATGTATCAAATCTCTGTTTATCTGAGGATTATTAAAGAATGAGAGATGGTACTTTACAAACAAACAAATCGTGGCCAATGCATTCTGCCAAAGGAGCCAACACAATTTTAATGTTAATAACCTTTTCACCATATCTGCGAAGACAAGAGCATTACTGGAATTAAGCAAGAACGGTAATTGCCTCGTATGTAATGCAGCCACACACGCTTTATTTAAATATAATTTACACCCAACAGCATTGGAGATCTAATCGCAGAGCGTTACAACGTTTCGTTTTCAAATACTCGGGAGATTATCCTAATGTAGTTGGTAAAATTCTCACGGTTCATTTTCACTGGGCTGCTACCATTTCATATCTGCTACTGTCTTTCTCTATGATGTATTGGATGCAAACGAGCTTTGTTAACTGGGAATTATATCGATTTACCTTAATTAGAGTTATTTATATTTGCATTTGAGTTTCTCCTTACCTGTAGAATGGTACATCTGAGTTTTTTTTAAACAGAAAAACCCGTTTTGTTTTGAAAGGGATAAAGAAGAGTTGTGAGAAATTAAAATAAAAATGTTATCCCCTCTTCTTAACATGGAATTCAACAATAATATTTTTAATTCGTAGTATATGTATTTACTATAAGTTGACATTGAGGAAGGACGTTTGTGTTGCAGCTCGAAACGTCTGCAGCTATCTGCAAGCTTTTTTCAAGAAATGCGCGTCAAAGATTGGGACTTATCTGCAGAGCATACAGTTATAGTTAAGCTCCTTTGGTTGTTAGTGATTTGAAAAGATGAAGCTCATTTTTTTTTAAATTATATTAAAAGGTTGATGATCAGGAGATCGTTAATGAACAGTGGAGGAATTCCATTAAAGTGAACTAGAAAAATTAATCCGATTTTTGCAGCGTGCAATATCTTTTAAAGGTCTGAAAACAAATATTGAAATGATGTTGGACAACAGAAATACATCTAAAGATGTCTTCACCATCAAAGAAGTTTTGACTCAAGAAAATTCTTAAAATTTTTAGACTTATAATGAATATGCGACCTACGTCTGAAAAAAAAAAATTTAATCAAACACCCTTGTTGATTGAGAGAGATATTTTTACAGAAAATAAATAATCGTACTTTTAGTTTAATTTAGACAACATTTTTACTCTTTTAGAACCGAATCCTATTTGTCCTATAGGTTTCATGATTTACATCGAGATGGAGTGGCTTCTGGACTGTAACTCCCCGAGTTGCTGAGGCCCCACTGCACTTCAAATGCCTTTTCAGTTGCCTCGCGTCTCTTTAGCATTTTTCTGCTTCTTCACCTGAGAGTAAGTTCTAAGCTAGAGCTTCGGTTGTCCAATATACCCAACGGCGAAGGCAATACGACGAATAGCTAACGTAGAAGCCGATCGAAAACTATCGAAATATCCCTTGATACCTGGACCATTACTGAAACAGTCAAGAGACCATAATATATATCTTCCATTAAGTTAGCCTACAAACTTGTTAAATGAACCATAACAGAGATACGTGCTTCTCTGGGCAGCGAAATAATTTCTTTCGAAACAGCCAAAAATAAAAGGAAGTTAAAAGTTTCCTAGACTTGGGAGCTGGAACTTCACGTCAAGGTTTGTAATTACTAGGTGATTTGGGGACACCCACGAGACATTCGTGAGTGATGTTGCAGCGCAAACGATTTCTCCCAGGCTTATTTTAGTTAATTTGTCCTACTGTAGACATCTTAAAGCCATCAGGGACTGTAAGGTCTGCTTCTGCTTCTTTAAATAAACGAGGAATTTCTTTCTAAACTTTATTTTCCACAACCCCTTTAAGAATAAACCAGGAGGCGATCGAAAGGCAATGCCAGGGTAACGCAAGGCACCTTAAAGTAAAACGGCTTCATGTTTTGAGCCATTTTTTAAAATTTTTAATTTTAATAAAGACCAGACTTATAAATGATCATGGTTTAATCTTTGACATAAATGGGACCAGATGGAGTCAACTAAGGTACTTGAGAGAGGTTATTTATTCGGGTAATTCTTTGGGATAAATTAACGAGAAGTTAATTCAAGCTCAAAAGATCGCTAAATACGATAATGTTCTTGTAAATTCTCTTCTTATGTCTAGTACAAGCTAGACATGGGATTCTGCATTTCTTTTCCAGCAGAATCACGTCAGCATTAAATTTATGCATACGTTACTAAAGGATTCTACTGCTCCTGACCCAGATGAGCATCCAAAGAAATTTTTCAAGAGGAGCCATGTTTTTTTTTTTTCTTCTTAGAAAAGACCATTTGCCCAACTGGATGAACACAATCAAATATATCTCATGTATTTGATTGTGTTCATCCCCGATACTCCTCTCTTTAATCTTTACACCTCTAGAAAGAGTAGAAAGTTGAGTATACCACGTGGTTTCTCTTTAGGGTTCCTGATTTCGATTTTTCATATGAAACTGAATAAGATGAGCGTGTTTATGATAATGTCATTATTCCGATAACCTCCATACTGCTTCTCTAGGTAACAGCGCCACCTATTAACATATAAACAAACCATTATCTGAAAATTTCTGATTACCGAAGGATTAGGTGCGTGTGATGGGCTTCTATTATGCTTTTTATTTAAGAACAATTTTTCGATTAAGGGAGGACATCAGCGAGCTAAATTAGCTTTCGTTTCGTCCAATAACTGGTGATTAACGCCATGTTACTGTTCAAACGCACGATGTAGCTTCTCTTCCCCCCCACCCTCCACCTCCTTAAGAAGCTCCATCTGGCCTTCCACAAATTCGGAGTGCGTGTCAGTTAGGTTGGATACGTGCCAAATCACGTGACACGGGGGCCCAGAACTTCGTTTTAATGATTTGATAATAGTCACCTCGAGGAAATGTTATTAAGATGGAATCGAAATTGTTATAATGACAATTACAAGAGAGACTTAATGACATCTTGGATCATCGAAATCATGGAGGGTGCCCTTCGGGGAGCGTCTCTCATTAAGCTGCCAAGCGCACACGGAGCAGATGAAGAGAAAATCATGGTTGTTCAGTAGTTAGTCTAATTGCCATTCGGGAGTCATGTTTATTGTATCGTCTATCAAGGTCAGCAAGCAGGACGACAGATGCACGCTCTTGTCCATCTACCTTGTAGCTGAGATTTCTTTTTTTTTTCGGAATTAATGATGGAGCTGTGGAACAATCGATTTTGTTTTTACTCTCTCGGTAGTCTATTGGAGAACCTATTTAAAATTTTCAAAGAACCATTTATTGATAAAATATAAAGTGTCGCTCGACCTTTGTCCTTAATTATATGCTCCATTTTGGACCATGGTCCCGAATACAAATTTTGATACAGGAAGGCCGTATTTGGTATTTCTAACCATGAGGGTCACTTTTAGAGTGGCACGATTCTTTTGCTGTTGTTGGGTTTTGGGCGCATCGGCGAATCGGATTGAAGAGGACTTTAAAAACTCTAGACATTCCTAATGGTTGTGGCAGCTGTATATAATCCAGTTGTTATTAAGTTTTCAACTTTTTTTTTTAAAGAAATAAATCTTAAGTCCGCCATAAATTTCCCTCATTTCCATAAGTACGCATTAAAGTTGTCCAGCATCTCAAAGCTCAGAGTAAGAAGGTTAAAAAGGAGAAAAGAAAGAAAAAAAAAAGATGGCAAAGCAGAAATAATCAATAGAGTACTCACAGCTCGCTGTATTTCTAAAACATTCTTGTAGTAGCGGCCGCACGGGTAGACGCTGGGGGAGTGCAGCGGGGATGGCTCGCGCTGACAATCGTACCTTGCAAATGTGCGTCCTTCAGTGAAATCCAGCGTGATAATGGGAGCTGGGAGAATCACTGCGTCCGTGATTCGCGAGCACCTTTGTGTTTCGTGCGTACACGTGACTTAAAAGGGGATTCACTGGTCCTTGTAAATATACGGTGGATGGCGTGTGGGCACGAGACATCACGTTTACTCTGCGCTCTAAATCAACCTTGGAAGTGGTACTTGAACTCGGAAATCTCTCTTCCTTTCTTAGGTTTAGGCATTTTTTTTTCTCTTCCCCTTTCCGTCTCAAGTAGGGTCTGTAGCGGTAATGAGAGCCTGTTGAAATTGTGAGTTGTTTTCAATGAAACCTAATTATTATTCTGTAAATGCCTTTCGTCTCCCACTTGAAGCGGGTTTCAGCTCTCCGAACAAAGCACTCGCTGCTCTCCCAACTAATTTGATGCGTGTAAAGATCCAACTAATTAGTGGAATACGCACCCCAAGTCCTCCAACTTTCTGCTCACTCACTTCTGCGCCATCAAACAAACAAACCCTCCGACAGAAATTAAACTGCCAGCTTTCTGATAAATATATTTATGACGTCACACGAAGAGCCCAGTTATTTTCTATACGGTGTTACCACGTAAAAGGTAAGAGATTAAAAAGTGCCTTTGCCCAACTACCAACTTGTTGGGGAAAAGAAACACGAAGTCTTTTAATGAGGACAAAATCTGGAACGGTTGGTAACACCACGAATAATAAGATGATTCTAATCCTTAATGATGACTATTTTTCTATGATTCTACACTCAGTGCCCAAAAAATCAGAATCCTTTTGCAATTGGCGTCAACAGATAAACCCACGATATACAAATATAAGTTGTCACTTGGTATGATAATAAGTTCCTTGGTATCAGATGAATGATGTATCGACTAAAGTCCTGGAACTTCTTAGTCGACTCGGTCAAGAAGACAGGTGATCTTTCCTATTTTCAGAAAGGTGTTATTGTTGGAGCGCGTTTAGCAGGACCCGTGAATCACAATAGAAGGTACAGTGAAAGACAGAAAAATTCAATTTAGGCAAAGAAAGAGCCATTTCCAATCGAAATATGGGCGAGAGTTGAAGAATCTGGGATTCGACTGGGGTGCTGCAGCCAAAGGGAAGACTGGACTGTGGAAAAAAATTATTTGGTGAACCTTATTGAAGCCACATCCAGACTGTCTCGTGTCCACCACTCAAGCGGCTGGTATCTTGGTGTGGTCTGCTTGTACGAACTGAGTCTGTTTATACCGTCAGAAGGTCGTGTTGCCTCCAACGAATATCTTTCTGTCTTATCGGAACAACTTCTGTGGTATGTTATTTTCACTTGAATTGCAATGGATTCTTTCAAGACGACAATAAAACTATCCACCGCCCAAAAATTGTACTTGAATGATTCGAGGAACATTCCCAAGATTACAAAGATACTCTGGCAGCCTAATTCTCCAGAGCTGAATCCAATTGAGAATTTTTGGGATGTTAGAAAGCACTACTCGGCTCCTCATTTCTCTCCCGACCACAATACTGCAGGTGATAAACATACTACTGGAAGAATAGCCAAATCTGAAGCCAGACTCCCTGAGACAATAATTAAATCTATGCCATGGCTGCAATTCGGACAAAAGATACTATATATCGAATAAAGGTTTCTAATTTTTTGACCAATGGGTGTATTTTTCTGTTTCTTTCACTATTTCTCTGTAATCGGGATGTTTACAGAGGTTATTAGCACTGTGCATAGAAATGTAATAAAAATTAGGGATTGAAACGCCAAGCTTCTTGGAGTTATCGTTTTCGAAGCAGCACGCGAGATTTTCCGACTGACAGAAAGTGGCGAAGGATATTTTTAAAAACGGAATAACGAAGAGATTAAAAAAACTGCGGGTGGTCGGCCATTGTCTGCTGGTGAGAGAAGCAGCAGGAGTTCGTAGTCAGAGTCGATAGAGTTTTGTGTTGATGCCGCTAAAGATTTTCCACGCAGTCACACATCATCTTCAGCTCCGAATCACCTTTGTCTGTCGGAGCAGTACCGTAAAACCAGTTTCTAATAAGCGGATGAAAGTTCGGCCCGGCGAATTCTTTAGGTCGCAGTGTCCGCAATATTAGTCGGGGGGTTGGATGACGGGGGTTTTTGAAGGGAAGAATAATTAAAACTCCCTTTCTCCGCGCTTCTAGAAAACGTTCCAGAAGATATCAGGTATTTTCCGTTTCACTCGCTCCGTGTAGGGTTCGCGTGCTTTTAGCTTTACCTCTGACATGTTGTCAGTTTCAGCCGCTGCTTCGTTTCGATGTCGTCGGAGTGCAATCAAACAAAGGGGGTCGGTCCGCTGTATTCATGTTGCGTTTCTTTTTTTCGTTGTGTGCTCGAGAGCGTTCGGTTTCGGCCCAAAAAGTATGCGGCTTCGATCATTCACCTTTCTGTAAAACTACCTGTTTGTCCTCCACACTTAATGTATTGCTTACAGATGCGTCACATTCATCTCAATTCGTGCGGCTTTTCTCTGACGTCTCCTGTTTTTTTTTCCTTCCACACCCCACTTAACATTGACAGGTTTTCAGGTGCACAGAACGAGACGTCATACTGCTCGTGATTCAGTGTTTTATAACTTCGGTCGAACACGAATGACTCTTCTGACTAAAATGGATTTTAAAATAGCTGAGGAAGGAATTTTAGGTTGTGCTCAGTCAGCGGATGTTTGCACGCCAACAAATACGAGGTTCCACTGTTCGAGCACAGTCCGAAAACTGCTTTCTCTTTTTTTTTTTTTTACTCTAATAAATGTAATTATAGAAAGATTAAGAAATAGAACTGCTAATGCTCAAATTTAAAATTCGAAGGATTAATATCAATGTCTGTCCGTCCGTTCTCATGTAGTAACTGAACTTTCGGCGGATGAATTTTGGTGAAATTTTATATTTGGACCTTTTTAGAAAGATTTCCCTCAAATTATATTAAATTGTGACCAATAGAAACCCGCCAATTATTACTATTTGCTGAGTCACCCAAAAATGTAACGCGCTGTGTACATTAACTTGTTCCACTGTTCAATACAACATTTATGACGTCATTTTAGAATAAATATTTTCTTGCTCCTATGGTTTACTGAGAATTGCTGGTGCTATTATTGATTTTCTGCAAGTTTTCGCTCTTCTGATTGCTCGTCCTTCCACCGTTGAATTATTCAATATTTCTTTAGGACAGTAGATAGCACGAGACTCTTTGCAACACTACACAGTCCTGATAATAAGCTGTTGTCAGTTGAGCTAAAACTTTCCACCTGTTTGTCAAGATTAAAGCTTAATAATTGCTTAGACAGGTTGGTGATTGTGGCTTTTTATCCTTTAGTTTACAGATGGCCAATTAATTCTAGAAATAAGCGCATCATTGTTTACAAAAGTGATTTGTTTTTCATACTGTCTCATAGTTTTTTTTTTTTTTTATTAAACAAATGGAAACTATTTTTTCCGGGAATTTAAGTATCATTGTTAGATGGTAGAATGCCTTTTGATGTGCACAAAACTTTAAACAAAAAAAAAAAAACGGAGGAAATCGAGTTTCACTTTCCACAAAGAAATTGTCTAAAACAACAGTGGGCAACCTTTATAAGTGGCGGGCCAAATAAAAATGCCTGTGATGTACACGCGGGCCATTTTTTTTTTTTTTTAGCTACAATTATTAAAATGGTGTATAATGAAAAAAAAAATGTCGAACAGTTTTACTTTATTTATTTTAATATTTATACATAATTAATTTTATTAATAAGAAAAGCGAAATACAAATTTCGAGATAAAAGTACAAATCGAGTTTCACTTTCCACAAAGAAATTGTCTAAAACAACAGTGGGCAACCTTTATAAGTGGCGGGCCAAAAAAAAATGTCTATGTACACGCGGGCCATTTTTTTTTTTTTTTTTTTTTTAGCTACAATTATTAAAATGGTGTATGATGAAAAAATTGTCATAAACAGTTTTACGTTATTTATTTTAATATTTATACGTATAATTAATTTTATTAATAAGAAAAGCGAAATACAAAAGTACAAAAATACGATTATAGCAGCAAATTTAGCAGCTAAGTTTGAAAACTAAGTTTAAATACATTTTGCTGATTTTGTATTTATTCAGTTTTATTTAGGTCTATAATGTACTTTGTGCAGTTTAAATTTATTTGAACGATCAATGTGTGAAGATGAGAATCAATCTTCGCACGCTATATACAATGGCAGCCCTGGGCGAACGTTTATTATTCAGTTCCCTTAACCAAAGATACGTAAGGGCGATACTTATTTCGTACTTAGATTTCCCCTCCCCCCGAAGTTCACAGTTTAAGACGTTTTATCAACGTGTCTTTGTAGGACTTTGTACAAGTACATACAACGGCTTTGTACTTAAAGAAGGCCTTATTTACAACGATGTCTCTTATCCAGTTTGTACAACTGTATGCGTTACAATATTGTACTGTGCAACATTTGTATCGTGTGGATGCCACTGTTTAAGAAAACATTAAAACCTGCAGAACTGGACACTGAAGAATGGGCGCGTTATTAGAAATAATTTAGCAAGTTCACCGCTAGATGGCTGAAGCGAAACACGAATCCCTTCGCCTCCCGGTGGTGCGAAAACTGCGCGTAATCCATGCACCTCCCTCGCTCCTCTCATCCGAGGCACATGGAACAGATTAAGGAGGAGGAAATACACCGCAGCGTCTTGACATCTCCGGTGACCTACGATGTTTATTCTGTTCTTGGCGTCTTTCCCCCCCACCCCTTCGCCGCTTCACTACTGACCGCCCGGCGGGAAATTCGCGCGCGTCTCCCTCGTGCGCCCGCTGACAGCGTGTTTACACTGCGCGTGAGTCATTGTTAAACACAGATGTTAGCCGACCATTGCTACTAGCAGAACAACATTTTTCGAAAACAGACAAATGCGGAATAAGGCCCGATTTGTCGCGGTTCTCCACCCCCTCTTTCCCCCTGTGGCGAGTTCGCGTTAACTTCCTGTTGGTATTTTGCATGTTCGCAAATGAAAGTCCAAACAGACTCCTCGTGTTTATTTAGACAGAGAACGGCATAATGTATATCCTGACACCATCTTATTCAGTTTCCTACCTTGTCCACGTTTTTATTATATTATTTTTCTGGTACTCATCAGGTATTTACAACTTTGTATCCCAAAAAAAATAATAAGTATACGTGTTGTCATATAAATGTGTTAATGACTTTATTTAATGCCATTAAGAGACAATTTATTAAAAGTGACATCAAGCAGTCATTTTGGTGAGTTAAGGGTTAGAATTTTCTGAAAATCAAAATACTTTTTCTCTCTAAAACGCTGTCTTTTTTTTTTTTTTTTCAGTGGCTCTTAAGGCCGAGTTATCAAATGTTCCTAAGAAAACACCGCCTTGCAGTTTGTTCAGTTGCATCTGGGTTCATCGCTCGGTGAGTTTTTCCACTCTTCTCTTTCCTCCACGAATATCCACACCAGCCTACCCTCCTTACAGAATCTTAAAAAACAAGCACAAAAGAACATCTTACTAAATAAAAACCGTATTTCTCCTGCAGCACAACAACAACACGAAGACAACCAAATATATTACATTATCCCAAATGTTAGCAAAACACGTTTGGTCTTTCTTCGCTATTCCTCCGATCACGGATACACTGTTGCCAGGAAACTTCCCTGTCTTTCATTCTCCCCCTCCTTTTTTCATTCTCTCTTTTATTTGCAGAGATGAACGAATATTATTATCTTCTCCGTTATCGGCGCTCACTTTTCCATTTGAACCTCGGTTCGCGAGCGTATTCGTAGTGTGGGTGGAGAGGAGGAGGGGGGAGGGATTGGTGATCAAAGTCCTCCGGATAAAACCTACGGCTTTTCGGTTCTTCTGAGATTCCTCCGTCAAAGGCAGGGTTTATCTGCACGTGCGCATGTTCCACTCAGCTTCGGTCGTCTGCTGACAGAGTGGGATTAAGGTAGAGTTGGGAGTTTCTGGCGAGCAAAACTTTAATGTTTCTCGGGTAACATAATGCTCTCCTTTCCCCCAAACTGAAGAATTTGGTCCAATAAGAAATGTCATATTGGATTGAAAGAAAATGTCCTTCGAAACATAAAGTAAATGATGGTATTAAGCTACTGTCGTGACACGCATGGAACCCCCCCTCCCCCCGCCACAATCTACTAAAACTGCTGATGTTAGGCAAGCATCAGACCAACGACAAAAAAAAGTTGAAATTTGTAGGAAACGCGGTCTAAATTATAGAGGACAGATTCTGCCAGATTGAATCTCTGCGCGAGTTAAAGTCTTGGTCTGATAGATTTGACTGTCAAGACAAAATGATTTCTAAATTTATGTTATTGCTTTTTTTTGTTCTTTTGAAGTATAGTGGGATCTCTGAAAGCCTTCCTACTCCTTTCTTGTTTTTTAACCATCCCTCCAAACATTGCCAGGAGCACGTGACTCTAATGTTTTTTTTTTTTACAATTCCAAATTATCTTTCTTTGTTAAACCTACTTTTTCTTACGCTCAAAAATTATGGATAGAAATGGCTTTTACTACTAATTAATACAAGTCACAGAGTTACAATCGATAAGAGTCCGTGGAACCTTTTTGCTTCATCGATACCGTTGGAATATTGATGATGAGGTGATGCACTAAATGGAGAGAATAGATGTTGATGAGGCTGTTGACAGGGGATGAAAAACTTTGCAATCGGCAAACAGCAATATGTGGGCCTTCTTTTAATATCGATAAGATGGTCGTTGATGAGTAGTGTAAGTGATAGCGATCCGAATGAAGAGCCTAGAGGGGTCCCTGAGAAGGTAACTATCTATCTCGTAATGCTCAGTTACCTAGTTGAAACCAAATGACTGTTGATGAATCTTTCGGGTTACTAAATGAACACAAAATGGAGCAAATTGGTTTCGCAGCATGGACCCGTGCGGATGGTTCTTTAGATAGGCAACCCAGCATTGTCGTTGTTTTATTTTTTCGTTATAAATCTGGAACGAATAGATGTACGAACCTGAAATTCACAACAGGTGCTTAAAATATCCCCATCCTTGATAGGTACATACGCACGTGGCAGCGCATTCTCTGTAATACCCTGATGCATATTTTCGCCAATGTTGTCCTTTAATTCCTGCAAGATGTGGAGATTGTTTATGTTAACGTGATCTGTCAAGAATCCCCCTCAGGAAGCAATCAGACGAAGTCAAGTGTGATGATCGTAGCGGCCAATGTCTCTTCGAAATTACTCGATCTGTGAAAACAGATTCCGCTGCTTGCATTGCAGCTCTGGACGTGTGAGACGAGTAGCATCGTCCTGTTAGATAGTCTTACGTGGCTGCTTAAAGATGGCAGCGGTGGTTATCGTACCCTAATAAAAAGAAATTGGCTGAATCCAAAGATTTGCACATTCAGATCTTCGCGAATGCAGCGCCTTCTCGTGCATCATGTGTGGATGGATTTTGACTGTTGATGGACCTGCTTTGATGAAATCAAACTATCTTGTTCAGAATATCAAGCCCAAACGCGAATTGTTGCCAAAAACCAACTGCAATACTCTTCCTTGCTCTCCTTTAAGCTCGTTCACTACTTTTAATTCTTATGGATAAAAAATAAATAAATTAATTAATACTTCAACGATTGCTGGATGAAAAACCAGTTTGCGCTAAGAATTTTCTAAAGGACTTAATTGTGGATGGATTTCGAATCTTCAACACGTTCCATGGAAAAACATTAGGCCAACACCTATTTCTCTGATCATTCAGGTTTCTTTATCTCCCATATGCCCTTCTTTTATAAAGTGTTGAATACGACATTTATATTTCTAAATGATAAGTTAATGGAGTACTGCTCAAAGCACCACATAGCGAGCCGATTTCCTTTGGGAAAAAAAAAAGAACATCAGACTTCTCTCTCGACATTTATACTTTTCGCTTTTAAGGTTGGGCAGAGATGTTTAAATGTGATTTGGAGCAGATGTGAAACTTGTAGAGGCAGCTTGTACTCTTGTAGTTTACAGATTAGCGCTGGGATCAGTCCTGTTACCGTAGTAACAGTGGACGAACTGATTCCTCTGTTTATCTTTCCTCTCTTCTACTCAGTCTTTTATCTATTTTCCGAGTCTTTGGGTGCTTCTCCTTTATCCAACAATAAACAAGAAAGGGCGGAAGTATCCTTGAAGAAATGTACAGATCTTATAAGTTGCTTTGATCTCGAATTTTGTGCTCCACTTTTCGTTGTCCCTTTACTTACAGAGAGCAGCTCAAAGAATCGATTGTCACCGTTCATTATTTGCACTTATAACACCGCTTTCAGGTGGCGCTAGCGTAGCTTAATGGCCCCTTTTTTTTTCTATATTACTAAATACTGCATTCGACGCAATAAAGAAGACACGCGGTAGTACAGAATACAACAATGCAGAAAAGAGACGCTAGGGGGCGCTATACTCGATACCTCGCGACCCTAATTATCGTGTGCGGTTAAACGAAATTCTCTCACTTCTGTCAAGTATGAATGATCTTTTATTTAGTGAAATAAAAGTCTGAAAACAAGCCGATATTGTTTTCTAATATTAGATTGGTAACAAGTTAAGTTCGACGTTTCTTTTATTATTCCATTAGTGTCTCCATCTGGCGGTGGTAGCTGTAAACAAGCTCCATTAAACAAACATTATTCGTTTGGAAATTAAAATCTCATATCCGTTTAATGACCCTTCGATTTTATGGTCATGAGCTCGTGTAGCCGAGTCGTAAAAGGACTCCATCAGGATCGCTAAAATAGGGGACGCGATTATTTAAAAAAGATCGAGAAAGAAATTATGAGCACTAATGTTAATAATGGACACTCGTGAAAACTATAAAAGAAAGGTTTATTGCCCGAGTAAAAGGAGATACAGCAGATATCAGAGCTGGCCTCTTCACAAACGAAACTGTACAGCTATTAAAATAACAGTGAGGACGAGAGGAGGAAGAATATTTGTGTAGGGACGAGAGACAGAGGTCATAAAAGAATATCTCTCATTACTGGTGTAATAATTTGAGTGTCATCCTCAGACGACACCTGGGAGCAATGAACTTTCATTAAGTGTCCCTATAAAACCGTACAGTTTATTCTGCCCTAACAACAACGTCTGAGCAGAATTCTACACACGAACTGGAGCACCATTAAGCGCTACTCATAATCCTTTCAAAGATTTACTGTTCTCTGTTGAGTTCACTTTTACTTATATCTGGTTACAGTTTCTGGAATTGGTGAACATCGAGAAGTATACTTGTTGCCTTTCCCGTAGGCGTAAGATATCAACGTAATTATTGAGCTTCGAAGAGCCTCTGTGGAAATATTCTTTACTTGTATCATTTTACTGCAGTGTACAAGCAGCAACGGTATCCTTGGCATTAATGGCTCTAAAAGTACTTGGTTTCTGCATCGATGTTGTAAACAGCAAGAAAATATAACGGTGGATTAAACATTTCAGGCCTTTTACACTCCCCGCTCAGCTATAAATTGACATCTAGTTTTTAAAACTGAATGCAAAATCAAAAGGAACGTCAAAGACGTGTTGTGTATGTACCATTTCAGTTTGGTGACATCCGTGAAGGAATAAAGACTGTAAAGTAATTACATATATATATATATATACAGTGGCGGACAAAAAATGAGTTGTTTGTCTTCTTGTCTCACAAGGCTTAAAACATACTTTTAAGGTGTGAAATCTAGTCACACCTTAAGTATATCAGGTGGAGTCTTTTTATTGGATTTCATTCACAGAGATATACATCCCATCTAACAAATGCATTTCGAACACTTCTGCAACCCACAACACATTATTTGCAAAATTCACAAGTGATGCAATTTTTTTGTCAGTCACTGTATATAAGTTACTGCGTTATCTGTTCGCTGGTAGGAGTGCCGGTCCTATACGTTCTACGTATTCACCATATTACTTAACTCATTGCGCATTAACCATTTTTATTCAAAGATTGTTTAATTAACCTACTATTCTCTAAAAGTGTATTTTGTTTTATGTATATATTATATTTCTTTTCTTTTCAGATGAAATCAGGAACTCCACTAAACGGACGATTATACAAGCTTATGCAGGAGGAGTTGTATTGTAATGCGCAGTAAAGGAGTTCACTCATGTATCAACGTAGACAGTGTCTTCGTTTTTAATGAGTAGCCACTAATTGAAGACTGCAATTAAATCAGGCATTATAGCCAAAGCAGCTTATGCGCCATTAAACCCCCATAACAACAACAATTAAATTAGGAACGGTAATGGGGTTTCACGACCGGGATCGCAGATATATGGCCCGCCATATACGCAACGATAAGTATATGTTTCTGCCAGCATAGTTTGCAGAAAGCTCGGGACAATGGATCCAAACATCCAGTTATCAGCTTAATATCGAATGGATGGCAAAAATGGGACCTTTTCATACAGTTGGGGCCATGGAAAAACGGCTACAGTATAATGATACCTTTCCATATAGTTGGAAGGGGTGGGATTTCTTCTTTGCATCCAGGTGCTTCGGAGTCTTGACTAAATCCTGCTACGCAGCTGCATAGCAATCTAAAATTCTCTCGTCAGTGAAATAGAAGAGACAGATCCATTTGAGGTTGCGTCGGAAACGGCGAAAACGGTCGATAGAGCTTTTGGAACGCGTAATTCAGTTAGATGAATCGCGATTCACATAAGTGAACGCACTCCAGCCACGTGTGCGTCTTATTATAGCAGCGGGAGACTGATGTTGGTTGGTACAGCGAATCCTATATCCACAAGCAGGTGCCTATGCTGACAAACAAACTGAAAGGTAATTTTAACTTTATTATTATAGAGCTTTAATAATTTACTTTCAGTTTGTCACCATAGACACTTGCATGTCAATACAGCTATCAACTACATGTGGTTGTTCAAACAATCCACACGTACTCAAGTACGTGTGGATTGTTTGAACTAGTGAACGAGTCTCCCTCGTTCATTAGTTCCAAATCTAAGTGATGTCAATCAAATCACATGTCTGATGGACGATTCGCATTATTTAGCAACAACGGATGCATGAGGGAGAAACAATAAATTCCTGCTCTTGCTGGATGAAAAACCAGGTTGGGTGGTTTTTCATCCAGCAAGTTAAGAACCAAACACAGGTCGAGACCGGCTATCTCGGCCACGATATGATAAAACAGAATGTTTAATCTAAGATAGACAAACAAAAAGACAATGGCAGAGTGATGTAATATTTATTTATTTATTTATTAAATCTGTTTATTGCTCTGCCAAAGAGCCACCCCCTGGACAGCTAGAAGCTAGGGGGGTGATATTACACACAGAGGTTAAGACAGGGACATGTGCCTGGCGGTTACATGGGGCCCATGTATGCTTAACCCGACAGGTACAGAACTTAGTGTTTATTATTTTACATAATTAAAAGAATTAAAGGATATTATTTTCTCTAAATTGCTATAAATTACATAAGCATGAGGGAAATATACAAAATATAAAGAAATGAGGCAGTCCTTCACCGGTTGTTACACGTGGTATCTCTTCAATTCTTCAATCTTGAACGTAATAGTGCAGCCAGGCGTCTTTGGAGTAGTAGATTCTAAGTAAGAGAGGACCAGTGATGGCTTCACCTATCTTTAACGGGATGCATTGTGGTGGCGTCTCATAAGTGTATGTTTGCATATGTGTCCTTTAGCTTCTGACGTCTGTATGAATGCTGTTCGCAGAATCTATCCAGGTCGATGGCTAGATTGTTCATCAAATCTACCGTGTTTCCTGGGAACATGCGTCTCAATCCTTTCAGGTTGTTCAAGCTGATTGTGAGTGGGAGCCTTGGGTCCATTTGATTCCTTCCGGCAATGCGTGGAGTTTTTATTAAATCAGTGATGTCAGGGGTGTCGATTCGTCTTGTGTGTGATTAGTCTGGCTAGTGTAAGAAGACTTGCTGCCACAATCTGTTGTTTCCATGGGGTGACTTCCAGATTTATGTAGAACTGAGCCCTAGAAATGGTGTATTGGTTGCCAGTCCGCCAGTTGAGCCATTTCAGGAGCCAGTATTCCAGGCTGAGGAACTTGTTGAAGTGTGTTGTGGGAGCAGAGGACCAAATGGTTGCGGCATAGAGAGGTATAGGATAGACACATCGGACAACATATTTCTTTACCAGGTCGGCGTCATGAATTCCCGTTAGTTCCTGGCGGATCGCCCACATAGCGGAGTACATTTTTGTTTTAGAAATGATATAATGGCAAATCTCATAATAAGATAATAAAGAACCGAAAATAAAACAGAGAGACCAAAGGAAAATTACTCTCCATTAATTTGACTATTATGAAATATTGATTGTCTCATCAGAAACCAGCGAATATAATCGTCAGGACGAATCCTGCGCACGTTCACTTCGCGAACGATGTTTAAAACTTGAAGAGAAGATAAAAACACTATTTCACCGAATAAAATCATTCCACATAATAAATGCTTTTAAGAATTCTATTTAAGAAAACACCACCTGTCTGCTGCGCCGGGTTCACAACGCAAATGGCTGAGAAATGGTGCTCATGACCGAACACCTTTATTCTCGCAAAATGTAAACATCTGCTTTCTTTCTTACCATCATCTGCTCGTTAGCTGTACATATGCCAAGTTTCTGAGAGAAATTTTATTTCGCTCGCGCTGATGTTTTAACGCGATTACTGAGGGACGGGATGGCGCGGTTTCATTAAAGACGCGCAGCAGCCACGTAAAGGAAAATCACTTTGAATAACCTGCCTGTTTAGGGATGTGTAATTGAGATAAAATGAAAGGCAATTAGCATAGCGAGAGATCCAGATTGAATGAAGAGTCCGCATAATCTATTCCTACAGATCTCTCTGCGATGACGTCATAAAGGAACTCTCGTTATGACTCTTAATGCATTTCCTGCTAGAGATCTTAACCGACTGTCTTCCCATCTTTCAACACACCACCTGTAAACATCGAGCTTACAGTTCAGGTACGTTTGAAGGACACGCGCTTAGAAAAAACCCATCCGACTGCCCAAGAAACTTTATTAGTCTGGGAATGTCACATCCCTTACAGTACTGTATTACAGGTTCAAGTTCATATCCACCAAAATCCCTTATTTCAATTATATCTTAAATGTAAAAGAAGTTTCTTCTAAGTTTGCTCAATCGCCAACTTGCTCGATTCCTTGCTGAGAACTCGGCGCATACATTCAATAGTAAAGCACAGCTGGACATCCTGGATATAAAAGCGGCTGTGATAGCTTGGCTTTCCCTGCTCTAATACATAAACTCAGAAGATATTTTAACATAGAGGGGAAAGTACCTGGAGGTAATTAAGGCAATCACTAGGCCTGGGCACCTCGTTGTTACCCATAAAAGCCTTCAGGCATCATATCATATACAATTAATAGAGTGGTACCTCGAGGAGGATCCTCTCAGCAACCCTATTTGCCGCGTCACTGGAACCTTTTAGATCTATTTCCGGACTTCGCTTCTTTTGCAGATGATATAAATTTTTTCATAATCTCTAGAGATGCTGGGCAGATTCCCTAAGTGCAGAAAACTCGAAATCACCAAATACAGGTACTTCAGAATTATTTAACCTCAATTAGCCTGGAACTTAATCGGGTGAAATCCGCTGAAATAGTAGTTACAAAATAAAAAAAAATTGACATCCAAATAGGCAGCATCCTAGTGAAGCAAGTTTCCTCCCACACGGACCTGGGTCCAGGGCTTAATCTTTGGAAGGCACTACATAAAAGGCAAAACGTACGCACGTGTCTATGCCTCCGTTATCTCGCCAACAGCTCAGCAAATACTATGGAGCTAGATTAATCTGGATCATGAGGTGGGTTAACGGGGCGACCGTTTACACATCTCTAGGTCGATTCTCCATTTCAAACTCGGTCTAACCCCGTGGAAATATAGATTTCAGCAGCAAACCTCTCCTGTTAGCAAAACTCATTAAAGGAATCATAGACGCAGAAGCCTGACGGGCCGAGAACCAGGACTCACGACATTTCCGCTCGCTTCTTCAAAATTTACAACTGGTATTACATTTTGTCACTCTATAAAACTGTATGCAATCCCAACCGGAATTTGTAAATAAGTTTATAATCGGTAAATAATTATAAATGTTTTCATGTGTCAGTCATCTTCTGTCACATCAAACTTCCTCTGTTAATTAATATCTTAAATGCATATGTGAATCTCATTGAGATGGATGCATTTTAATTTTGTACCTTGTCCTCTTTGCCTTCTGGCTGCATAGGAGTAAAATCTTAAGGTTAAATAAACAGATAATAATAATCCGCTGTGTAGATTGTTATCAGTCCTTCTCCCTCCCCTTCCCAAGGTGCATTTCATCCCCCATCTTTCCAAATTAATGAGTGACTCGGCCGCTATTCTGTCAAAGAGGATTTAACCAACAAGGAAGTAAAGTGGAATGAGTATAACTACAGAGATCGACTGGATTCAAACTCTGGTTACCATTGCTAATATATGCGCATAATACACATAAATAAATTCGTAGTGCGCGTGCCACTGACACGCTCGTCAAGCTGATTGAAAGTGATGTTGAGGAAAATCCAGACAGCCTTGAGCTCTCAGTGATTTGAATCTTATAAAGAGCGCAGGACACGAATTTGTTGTTTATGGCTTTTCATAAGAGCATGAACTACAAACAAGACTCAAGAATTTCACAAAGTCCATACACCATTTCGGTGTTGATATTCTACTTATAATTGAAAGCAATTCCAGTCAGCTCATTAACTGCGAGTTAATTTGCTTTATTGTTAATTAAAATGTTTTAATTGAGAGTAAATACCACCAGGCTGAGAAATTTACATCGTTGGGGGGGGGGGGTCTAGTACGGAATTAAAGGCCTAATTCAATGGACGCTGTCCTTTAAACCGGGGTCCATTAGGTCGAAGGTTTACTGTACTTTTATAGATACAGCAGTATTATGAGCATTCTTGAGAGGTGGAGGATGGTCGAGGAGAACGAGAGGTTGAAAGGAAATATTTGAGGGAAGGAGAAGTTGCCTGTTGTGAAGATGCGGGAACAATTACACTTTTATTAGTAAGTGAAAAAACAATCTGATTATGTCACTGTACTAATTAACAAGAAGAATCTAAAGCCACTGCCACTGACTTGAATTGAACAACCTCCGTGGGAGATTCGCTACTCCCTGAAAGTCCACGCCTATTTACTTCATCAGACACAGAAGCAGACGCCGTTTCCATGGCTACTCAGTCCATGACCTCAACTGACCTGGATGAAGTGCAGATTTCGGCATCCTTAGAGCCAGAGAAGAGAATAAAAGAAAGTGGAGTTAATTCGCGCATCATTTTTCACTGGATCATAAGAAAATATTTTCACCTTCAACAGACGAGAACAGAGATTCGGATTTGTAGCCAGAAAAAAAGGATGACATCAGTGAGCTGTCATATTGCATCTTTCAGTTATTATTGTATTACAACGGCCGTAAACTGAATTACAAAAGATTTGAAAGATCCAAATTTGGCCATTTCAAATTAGAACTAACAGAAACCATTTTTGTTACCAGAAAAATTGTTCCAGGTAAAAGTACCAACTTCAGAATCATGCGTATCGTGAACTTGATGCTTCCCCCTTCATATTATTTACATGATTGGTTTTTTTTCGAGAAAATCCTTAAGCATTTCGTGTCATGTTTACAAACCTTCTCACCAACTATCGAATCCCACTCCACACTCTTTCAAAGATCTTCGCATACCACGCCACTGATAATAATAATAAATTTATGAGGCACAAAAATGGAAGAATGGACTTCATTGTACAGTATATCGGCCATAAGGGAATCAACAGCAGCTTATTTTGTATTTCTTCAGTTGCATAATCGTTTAATTGGAGTTCGCAAAACCAATCGTCTCGGATTCTTAACGAGAAAGCCAATTTAGACAATAGGGCGTTCCCACACCAATTAACTACCCCAATATTTTCCTACCTTCAGAACACACAGGTAAAAGAAACACTTTATCCACAGTAGCCATGGTGAAGAAAAACATTTGGCAGACTTCCAAATAACACCATTGTGAGACACATGACCGCGGGGTCATTTATTCAGAATGTGCAGTTGACTGTCCTTAAGAAAAATTGTCTCAAGAGTGTATAATCAAGTGGTTAGCCAAAAAAGAAAATGAGACTGCTAATAACATTAGTAAGAATGAAAAGATTCACTTAGGTAGACGGAAAAAAAAAATTAAAAAGAATGAAAACAATGTAGTAGTAAACTTTCTGTCCATTATTTTATAATTTGTTAATTTTAAATAATAATACTTATGTAAGGCCTTGGGACCTTAAGGGTTTCTATAACACTGTTCAGTTTACCCATGCGTGCTCAGCCATGACTAGGGCTAAGTGATAAAAACGCGCCTTAGTCGACACTCCACTCTGATGAAACAATTAGCAAGCGTTGTTCTGTATCAGCAGGAGATCAATCTTGGTACGGAATTCCAATGATGATCACTAAACCTATGATTTAGTGATCATCATTCAGGTTTCACCTTGGGCTCAGGTTGCGGCCTACCCCACCTATTCCAGCCACCACGAAGCACAAACAAAGACCCCCAACTGCAACTAACTTGAACTCGGCAAACCCAATTAAGAGAAAAACTTCATGATAATTTAAAACTGTAGGTGACAGCAGGAGATCAAACGAGTTTCATAAACTATATTATAGTCAGTTGAAGACATAATAAGACCCCTCGGGTTATTATTTTTCTCAAGTTAGAGTCTGTTGTCTGCCCCACAAACAGTGGAAGATATAGAACCTGCCCACTGTTACTATTACCTACTGGAAAAGCAGTTTCTAATACATAAAAGCGACTAACAAACATTATCCCAAAAAGACACTGTTTAATGAGAGACGCCCTACAAATCTGCTCATAATTCACTGTTCAATTAATCTAGCTCTGCAACTTGGGTGGAGTACATTGGTCGTTCTTCAACTGAATATGTGGATAATTCCGATCTTAATCTGTATCACTCACTCAATCAAAATCAGCTGACTTCAATTTTAATCAACTAGGAAACAGCTAATTGATGCCATCGATTCTCTCAGTCTCTTAAAGACAGAATGGGTTGACAGGGTGTCACATTTTATTATGAAATGCCTTAAGAAATGTATAATTGATCCATTGCTCTATTTATAACGATACATTTGTTGTTGCTGGATTTTAGGCTCATCAGCGACCATTGCGTATTATGTCTACAAGCGTATGTTGACGGCCGATTTGCACGTTGTACGGGCTGGTAAACCCGAAATAACTTATAGGGAAATCCTAATCCTTCCTACTGATATCAGCTAACTACAGCCACGATTTAAGAGGACTTTAGATATTTCTCCAGTCATTGACAGACTCGAATCTCTCCAAAGTAGTGAGAATTGGCGGAACCACAACACTCTCACCTGAGGACGATGATATATTGGTTTAACAAATCGTTTTCTTGCAATAGAAGAAGTATGCCGTAATTTCTCTGTTGAAAATTACTAATCCAAAGTTGCCAAGCCATAACAGGGCAATCACAAGAGCCTCGACTATCTTGAAAAAAATTCTTTCCTGAACAAATATTAGGCCGTTCATTAGACTACATAGTCCTCCATGTCAGTATTCTCATTTCGATACTTATTTAGAGAAGTCTCGGTTCGAATCCCGTCGGACGGTGGAGAAATTCGTAAAGTCCTCTCTTGTATCGGGGAATATAGTTAGCCAATCTCGGGCGGAGGGGGTACAGATTTTCTCTGAACTATTCCGCGGTTTTCAGTCGGTGAACATACATTTGTACCGATGATACACGAGCTCAAGATGTAGATGAGTTCATCTACGCATTACAAATTGACTACTCGAATAGAAAAATATCTGTAGTAGCTCAATAAGTGGGACGAGGTCCCATCAGGTCAACTCTCCACGGCTCTTTTAATCCCTTTTATAAATCGCAGAGATAATGTTTATGCGCACGCGGATGATATTAAGCTCCTCATAACTTTACCCCAATCAATAAATCCTGGAAGTGCAGTGACCCAAATGAACCAAAAGCTTGATGATTTGCCTAAATATTTAAGAAGATTTAATCTCTTGCTTAACTTGGATAAAACTGTCACGATAATCTCCTCTTTCAAACTGACACCTACCATACTGAATCCACCGTGAGGAGCTGAAATAATTTCTACCGTTATGAATCATAAAGACTTAAGTGTAGTGTTTAATATCAGACTTGACTTTGGCCTATAGATTCAAATGATTCTTAAAAAATTAATAGTTTTCGCTGAATCTGAAAAGCATTACTCCTATATGTTAAAAAGCCAAAAACTACAGCCCACCCTCGATGTTGTAGAAGTACGAGTATCGCTACCCCAATTCCAGCTCACCAACTCACGAATTTGGTTAATATTAATCAAACTGATGAGTTAGAGACGTCTTGTCTGTGAAGATGATGATTAAAATTATACCTTAATCGTGCTTCCAGAATTTGTGCATATAGCAAGTACCACCTCCTACTCTCAAATCAATAATTGGGAATTGGTAAAAAAAATTTGTGAAAGTCTTATCCCAGCGCAAAGTTCTTCAATCAATTCCAGCATTCCTCAACCTTAAAATTAATTTCAAGAAGAAGCATCTGACGCTCGCTATAGAAGAACTACTTCTGGATGGTTTAGAGATGTTCATGAGACTCGGTTCTATGATGGTCTGTGTCATCTATCGCTAACAGAGACAAAACCAACATTGCTGTCGTTCATCCCCCCAGTAATTCCTGCAAATAATCAACCACTAATATATGGTACGACGAACTGAGGAAGGGCAGGCTGGCTGTGCTCGTCTTTATCCATCAAAAACCTAACAGAATTTCAAAATGATAAACCGAAGATGCTACCTTCTTGGGCTTTCACGGATTATACAGCAATGCATCTATCAGAAGGTGATCTGTATGAACAATAATCTACATTAGACTATTAATTATTGGAAATCTTAATAAAATGTAATATGATTAGATAGTGAGAAACTGACAGGTCTGTGTATCTCTTTGCACAACCAATTCTATTTAATAGTTAGTCAGTTTGTCCACTTCAATTTAGAATTTAATCCACATATAAGTACAGTACACTTGCGATTAACCCGGAATGGGTGGAAGATTACAGTATTACTAAAGCAAAGAATATAGATTAGAATTTAAAAGAGAGAAATAAAACCAAAGATATTGAAAAGCATTTAAATTTATTACAGAACTTAAGAAAAATGAGATTTTAAATAATCTGAGATGTCACTTAAGATATAGGAAACAAGATGGGTGTACAAACACGGTCCAACTCCTACTAAGTGCTATGCAGGGTGTAAAAGATAATCGCTTCTTACCTGTAGCTGTGATTTGCTGTTCCTTGATTCAGCTATCGCTTCATTTTTCTCTCACTCCTTGCCAGCTTCCCCCAGGAATTGGACAAGAAGGATTAAGCTATTTTCCTCACACACAACTGCACAGCCGTGTGGTCTCCTGAGAACCGCTTCTATCAGACTTCGTGTTCGAAGCGATAAAACCTACTGTAAATAGAGCGGCATAATGCGAGCGAAAAGCGGTCGATATCCGGAAGGGTGTTTTGCAAACTACACTATGTGTAAATGACTTCGGGATCCATATGGGAACCAGAGGCAGCAGCCACTATATGTCTTACTTACTTCACTGCTCTCCTATAATACGGAACGTGGTACTTCTGCAGCAACACGGACTTCCCATTTAAACCAATATTTCTTAATCCACTTTCTACTGTCTTGTCTCTTCTTCCACTATTCGTACCCTCCCCCTCCTCTCTTAGCCACTTAAAGTATTGGCCCATCGCTATCTATGCGTCTTCTTATAGGAGGACCAGTTTCAAAAAGTTCCGGAATGCCCGGAGCAAAACCGTCCACGTAAAAATTCGATCGGAGGAAAGAACTGTAGACGTTCTACACCCAAGTGAATTTGCTATGTACCGATAACAGGCACTGAATTCGAACACCTGGACTAATTAAATTATACCAGCTGCTGTAATTTAAATATTTCAGCCGCTCTGGAGGTCTCAAATGATTTCAAGCATTGCATAATTCGAAAATATCGTTCATTAAACTGCGAGATAACTTCAAAAGGATGCTTGTTTTAAACGCGCATTAATATTAATCTTATTTGCATATTTATACCGCGTGAGGAGACCCTTTGTTTCATTTCAAGTCCATCAATCACGAGAAACCTGTTTTTAATTTCTTATTATCCTTTGGTATTGATGAGATTCTCTTTCGGATGTGCATCACCAAATCCCACAGGCCATCTGTTACATTAAACAGCACGGATCCACATTGTTTTTCGCCGGGGTTGCTTAATTATATTTCTGATTGTTAGCGGGTATCCTATTGTTACGTTATAACTCTTGCATTGCAATGAGATAAGATTACCAAGGATGAACAACTTCTTAATTAACCTCCGTTTCCTAATTACTATTTTCCGTGACAAGAGAAAGTTTGGTTTCTTTAACAGAATCGTATATGAGTACGTGTTGAAGAAAATGTACACGTTTGTCGTGCTCTTAGGAAACAGAAGCGCATACCTTTTAGAATGCTTAATCTTAACCATTTCTTTCAAAGATTCATTTACCTAGTTCTGTTTGTTTTATAGTTTGATTCTGCCTGAAAGATGGTAAATCTACAGGAGACGGTTTTCTTTCAGAAACAGTACGAATTATTCCAGTATTAACAGATTACTCTGCCATATCACTTCCAATATACAGATTTAGTTAAAATTATGAATTCTATGAACCAAGTCACACATTGAGGATAGACTTATTTCCTTAGAACAAAACTTCATTTCATTTAAATAAAACTGTATATTGCACAATTGAGTTCGCTAAGTAGTACGTTGACCTGGAGGTACTTCGGCACGAGTTGCCAATGTCCATACCGCATTTTCGACCTTTTTGGGACCTCATCGGTGGATAAGTAAGCTGAGCGCTCGCTCCTACCAGATGCATTCAAGTTTGAAGGGTGGATGTGTTTGTTGAGCACCTACCACCACCACAAATAAATACTTTATTCATGGTGTGATAATATTTATTTATTCGAGACAGACATTGGTTTAGCATTAATTTAACTAATGAACTATGCGTTTATTAAATTTTTACACCAAGGATTTAAAAAGCAGCAGCAGCATTTTTTTATAAATAAATTGCGTCAGGTTTGTACTACTTCCCTAGTTGATTCTCGTCACGATATCAATTTTTTGGATTAATTTTATTTCAGGGTTCAAAAATGAGGAGCCAAATTCTAAGGAAGACGTTTTAAGATTCGAAATTTACGTCTTATGGTGGTTTCAGTACTTTTGCGAGATAAGTGCAGTCTAACATCATCATGTGCCACCATACTGTTCCACTAAATTAATGATGCTTTACATTTTATTGAAACACTGCGGTTGATGGCCATGGAAAAATAGAAAAAAAAAAATTGAAAATTACAGCGTGTGTACTAGAATAGTATGCCATATGACATCACAATACTTCCTGCAGGAGGTATGATTGTGACATCGAGAATACATCGGCACAATCGTAAGCAAGTCATACTTCTTGCAGTAGTAACTGCAGGAAGTATGATCGTAACAATACAAGTATTTGACCACAACATTTGCATTTCCGTTACACTCCATTGTTAGGCTTGTTTGTTACAAGTAAAATATGCTTTCAAGAACAAGCTAAAGCTCTTCAGAAAACGCAAAAAAACTCAGCACCCACCTGATTATATTCAATATAAAGAAGCTAGAGCACGGTTCATTCGACTGAAACGTCAGGCTCACTATGTCATGGTACGATCACATTTAAAGAAAGAAGTAGGATAACTAATAAGAAAAGGCGTACAGATATAATGCCCGAGCACATCTTCTTAGAATGGACCCAAGCCACCTTTGGAACTACTCTGGCAGAAAATCAAGTTTACAGTGAAGCCAACACAGAGAAAATCAGTGAAGCAATCAGCAAACTGAAAACAGAGGTCTATGCTGAACTGTCTCAAATCAATATCGCTAGAGATGACATTGCTATTGTTGTTTGTTTTTTTTTTTAGGAGCATTAGCAACTAAGGCCATATTGCTCCGGGATATGCGGTGGTCATTCCTTGACCTTTCCGCATCCTCTGTATTTGGTGGTGACGGGCTCGAACCCCGGTCTAATCAAGAAGCGTGTGCTACGCACTGCTGCTCCTTCCCACCTGGCTACGGAGGCGCCTAAAGATGACATAAAAGCCCCTGTGAATAGCCTCAGGAATAAAGCCACAACTGGGCCTGATAAATTCCCGCTCTTCATGATTAAGATCAGCAGTATATACATCATAGATCTGATCCTTCACATCTTCCACAAAATTAAGTGAAAACCACTTTCCGAGGATATGGAATACGTACTTCACTAAACCAGTTCCTAAAAATAACAATCCTAAATCCGCCAAAGACTACAGGCCTATTGCAATTGGATGTTCCTTTCAAAAAATATTTGAGAAATCCATTTTAAATACTATCAACCATCACTGCTTTGGACATAGACCGGAGTACCTTCATTCAGTGATCCCACAAAGATCTATTACCACGAATCTTATGGAGACTCTATTTCGAATCCAACACGCCCTTAACTCTTCAGACAGCAATTAGATATTGTCTTCTTAGACGTTGCATCCGCTTTCGACAGTATATCCATCTCTCGGCTATTACTATCATCTCTCAAAGAATTCGTTATTATCATCTATAATAACAAGTTCTTTGAGAGAGAGAGAGACACATCACTGCCATAAATGGAATTTCCAAAGAGACTTTCCAAATCAAAAGGGGAGTCTCACAAGGTGGTGTCCTCTCTGCTACGCTCTTTGCAACAGCACTGCATCCTTTCCTGACCCAAAATCAAAAACATTTGTCGTATATGCAGACGACTTGAAATTTTTCATCCCTTCGAACGACCAAAACACATCCTTACAACGCAACAAACTCCAAAATCTCCGAGTTGCAAGAATACCTTAATTGCATGGGGCTACGACTAAATGAACACAAGACAGCACAAATGGTTTTCACCAACAAGGTAATAAAGAACCACATATCAATACACGTGAATGGCAGTGTGGTCAAAAAAGTCAGGTCACATGTTGATCTTGGTCTGAAATGGGACAAAAACCTAAACTTCACACCCCATTTCGGACATGTAAAGAAAAAAACTTACGCAGCGATATGGACCTCCAGATAGGAGCTGGTGGGTATCAGGAACCCTGACCGGGTTAAACAATATATTTTACGATGCGCCATCCCTCTCTACGCATCTCAGATTTGGTCTTCTGCCCCAGATGTTACCATCTGGGGCAGAAGAAATTAAATAAAAAGCTTCAAGTATTTGGACACATTTTTTAATGGGGTAGGGGCTGTAGTTAACTGTTTCTGAAAAAATATACACTGTCAAAAAAAAAAAAACTGTCTGACGCCTAAAACACCCCTGTGTTTTAGCAATTTGCCGTTCCTCCCCGCCTGGTGGCACACGTGTCGCGGTGACACCAGGTAAATGTGATACTATCTGCAGGTTCGTGACCACGATCCATAAAAAGCACTTGATCAACATGGGCGGGCAGGGGACGTGACCCGACGGACTCCGAAAAAGGGATGCTTGTCCGGTACTGGTTATAGGGTGGCAGTATTACGAAACTGCGAATCTTGTGCGCTGCAGTTAAGGTGTTTCAAGAGTGGACGGATAGTGGACAGAGCAGCGCACACGCCTAATCGATGGCACTTTGAACTTATGTTGTCCTGCCTTGTGCGAGCCAATAGACAGAAAACAGTGATACAGCTGACCATAGCCTTTGACCAAGGAACGACGATCGGTGCTTTCTAGGCCATGATCTAATCAGCTCTCCGCCGTATGGACCGCCAGAATACGCCTCCGGTGAAGGTATTCATAATCATTACCACTTATCGCCAACGACGCCTACAGTTTGTGTCTGACCGACGTCATTGGACCAAAAAGTTTCCTTCTCCGATGAATCACGTTTCCTGCCATGCCATGTGGACTGTAGTTGAAAGAATGGCAATGGAACTGCGGAGAGGACTCACTCTGATCTTGGTCCAACAGCGGCAGAGTTTTAGTATGGGGGATATTTTCCTGGGAATCGCTTGGAGACTTCATATCCCTAGACCGCATTCTGAATGTTAAAACCGACCTGTCCATTGTGGCTGATCGGGTACTCCCCTTCATGATGACTGTCTTTCCGGATGGCATCAATTTGTTCCAGCAGGGTAATGCGTCCTGCCATGTTGCTGGTATTGTTCGAGAGACGTTCGCCGAATACGAAAGTGACTCCCAGATGCCCCCTTGGCTGCCAAATACAGGAGGACAAGCTCACTATAAGGTAGGTGGTTGTAACGTTTTGACTGAACAATTATATAATCGCAGAATTTTTTTCTGTGAAAATATCTATTACTGCTCTCATCACTCGTTTTCTAGGAAAGGCCTTCTTTTCCCATTCTCAACTTACTATTCTCTTACCTCTAAAACCATAATTATGAGCGCATCCTTGGTTTCAGGGGATATCTCCAGAGACTAGAGATGTATCCCCAATTCGCAAAGGGGGATCTCTAAAGATGACACGAGTAATTACAGACCAGTTAGTTTAACTTCTGTTCCGGAGAAATTAATGGAGGCACTGGTTAAAGAAACGCTGCAGGATTATCTAGACAACATTTCGGTTATAGTTGAGACAGCCTGGACTTTTTAAAGGGAAATCTTGCCTAACCAATTTGATTGGATACTATGATGTGGTAACAAAGGAACTGGATGCAAAGAATAATTTTGATATCATATAGTTGGATCTTTGAAAGGCTTTTGATACTATTGCGCATGGAAGACTGCTGTTCAAATTGAAGCAGTATGGGATTAAGAGCAAGTTGCTACAATGGATAAAAGGGCAGTTGAGTGGGAGAAGCCAGACAATGGTAATCAATGGGCGCTGCTCTTCGTGGGGTTCTCCAGGGTTTGGTTTTGGGCACACTGTTGTTTTGTATATTTATCAATGATATTGATGAAGGTATATCAGGCTCAATGTCCACGTTTGCAGATGATACAAAGGTTGGCAGGGTTGTTAATGACAGTGTGCTACTGAGGTGGCAACTGAAGTTTAACATTGACAAATGCAAATTATATGGGTAACCTCAAAGGAACTACACTTGGGGTGGTAGAAAATGAAAAAGACCTGGGAGTAATTGTGCAGTCAGATATGAAAATTTCTGAGCAGTGCTGACAGAGCAGGTCATGGGGTATTGTCAATGATATACAGGAATTTTGCTAGTAGGGAAAAGGAGGTGACTATCCCTTTGTATAAGCCAATGGTCAGGTCACGCCTTGAGTACTGCGTGCAGGTCTGGAGGCCTCATTTTAGGAAGAATGTAGAGTTTCTTGAGCAAGTACAGAGAAGGGCAACAAGATTGGTGAGAGGAACAAAGGGATTCTTTTACCAAGAGAGGCTTAAGTTCTGCAAATTGCAGCGGCTGGAGACTAGGCATCTGCAAGGTAATCTGATTGAGGTGTATAAGGCCTTGAATGGTTTGAGCAGGCTCAATGCTGATGGGATTTTTCCTCTTGTTCAGATTACGAACCTGAGGGGGCATAAATTCAAATTGAGAAAAGACAGTTGTAGAATAGATTTACGGAATTTTCCTTTAGCCAGCGGATGCGTGATTGCTGGAACAAACTTCCATCTGTCGTTGTGGAAGTTAATAGCTTAAATAAATTCAGGGAGGAACTGAACAAACGTTTAGAGCAAATGGATGTGTGAAATTGTTTTTTTTTCTGGCTGATGCTACATAAACTCATACGCTTGCTTTCACTTACTACTGGGAGCCCCTGTGTAACCATGGGATCCCAGTAAAGAGTCATCGATAGTTGAACTAGGCGTACCTCCACGCGGCTAGAGATGGAAAGTTAGGGGCACCAAACCTGACGTCTGGCGCTCTCCTCTAGCTGTTAAACGCCTGTTAAGTCCGGCCAACAACAGAACAACATATTTGCACCACCACCATCATAAGGTGGGTTGCGGGCAGTCTATTTAGCAGACATGTTCTGCTCCTTGAAAGAATGCATTGCATGCAGTAAGGCAGTGGATTTCAGCTGCAGCTAAAATCCATCGATTAAAATGTGAATAATTATGCTGTTCAGCAAAAATTAATGTGCCCAAAGCATTTCATTTGATTTCAGCGTGTTAGCAAACGTTAATAATTCAAGATATACAGCAAAAACCAATATTTATGCACGAACAAAAAAAAAATTCGTTTCTGCGCATGTCATAACATCCAGCGCTTCGGCTACAGTATATGGATAGCCCACGTGATATATATTCCAAAAAAAAGAAGATAATAATTGTTGGAACTGTACTGGTGTGATTTTAACGAAACATAGGGAGGGTTGCAAATGTTTCTTACAGAGCGAAATATAAACTCGAAGAAATCCAACAGAGAAGACGTTCACACTGTTGTGTTATTAAAACATCGACGTCCACCTCTGGAAAGAAATTTCGGTACACCATCGTCTGTTTTAAAAAGCGCTAGGGAAAATAAGGTCATGAGGCATCTGTATATTTGAAAATTGCATGCGCTGTATGATCGGTTAGTGGGATGAATAATAAAATTTAAAATTACGACTCTTTCGTTGCCATAACAGATTATCCTAAATAACAAAAAGATACCACGGAATACTTCTCATTTTTAATGCAGTTTGAAAAGGGGAAAAAAAAGGATCTCGGCATGAATTGTTCGTCTCTCACCTTTCTTCCTTTTTTTTTTTTTTTTTTTTTGGGAAGGTACAACAACAGTAAAGCCTCAAGGAGCCACGCATCTGACAAATGTCGAGTTTCACCCCAAGGTCATCATCTATTTACCTCCCCAGATAGCCTCCTCTCAGGCCAGCAGTGCGCAGCGATACTTCAAAACTCCAGCCAACAGCAGGTTGCTCGTAATACTCCAAAGTGATCCTGTCAAATTGCGCTGCCTTGCAAATTGAATAGAGGAGATCGATTTCTGCCCCCACCCAGCCGTCCCCTGTAGCGGGGCAACGGATGGTCGTGATGGATGGAGAAATATTCTTATAGCTCCATTATTCCCTTTCTGGCTGGGTGATGGAAGTCCACCGCTGAATCAAAAAGTCAACGATCATAAATATTACAAAGTGATAAACTTGACATTGGCACGGCCAGTTGGGGGTTAGCGGCAATTTCAGCGTCCGTCGATAGGGGCAGGCGAGTTGTCTCGTGGAGAGTAGAAAAATAATGGTCCTTTTATTGCCCCGCTGCTGGCACAGGCTGTAAGTTAAAGGGTCGAAAACACTGGATATTCTGCTTGCCCGATCCTTCAAATAGAAACTAGAAGTTCATAAAGCTGCGGACTACACAAGGGACAGCAAACGTCTCGAGCCATAAACCAAGTGCTGGAATCATAGATGCACGACGAATGTGCAGAAATCATTTCTAAACTTACACTTTTTCCTCCATCTCAAACAATTGGCAACACTCGAAGTGCGTTATCCTCAGAGGGCGTCAATGACCTTACCGAACCACGGAGGACTCTATTAAAAGCCATCCAATTTTTATAGAAATTTTAACGCTGCATCTAAGAACGCAATTTTTTAAATTGTCAAAAACAATCCCGAATTAACTCACAGTAAACACTTTTCTTTAAAAAAAAACTCCTCTTAGAATGTGGCAGGCTGTTCGATCTTTCTTTATGGTTTTCACCTCGTTGTTTTATTTACAGTGATAAAGCGTTGTTTAGTTGCACGTGGGACATTAGATTAATCACAAATGACTTTTCTTCACACGGGAACTCATTCGCAGGATACATTCCTGCGGAACGGCGAAGATCATTTTATTACAATTTTTTGGACTCCCTCACGATGTCGCCTTGAGATCTGCAGCGAGTGGAACGCGAGGCATGCGGGCCATCTAGCGAAATGTGAAAGTATTTTATAGCTGGATGACAGTTTAGGATCTCACTGGCAGGACTTGTCAGCAGCGAGCGTCACCGGTGCTCTGATGGTCATTTGTTTATGGTTCGTCTAATTATGTGCACTTTTAACTTCCCTCTCAGATCAATTTCGGCATTCCAAACGTGCTTGCTGGCTCTACTGTAGGTCCAAAACGATGCAACTGAGATGCACAGAGCGATGACTGAAACGTGTTCTGATAAGCCTTTCCTCCCACTGGTTGACGTTTTTTTTTTGCCTTGTTAACAACAAAAAATAATAATTAAAAATAAATAAAATGTTCGTGACAGATTAAACCCGAGTGATCAACGACTTCAATATTCAGTTTGTTCGCTGTCTTCTTGAAAATATGCAGTTTCTTGGGTGCTCATATGCAAAGTAGGAGAAGCTGAAAAAGTGTCAAGGCAGCACTTCAGATATTAGTAGCAGTCGGTTTGTTTACTATTTTCCATCAAGACAACTTAAAGCAGTGAAGCATAGTGTCTGTCTTCTATTGTCGATTTGCGGGATGAAAAACAGTTTCTGGTAGTAGAAAACCATTTGGGCTTCGCTCGAGACCGACTATCTAATTCAGCTTTTACAAAGTTCTTCCCGTATGGATGGGAACCGAACTCAAGCCATTCCCACATGATGCAAAAATCAGCGCTATTGCTGAGCGCCCACCAATAGTCCATTGGATTCAACGCTTTATAATGAAAAATTAGAGCCAATTTGAGATCACTTTTATTTTTTTCTGAACATAATATGCCATACACAGTACAGTATTACGTTGATCAATTTCCTCGATGTGGATTCCATAATACGGTGGAAGTCGAAAAGGTGGTTCCCAGCATACCTCTGAGTTTGAATGGATTTTTGGTAAATTTTCCTGCTATTCATCCCTGAAACTAAACGTCTCATGGATTGAGGTCAAAGATATAGCCCTCGTGGGTAGGATAGTTGGTAGACTCGCCATCCTCCCCACACCGGGTGAAAAAAACCCGAGTTAGAGTCACGTCAATGTGAGGAATTTTTATGGACTTTTTCACAAAGTGGCTGAGTTAGTCGGTATCAAGAGAAGGTAGCATGGTTTTTACCTCCCGAAAACTCGGGTTTTTTTGTTCAGCAAACTGAAAATCACCACAGAACACAAGAAACTTACAGACAATATATATACAGAGGAATATAGCCCTAGTTGCTCCTAAAACCCTACTACAATAATAAGGATACAAAAGAGGACAATGCACTATGTGGGGAGTTTATTAGTTACGTCGATCGAATAGGGAGTAGTACTTCCTTGGTTCCAGAATAGTTGTCGGGATGTAAACTTCACAAGTTATTCTGGACGTTATTCCACTGCAGATGTACCACAAAAGAAAGGTACCAAAATGAAGGAAAAATAAGGTAGGGAATTTGTTACACATTATTGTGAGATACCGATGCCCATGACAAGGATTCAAGCTGTGACTGTACCTTCTGAGCTTCTCTAAACGTGTGATCATCCCGGAATATAAAGAGAAACTTTATTTATTTAATTATAAGCATATTTGTAACTCATATAATAATAATTATTATTAAGTTAATGGCTGCCAATAGTAAACTACTGTATATCCGCATAAGTATATTAAGTCTACAGAAGTGCACTTCTATAAGTCTACTGGAGGAGGGGGGGGAAGAACTACTACTCCCTCCACGTGAGATCGACATTTCATATTCTTCTAAACTCAAACCCTGGCCTAATGACAGAATTCAATACGAAATTCAGAAAATATTCGCCATTTTAATATAGGTATTGGGACTCACTGGGTACTTTGTAAAACCTTTATCCTGAATATCTATCTAATAAATCCACGAAAAATATTTTAAAACTAACCATGTGGAGAGTTTTTCTCAAAGATAATTTAGTAATATTACTACGTAATATCCTTCTGAAAGCAATGAGACAGAAGAGAATAAATCAGATGGGCATATTACAAGATGGTGGATTCATAGTATGAATTTAATGGGTACTTTGAGACTGGAAACCCGTTTGAACCGGGAAGAAACGAAGAGAGTTTAGCTTAATGTAAAATAAGGAACTCTAAGAAGTACCTCTCAGAAAACCTACTCAGAATAAGGGTGGGTGGGTAAGGTCTCAAGGGTTGACGATATACATCTGGAATAAAACCCTCTTGGACTGGAGGCGCGCTACATTTTCTCAAAACATGAAGACAGAGAGGCGATGGGAAACAATAAATTGACTTCTGTGGTCAAAAATATCATGTCGTCTTTGGTTAAGGACCCGACTACCTAAATACAATGGGATCCTAAAGAGATCACAGGGAAAAAAACAGCGATTTAACGTCAATCAGTCGCTGTTTCTCAATTACTTAACAGTCATCTGTAAATCAGCTTATTTACCCCTCTAGTTGATAAGGATGTTGTAAAATGGAGTTTTTAAAATAGTTTAAGCTAAAAAAACTCTAGTTATATCCATGCTCGTAATTAGAAGCTACTACTATAACTGTCTTTATTAATTTTAATGGAGTTATCAAACAACTGGATGTCAAAAAACTTTTGCATTACGTGAAACTCTCACAAGAGGTTATTTGATAAAGCGAAACGAGCTGGAATTAAAGGGAAGATTGATTAGGGACTTCACTGGATCAGCACAGCAAGTGGACTTTCAAAGGGTATGGCATTTTCTCTGAGATATTTGTGCGAGCAATTTTGCACTGAACATCTTACTGGTATTTTCAACATTATTTTTAAATAATGAAGTTCTGAAATTTTATTTCCGTGTTTTCTTCACAATCCTCAGTGAATGAGTTCGCAGATGACTTCTCAAACCCGGCAGTGGTGTTCTATCTCAGTAATTCCAGCAACTGCCAATACAGAGCTGGTTTAAAAATCAATTTAGCTACTGTACTAAAATTAGAAATCGCTTGGTGGCCTTAAATAATCCAACAAAATAATCCTCCATCTATCCAAATGGATCCTTGTTTAAGATAAATTGCTCTAAACTGTAATTATTTTTCCCTCTTTCTTTTTACCCGTGTTTTAATGCAAGCGGTACTTCTCCCTGAAGATTTTGGATTTGAGAAACCGGAAAGAACACCACTTGGGATTTCAACTTCCGGATCACGAACAACCGAGGAATTTTATTCCTATGTAATGACTGTTACTGGGGTCTTTTGTAGGATTATTTCGTTATTTGCCTCCCTTCCACCCCTGGAGAAAACAGACATCCGTCTCTATCTTTTCGATAGATTTCTTCTTCTTGCTTCGTAATCTCCAATACGAATCGTCCAGTTTACAATTAGATCATGTTTGTGAAGGAGATTACCCCCTCTACCTTAAGCAGCTTAATTCAGCCGTACTTCAGCTATGCTCTGGGATTTGAGAGCGGCGGCTTCACCTGACGGCGTTCTAATGACAGCCAACGATCAGCACATCTTCGCCCAGACAAAAGAATCCGCCCACCCCTTCCTCGCAGGAGTCTTTAAGCGTGGAAGACTTATAAAGATATTTAGATGTAATTGAAGAAGTCGTGCCGAGGTCCAATAGGGAAGTGAGGTGGAGGGGGGGAACGAATTCTGGGTCTGAGAAGCGGTAATGAACAGGAGCATTCACCAAGGAGTTGCTACACAAATATATGCGGAACTTAATCAACAGTGTGCTGTTAGAATTAATAGGCCGGCTTTTACTCTTCCCTAGTCCTTATATTCATGGCTGTTAAGACTAACTTTTGAGCCTCGATTCAAAGCAGGTATTTTAATACAAAGACCCTTTTCCTGCGCCTGCGAAACAAAGCCGTTTGATTTAAGAGAAGATGTAGCAAGACTTAGTTTTAATCAAGTCGTCTCTCTGGCTCTTTGTAAGTTGATACGAAATTTGAAAGGAGATGAAAGGGACCCCATCACTCATTCCATCTACTTATCTCCCCATCTGCTTTGCATGCTAAAGAAATTAAACTTTCTTTTAAAACCCGACTTTTCGTTTTGGAAAGTCAAATGGAGCACCCCCTCCCTTTCCTTTTCTCCAAAGCAGCCTTCTAAAGCACACAAAGCATTTAAAATGCTCCAACGACTAATTGCAGTTATTTTAAAACGGTTTAATACTGCGAAGAACGCATACTAGAAAACTCAGGAGGTGTACGTCTTAATTGGTGAGATTTACTAAGTCGTGTTCATCCAGGTACAAAGCAGAGTCTTCTGAACGTCTAGTCCATATATTGGATTAATATGGGATCTCAAATAGATGCTTTAAAGTCCCACACCCGATTCCTCGCGACCCACTTAAAATCATAGAGGAAACTGAACACCAAATTACACAATGTGTACACACTTCGTAAATTCTAATAATTAGTGTGCTGGCAACTTCACAAGGTTTTCTGGATTGTAAATGCATGTAGGAATTATTGATAAAATTGGTAAATGTCCTTCTAAAGACCATCACAGGATCATCACTATATATATATATATATATATATATATATTAAATTCATCTGATTTTTCTCATTATCCTTAATTTAGAAGTTAAGGTGTGGGAGACCATGATACATGTTCTAGAATAGACAGAATACAAGTGGTGAACGGTCTTGATTTCTTACATAAGAAATATTCCTGAGAATCCTCTTCATAACTCTAATTCTTTTAGATGTTATTTGATTCCAAAATATATTCGTAAAATTACAAATTGATAAAAAGGTACTTCAAAGTTTGAATTTATACACACGATAAATAAATCAATTATTTAAGGTATAGTCGAAATGAAAATGTACAGCTCGTGGATATTGGTAAATGCAATTACCAAGTCTTCTTCTCATGTTCAGAATTACAATTGATGATCAACGTGAATCGTGGTAAGGCTCTTGCAGAATTCCAAAGATGTTATGATTGTCGGTTTCCATGTCAGAAAGTTGTTGATAGTTGCTAGGGCAGACCGTTATAGCCTACCAAAATTAAAAGCTGCTGATGGTATGGAAAGATGAAAGATCGATGGTGGGAAAACAGTTAAAAACTAATAAGCTGATAAAACTGAAGGATAGGGATCCACGAACCTTGAAGAAAATACGTACATCATTCCGACGAGTCCGCTACAAAGCTTAGTCGAAGCTCTAAATATAATTATAAGTAAGTATACTGTCCATAGAGAGTTTCTTAAGCTTGATTTTGATGGGAGAGCTGGTTGTGTTCACAATTAGCGCCTAAGGCCATGGGCCGCTGGTGTATTGCCTGGATTATGGCAAACGTGGTTACGTAATCGGTGTGTATGACCCTCCGGAATCCCATAGAACCTTAGGATGATGAGCTGGATTTGGGTGAGGCTAATCCTGTTCACTAAGATTTAATCTTCCACAAGGGATCAGTGTTATCGTTCAGGCCAAAAACCGGGCTTATAAGTCATTACTGATGTCCGAATACTTTTTAAGAGGAAAGTGTACTATTTATACATAGTGCGCCGCTGTTAATGTAATTATTTTGCTAATTTTGAAGTTCTCGGCATAAACTAAGACAATGACTTTGGAATTATAAACATATATGACGACACTGCATATCAGAAAACACAATGTGGGACATCCCATAGTACTTCTTTAACTCTTGTCTCCACAAATATCGACGTGGGATCATTTTAATACTATCAAACATCTCTGGAGTTTTATATGATTAAGATACCAATGCATACACGTACCATAACAAAAATGCTTCAAATAAGACTCTTAATTAATTCTGGAAATTTGCCAAATAAAAAGAAGCGTCGCATATTGAAATAGTTTTCTAGAGATAATATTAAAATGAAGCGCTCACTAATAAAAGAGTCGTTGTGAACTTTCTATATAATTTCTAACTAAAGAATGCCTACATGTAGTACTCAAAAGAGACATCTCGGCTTACAGAAGATACAAAAAAGTGTTTTATGGACTGAAACTCTCCAAAGAAAATATTAAAGAAGAGATAAAAGCCATTACATGTAGCAACATCGAGGCCTTATAAGCTACAACTGCCTCGGAGGCAAACATAATTTACACTTCCGTGTCTAAGCGCGTAATCGCCGATATTTGGTCTTTCTCCGATCGACACCAGCTCGCTGGGGACACCACTTTATTACTACCATTCATTTGGCTAAAATTTTAGTCCAAAGCGACCAATCGTTGACAAGCCTGTAGGCGATTACAGACACTGATGTCATAACTTTCACCTGTACACTGACAAGTAGTGGTCTCTTGTCGCAATGTCTTCTCGTTTTTTTCCACTCTCCAGACGGCGCCTCGAACACTGTAAACTGAAGCGCTGTTCGAGTTTTATTAGCAGAGAACGCCACCCTTCGGTCACACTGGGATTTGCCAATCGCGGAAATAAAAGTGGTGTGCGCGAGATTACCGTTGTCAACGGAACATGTGAGCATTTCGCTGTCGTACACCAAATGACCTTTTCTTGTACGGCGAAATTTTATTACCATCGCCCATAGCAGGTATCGATGCAATGATGCTCACCTGAACATTTCATCTTGTCATCTAGCAGTTCCCCCCCCCCCCAAGTATTCTGTGGATAAAGTAAACCCCCTTTAGTTGGTTTCTATCCAATCACCCGATAAAACTACCGGAGTTGGAGAGTCGTAAAGACTTTATACACATTTCAGAGGAACCCCCGAATGAATGACGTGACAAATGGAAGCTATATGGGGTCTTGACTATGCAGAAAATTATCATCCTCGTGACATAAAACTCAGTTATGAAGATAATAAAAGCGAGGAAAGGTCCTCTGCACGCTCAAGTTTTCTATCGTAAAGAACTGGGGAGTACATTTCGGTTGAAACTCAATTTCGATGACTCCAGAGATCTTTCCATTTGCAGTTGCTTGTGATGATCTCTTTTTTTCCATAAACTGGCTGTCTAAAAACTTCACGATGTGTTTGAAAGTGTTCTGTAACGTCAGAAATATGAACAATATGAACTTTTTTTAGCTGACTTGGCTACATCTGTCCGTTCTACCAGAAACAGTGGTATACGTACGTGGTCTGTTAATGTCTTGACAAATTTTCCAGGGCTCTGGCACAACTTTATACAAAGGTATAGTACGATAGACTCTTAGTATGCACGCTAAGCTACCGACAATATTATTTTACAGAACTAATCTTATTGATAGAAGGAATATGCGAAGGATAACAGCTCAACCAATCAAATCGGGCTTTCGGTAGAATAACCTGATGATCATTTTATAATTATGGAAACCTCTATCAAGGCTGCAGTAGCCAATTTCAGTAAGGTTTCCTTAATGAGTTATTCCAAATTTTCGGCCTGCACAATAAGTAAAATCGGCCTTCAATCTACTTCCACTGAACTGGGCTTTTTGGCTCTAATGAGAACCTGTGACTCGATAAAGCAGAGTGCCAGTAATCTAAGGTTTCGACACCTTCCACCAGCCATCTCTTCAGACTCCGAATAAGCTATAGGTAGCGTTTCCACTACACGACATTGCAAATTTTCAAACTATTCTCTTACCCCTATATTGTTCGTTTGCTCTTAAAATTTATAAGAAAAATATTCGAAGATTTCATTAGAAAAAACATTAAACATTAATTTGAATTATCAACGGATCGTCCAATGTCAGCGTGAAGTTGATTGATACCGGCTACTTTAGTTTAGCCATGAATTTCAGGCTAACGTTCGATATCTAGTCGCTACTGCCACCTTTTGGCAATAACACTAGATATTGATCAAATTTGTCGAGGCCTGTTCATGACAATTTAAATACATTTTAAGTGTATTAAATGTATTTAATTTTTATCTTGAAATCTATTCTTTAAAATATACTTCCATTATGCTTGGTACAAAAAGGTGTATAAAATATAATTAAATAAGATACTCGCGTCAATTTTATTTCCTTATTTTAACACTAAATGACCCCATCAGAAGTATTAAATCTACCGTTGACCCGAAAGTTCTCGAATTAATTCTACAATCTGCCGCGGGTGGCGTTAGCTATCGTTAAATTCAACCTTCCCTTCACGCCGTATATTCCATCTTAGTAAATTTGCATCCGCGAAAGCTTCGTTTCTTTCCTCTTCTTACAATTAATCCTGTACGAATATCTTCAGCAGCTCCAACATGAAACTCTACTTAAGAATTTTTCGCATATCGCTTTTGTTGGTAAGGAGAGAGCCTTTAAGATCGTGTATCTTCCGCTTCTGTGTCTCTTCTCTTGGCAGAGATCTATTGCCAAGATCAGGTGTGACTCCGTGCGCTTTGCCGTGTCACCAGACGCTTCTGGTGATATATTTTGGAGGACCCGTATTGAGCAGGGAGGACATCCAGAACGTATGAGTCTCGTTCAAGCAAAGCACGGGTCTCCACTAGTGATTTATTTGCTCTCAGCTCTCTGTGGTAGACGTCAGCTGAAAATAAACGCACGTGTTCCCCTCTTTTCGCAGCATCCGATGGGTCTGTGACACATCTCAGATTGTGCCGGTGTTTATACAAAGGCTTGATGGTGTGGGTACAGTAGATAGCGCCACCTTTTGCACTGTAAATATACTCTAAAATTTTGGCATAATTGTGGAGTATCAATTAGAGATTTCTTTAGTATGTTTTTCTCTAAGAGGTTACGTAGTGAGAGAGAAAAAAGGAAATTTTTTCTTTTCTTTATATTCTTTTATTTTTATTTATTTTTAATTTCTCTCTTCCTCTGGAATGGGCCCCCAGAGGAACCTGGCCCACCTTTTGACAACACCAGGTGAGTCAGTCTCTTTTGAGACGGTACGTGTTTTACTGGGACTGGCCCACCTTCCCGTGGTGTGGACGAGTACCCAGAATCACTGTACAGGTGACATGCTTCTGGGTAGCCAAGAGGCCAGAACAGAACAACAGAAAACACACATAATACACACAAACCTACGTCACTCACATATCTGGCCCATTTGTAGTGATACTGTTCTTCACAGAGATACGAGGCGGAGTTGAACAGACATTCTAGGAGCCACCCTTTACAAAAACACATGTCCACATGTAGTGAGAGTATAATGACCTAAATGTATTCTTTATCAGGACCTCAGCAACAGGGATCCGAAAGTTTGCTCAATATGTCCACCCTCTGTCTCGAAATATGTTGAGAGTTGAAACAGGAAAATACACTTAATTTTATTCTAAATTAACTTTAAATCAACTTCCTGTGGTTTCAGACTCTTTTTTGGAAACTGTAATTGGAAATAATTAAGTTTGGGCAATTGAACTATAATACGAACTAAAGGAAATACAGCATAAATTATCACAATGTTTTAAAACAGTTGTACCGTATTTTAATAACAAAACGGATAACTAAAATAGGTAGTAGTAAACGTAGTGATTTGAACGGATTTTGTCTCCCATGATCCTTTGCACGTAAGCGAAGACGTCACAATGACATTCTTTTAATTATATCTCACAGGGAAAAACAAAAAAAGAAATGGTGTTTAAGGAAATTTTCGTTTAAAGACTAATTGATTTTTAAAAAAAAAACATTATATTAATTAGAATTAACATAAAAATGTATGGTAAAAATTATTTTTTAATGAAAGTTATGTTATAAAAGCTTCTCTAACTAGTGGCTACAGAAAATGTAGAGTGAAGTTTAAATTTCCTTACATTTTAATCAAAAATATAAAAAATGGTTTATTTTATCATACAGATAAAAAAAATTAACTTTATTGCGCAACTAGACTGTGACCGTATTTCAGCTAATATTAAAAATAAAAAATAAATAGAGAGAGAGAGAGAGAATCTGCATGTCAAGTTCTTTGGCAGAACGCGCACACTACGCTATGATCACCTTTACGATATCCGCCCCTGTGTGACCTCCCAAGAGTGGCATCCGTGATAACTCTTCCAAAGTAGGGAGGGCGGAGAAAAACAAGATGCTCCAAGACATATTTGTCATACCGTCTGGGGAATGTAATGACAAACTCAGGAGAATGACTGTCCAGATGGCTGCGCGTATAGCGGCAAACATAAAGGATGTTTGTTACAGTGCTGCCCTCACTCGGCACGCTTATGAAATCCCCTAGAATGTTTATGGAAAATATGTTTAAACATGTACGCAGTTGATCAATGGAATGCTGAAAATATATGGAAAATCACGAATATAATAACAGAAATGAATAAACCAAGTTGGAAGTTGATCTGAAATTCCTAATTATACATTTCGATTGCTCGAAAAGTGTGCTTTAATATAGTTTTGGTCCATGTACACCCACAGGCATTTTCGCTATCTTTCTCCCATTTTGAGTTGTGAAGGGGGAAAAAGCGCAAAAATAACTCCAAATAGAAATATCATCTTGCAAATGAATTGTGAATAAACTCATAAAACCGAAAAAGGGCGAATTCTCACTCGTATTTCCAAACGGCAAAATAATCGCTCGTGATATTAATGGCACATGGAAGAATTCTTTACGATGTGAATTTTCTATTTATAGAAAGTTGTGACGGTTTTATAGAGAGAGCCGCATGGTCTGCTTCCTATCTACTACCTGGCTGTCGAATCTAGATAACTGCACTTCATGTTATGGCCGGTGACCGTATGGCGAAGCATATGTAACGATTTTATGTCAAAGATGCTAGAGCACCCCCATTAGGGCAGTGAAGACGGGTCCGTTCTGACTTCTCCGACTGCAATGCCAAGTGTTCTGCCAGCTGGAGGCACAGCAGCTATCGCTAGAGACATATCTTTTGCCAGAGTGATAAGAAAATATTCCAGATGTGTGCTTGATGCAACCCTTTCCCATAATAAAACGTGTCATGACCATAAAGAAAACGTGCTACGAAAATCCGACTTCTTTACGACTTCGTAGAAAATGGCGTTATAAATAATAAAACATCTTCGTTCATCGCTTTTCCTCTCGGCACCAACGAATGGAGCGAACAAATATTTTTTAACATTTAACAAAAGGTTGAGAAGGTGACGGATCTGTATTGTTTTTTTTCTGGAGTGTTAAAAGATGACTGGGAGGTTTTATGTGTACTAAACTGTTTATCTAGTTGGGGGTGCAGTTAGAAATTGCGCAAAGATTACAGAAGTGTAACAGACGTAGTTAAAAAGGACATCTAGCTTCCCATTTGCTGTTAAGATTCAATTTTTCGAAAAGCAATGGAAAATTGTAAAACAGAACTTTCTAAATTCGAAATGAGGTATAAATAATTTTAGTATTAGAATCCAATGTAAATTCAATTAGAAAAGTTGGACTTTTATTACACTAGCAAAAAAAAATAAATGCTTTATATCTGTAGCAATAACAGAACAATAAACTTCCATTTTAAATTGATAATTTGATGGGATTTGTTTAGAACTGCATACCTTTTTGGAAATCTATCCCATTTCACACGGACTCAAACGGGGGAATGAAAGCACTTAAGAATAATGTTTGTAGTTAATTCTCTAAATCACATCACTCGTACGCCTATAAAATTTACTCTAAAATTATGTATAAAGAATGGAAAAGGGATTCACAGAAGATACTCGTTTAATCCCGGATAACGTGAAAAAAAACTAAAGTTTAGAAAACTCCGGTTTAGATAATTTGTTATGAGAAATAATATTACTCTTGAAGTTAAATCTGTCTAGGGCCGTTTCTAGCTGTAATGTGCGCAACTCTGGAATTGAAGGAAATCCAAAATTAGTTTATAAAGATTTTGTGGAGTCTGAAACCCAGCGAACTGCAAATTTTTGGTGTATAGAAGAATTGGGTGACGGATAATTCGGCTAACATGCAGATGGACCACATGATCGTTATGGGATTAAGTATGATTTATATAGCAGTATGAGAGAAAACAGCATCGAGCATGGAATGTTAGAAGCAGGTAGGCTTTTCTTAAGAAAAAATGGCATCAAGATTTTTGAGGATTCGTGCTTACACCAGATTGAGAAAAACGTTGTGGAAAATACCAGATAAGGGAGATTGGAATTCAGGTGTTGGTGAGGCAGTGTTAATCGTCTAAGTAATGAGTAGATGTAACCTCCTTTGTCTATATAGCTGAAAAATTCCCTGTGGAACAGTAGTTGGAGCCTGTTGGTAACATTGGAGAAATGCGAAGATCCCTTGATATGAAAATACTCCACAGAAGTGGCTCTCAATGTTGCACAGGCCCTATTAACTTAGTAAGTGGTACAGGTTTGTGACTGTTGGACTGTCTCATTATGCCAGTGAATTTGTAGATCATTAAGTGGGAACTGTAGATCATCGAGTACCTTTAACAAAGAGTAAACCTTGGCAATTGGTTTGATGTGTACAAATAGACTGACTGTTTGGATTTCGATGATAGCATGGCTTCCTCGACATTTTACTAAAGTGTGGGAATCATCTGTGGGGCAGCATTTTACCCAGAATGGGTCACAAATCATGTCACACTTTACTTCTGAAACATTTTTTTCACAAATACTTTCTGATGTCTTATTTTTTATGTCTCTGGACATTTTAAAAGAAAAAAATATATCTGAATAAATAATACACTTTATGTAATTATATGCAAAACGTGAAAGTTGTACAGCGGAAATGGATTAGGGCAGATGAAGCATTCACCACAAGTGTTAATCACAATAAATTCAGCAGAAAATCCTCATTCACATTGAAAAAGAAAAGAACCGTTCCTGGAGTTGCCGTTTTGGAGAAAAACATCTCATCTTAGCCCATTTTTCCTTTTAATGCCCAGTTAATGATGACTGATATCTATGTCAAATCATTTTATCTACCCACAACTTCAAGAAAAGGTTGTTTATCACATGAAGGACGATGCCCGTCTTATTATTTCCTTGCGCCCATATCTGGATGAAAAATTACTTGGAAAGTGAACAGGCCATTGCCAGGAAACCAAGGAAAATTGACACCCTCATGGCAAAAAGACGTTAGTCATTACTTTTCCACTGACAGAATCGTTTTGAGTTTGTTGGGCATGAAAGATATAGTCGCATACGTCATCACCGATGCCTGTTCTGTTTATGAAGTGCTCGTAAAGTGGTGTGCCACTTTACGAGTATGTGTCGTATCACAGGTCAAAACTCGTTCAAGAACTGAGGAATGCGTTGCAGATTTTTCAAACGAGTGCCATTTTGTTTTTGCTCTATCTTTCTTTTCTTGCGTTAAGTGTTCTTCCTTAAACCGCGATTTCTCATGGACCATTCGTAGTCTGTCCCATATGAAATGTCAATTTGGTTGCTAGTGACATAAATATCGATATACAGTATAACCGACACTTCACAAGTAGTTCGTTTTACTAGCATCGTTTCTCTGTAATGATACAAACAAATTCTGGTTATTTAATTATTCTTTCTCAGTAATAACAGATGTATTAGCAACGGCAGGATGTCTGAAATGGTAAGCAGTTACAAGGATTTATAATTTTTGACTACATTTACCGATTTCTGACCATCTGAAACCAGAACTAGGAATGCATACAGATCTTGGGGTGAAGGAGATTAAATAAAAAGGTCACGGAATGAAAGGAAACTCTCTTTCATTGGATCACAAAGAGTGATTCTCCAACATTCGCTTTCGGACATCCTTGGATATGTGTATGAATGAATGCGGAATAAATTCACTTGTCTCTTCCAGGGTGAAAACTTTATTTAGATGTATTGATCAAGGGAATGACCGGCCAGAAATAAATTTCATGGTCGGATGGCTATAAAAGCCGAGCTTTGTGCTAGTTGCAAGAGAAACATTTCTCTTACTTAGTGTCTGTGCAGAGCTGGCTGCCTCTGGTCAATATTTAACTGTGTAGTTCCGGCTTATGGTTTTTGCAAGTAACACGGTAGAATCCTCTTTATTCGGCCGCACTTTGGCTAGGCTTGTGTGAACCACCATTGGTCCGGAGGGTATAGAACGCTACAGCGCCATCAATGATTCAGAGCATTACCTGCTCCCGTACTTCGCGGACAGACCTGGCGTCCTAACGAAGGGTTCGGCCGTTTCTCGTAAAGACAACGCCTGCGCTTTAATTATTGACAAGTTTACCACGGACAAAGAAGATACGTACCGGATTAACCCGAGATCTTGGAACTGTGTGAGTTGCCGTGCACGAAACGTAGAAATAAATAGGGCCAGCAACCACGCTAGTAGTAAACATGAGGCACTCGAATGGGATAAACAAGAAATTGCGTTTATATTTGTTTCTTCCATCTTTCTCTCTGTATGTGGTTTCCTCTTCTTCTTTCACTGTATCTCTCTCTCTCTCCTCTTCCAATTGCTATCCCGATAACGATGTAAATCCTGAAGGCTGTTTTTCCATTGAATCTAATATTTATGACTGATGATTATCTGAAAGTTCGTTCTTACCTCTGAGATTTCTAAATCCGTTTGTGTTCCAAAAAAAAAGGATTTTTTTTTCTTTCCTTTGGGTTTCTTTTTGTGAATTTCCTCTCAGCAGTCTGACATTGTAAAGGATCAGATTTGAGCTGACTGGAGTAAGAATCCGAGATGTAATTCACTGCTCTCTCGAGAAATCACTAAAATCTTCTCCTACAAAGATCCGGCACAGACAGAATTTAAATTGTTGAAAATAACATAAAATAGCCTTTTTTTCAGGTGGAAGCAATGATTGTGATTTCCGGTCACGAGGAAGCAACCGGATATGGACCCAATGGGCAATGACGAAAGAAACTTAAGAAGGTAGGAGGTCGGCTATAAAACCCGGAGGTCATGTAACAATGTAGTGAGGGTACTGCGTAAAGAACTTTACGAAACTTCTACAACCTTCCTATTTCGAAAGCATCAGCCGCTGTTGCTAACATCACCGTACAACTAACATGCACTGGAACTACATCCCGATTGGTTAGATCTCCTTTTATGGAAACTACTGTACTCGTTATATTTGAGTGTGCATTATTTGCTAATAATATGACTTATATTGATAGTAATATATTCATTTTATATCATTATTTAATAAATAAAATATATTAAAAAGAACTCTGAAAAATCTGGGAGCAAATACAGTAAATTTAATAATTTAGGAAGCCGATAAACATTAACTCCAAAGTATAGATCTAATTGTATAAACCAACAAGATAAATATCCTTTATCTTGTTCTTTTATTTATTTATTATTATATTTTTTCTGGCCCATGATAGCAGCGCTGTTCCCAGCATGATAACTATGATTGGAACTAAGTATTCGCCTACCGGATGTCATTTGTAACATCAAACATAAACAGACCGTGGAAATAAATATAACCTACCCTAAAAGTGAACAAAAGCAGGAAAACAGCGTCAAAACAGTAGCCAGAATCGATTATCTAATTGCTAGTTTAGACTCAGCTTTAGTCTTTGATACATCCTGTGTTTGGGGCCCCAACATGTTGCTGTCTGTTGTTAGAGTGCTTTACTTCGATGGCTGCATTCCTTTTTTTTTTTTTTTTTGCCGGTTTCTGTGGATGGTCAACCGAGTATATAATTTCTGCTTCTTTCAGAAAAAATTTAATTGCATTCATCTTTTTAACTAATCAACAAATACAAATTATTAAAATATCGATTGTCAGCCATATGGAAAGTATCACCTTCAATCGATTTCTTCTTAAAGTTAAAAAAATAATAAATAAATAATATTAAAAATCACACATCAAAATCATTAACAGATATCGCTGGAAGATCCTCTCATCCGCTTGGAGGAATCGTCTTACTGGAGATGGAATATGGCAAAAATTAAATTACTTTTTTTTAATTAAATGCAAAGACAACGCCAATTTTATATATGACAGAAAATACTGGAAAAATAATAGGTAAAGTAAAATTTTTAAAATAATAAGAAAAAAAATTAAATACTAAAAAGCAAATCAGATATTTATTCGTTATTTACACTTATTTTTTTCTTGTGCAGTTTATTCTACAAGAAATTATTTACATATAATTTTAATGTATTCATTTTATACATCTTTAAAATATGTTTATAAATTATCTTTTTACTTTATTTCTACGTTGCACTGAGGTAAATATTAGAAACCATTCTAAAGGCCACTCTAATAATCATAAATAACATAATAATAAGCAAATAAATTTTCGTTTAATATCCTGGACGACCACGCAGTCAAACGAGTTTACAAGATACAAAGAATACAAGAAACAGAACCGTATTTAGCAGTCACGGGCTTGGACCCCCGGTCACTCAAGACACGTGTACTTATGCACCCTCGCAGACAATAAGCATTTGCAATGTATATTAAATAATCAAATCTATTCCACGGACTATGACGATTTATCTTTAATAAGCAGGAAGACAGAATTAGAAAAAGTTCAAATAAAGATGACCAATCACCAATGTCGGATTCAGCTAGAAACAGTGATAGTAAATCAGAAATACGACACTAAATGAAGTTTCAAAAGAAAGTTTGGTATTCGTAATTAAGCAGGAAATGGGAAAAGGTGTTTTATACTTTCTAATCACGAAGCAACAGCGTCTATCAAGTAATTACAAGCCAAGGGGGTTGGTTGACGTGTGTGGCCTGACAAGTACATCTACAGCAAAAGCGTATCAACCTGCATATTTGAGGCCACGCTAAATAGGTAGATGGCAACCTACAAAACCTTATTGAAGAGAAATTAGCGTGCTAACGAGCAGTCAGTCAACTAGTCAAGGGTTGCTTAATGCCAATTCCATCGAGACTACAAGGAGAAAAGTGAATTGTCGCCCTGTCCAACTGGTGTGTCTATTTGAGAGAACAAAAAGTGAATTGTGTTTAGGGCTGCATGTGTACTAACTTAAATGATTCAAAAAGCGTGTTGGAGATTGGTTTCCGCTCTAGTGTTTGTTTGATGACGTCATTTGGGCAAAATTATTGATTTGTGATTTCGTTTTGGAAAGCCAAACATGGAGCTTTATCAAATAGAGAATAAAAAACCAAAAACAAGTCAAACTCGATATATCATCTTCAGCATGGTGATACATTGACCAATAATAACACCAAAAAGGTGTATTTAATAAAATTTATTAAAAAGCCATTTTTTTCGGCAAATTTTTAAATATAAATTCTTATTTTGCTAAAACTTTTAATCGTTCTTAAACGTCTTATGTTAAACGATTGATTCTTTGCGTATATTCCCTGGATTAATGTTTATATCTCGGTGAAACCCTTGCATTTATTACACTTTTAAAGGATTAGTTTACTAAAGTGGAAACGTAGTGCGCCCAAGACGTGTTGCGAGCAGCTAACTTAAAATTCCTCGTCATTTACAAATGTCCCTCACTTACAAACCGGCCATCGTTCGTATAACCCTCAAAATCGGAATAAGGAGACGATTTGCATTAATCATAACGCAGATTAACACGATAAAACTCATAAAACTTTGCATAGCAGATATTAATTCGGGAAAATGCCTTTTTCCAAGCACCTCTTTACAATCTCATTTGAAAAAAAAAAAAAAAGCTGCGCAAAGTTTTAGACCTGAATAACAATTTCCTCCAATGGGTTACTCTTTGAAATTGTCTGTAACGTCGAGGATTCTTGCTGTACCAGCCATCCACTAGACAAAGAGAGAAGGATGGCAACATATCACGCGAAAGATATGTAGGGCAATAAATATATTAAATGATTATTGTTTCCTCCTAACAAAGCTTACAAACTTGACACGCCTAGCATAAATTACTCCATCATTGCCTCCAAGCACGCGACTCCTTCCCTCCTTGTCCTCGTGCAAGACCCAACAACAATGCAGTTATTTCGCATCGCTTGGCAGACATGGAACAATGGGTACACGTGTTTACAGATGTAAATGGACTCTTTGTTGGTTCCACTACTTTTTATTGTTTAGGTATTAAAATACCAACGAGATCCCAAGGCTATTAAAGCCTAACATAAATCTCTGTGGCCACTTCGCAGGATTCCATATAAACCGCGTATGAATACATTAGTCATAAAAAGGAGAGCGTTATTATTACACGACTCGTATTAAACAAACTTTTATGACTTAACTCGGTCCACAACTTGCGTTGGTTTCTCAAAACAACTTTTACAGAAAGTTTTAAAACGCTGGAAACTTTTGTACATTTAGAACAACTGCGACCAGGCCCCGGATATAGTAAGTGCCTCCTAAAGTGAGTTATAGTTATGGTCTTTGGTTAACAGTGGAGTGTTTTATGGAGGCACTTTCGTACGAATTACACGCTGTTTTTCGACGCTTAAGTAAATTAAGTTTTTGTTGGGGGGAAGGGGGTGGTGGAGGAAAGCGAGTGGATTTATGAAATGGGTATTTGCGTGATGCATGTTTGATTCGTTTGATGGGTTCCGTTATTTAATTACCCGGCACTTAGTAGATTTATTGTCCCCCCCCCCGAAAAACATCTCCCTTAACACTATGTACGAGTTAATGAGAGCGTCTTTTGTGTATCTAAGTGTCTTCCGTGTGCCACTTCAACTACCAATTTTACTTAACCTTTTTAATTAACGAAGTCAAACATAGGGATGGCCAGAAACAACCGTAATTACAGGGAATGTGGTTAAGGAAATAAATCTAATTGCTTCTACTTGTGGTTGTTGCCCGTATCATTACTGTTGGCAGCATGCATGATTAGTTTGGGCTCATTTTTATGGAAGCTACACGTATTCGGGTGGGCTCACGTAGATATCTCGAGTTTTTCTTTCACTCAGTCAATGAATACGTGACACGCGTCTTGCTGGGGTGTTAGAAAGGGCTTAGGTCACACACGATGAGAAAATACTGTTCACTCCGTGTTACGCAGACTGAACTTCAAGGCAGAGTTACGTTGCAGAAGAGATTGTCAAGAGATTACCTGAATGCATAAAACATTTCTCGCAAATCTGATATGAGGTTTCGGGAAAAGAAATTACTTAGAATTAAGGAACAGAAGGAAAAATAAGAACCCAGAGAGAGTACATAAATATTCCTTTTGCAGCATCCCCTCTATTAAAAGAGAGTAAGTTAATAAATTAGTTTATTTTCACTGACTATATGTTCTAACTGGCAATGTTACTTTTCAAGATGGCTGACTCTTTGTACTTCTCTTTAACAGCAAATCGCCATTTTTTGCTGTACTAAGGAGATAAAACGAAGTATTTGGACACCTTTCCATAGGTGTCTCAAATATTGGACAGTTGTTCACCCAAAAGGGTGTAACATACGGCGGCCACTATCAGAATTGGTTGATTAATATGGTGGATGAAATGTCGGCCTGGTAGCTCGTCTACAGTTCAACGTGTCGAAGAATTTATCGAGCCTTGAAAGGAAGAAAAAATGAAGCTTTCTTTCCTACCCTGAACCAACTGCTACCGATTCTAAGAAAATGTTTTCCATTTGTGCGAAATACGCTCTTCAATTAGCAACGTCCCCATGGTCATGTGGACCGAGATGCAGTCTTGTGACCTTGCGCCTTTAGATTTTTTCGTGGGGCCAAAGCTTCATGGGGGGAATTTTAAAGAGTTTTCTTGGGAAATGATTGTATGATTTCTTTTTTCGGCAGGAAACTGGTGCTTTTCATCCCGAACACCGACATACATGCAGCTCTCAGACATAATATACTGGCTTGTTATGGCTTTAAATGCCTCGGAATTTATCTAAAGCAACCCAATCTCCGTGTGAACTTACTTGATCTAAAAAGAATTGGCAATTCGACTTTTAGAGGAGTTTTTTGGGTGTTGTTTAATAAGTTAATGATTGGTGCAATTCGGGTCCTGTAATAATTAAAAGATCTACAAGAGTGGAAAGACTCGTTTGATAATCGCATTTCAGCGCACACAACAGATTGTAAATTAATAGAAATAGGGAGTTGCTGCTATCCATTCTCGTTTGCCGTTTTAACTGCATAATGGCCACTAGAGTTCCCTCGGAAGTCTACGGACGAGATACTAATGAGGTTACTTATAAAGCTGTTTATAGCGCACGAGCCTTTAATTAAGGCAACCCCCTTTGAAACCGTCTTACTCCCATTCACCGCTCGGTCATTATCAGATTACAAGGCCTTTGGAAGATGTTCCAAAGTTGTTAGAGAGAGCAGAGATGCTCCCAGGCAATCCGCCCAATCCACCCTCCCTCCCGCTTTGAACACGAATACGGGCAACTCATCAAGTCGGCGGAGGTCTACCGCACACTCCTCTTCCACACTTGCGATTGTTGCTCGGTCACCTCTCACCTTCCCGTACGACTTATCGAACGAAGCCATGTGATTACGGTGATCTGGCTTATATCGCTATAATTACGTTACCTCAGTGACCAGTGCGTGAGTGCACGTGAGCAATCACTTGATTTCCTAAGTGTGCGCAGATAAATGCCATGAAATAGACTAGTTATTTTTATCATTCTCTTTCACTCTCTCTCTCGGTTTCGATTCTCTATCGATACATGTTGTGGAGATTCTAAGGTTTATCCACCGGATTGCTTCAAAACAAGAAATACCAACAATCTTAAGGCAACGCACTTACATCATCAATAACTTTTCTCGTGCGATGATTGTAATTTTTTTTGTGTGCCTGGAATCTAGGGATTTTCATCCCGAAAACAGGCAGTGTTCAGACACAGTATAATGACATCTCGTGGCTTTAAATTCCTCAGAACTAAAACATCACCCAGAACAACATTCGTTTGCAATCTAAAAAGCTTTGCAGTTCGATCTTTTTCAGTGTTCAAATCGCACCAGATCATCTGAACTGGTCTCGATGCATAGGAACAGAAGTATTCCGGGATTTTTGAATAACAAAAAACAACTGGTCGTCCTACTCCAAATTGTGTCGACATTCCCTCAGATTAGGTGTGCCTTAAGCGCCAAAGGAACTAAGGCTATGAGGCGCTATAATTTGATGTATTCAGGGGTTGATTCGCCTCTTTGATGGACGAGAAACTAGTTTCCGGGGAAAGGGACGATGAAACCTTTGCCTGAGACCGACTAACTCAGCCACGTTATGAAAAAGCCCACAAAATTCCTCGCGTCCTTGACGAGATTTGAGCCCAACTCTTTTCCACTCGATGTGGGCAAATGGTATCCCATCGGCTTGGATGGCAATATTTTCGCACCATTTTCTTCATCCACAACATGGTAAATTAGGTAAGTTATAAAGCGAATATTTCAGCTATTATTAATTTTTAACTAAAAATTTGGAAAATTTTTTAAATTAAATTTTCTCTACCTGTAGGATTCAGAAAGAGAACATCCTTATCTGAAATATATAAGTGGGATATTCGTAGTGGGGGGGGATAGCTATTGGCAGGAGGAAGGTACGACTGTCACAAGGTGAGCTGGCACAGCCTTAACCGTGTCGAGAACAGTCATTTTGATGGTTATGGCAACACCAGAGTCAGGAGAGTATCTCGAAAGACGTCATTTATTTTTTGCACCAATGCAAATAAGGCCATGAGACCGGCGTATCGTATCTTTAAAAGTTGCGTACATTCTGTAGTCAGTTTGCCTAATTTTCTGGATGAAAAACTCTAGAATAGTGTGAAAAAATCATAAAAGTTCCTACTGTCTAGGCGGGATTCGAACCCAGGACTTTTCCACACTTTGTAGAAAGTTCCTGAAAGCACCGTGCTACCCGTGAGAGTATCTCGAAACTGTTCAAGTTTGGTTAAGAATAACAACGTCCCAGGATAACCCCAACAGCGAGACACCCTAAGGAGAAATTAGATCAGCCAGGCAGCGCTCTCCTTTTCTCATTGTATTAAAGTCATGGACTTCACGAAGATCGAATAAAAAAGAAAACTCAGATCTTCTGTGCTTCTCGGTGCAGCAGGAATTGGGGCTGTTTTGAATTAACAGCATGGAAACAGTCACAAGACCTAATTTTATCCTTTTCGTAAAAGTACGATGAAACAATCTTCACATTTAATTTACTGCTTCACAACCCGGCGTCAATGATCTTTCATCCCGAACCATAAAATGATTTTATATGCCAATAAATTCAGAAAAGCCAGTAAGCTTCAAACTATAACTGTTTTATAGCCCCAGATGATTAATTCATTTCACTATACTGCGCGATACTATTCCTAGGCAGCCTTATAAACATTAATTATGCAGAATATTTTTAAAAATATTGGAATAACGAGTCATTAAAGAGTAGGTGTATTCCTGATGTGGCCCAATAATCTGTTTACTCTGGAAATAAGTCACAACTGCAACTGTAGAAATCATTAAAATATATTTTAACGTCATCGTACCAAACGATCGTTTGGTATGATGACGTCAGACGACAGAAATAACAGACGACAATTTCCTTAAAGTCATAGTCGTCTGCTTCTGTCTATTGTATTGTTACGTAACAAGTCTTGATCTTTACTTAAAGAATGTTCAAAACGCGTACTATGATGGGGAAGACGGGGGGGGTGGAGGACACTCGAGCAATAAAAACGATACAATTCCAGACGAAAATAGACAATAGTCGATAACTGGCAACCATTTCTGGTTTGGGGGTGGAATCTCTTTTTCGATCCAAAATGAAACGAGAAACACTCTGTCCACTGGTCACCCTGTAACGCGTCAGTAAATAAGAAGGGAAAAAATACGCGAAAACTTTGCTTGCTTCTTATGTTCTTTGCAGTTCCTTTGCTACTTTTGCGATCCCCAAATCAATAAGAGACGAAAAAAAAAAAAAAAAAGAAAAAGAAAAAAAAGAAAGAAAATGCTCAGAAAAGTAGGAAGAGGCTAGCAGGGCTTGTTCTTTCTTTCTCCCTACGTTCGATAATAGACAGCTGGCGTCCTCTGTTCACTTGGAAATGCTGTCGTTTCGTGGTGGTCATTGGTGAAGGGCTGAGATCTTCTGTCGTCTGAGGATGTTCAGGATTACAACGGTCTTAGGGTTATTGCAGTGGTGAACACACGCTTTGATGAAATCGGAACTCTTGCGCGTTCCGTATCCGTGAACCCCCTTCTCACCCCTCCACACAAATTCCTCGCGTGTACTTGTCTTTCCCTTAGGCTTCGATTTACTCTTCTTTCATCAATTTCCTAATTTTAATCGTCTTAGGATCAATGCTAATAGTCAGACATTTAAAACTGAAGTTTAAATTATTATCAATAATGAATACCTATATTCATCAGATTAGAAAGATCCACTTCTATCCACTTGCGCAAACTGTGAAAATACCATTATTTAGATGTTGATGTGCTTTATCAGATTGCACACATTCAGCGCCATCTGCTCACGTTATTTCTGTAAACTCGGACATCAGTTTGAAATACCCAAACAATTGTATAGAAAAAAAAAGTAATGAAAGGCATACAGCTGATTATTAAACATAAAACCCATTTATGCTGTCAATCACTGACTGATTGACAACATGCCCGTCCAATGGACGACCATCGTAGTAAATGTAAAGAACAGGCTTTCGTGGTCTATTAGCATTTATCAGCAATATTCAACTGAAAATAGACCACGAGCTGAAATTATCAAAAAAATATATAGATAATAAATAAAAAATAGTCTTAAGAAATTTATTGAGTAGTGTGTACCTTACTTTATTAGTTATATATACACAAGTTAACCAATAATCATCGCACGAAGACATTTTAATTTGCACTACTGAAGAAGGTCCATTGATCGAAGCCGAAACGTCAACATAAAAAAATCGTTGAAGAGGAGTGGTGGCGTGTGGATTAAAGAAATTCATTTCATTATCTTAATATAATGAGAGTGGAGGTTAATTTAGCGGGAATATTTTTAGCAACAGATGTCCCTGGTGGTACAAGGACTCGGTTGTGCGCTCTGTTGCAGACAAAAATAACAGATTGCTTCTTAAATCGTTTCTCCTGGGAAACTTTTCTCTTTTATGTCCGATGAGGGCTGTTTTTGTCTTCCGGAGATGGCAATAATTTAATTTTCATACACTCCTATTAGGAGCCGCAATGTCTCGCGTCGAACGACATGTGCAAATTGTATTAGCGGAGTGTATTGGTCGACCAATTTGGATCTCTAAACCAAATTAGGTTTCTTGTCTTTTCTACTCACACGCGCAATTGATGGACAGTAAAAAAACCGGAGTTTCCTGCTAAAAAATTAGACTACCACTGGTAATCGTAGACTTCAAGCGACAGCACACTAATGATGAAACCAAACTTTTGTTATTACTTTTTTTTTTTTTTACTGAAACAAAGAACTATATGGACTGATGAAGACACAATTATCCTGAAAGGTCAGATATCTTTTTCAGCACTTTCATAACATACATTTACAGATCTAACTATTACACGTAGACTCAAAGGAGCATGACCGAAATACAATCTGTTGATGAGTCTACCAGCTAAAGGAATCTCCATTCTCCTCCACTTCCTTTTCCGGTATCCTGTTGGTTGATAGTTCCAGCAGTATAAATGTACACAGCGGAAACATCTGCAGAAGTACGTGTTATTATACATCACTGGCCAAAAAATTAGAAACCTTTTGCAATCGGTGTCAACAGATAAGTAAACGGATAGTACGCAAATTAAGTTTCAGATGGTATCATAAAAATACTGTGCGCTTTCTTGGGGATTAATAGTCGATCCAGTCATGAGATGATCTTTTCATGAGGTTCACCACACTCTCATCTAACTATTGGTGCAAAACAGTGTAAACCGTGACTCTTCTTACCACCACATGATCTTCCTCCACTGTTTCATAGTCCAGTCCTGGCTGGAGGTAGTATTATGGCATGGCTTATGCTCCGTTGGTACGATCTGGGTCCCCTCATACCCGTGTCAGCTTCAATGAATATATGTTTCATCGGACCACTGCAAGCTGCAATGCTTCATTTTTATCCAGGTTACGATGGATTCTTTTGAGACCATAACGCAACTATCTACAGTGCAAAAATTATACCTCAAATGGTTCGAGGAACAGTCCCAAGATTTCCAACACTTACCCTGGCCGCCTAATTCTCCAGATCTGAACCCAATTGAGAATGTCTGGGATATGTTTTAAAGAGCAGTTCAGCCTCACTTCTCTACCAATCACATTACAACAGCCAATAAATATCCTGATGGAAGAATGGTCCAACATGGATCGGACATAGTGGAATTCATATCATGACGTTTACGGCTCTAATTTCTAAGGTTTCTAATGGTTGTTTTTGGGTTTTAGGGGCATCGGCGACTAAGGCCATGCTGCTCCGTGTATATTATCTGTGAATTGCGTGTGTTCTGAGCTTCCTCGCGTCATTGACGGGATTCGAACTCTGGTCTTTTCCACCTGGTGGGGGCAAGCAGGCGATCCTACCAACTGTGCTCCCCACGAGGGCAAGGTTTCTAATATTCTGCCAGTGACTCTATATCAATAAACCCAAACATCGTAACTCGGCTACTAATGGACAAGTTCAATGCTCCCAGTATTAACTCATCAATCCTAACCAAGGCAATAAGCTCTCAAAGGAACGTATCCCTGTCTACACAGTGGATATATTCAACGAGTTCTAAGCGTACAAAATACCACCTGGTGACGAATAAGAATTTGAAATATATTACTCCAAAAACTGTAGGGTTGCACGCTCAATGTGTGTGTATATTTGACCGAAGATGAGTATTTAATAAGCAGAACATGTTAATGAATAGATAAAAGGTTATTGGATAGCTAATTTGGTTAGTTTTTCTAATATTCAGCACGTTAATACTTTTATTAGCAAAAAGCGTACAAGAATAACTGGAATGGAGGCGCGAGTATTGGAGTCACAAAAGAAATAAACGCCTCATAAAAAGCTGTACACCGATGTTTGTAGTTGTTATTTAGCGTTAAAGGGAAGCGGTACGTATGTATTTTGAAAGTACTTTCGACAAGCCATTAGAATTTCTGTACGCATTCCATACATTTTGATTACCGCAATTCTGGAAAGTGTCAGCACACACATCGCAGTCTCGCGTGTTCGTCATCCTCCCATCGACACAACTAACTGACGAAAAAGTAAAAGACGTGTCTTGTAATGTGAGCGAGCTTAAAAAAAAAAAAAAAAAAACTCGGCTACACGCGCTGCAGGGGAAGGAAATTGATGGAAACGAAAGGGGGGGAGTGGAACATAAAGCATACAGATCCTCTATCGTTACTTTACAGAACTAAATTCTCCTGTTGAGACGGACGAATGGCAAATATCAACAACCCGTGACGACCCCTTGTGTTGAATTTCATTGGGTTCCCCTTCCGCTACACCGTCGGCCTCGCGCGCACTATTGTAACGGAGGAACACAAGCGCGCATACCAAACACGCTCATCTCCCAGAAGAAACTCGCAGCTCGCTCTTCGCTTTTACCTCTTTCTACCCCCCACCCTTCCCCCTCCTTACGCTTACTATTCACTGCCACGCGCAGACAGCATAAGGGCGATCGACCATTTGCATGAAGTACCTCTCCTTTCGGAAGTGTAGCTCCCCTCCGCGGAGACCCGTTCTGTTCGCACTGCTGAATTATTAATGGCATCTTTGCCTCTATTCCGGGTGGCTGGATGCTTCGCACACAGTCCCCTTATAATGACCAGAACTCTAAGTTGACTGACGTTTACCAATATCCAGAAGTGGACCTAACGGCGAAGATTTATTTAAAGAAAAAAAACAGGAGGCGTATGTAGCAAGATTTGTGACGCTTCCTTCGCCATTTAAAATATTCATTATCTGGCAACTCCCAGAAATATTGGGTTTGAAGAGTAAAATGATTCATTTGGAGTACCCGGAAGAAAACCGTTCGAAAAGAAGTAAGAATTTCTTCAGTTTTATTAGAACCGGTGCGTGGAAGTTTTGCATAAACTCAAAAGACATTTTTTCTTTAAATTAGATGTTATCTCGCTAGTCCAGGAGTGAATGAAGGAAAGGTACTCCAATTCAGTGGTCACACCCAACCCAAACGAAGAGGTCAAATAATCTACCCTCAGATAATTTGTCTGTAGTGTATGATGACAGAACTACCAGCTCCTGACCTTTCAATACTCCATGATATAGCTTTTTTTTTTAGTTTTAGATAAGAATTTTCAAACTGATACAAGAAAACAATTAATTTTTAATGATTCAACTTTTATTAATTCAAATTACCAAATATTAAAGATAATAAATCCAACTTCTAGCTCCTTTAGACTGCAACGTGGTCCCGGATTGAGAACATAATCTCATGTTAGAATAACTGGCGCATTATACTTGATGTAATAACGAATTAAAGTCGATGAGGAGCAAACAACTCCTGGAAATTATTCAAGTATTTGATGAGTTCAAATACTTAAATAATCTATTGCTGATAAAAGATTAAACTTGACTTAATTCGAATTCTTATTAATTATATATCGAATTAATTATTCCCAATTATAATGAAAAGACAGAAACGCAGAAGTTGCAATGACCTGTTAAAATAATTCCTAATAATGGAATGGAACGGAAGTTTATCAATGACATAACACTACCCACGTGACTGGTGATGTCAAATACTGAATTAAAGCGAGAGCATACGGGGCCACGGTAGCCTTGAGGCAACGTTGCCGGCTTGTTGAATAGCTGATCGAGGTTCGATTCCAGCTGCTACCCTTATGGGAATTTTCCCAGGGGCATTCAGCATTGAGTTTGGCGGTCTCAAACCGTGGTCGTGAGGTTTTTCACCGGGATTGACTCCGGTTTTCCCCTCACAACAGACAAACCGCCCTTCGCGCCGAGGGGTACACGAAATTTGATAGGGCTAGGGCCGCGTGTAGACTAAACTTCGCAGCGTTTCGCTGCGAACTTTACTCTTGAGGGAAGGGGGTTAGTGGGGTACCCGCGCCACCATCATAAGGTAGGGGGGCGGCGACTATTTAACAGGCATGTCTATTTTAGCCGTAGCTGTCCTGCTCCTTAAAAGAATGCATTCTCGTAATATAATAATTATTATATTGTGATGCATTCTTTTAAGGAGCAGAACAGCTAAAATCCATCGATTAAAATGCGAATGGAGTTCAAGTCTAATTTATTTATTTATTTAAACAGAATAAAAAACATGCCTTAGTATACAACAACCAAAATAAAGTTACACAGCTCCAAAGCAGAGACTTGGAATACAAATTTCATCAGGTAAGAGACAGAAAAAGTACATGAATTAAAAAGCAATTTAAAGGCTCAGGTAACGTGTGTGGTGAGAGATTTCAGTTGCCTCATGAAGTTCAAGTTTGCTTTGTTAATTGATCTTGCAGTCCTGTTGTAGTTGTAATGCCCATAATTTGTTCTTGCATAGGATGGTTTCTTATAGCTCTTTTCGGTGCGTTGAAGTTAATTTGCGAGACGAGGTGAGGGTAATTTATGGTACCATTTACCAGCTGATTAAACAGGAGTAGATCGGCTTTGTCTCTTCTTTCTTCCAGCGTTTCAAGTTCAAAGAATACACACCACTCTTGGTAAGAGTTCTCATTATATTGCAATCCACTTTTGAAACGGACGTATTGCATTGCTCTTTTTTGGACATTTTCAATTTCTTGTTTTTGGTAAGCTGCATGTGTGGACCAGACCTGGGAGGCGTATTCTAGGGCTGGCCTAACAAATTTTGTAAAGAAATATGAATAGTGCCAATTGATCGAAGTCACGGTTAATTCTTTTAAGAAATCCTATTTTTTTTTTGCTGGCTGCCCTCACAATGTTTGATACATGGACATCAAATGAAAGTGATTCTTGGATCAAAATATCCAAAATTTTGGCAGAACTAACTTTTTGGATCGACTTGTTGTTGATGCAATAAGAAAAGTTTTTTTTTTTTTGTGTACGTTGGCAAAGCTCAATCAGCTCACATTTGTTTTCATTGACAAACATTCTATTCTCATTCAGCCACTGAATCACTCGTTGCAGAGCTTCATTAAGAGTATTTGGCAGGTCGTTGACGTAGATCAGAAATAGCAGCGGGCCAAAGGATAATCCCTGAGGGACACCCACCCATTTTGGGTTTAAAAGGACGTCAGACCTTACCTTTAAAAGTCACCGACATTTCTCTCCCTTCCAAGTAGTTTGCTATCCAGTCAAGACCTTGTCCTCTGAACCCATAACGATCCAGTTTATTAATTTTTGATGAACTACCTTGTGGAAGGCTTTGCTTAAGTCAAGGAAGATGGTGTCGATTTGTTCTCCCTCGTCAAGCGCATGTAATATATCAGATACAAAAGAGATCATCTCACTGCAGGTGGAACATCCCTTGTTAAATCCGTGAGAGAAATCCGACAGATTAAGTTTCATAAAATTAAATAGCTGCTTCATTACAATGGATTCAATTATCTTTGAGAGTGTATTTAATTGACAAACTGGTCTGTAGTTGTTGGGTGAGGATGGGTCGATCAAATGCCTTTTTAAGTTGAGAGGGATAGATTCCACTCTCAAAGAACAAATTTATTAAGTGAATGAGTGGCTTAACTAGTGTAGTTCCATATTTTTTTCCCATAAAACAGTAGGGATACCATCCGGACCTCGTGTGAACTCATTTTTCATACTGTGGATTGTTCTTAACAATTCTGCTTAGTTTATTTTAAATACTCTTAATGTATCAATGTAATTGAGGGGAAAATTTTTTGCCTTGAAATAACTGAATATAGGTTTCATATAGGAATTAACTGAATATAGGAATAATTATGATGTTCAGCAAAAATTAATTGCGGGGGTTTGCACCTGCTGCAAAATAACTACATTACAAAAAAGAAAAAAAAATGTAGTTAATGTGCGCGGAGCATTTTATTTCAGGCGCATTAGCAAATGTTAACAATTCACGATTTATAGCAAAAAGCATTTATAGGCAACTAGAGAAAATTTCATTTCCGGGTATGTCAGCAAGCATAATATCCAGTGCTTCAGCTACAGTACTTATGGATAGCCGATGTACACAACTGATATATATTAAATTTAAAATTTCCTTAAAATTCATCCACTGGGAACAGTTATTACATGCGGACGGACGGGCAAAGAAATAATAATTTAACATTTCTATTAGTCCGATTTTAATGATATTTGGAATGCTCAACAAATCTTTCTAAAAGGTCCAAATATAAATTTCATGAAAATCCGTCCTGAGGTTGAGTTGTTACGTCCTAGCGGGGGGAAGGCAACAGGCGCATTATGCATATATTTTAATGTTCTTAAAAACGGGCCCATATTTTACAAATCGGACAATTAATTGCATTGTTGAGGTACGTATGCTTACTTTTATTTATTTTTGATGTGAAAACATCTACAGTGGCACCTAACAATGGAGTGTAACGGAAATGCAAATGTTGTGGTCAAATATCTGTATTGTTGCAATCATACTTCCTTATGATTGTGACGTTATACTATTCTACAAATGGATTTCGCTAACCCTCTTTCAAGCCAAGGATGTTTTCACATAAAACATCGAGGCGCCTCCGTAGCCAGGTGGGAAGGAGCAGCAGTGCGTAGCACACGCTTCTTGATTAGACCGGGGTTCGAGCCCGTCACCACCAAATACGGAAGATGCGGAAAGGTGAGAGAATGACGATCACTCCGGAGCAATATGGCCTTAGTTGCTAATGCTCCTAAAAACCAAATAACAACAACATCTTTCGTGCGTACAGGGTACACACGTTTTAATTTTTTTTTTAATACTGAGTCAATCAGAAGGCCTATATTTACAAATTAATGAAATATTAATATAATTATTTATTGTAAATAATATTTTTTTGAATCCAACTCTTTGCAAAAGTTGGATCCAAGTTATTATGCGCAACTGTCAGACCATTCTGGAAACATGTAAATTCCAGTAGATGACCCAAATCACATATAATACACTGATGTGCAAAACTTAAGGACCAACACTATTTCTAAAGGTTATAACCACAAAATCTTTACTTAAGGTACTCTTTAATGATGAGAGTAGATTTAGTCTCAGCAGCGATTATGGACGTCAGCTAATCTGGCGAGAGGTTGACACACGGTATCACCCCAGAAACATCACTGAAAGGGATCGATATGGCGGTCGAGGTGTTCTCGTCTGAGCAGGCGTTATCTTGGATGGATGTACACAACTCCAGATACTGGAAGGTGGTACTGTAACCGGTGCACGCTACTGTACTGAGGTAATCCTTCCCCATGTGCGTCTGTTCCAAGATGCCATTGGCCTCGAGTTCATGTTTATGGATGATAACGCCACACCCCATTGCACTGCAGCTGTTGATATGCTTTTGGAACGTATGGATAGGCGGTGCAAAGCCTGCATCGACATTAGGGGGTGGCCATATCTCCTACTGAGGACCACCTCTTCCCTTTGTTCCAACTTTGGCAGTGATGCATCTGTATCATGGCAGCCAGTGCTGTGTTGCCATTTTTGAATAAAGTCCCTCTGTACCGTTTTGTTTCCGTTGTGTCGGTGTTGTCTCCTTCATCATTTCTGTACCTCACGATGTTCCTTTGGTATGCTTTTCCCATATCCAGGCCACTCTTATGAGAAGCTACAGGTGAAAACCTGACTGGTCCTTAAATTTTGCACACCAGTATAAGTACTATAAATTGCAATCAGGCGAAGGCTTCTATACTACTGAGGTAGTTAAAACTATTTGCATATTACTTCAATCCAACTTCAGACCAACTTAGTACCAACAAAATATCCTTATTGCATAACTCGTGATGACAGCTTCTCTGAAATTATAATAGCGCGATCTTGGATTAGCGATGAATCGTTTAAGTAACGATTATGAAAGAGCTCCTGACGGCATTGCTTTTGGGAAACGCTGCATCAGACCATTCGACATTTCCTTTGCTTTACACCCTTAATAAATCATTAGAAGATGGTGAGTATCCTTCATATTTGAAAAGGATTCATAACTATCAACAAGCGTGGACCCAAAATTGTGCTTAATCTAGTAAAAAATCACCGTCCATCTGCCGAAATCAATAGTTACGATAATATTCCATAAATTATCTTCCTACTTTCTTCCTGGAGATATCCACCGAGCAACAGAGCTTTCTCAATGGAGGATCAATTGTGACCATCTTTATTGTCTGCTGCTAAAGTGAACCCACACTGCCTCTGTCTACGCTGATATTTCCAAGGAAATTGATACAGCCCATGATTTACTAAATGTAACTTATAAAATTATTGGTAACTATACTCCTGATCGCAAATATCAAATTATCTATAATGGACATATTCTCGAACCATTTCTTTTCCAACTGGAGTACCGCAAGGATCCTCCTCAGGTCCATTAACTATTCAATATTTATATAAATGACCTAAACACGTACCTAAAGGCATCAAGATCTTAACTATGCGCAGATATTAAAAACTTACACTTGACATTATTGGACAAAATTAAATAAATGAAAATATAAATATAAAAAAAAATGTAATTTGCTTTAATTCCAAAGATCCATACAAAAGAAAAAGCAATTCATTTACACAATCGATCCCCAAATGATAACATATACTAATCAAATAAGATTTGGGCGTATACTGTTTTCAGATAATTGATTTTTTGATAATTGTCGTTAATTATTTTATAATTGATTTAAGCTTAATTAGTTAATTATTTTATGTTATTACGGTAGTCCTTTCACACACTGTAAGTGGGTCGTCCATGAATTAAAAAAAAAGAACGTGAATTAAAAAAAGAAGAGAAACTTCGTCATCCACCCCGTTGGGAATTCCACCAGTGGTTTCAACATTCTGTCCTCTACTCCAACAAAATAAAACCACAAAACACGCGTTCTTTTCTTTGCGAAAAATAAAAAATAAATATTTACGCTTAACTAGTAATCTTGGTTGCACCACCGACACCTCATCCAGACAGTCCTTACTATTGTATCACTCCCCAGACTAGATGGAGCGCAGTAATAACCCCCTTCCATTGTAAACTCGTGCTTTTGTTGTCTCCCAGTGACACCGGCTTAATTTGTTCCACTTCAGCTCACAAACAGAGATCCTGTTTCATACATCTGTACAAATTCAAAACACAACTTGTTAAAAAAAAAAAACTCATTTATTCCGTGATACAGTTTTAAATGAAATTTGAAATAAGCTTAGCGCACGCCTTTTAGCTTTAGAAAGTTATTCGAATTTTTTTTAAACTCATTTTCAAGAAACCACAAAAACAGATATCCGAAACGTTGCCTAGTATCAAGATTTAATCTTTTGCTCGTGTATTTAAATCAGAAGTGTCTACAATTACGAAGAAAAGAAGAAGGGGGAGAAAAAATGGAGGGGAAACGGGCGAGGAACATGTAGCAACTTTTCGCATTACTACGAAAAGCGAATCCTCCTTTAATACCCCCGTCTAGGCGGTTACACAGACGCCATGAATATTTAAAGACGATGTTGTGTATTCACAAATAAGATAATCTAACCGAGTCAACCTCATCAGTGATGTCCAATGACAGAGTGAGGATGGATACTTAAGCATTACCGTGTCTCAGTAAAGAAAATATGTTCTCGATTGTACAACTTCTCATTTAAATAATAATAACCTCCACCACGGAAATAGCTGAGAAGAATGCAGGTTTTTCTTAAAATATCGATAATCACAATAAAAGAGTGTTTATTTTCACAATTACCAATTCATTTTTGGACTGCATTGTGGTACACGGAACCTCAGCAAAGATCCTATCAAAGGTGCTTAAAACCTATTCTTCAATTACATTATATATAAATTCGGGGAGGGGAGGGAGATAAGGATGTATAAAGACTATTTTTAATATGATTATAAAATCAAACATGTTTACAGATTGATTTGAGGCCGAGTAGTAGGGGGAATTTACAAAGAAAGAGAGAGGGAAAGAAAAAAATCTTTATTGCAACCTGAAATTAAGATGGCTTGTCACATGCAGATTTCTGGAGATCAGCATCATGTTTATAGACGTGAGACAGCATCTGAAAAGGGAGGAAGGGATCCGTCAGGGAAATTCTCGTATTCTGAGGACTCAGTCTTGGAGCAGTACCCAAGGATGGGAGAGGAATTCTCCAACAGGACGAATCCCATATGGATGGTTCAGAAATAAGTCCCGCACCGTTTTCACCTTCGGAAGTAAATAAGCTCGAAGAGACGGGGAATCCCCATTGGGTGTAAATGAAACACTTTCTACAATTTTTTGTAAATGTTCTCCGATATTTTCCGCCATTCGGCCTTCAAAGTGGCCAGGGTGGTAATTTTATCAAGTGGGCAATCCAATCTGCTCCAGCAGTCTTAGTGGCCTTCAAAAATTTAATACTCTGTTTCTCTGGTTCACAATGAGATGCATCATGAACTAATGGAAATTCCATGACTTCGGATTCATGACGGATCTGTCCAAGCTTCTTTTGTTGAATCCCTGGTTTTTAGCATTATTTTGTCTGCTTTGAGGCAGCGTTCTCCTGCCAGATGTTCTTCTATGTAGTGGCTGATATATATTTAGATTTCTGCCTCTTAAATATCACTCTGGCCCTTGAGTAATTCATTCTATCCTGGCTATCATTTGAAAATTTCCATTTGTCATGTAGAGTCTGCTTTTGTTTAATCAAAATTGTTAGGCGAGAATCCATCCAGGCTTTCGATGATATGACTGCTCCAAGATATAAACAGATTTTTTTTTTTAATTAAAATCTAATCAAAATTTCAACAAAAGGTTTTATTAACAGTAAGAAAAAGAGGGTAGTTTTTCCCTAAATAGTTTGTTTTGATTGGCAGTAGTGTTTTCTCATTAGTATTTATGAGCATTCGCAAATGTATAGCGTGCCTACTACCATCACCATGTCTGCTCGCCTGACCTGTATATAACAACTACTTCCATTGGACGGATTTCTATAAAATTTTATATTTGAGTCAGCGGTTTCCAAAGTGCGGGGTGCCCCTCCTTGAGGGCCCGCGACTTCTTTTATTAAATTTTTTTTTTTTTAGTGAAATACACCTAATTTATAGACAAGACTTAGGAGCCTGAGATGCCTTAGTACCACAAAAACCAGTTGTTTTTGTGAATTGTGTTTTTGATGTTTGTTTTAGTGGCAGCAAAAAATAAATAAATAAAACGATAACTTCTGAAAATAAAGAGTTTATTTTTATATTTTTTATTTCACTTTTTCTGGGCTGTTGGGTAATTCAAAAGCTACGTTCAGTTTATTACGCCACTTATACAAATGGTAAACTTCTAATGTCATATTTAACTTACAAATTCTTTGGTTCTACCCTCAGAGCAACTTTAACATTTTTAGGTAGGGCGAAAAACGAACCCTAGCATCAAAATAGATTAGTCTTTCTTATGATTTTTCCATTTGAATAATAAATGTATATCCAGGTTGCTGCAAAGCGCTAGACAAAATATAATAAATAAATAAAATAAAATCCACAGTTTAATTATTAAAAATTTCCTCCTCTTAAACTCAACTTCTTCCCTCTAAGAAACAAATCAAAATAAATTATTTAGTAACGGATTTATTTAGAATCCAATCATCGTAATAAATTCGCTACAAACTCTCCTTTCGTTGGAGGCATCCAAAGTCTGGGATAATTTTGTGAAAACTATATTGGAAATATATACCCAGCTCATACTGCCTGTTCCATTCACCACCATGAAATATTTATTTCACATCTTGCTGAGGTTGGCAACTTCCCTCCCTCTATGTTCCATGACTTACCACTACCCATTTTTCCGCCTCATTTATTTTTCATAGAATGTTAAAAACACCCCACCCCCTTCTGAACCACGTTCTCGTGAAAACTTTTACTTTCTCTACAGATGTCGCTATTTATCTCCAGTCCACGATCTTGTGTTAACTTTATTATCAGAACTGGACGCGCAAGTTTCAGTTGATTCCAATGTGCACAACAAGGCTTTGTTCCATTTGAACGAGTCTTTCAGTTCGTGCCATTAGTAGCCGTACTTAACTGAGAATTATAGCAAACAAGGAAATTATTTAATAAATAAGAATTTTGTTATTAAGAAATGTAGACTTTAATATATTAAGGAATATAGGGCTGCGAGGCAGCTGTGGTAACATCATAAGATCAAGTAAGAACCACTAGCACGGCAAGAACGGTTTAAATCAGCACTCAGCGTTAAGTGTGGAAGGGAAGTGCAAATGTTCTATTACACAGCGAACTGCTGAAGTTTTTATCGAGTGAAAACGGATGAAACTTTTACCAGAATTAAATCTCAGAATGGTGATGAATACTTATCACAACCACAGATGTATAAAGTGATGAAACGAACTCAATCCCGATATACACTGCCGGGATACTTTATTAGGACCATGGAGATTTAGGACATATGCAACAATCTACGAAAGAATATGTAAATAGAAGAGGTCACATGGCGTCAGACGTGAGCAGGAAAGCGTTCTATTCAAAGCTGTGTAACCCGATTAGTGTAAAAATCAGTTTACCTACAATGGAACGGATACCACCTCTAGGACTTTAAAAGATGTATGATTGTGGGTGAACATTTAGCAGTTACTATAGCAGGCATGATGGCTACACTTGAGTACTCAAAGACAAGATTCATTCAAATTTTAACGAATGGAAAAACATAACGGAACAGGCACAACACGGTTTCTTGATGTCCACTATCTTCATTACCAGCACCGTGCAAAGAACTCTACAAAGAATGCACTATGAGACATTCTCCACAGACACTCCTACTCCTATCTCAGACAAAAGCCGGGAAGTACAGCTGTACCAGGAATATAAAGAATGGATGCAGGAGAAATGGCAGCAAGTCATGTGGTCCAATGTATCCCGAAAAAGGCTTTTCAGAACGGCAGAGCAGTGCACATATGGACGAAACCACACAAGGCATGCAATGGAACCATCCTATTGTGTAGGATGTGTTTACGTAGTTTTTGATTTCCTGGTCCCACAGAAAGGTACAATGAACGCCAGAGCATACCTGAATATCGTTGCGAATCAGGTACACCCGGAGAAAGTTCAATTTAATCCTTTGGGCTGCGGGACTTTCAGAATAAAAATAAGACCATCCACTGCATCAAATGTGTGAAAGAGTAATACGAGGAACACAAACTAGGTTTCAAACCATATGTTCTGGCCAATCCACACTCTGGATCTCAGTCCCATTGAGCATCCACGGAATGGTCTAGAAAGGCGTGTTCATCAGCACAGTCCTCCGCTCACGTCAATTTCGATATTGAGGAGAGTTTTCTGACATGAGTAGCCTAATGCTCCTTGTTGGCTCCACACAAAGTCGTGTGTAAGAAGTGATTCAGGCCAACGGTGGTTCAATACGATATTAGCTCATGGGCCTAATAAAATGGCCACACGATGCAACTCTTCTAGTTGAAAATGGCAAGATATTGTACCTTCAATGTACTCATCATATATATTTTTTAAAATATCTTATTTCTTCATTCAGTATCAGGGCCTATACTTTGGAGTATTCGGGGAAAGGGCCCAAATACTCCAAACATACTTTTTTTATTATTAAGTAGGGTCCTCAAATATTTCGAGAGGCACTACTTTAATAAAAAAATAATTAAAACTATAATCCAAAATTAGGATTACACTCAATATACTCGTAAAAATGTAAAGCGAATAAATTTGCATTTATTTCTAAGGCTAAAAATTAAGAATATGATACACAACACGTACGCATTCTAATAAAACATTTATTATTTTTGGTATCAAAATCAGGTACAAGTACAAAGATAAACACCGCGATAATTTTATTTCCAAATTTTATAAGGAACAAGAGCGCCCATGTTCGTCGTCAAGCTACAGGATATCACTGATTTTGGCTGTATCCATTTTCATTCACGGGCCCCACAAAGTACGAGCCCTAGGCACATTCTGAGTCTGCCTAGGCCTAAAATAGGCCTTGTTCAATATAATAATCTGGTTTATCATCTCTAAAAACGATCCATAACAACTGAAAGTAACTCCTAGTTCTTCTATGCTCTCTACTCTAGTTAAAAACAAGCAGCCTCCTAAATATATGGCAAAAACCAGGAGCCCCAGAGACGGAAAGCACCTCTAGGGAATCGTAACGTTTAAAATAGGTTGCCTCTGCCAGTAATTATAAATTATTTCTTTCAAGTTGTTTGTTTATAATTAACTCTAAAGCCACTAAGACCATGAGGACGATTATAGTTTTATTGTTCATAGTGTGTTGGTTAGGCAGTTTCTCACAAATCCGGTCAAGTACGTTGACATGCTACACAACTCTGCAAAACCGAGAGGTAATACGATCACGGAATGGACCTCTCAGCATCCGTCCACGGCACGAGGAGGGGGCCCAGGCACGGCAGATTAAAATACGTACTGGGCCACCAGTGCTCTGGCCAGACGGAAAACAGAGAAGACAGGATGGAGGAGGAAGGTATTCCCCAGGCGAGTGAGGATCGAGAACCTAAAGGAGTTTGTATATAATGAGTGTAAGTTGCGTGTGTTCTATGGTCGGTTTGTATGTTTTGCTGGATGGAAAACCAGTGCAACCCTTGTCCCAAACGGATTAACTCCACTGCTGTGTCCAAAACCGTTTCCACGGGATTGGAACTCGAACTTTTATGCACGGTGTAGAAGAACGGCGTTGGTAACAACTGAGTCCGCGGTCCTCACGGATAGCACATTGGTTATAAACACCATCCTCCCCATATCGGGTGGAAAAGACCCAGGTTAGAATCCCATCGATGACGCGAGAATCTTTTGAGGTTTTTTTACTTTGTGGCTGAGTTAGTCGGTTTCAGGCGAGAGTAGAAAGGTTTTTTCTTCCAGAAACCCTGGTTTTTCGTCCAGAAAAACTAGCAAACCGACTTGAGAACACACAACTTACGTACATAGTACACATGGGTGGATGAGGTTTTAAGCGTAATATGGTTTTTGTGTATGTATATGTGCGTTAGTCCACGAGTGTTTCTTTAAAATAATTGTTTACTCATTGCGATAGCGATCACGAAGACGTACTTTGTTAAAAAGGTTTTTCTTAAAAGCAGATCATCGTCGTCTGAGTCAAGTGAGGTGAAGTTGCAGTGATACATCCATGATTACCGTCTAACGACACAATGTGCATCTAAAATTTAAACAAATCGATGAAAAATGGGTTGTTTCCTGAGAAAATAATTATAGAAAGTTGCAGTTTGCAATAGAATTATATCAAAGATTTTAATTGTCACGTGTCCGGACCATTAACTTTTTACCGCAGGTGGTAAAAAGAAATTTCAAACATCGAGGAAGTTGTCGAAGCCAAGCAATTTTGGTTCCCACAAAAAGAACTTCATTGAAAAGTACATGCTGAAGTTACAGCAAAAATATGAAAAAAAGCCAAGAAGGCAGATGTGCATCTTGTTCGTGGTAATAACAAGAAAGCAGGGAATTGGATTCACAAACATGGCAGAACAATCCATTGCTTCAGCGATTTCCTTTGTATCGGCCAAACCAAGAGAACAAAATTTCAGAAAGCATCATGAGCAAACAGGCCGAAATATAAAAATCCCCAGATGTGGTCATGGGCCACCGCTTTAGTTGTCACCTGATTACTCAAAGTCAACAAACCAAAACAAGGGAATTTATAAAGACCACCTCATTTATTCTTATTCATTGAGACCTCGGTGTAGCGCACCTCTAAAGTACACAAACGCCTAACCAGGAGAGAGAGGGAGAAAGAGAGTTAAGAAACTATTTGAAGCTTGAACATCGATCGAACATAACCCCCTCCCCTCTAATGAGCGCCATCTCCCCCTAGGTCATAGAAGTAAAAAAAAAAATAAATCGTTCAGTAAATGCTAAAGGAAAGGCCGTTTATTGCAATATACCATGTTTTTAATTTGTTTTCTGCCTTTTCGTTTCATAATGTTTTCCCATCTGTAATGATGATGGCATCCACGAGGAATGTTGAAATATATTAGCCACAGTTCCGGTTATGGTGTTACTGGCTGGCTCAGTAATGTTTTATCTGTAGTCACCAGAGGCAAAGAACTTCCTCATTAAAATTCTTCATCTCTTTCCCACTCTGTTGCTAATTTCCCGACTTCATTATCCACCTTTCTCCCAAGATTCAAATTACAGAGTAAATAATGCGTCCACTTAAGATTTTTTAATCCGTCTTCTCATCTAATGTTTGCCAGCCAGGAGTTGAAAGTAGTTTGTTTATCGAGTCTATAAATTCGTTGTTGCTTTCTCAGTAACTGGTGGAGCTTTGTGATAATTCCCTCGCGGTATCTGTTAATACTTAAAACATTGCGAAAAGATATTTCTTAAAGACCAATACGAGATAATTCAGGTCCCTGACATGTAAATATGTTATATTGAAAGTATTTTCTGCTGATTTTTAAATAAGTTAAGCAACATATTTCAGTCATTTTTTCCATCATGTATTAATACACTCACTGGCCAAAACATTAGAAACTTCCACCAGTACAGCAATCGTTTGCCCAAATTACAGCTTGTACACGAAGTGACAAATTCCATCAGGTGTCTCAGGGAGTATAGCTCCAAGATTTGACCATTTTTTCCACTAAGATTTTTGTCAGCTGCTGCTGTGATAGGTAGAGAAGTGCGGAGCCAAATTGTCCTTAACAACATATCCCAGACATTCTCAATTAAGATCTAGAGAATTAGGCAGCCACGGTTGGAAATCTTGGGAAAATTCCTCGAACCATTCAGATACAATTTTTTCATGGTGGATAGTTGCGTTGTGGTCTTGAAAGAATCCATCGCAATCTGGGTAAAAATGAAGCGATGCAGAAAGAAGGGAGTTGGTCCAATACGACAGATAGATATTTACTGGAGGTAAAATCAGAAAGCTCACATGTACCCAGGACAGCGTACAATATTTATGTGATACTAAGGAACTGGTGATTATACCATGCAATAATTTATATTTGCATACCGTACGTTAAATTATCTGTTGATGCCAATCAAATAGTTTCTAATTTTTTGGCCAGTGAGTATACTAAATTGTGTGTATATCAATTCAGAGCTCCAGACAATGTAAATAGAGTTGGTTGCGCAACGCAATCTTCAGTGTTTTATGGACAATTCTAGGGAATTAGTGTGAAGAAAACAGATCGTTCTAAAACAGCTAAGAAAATGTTTATTTTTTGTTTGTTTGTTTATACCGTGTAAAGATAACAAACCACAGTCTCTTTATGGGTTTGCAAAGTTCTTTCATGCAGAAGGGCATCGATAGAAATTATACCAAAAACGGCAGTGAATATGGCATATGTTGGAGAAGCATGTTTCGTAGCAGTAAATGATTTAAAAAAGAATAAATGCTCGGGAAAAAAAGAAAAATTTTAAGAAATGCACATCGGAAGAACAAACAAGGAAAAAAAGGGACCAAAAAACATCCCTTTCAGTCTCTTTTGTTGGAAGAGAAAAAACATCAAAAGAGAAAAAATGTTTAAGTTATGGCGAATTCATTAAAACGTAGAAATGGCTGGAACGTTTTGGAGAAGAGAAAGTTGCTAAACATTTTGAAAATGTGGCGCTGCTGCTGTCAGAACAGACTGTCACCCAAGGAAATTAGAAAATAGAAAGACAAATCTGGAAAAAATTTAGAAAATCCCATTGCAGATTCTGTTTACTTTTCTTTGGCATCAGACGAATCCACTGCCACAACAGATACAGCGCGGCTCTTAATTTTTGTCGACACCATTGCTAATGAGTTCACCATTCACGAAGAATTGTTGGCATTACAGGCATTGTACGGCTGTTCGAGGAAAAGACGAAGTTGTTGAGATTTTAAATAAGATCGGTAAAACCAGAAAGCCTTTCGTTGCTGTTACGAATGGTAGTCACTGAATTGTTCATTAAGTTCCTTTAGAACTGAGTTGAGCATTTTTTCCCTTCAGTCTAGTTGCGTGCATCTGAAGTCCGTGGCTATTTTTTTCTTATAAGATACAAAAAGGGAAAGCAACCTTTCTTTTTATGCTACTTCAGGGCGGTAAAGTAGACCTCGAAGACAAAAAGGAATAAAAATGGACTTTAACAAATGAACTTTCACCTTTAGAGCAGATATTCTCCAGACTAGAGACGCGACTTAGGCCATATTGCGCCATTCTGTATTATATCCGCAGAAGTGTGTATCCATGAGTAGATTCGCATGTTAGTGGGCTAAAAAAAAAATCAGGAAATTCATGGAAGGAACCCTGCTTCCTCTGCCTGAGATCAACTAACTACAGCTTTGATTGATGAGGACTTCAGAAATTCCTCCAGTCATAGACGGTAATCCAACTCTGACCTCTCAACAAGTGACAAAAGGCGAAACCACTCTGAATATCTCCAAAGCATGATAACAGCGTAGGACCTGTTAACTGTTCTGGAAGATGGAACTGTTTAAGAACTGTCGATCAAAGAGAATCATAATCAGAAAGGTGGGTAATCTTATCCAAGTACGAAGCATTATAATTTCCTTAGTTACCCAAACTTTTTGATGGCATTCCAGATGTTGTTGATACGAATATATACACTAATAACCTCATCATCTGTTATCAGTAGTAAGCCGTGAATAATCCTAAAAGGCAACTCCAAATTTCGAATAACATTTTGATATGATTTTCAGCAATAATGCGGTATACCCTCAACGGTAATTAACCTGTTTCCAGACACAGTATAACATTCCAAGCGTAACTGTGCCAATCGCTGTAGTGATTCTTCTCTTCAAGTCATGCACACCAGTTGGCAAGTCGGCGTCTGGTTCTTAATGTAACCGGACAAAAAGAAATCCAATGGTCCGGTGAAGTAGCTGGCTACAGATTTGGATGAGTGCCTTATTCATCGATCTGGAAAGTGGAGATCCAAAAAGCCTCGAACATCCTTAAGGAAGTTAGGGGGTAACATCGTGTTGGAAAAGCACATTGTTATCAGGACCGTACTGAGCAATTTGCGCGGATCAAATAGTTTTCTGGAATATCTCGAGACACGAGACCAGTGATTGTTATTTCCGTGAAGAAGAATAGCCCATATACCATTCTGCCACTTACAGCACAAAACTCGTTAACTTTGGGACTGCCTCGGACGTGTTCCAAAATAAGTTTCAAATGTCTCCACACTTACACGTTGTGCGTGTTGGAACGTGCATTTCATCATCTTCTGCCACTTTTAAGTGCCAAAGCAACTAACCTTATGAGGCATCAGTATACTCTGTCTGTATTTGCAGGAATAATTCAGTCTAGTTGCTGGAAGGAAAACCAAAGTATCCGGGAGGGGAATCTTTCCAATCTGCGGCCCTTGTGAGTAGCACAAAACAACGCGCTACCACTCACTTTGCTGCCCCCTCCGTAGTAACATTATGAAAGAGAAAGCCTAGGGAGACCTCGAGCCGCCTGTTATCTTTATCCCTGCTATAAGCACGGTTCGCCAGTAGCAGTCGATGGCCTCCTAGTGTCCCTGGTGACAGCCCATCAAGAAAATGCGCCTACAGTTGGCCAACAGATGTTTCTAATGAATATCAGAGAACATGGAAGATAGGTAAGTGTTAAGACGCTTACAGTTCAGTGTTATTGTAACTCATTGTCGTTAATCTAAAAGACAAATATATTAGTTCAGTACTTTATCTGTAGAAAAAACTAATTGCCGGAAGCATTCCTTCTCGGCAGACAAACATTTGAGTGCGATGCAGACAAGAATTATGGCATCCCCAAGGGCCCCATAAAGTGAAGTTAGAATAATAACTACAGAGAGACGTAGGAAGATATTCCAAGATTAAGGCAGCAAATGTTCGATGTACAGTAATGTCCTTCTTAGTCCACAACGTGTTTAAATAAAAGAACGGACAATGGTAACGCATAAGACGGTGGTATATGATGTTAGATTGTATGTTAAAAGAACAACAATAAATCCCATGACGTCACATTCCTGTGGCAATCATCCTTTCCATATCAATCCCATTAAGTGGACGTAGATATGGGTTCTTGTCCTTTTCTTTTCCAGTCAACGTAATGTGTTAGAGTCGATATGATGCAGCAAAATGGCGTTTTCCAGGAGATTTTTTTTTTTGTTTCCAGCATGTCTGAATAAAACATGAACATTCCATTACTGTCCTGGACTACGAAATACATTTGGCGACTACTAAAACGAGAGCTTACGACACTTCTCTGCAACGTAGCTCAGGTATGCCCACAACGAAATATCACCTTCCAGGTGTATGAAACGAGTCAGTGGACAGAATAGATGGCCCAATATTTCTTGGTAATAAGTGAGGTAATATCCACTCTCATCTCGGAAGCAATATTCTTAAAATGGAAGTATATTTTAGTAGTTATTTCGGTTTCTATTTCCAGCACCAACATCGGCTCACCGAGAGAGGTAAGCCATACTTCTTAGTATAAAATTTTGTGGTGCATGAAAATAACGTTTTTCGTCCACCGATTTCATCTCGATGTTTTTTTTTAACCGATATATTTAAGCCACGATGATAAAATACTATGTGAAAAGGTCGTCGGTCAACTCTGCTAGATAAGCCTGTGGAATCCACGCACATCTTGACTGCAAGCTATTTGTTGAACCTCTGAGCTTGTCAAATATATATGCACGCCAGTTAAACCAATGTCGGTTGTTTATGGATTCATAACCGTGTAGAAGATGGCACGAAACAGCCATACTTAGCTAACACTTACACAAGCACTAAAGGCAATAACGTTAATAAATAAAGAACTATCGGAAACTTGCTCAATAATTTTTAAACAGTGAATTTAAATCGCTTGAACTCTCCTCCAAGGCAATCTGTAACCAACTACCATCAATTCAGTGGAGCAAATTTACCGTGTCTCTTTATTATCTGGCTAGACTGGTAATTCATGCAATGGTTGCACGCACTTAACATTTCAATGACAGCAACTTTAAGAAAAAATATAAAATTAGTTAAGAATACCGAAGTAGTTAATAATATAAAAAGAAAACACGCGTATTTAGATAACAAAATTTTGCATAGTGTGTGCTCAAAGGCACTGCTATAAGTGGTCAAAGCCTTTGAGCTTTTAATGGAAAACGGATTCGACCACTGGATGATATTATCGAATTAAAAACGATATTAATTAGTTTAGGTTAACTACGTGACAAAAACTTAGTTGTTTCTAAAGAATGAAACGTTAAAACAGTAGGATGTGCAAGGGAATCAGTGGTAAGGGCACACGCTGAGTCTGCTCTAGCATGTAGCACAGCGTTATTGATCACGGTCCTTGAACCTGGGCTTTCTCACCCCGGTTGGGAAAGCCCGGGTTCAAATCCCATCAATGACGCGAGGAACTTTGATGGGCTTTTTCGCTCCGTGACTGAGTTCATTAGTCTCAGACATGGACAGCAAGGTTGCTCCCCCTCACAAGAAAACTAGAGTTTTTGTAAGAAAACAAGCAAATACACCACATATACCAGAAATTGACAGACGGAAAATACTTAGAATTCATAGCTTTAGTTGCTTTTATGTTTAACATTTACGTACACACATCGATTTGCCACCTAATAAGTAGCAAGGTCCTCCTCTAATCCTCAAAAAGACGCGAAATCGTTCTGGAATGGACTCAATGAGGTGTCACATTCCAGGTGTATGAAACGAATCAGTAGATGATAGAATAGATAACCCAATATTTCTCTGTTGGTTTTTCAAAGAGAATACCACAACGGTTGATTTGGCTGGGTTCAGGTGTAGGCCGAAGTTGTGCAGACAACTGGCAAGCGCTGTTTGGTGAGTGGAACAACCTGGAGCGAAAAGTTGAAAGGTGAGTGGAGCGAAAATTGTAGAAAGGTTTCAGTTTCCCAAATAATCATATCGACGCGTCTGGCTATGACTATCACGGCACGTTCGAAGATTGGCCATTCTTTCGCTGAACTACACTGATATAGCATCCGTACGTACCTGCTTTATATCGTATGGTACGAGCAAGTGATTGTGTTACCGAAGAAGTGTTCCATTTCATGAATAGAATAGATGTATCCAATAAAGTTGCCATTCAGTATACGCGAAATAGCTGGCTGATGCAGAAATAGTCAATGCACTAACTGTGGAAGAAGACTGGTACACAGGCAATATGATTCAAGTTTCCACGGCTCAGATTAAAGAAACAAATCAAATTATTCAGCAGTACGGTTGGAAGAAATCCAGCAGAAATGACGCTAACATTGTTAATAAAAAAGTTTGGGTGCATTTGCACAAAAGGAATGCTGGTGTGAAATCACACGCTTAACCCTTTTTGCGTCCCTTCCTTTTTGCGCCCGTTATTCCCTTTCGCCTAAGACTATTCGCAGTCGTAACCCATCACCTCGCAAACACTCCGAGCAGAAGTAAAAGCCGGAAATAAAATTCTGATTGGGTTAAATATATTCGACGAAACACATAAGAGGGATAATCAGGAAACGCAACACTGAACTCGGCCCAAACAGTTTATGGTCGCTTGCTGTTCGCGTGTGACGGGCATCGGCTTAAGTGAGGGGTTGAAATTACCACAAGTTCCGTCATTAAACTGCCCGGCGATATTTGCCGGAAACAAATGATTGCTATAAAGGACTGAGGTTATGGCCACTTCCAGGCTAACAGGAATTACGCGGCTGTATTTAGAACTTGAGAGAATTAAAAAACTTCGAAAGAAGATTATTCAATTAGGGTTGGCACTCGCTACAGACGGTCCAATGGACTTCTACGTTGTAACGAACGAGGAAAATAGTTACGGCACTTTAATGGAAATTAAACTTTTCGTTCACTTTTACGATCAGAGACAGAGATAAAATGAAAGTGAATTAAGATTTTAGAAGTTAAATACAGCCATGCTGGAACGTAGTTGGGAAACCATAAGGACCTTCTCGTGATAAAGCAATGATGAAACACTTTAATTTACATTTCAACACATGGAAAGAATAAATATATTCATCGCAATTCTTTATCGAAAGTGGAATTCAACGTGGAACTTGCTTCCGGCGTAATTGTGTTTCAGATAATAAATAATCTCATTTATTATTCCATCGTGCTTTTATTTTGTCTCCTACTGTTAAGGGACATTTTAATGCTAATGCGCAAAATAAGGTAAGATTATAAAGGACTGAATTAATCAAAGATAAAGTTATTTTCTTATTCTGGATTTTGTTTTGAAGTACACGAAATAATTGCGGTCATAAAGTGTAAGTATAATGCCACGCTAAGTGCGTGTTCTGCTGTCGTTTTTCCTTTTTTTGGGATGAAAAACCAGAGTTAAAATAAAAGAAAAAACATGCAACGAAAAAGGACTGAAAAATGCTAATTAAAATACCAAAACAACCACGAACCCTTGGTTCGTGGTTGTTATAGTATATACGAACCCACCAAATTGGTGGATTTGAGGAGGTGGTCCGATTCCATGGCCAGATCGATCCCCAGACCTCACATACCATTCGGGTTTTATCTTTGGGGCTTCGTTAATTAAAAATCACTAAAGCGTTGATTTGTGATGCCTAAAGTAGGACATACAGGGTGATTCACTACCAGTGCGACAAACTTGCAGGAGGTGTAGGGGGCCCAAAGACGAATCGGAATCACATAGCATTGCAGGATCAACAATACTTGAGTTTAAATTCGGAGATAATATTCGATACCGAAATAGTATTAGTAGCCGCATGGTGCAAGAAAGCCTATGGCTTATGCGACACCAGCCAAAAAAAAAAAAAAAAACAGGAATAAAACAATGATAAAAAAAATAAATAAATAATAATAATTAATAAAAGAAAAGGAAATTAGACCTATCATCCTATGCGCTTCCCTCACCCGAAGATACTATCCAGATGACCTTTGAATTTCCCCAAACTGTCAGCCTCTACCACCAATGTAGGCAACTTATTCCAGTAATTTATAACTCGCTGGCTAAAATAAAAACTTCCTGCAGTCCAATCTAAACATTTCCCCCCCGTAACTTGAATTTATGTCCCCTAGTTCTAGCATCATTTATAATCTTGAAAATTTTGTCCTCATTCATTTTACTGATGCCTCTCAGAGCCTTAAACACCTCAATCAAATCTCCTCTAAGGTGTCTAGTTTCCAAACTCTGCAACCCACATTCGAAGTCTTTCTTCATAAGGACGCCCTTTTGCTGATCTCACCAGGCGAGTTACCCGTCTTTGCACCCTTTCAAGAAGCTCGATGTCTTTCTTTAGGTGCGGTCTCCATACTTGAACACAGTATTCCAAGTGTGGTCTAACATAAGCCTTATATAATGGGATTATCACGTTCCTATCTCTACTTGCAAAAGTTCGATAGATCATCGATAGGACACCATGGGCCTTCCTTGCAACCTGTTTACAATGCTCAGAGAATTTCATGTCTCACCGTATCGTAACACCCAAGTCCCTGTCCTCCAGTAATGGGTTTAGTTGAACTCCACCAAGTGAATAAGTTATTTTGGGATTACTGTTTCCCAAGTGTAATACCTTACACTTTGTTGGATTAAAGCATAGCTGCCATTTTTCTGACCATTCCTGAAGTCTATCTAGGTCTCTCTGAAGAAGCTCAGCTTGACAGTGATCATTAACTACTCTATCAATTTTAACAACATCTGCAAATTTAGACGTCACGCCCTCTCTCCCTTCATCGATGTCGTTTATGAAAATTAAAAACAACAGTGATCCTAATACTGATCCTTGGGGAATCCCACTTCTTACATCAACCGAATCTGAGAAATAGCCATTTATCACAGCCCCTCTGCCTCCTGCCCTGAAGCCATCCTTCTATCCATCTAAGGATTTTCCCAGTGATTCCAACCTGTTCCAGCTTACAAAGCAACCGCTCATGTGGGACTGAGCCAAAAGCTTTGCTGAAATCTAAATAAACAATATCGAAATTATTCCCTAAATCCAGCTCATGAGTGACCCTTTCAAAACAGCGAACCAGGTTTATTAAACATGATTTTCCCTTTACAAAACCATGCTGAGTATCCTTGAGAATTTCAATTCTATCCAAATGATCCTGAATTCCACCCTTGATCATTGCCTCCATGATTTTCCCTACCACTGAAGTCAGACTGATAGGTCAATAATTTCCCACTTCACTCTTAGAGCCACCCTTACGTATGGGAGATACATTGGCGATTTTCCAATCCAACGGAATCTCCCCAGAGTCTAGTGATGCTCGCATAATTAGCCTCAATGGTTCAGTGCACTCACCTGCCGCCTCCCTTAAGATTATAGGGTATATTTCATCAACTACAGGAGCCTTACTGGCCTGTAGGCTCTAAAGTTTTATAATTAAATAATCTTGCGAAATTTCATTATCATTAATTACATATTTTTCAATTTCGCTCCCACAATTTCCCATTGCCACAAAAGATGGCAATGGGAAATTGTGGGAAAATACATATATATAGTGTTATAACTGCATTGGGATATAGGTTTAGGGTTATATTTTGTATTGGAATTTTATTGAACTTGAATAGAAATCATGACTCAGACCAGAGCAGCAAAGCAAAAGGCTCAAACTAATGGAAGTGCTGTGGCTCAGGGGAGAACTGAGGGGGTGCGGTTGTCCTCTGAATCACAGTCTATTGAAATGCACTGCTTGTTTGATGTTTGTGGAGCAGTCAGTAACTGGACATGATATTGCCAACGGGAATGTCTTTATGTGTGTGTGCAATGTAAGGAGTGCGAGGAAATCAGGCGCCAACTCGGCATTGTTATGGGCTTATATGAGAGCTTGAAGGACAGGGTGGATGCCCTCGAAGGATTTAAATTGAGGGGCCCATCAAGCTCTCATCTGCCCACATCAATGCCAGAGCTTGCACTTGAACATCACCCAAAACAGCGACAAACCCCAAGGCAGAATGTGCTGGTCCCAAAGGAATTAGTTGTTGTAGGTGACTATTGTCAGGGAAACGGGGAACAGTGTGCAAAAAGGATAGCTGGAATAGGACAAGGGTATGTCTGCCAGGGGGAAAGGTTGATGACGTTGTAGCGCAGATATCATCCTTTAAGGGCCCAAAGGGTGATATTATTGTACACGTTTGCACTAATGATATTAAGAGTAGGAGACCAGCAGAACTACTTAACAAGAACAAGACAATGCTGAAAAAAAAAAAAAAAAAAAGCCGTAAGTTAGGGTTCATTTGAAAGTGTCTTCAATTCTGCCAAGACACGGTAGGAGGGAGTATATGATGAGAGCCTTGTCGATCAATTCGGCCCTGGAGAGACTGTGAAAGGCTCAAGGGGTTGAATTTTTCTCAGCCTAGTCTATGCTTGTTAACAGGAGAGACTACAGGGATGGGATACACCTTAAATAGAAAGGGTGCAAGAATTTTTGCTGATGCTATCGAGGCAGAGTTAGGTGGGTCGGAAAATTGCTAGCTTGGGGGGATACACGGACTAATAGATTATCAGTAGCCGCTGAGAGAGGTAAAAGTGATTCTTGCATTACTTCTATTGAAATGCAATTGAGCAGCAGCCTAGAAAGCAAGGCAATGTGAATTTCCAGGACTACTGGGAATCATAGTAGAACAAGTAAATACATGGGCTGTGTTAGGGTAACTAAGGGTAGAAATAGGTGCATGTACACTTGCATGTACACCAATGCTAGCAGTAGAGTTAATAAATTCGATGAGCTTGAAGTGCTAGTCAAGACAAAGGCAGATATTGTTGGGATATCAGAGACATGGTGTCACACAGATATAAGCAGTGCATAATTGGAATTTTGGGAGTACAATGTGTACAGACAGGACAGGAAGGGAGGAGGGGTTATGCTGTTAGTTAAGAAACATTTAAATCTAAGGAAGTACATCCAATTGAGATTGTGGAACAATGCAATGTTGAGTCTGTTTGGTGTGACATAAGCACTGGAAAAGGGAAAATGAGAGTAGGTGTGTGTTATAGGCCTAATGAATCTGAGAAGCATAATGAGGAATTGTGCAGAGAAATAGAGTGGTCCAAATTGAATGTCAGATGAACTAATTAGACATGTGACAGAGAAGAAAAATGCATGGGATATTTATAAATTAACATGTGACACAGAAGCCTATGATAGATATAAGCTGGTCTGTAACCAAGTTACAAAGGAGAATAGGCAGGCGAAGGCAGAGTGCGAGAAATCTTTGGCAAAGGATGCAAAGAAAAACAGCAAAGAGTTCTTTACTTGTGTAAACCCTAGAAGGAAGGGGATGAATCAGATTGGTCCACTTGATCTCGATGGTTCAACTGTTTATGATCCTGCTCAGGTAGCTAACAAACTAAATGAATCTTTTACATCAAAATTCACACATGAGGAGTTATTCAGGGAGGGGAACGCCAGAGGTGTATTCAACTCTGGCAGTAGGCTTCATAACCTTGTAATAACTGAGAGTAAAGTGCATGAGAAATTGTTGAAGATAAACACAAGAAAGGCACCTGGGGGGGGGGGTGGAATGTATTCGGTTATATTAAAAGAGGCGACAGAGGAAGTAAGCAAACCCTTAGCCATAATTATGAGAGCTTCCCTGGACTCAGGGGAGGTACCCATGGACTGAAGATATGCAAATGTGACTCCAATCCACAAAGGAGGATAAGAGGGAGACAAGTAATTACAGACCTGTTAGTTTAACTTCTGTTCCAGGGAAATTAATGGAGGCACTGGTTAAAGAAGCATTGCAGGATCATCTAGACAAGACTTCAGTTAGAGCTCAGACACAGCATGGGTTTGTTAAGGGGAAGTCTTGTCTGACTAATTTGATTGGATACTATGATGTAATCACAAAGGAACTGGATGCAAAGAATAACTTTGATATCATATATTTGGATCTTAGAAAAGCCTTTGATACTGTTGCACATCGAAGACTGCTGCACAAGTTGGAGCAGTGTGGCATTGGAGGCAAATTGCTGCTATGGATAAAGGGATGGTGGAGTGGGAGAAGACAGCGAGTGGTAATCAATGGACACGCTCTTCGTGGACTAATGTTATTAGTGGAGTCCCTCAGGTTCAGTGTTGGGTCCATTGTTGTTTTCTGTATTTATAAATGATATTGATGATGGCATATCAGGCTTAATGTCCAAGTTTGCAGACGATACGAAGGTTGTCAGGGTTGTTAATGACACTAATGACAGTACACTGCTGCAACAGGATCTAGAAAAGTTGAGCAGATGGGCTGAGAGGTGGCAAATGAAGTTTACCATTGACAAATGTAAAGTACTACATATGGGAAACAGCAACCCCAGAGCAACGTATCAACTCTGTGGTACCACACTGACAGTGGTAGAGAATGAAAAGGACCTGGGGATAATTGTGCAGGCAGATATGAAGTTTTCTGAGCAGTGCAGACGGGCTGCAAGAGTAGCTCATGGTGTCTTGTCAATGATATACAGGAGTTTTTCTAGCAGGGATAAGGAGGAGATTATCCGCTTGTATAAGGCAATGGTCAGACCACATCTTGAGTACTGTATACAGGTCTGGAGGCGTCATTTTAAGAAGGATGTAGAGCTGTTGGAACGGGTACAGAGAAGAGCAACAAGATTAGTGAATGGAACAAAGGGTTGCTCTTACGAAGAAAGGCTTAAGTTTGGCAAATTACAGTGTATGGAAACTGGGCACCTGCGAGGTGATCTGATTGAGGTGTATAAAGTCTTGAATGGTTTGAGCATGCTCAATGCTGATGGGATTTTTCCTCTTGTTCAGAATCATCGCCTGAGAGGGCATAAATTCAAATTGAAGAAAGACTGTTGTAGGATAGATGTGCAGAAGTTTGCCTTTAGCCAGCGGGTGGTTGATTGCTGGGACAAAACTTCCGTCTGTCGTTGTAGAAGTTGATAGCTTAAATAGATTCAAGGCAGAACTAGACAAACATTTGGAGCGAGTGGATGGGTGAAATAAGGGTTGTTTTTTTTTTTTTTTTTTATTGGCTGATGCTATATAAGCTTGCTTTCTTGCATCATGTGCCTTTGCTAATGCTAAATATTCCGTTTATTAGGTGAGAAAATTTCCTTGATCACATGTTCATATTTTCCACTACCTGGAGAAACTACTGCAATTTTCAGCGATTTGAAAATTTTTCCTCTAGCATAGAGCTAAGATGAAGCTCCGTGCGAAATTTCATTAAATTTGGTCCAATAGAAGATAAATTATTGTTGCCAAGTATGATTGCAACAATACAAGTTACAATAATTCGCTTCAGGTGGAAGCTGAAGATGACAACTTCCGTAAAGATTTTCGTTACAAAAATTTTGGAATAACGCCACTAAAAACGTTTTTAACGTCAAAAATTTACCCACCATTAAGAAATGTAAAACAGAATTAGATTTACTACTGATCACGTATCACCTGACACGTTAGAGGGAAGCGTGGCAGGACTGACTACCAGGAACGCATGTCGCGTGACTAGTTACATCAAAGTTATCATTCCCGATAAACTTCAAAATTACAGCTTTAGAAAAAAATTTACCTCTGTGGTGGTTAATCATTTTGAAGAGTCAATTACACAGTCTATATTTAAAAACCCACAAAGGAACTGCAAACTAACAGCGCATGCGTATTTATGATTATCACGCTCAGGTACCTTTCCAAAGATTAGCAACCTCAGCGGTTTCAAACTAAGAAGTCTAATCTTTGGTGATTTGCTGTTGTTTATATACAAAAGCCAATTTTTAACAAATCATTGCTGTTTTGAATTGCATAGACACCTTTTTTCTGACCTGAATTCCTGGTAATACAGCAAGAAGGAAGATAAAACAGATCAATAGAAATTTTGGCTGATGTGAAATAGCGTCTGACTGAGGGATGAATCTCTTAAGCTCCACAGAGACAAATACACCGATATTATCGTTAACTAAGCTTACAGCAAACGCCATAAAATATCACAGAATGCGTAATTAGATGTAACTTCTACAAATCATTCTCGTGACTCACTACAAACTAAGCCGTTTGTCCTCGCAATCAGTGGGAATATTGCAGCAATAATCGAATACGTTTTCGGACTAAAATGGATTGTGTGATAGCAGCACTGAGAAAAGGAATGTTTTTCTGGACTTCTGTCTCGTGTGAGCTGAGCGAATTCATTTTGAAAGGTAATATTGTTAACGTCAGTGTGGAAATAGTAAATACTAGTTTAATTCGTTCATCAGAATTGGATCACAAATTAATATCAAACAGGTAGAAATGATGAGCAAAACCGATAAAAACTTCCTTGGTTATTACCATTGATCGAAAAGCTTTATAACTGTTGTTGATTAGATTTTTGGTAAATGAGTTGAAGGCTTCGGAAATGGCGAAATTACATTTTGGAACGCATGCGCACAACAGCATTGATTTGGTTGTGAAATAACCAGATTTCTTGCTAAAAATTATGATTATGAAAATTAGCACGATCACAGAAAACTGATGATTAATGCGAAGTATGGAAGAAAATTCGTAAATTCTAAACAAAAACTTGAATTATTGACGTTTTTTGTGATAATGAACAAAGACCAAATTGTCCAGAACTGTTCCCCCAACTCAAGGGGTAAGCGTTGTACGTATTAAATGTAATACATTGTTCACTCTCCTTCGGTAACCTCTTTAAGCTAATGCACCGTCTTTAACTTTAGTCTAGAGAGTTCTTCACAAAAACCAGTTTCTACTGAAAGCCTTCTACGAGATTTGTGAGGACTTCAATCGTATTTTCAAGTATTCAACAAGTGCCACCGAAACATTATGCAAACTCTAGAATAAAGGGGATGAATCTGATTTACCCACTTGGTATCGATGGTTCGACTGTTCAAGATCCCGCTCAGATAGCTGACAAACTGAAAGAGTATTTTGCATCGAAGTGGAGGACAGAAGTTTACCAAACTCTTAAAAGGGAGCTAAATGACTTTGTAATAACTGAGAGCAAGGTCGAGGAGAAATTAAGTTAAATATAAGAAAGGGGGAATCGGACCTATCCAGTTATATTAAAGGAGGCAACAAAGGAAGTAAGCAAACCCTTATCCATAATTATGATAGCATCTTTGGATTCAGGGGAGGTCCCCACGAACTAGAGATGCGCAACCGTATCCCCAATTCAAAAAAGGGGGGGGGGGAATCAAAATGTGACACGACTAATTACAAAGCTGTTAGTTTAACTTCTGTTCCGGGAAAAATAATGGAGTCACTGGTAAAAGAAGCAATGCAGGATTATCTAGACAAGAATCCAGTTATAGTTCAGACACAGCATGCGTTTGTTAAGGGAAAGTCTTGTCGAACCAATTTGATTAGATACTATGATGTGGTCACAAAGGAACTGAATGTCAAAAATAATTTTGATATCATATACTTGGATTTCAAGAAAGCTTTTGATACTGCTGCACATGGAAGACTGCTGCACAATGAGCAGTATGGCATTAAAAGCAAGTTGCTGCTATGGATAAAGTGATGGTTGAGTTGGAGAAGACAGACAGACAGACAGTGGGGATCAATGGGTACTGCTCTACGTGGACTAATGTTATTAGCGGAGTTCCCCAGGTTTCGGTGTTGGGCCATTGTTGTTTTGTATATTTATCAATGATATTGATGAATGTATATCAAGCTTAATGACAAAGTTTGTAGATGGCACAAAGGTTGGCAGGGTTGGCAATGACAATAAAGACAGTACACTAATGCAACAACAGGCCCTAGGAAAGTAGGGCGGGCGGATGGGCTGAGAAGTGGCAACTGAAGTCTAGGATTAACAAATGCATAGTACTGCATATGAGTAGCAGTACCAACTGTGTGGTACTATACTCAGAGCAGCAGAGAATGAAAAAGACATGGGGGTAATTGTGCAGTCAGATATGAAGTTTTCAGAGCAGTGCAGACAGGATACCAGAGCACCTCGTGGGGTGTTGTCAATGACATACAGGAATTTTAGTAGCAGAGACAAGGAGGTCATTATCCCTTTGTATTAAGGCAATGGTCAGGCCACACTTACAGTACTGCATATAGGTTTGGAGACTTCATTTTAGGAAAGATATAGAGCGACTGGAGCGAATACAGAGAAAGGCAACGAGATTGGTGAGGGAAACAAGGGGGCTCTTACCAAGGAAGGCTTAAGTTTTGCAAATAGCAGCGTCTGAAGACAAGACACCTGCGCGGTGATCTGATTGAGATGTATAAGGCTTTGAATGGTTTGAGCATGCTCAATGCTGATGGTATTCTTCTTCTTGCTCAGATTCTGTACTTGAGGGAACATAAATTCAAATTGAGGAAGGACAATGGCAGAATAGATGTGCGAAATTAAATAAATTTGTCTTTAGCCAGCGGATAGTTGATTGCTGGAACAGCAGTAGATGAGTGGTAAGGCACGAAGGTGCATAAGTACCTTGAATAACCGGGGTTCAAGCCCGTGACTGCTAAATACAGTGTTGTTCCATATATTCTCTCTACCTTGTGAACTCCTCTGACCGTTTGGTTGTCCTGGAGTACAAACAGAAAATTTATTTATTTATAATTTCATTTAAACTTCTGTCATTGTGGAAATTGATAGCTTAAATAAATTCAAGGAAGAACTGGACAAACATTTGGAATGAATTGTAAGATCCCAATCTTACAACTCCAGAAAAATAATAAATATCTGTCTTTTGAAATTAATTATTTTTAAACAGAGGGTAAGTTAAGTGCTTTTGTATCTAAATCCGGACAGATATTCATTTGAAGTAGATTGCTAATTAGTTATGCCTATGTAAGCAAGTATAGAACAATTGGAAAGTGACAATGGATGGAAAGTTTGATTTCTAACAATAATGGTTCGGAATGCAGGCAATGGCAGGAAAGATATGTTGGGGAAGCAATAAAGTCACCGTTCCAATTTATCCATTAATCGTGGTATGTGCTTGCGTAGAGTAATGGACTGTGAACCTAGTAATGGAAGATAACTTAAGTTTCAGATACATACAATGAAACTGACCCTAAAATGCATTTGGGAAACAGAAGGGAGTGTTTCTGACTACGAGCGAAACAAACCGGGTTAAGGGAAAGTTCCAGAAGGAAGTAGTTCCACAACCTTTGTACTTCGGGGGAAGGTGCGAAGCCATATAGTGCGGCTGCAACAAACATTTGAGATGAAGGACGAATTAGAGTAGGGATGCTGGAAGAGAAGGTGATTGTATTGGTTAAGAAGAAGGCGGAAGAATGGAAACAAATAGCACGAGAACAAAGAGAAAGGAGTGTCGTAGTAGAAAATTTTTGGTTTGTGAATGTCCGAAAAATAGTGTTTTAACGTCGTGTCGGAAAGAATGGTCACGCAGACTGTGTTTGATATAAAGGTTGGACGGTGAAGATAGTCGCTAAAATGAGAAGTGTGTCTGATGAATGACCTGCTGAATGCTCAAGGAACCCGAGCCTCGTTATAATAAGAAAGTGAATGGATGTAGACCGTCTCCGTCGATTCCTCTAAAGGAGAATCTAGGAAAGGAATGTCTGTAGAACTCGTAAGCCAAGCACAAGGAAGACGGCCACACAGAAAAACCAGAAGTGGAGGATCAATCTACTGGTGGTTGCGAAATAAAGAAAGGGAAAGGAAAAGTAAGTCCCCAACAATTATAAAGGTTAAATAAATTATTTAATTATAAAGGTTAGTTGTTAGAATCCGCTCAGGACTGACAATTGTTCACTTTGTCGACGGATAGCTTGAGGTAGGCCTAGAACACTAATAAATAGCAAGAAACTCGGTTGGGGGGGGGGAGAGAGAGAGAGAGAGAGAAAATACTATGTATCTCTGATATAATGGCATTGTGTAGAATATGTTATATGCTCAGGATTATGTTGCATAGCTTTAGGGAGAATATATATATCCCAAAGTTGTATATGTTTGTGAAAGAAAAAAAAAAAACAAAAAACAAAGGGATAGATATTTGATTGATAATTGGCTAGAGGAGCAGTATTTTGTAAGGGTAAAAGGATTGTTTTCAGAGTTTTGTAGTCTGAGATTGTTAGAGGAAAGGTGTTGTGTTTACAAAAAGATTTGAAATAAAATTTTAGACTAATTGAAAAAAAAATGTGTGATGAATATGTATAAAGGAGGTAGAAGGAAAGCTTGACTGACCCTGTAGTTAACATTAATTAAGAATAGGTTGTACGATTTCAGAAGAAAGGTGATGATAATGTTTCTTAACCTTAAAGGCGATAAACATGTGTAAATTTTGTTGATATTGAAATAAACCTTTGTTAATTATTATAAATTCAAATAAGTGCCTCATTATTCTAAGAGTTAGTTCCACCCCCCAAATACACTGCCCTAAAAAAAAAAAAAAAAACACCTTGCACTAAGTCCAAACCTGTACAAGGAGAATAAATATATCCTCAATGCCCAGAATCTTCTGTGACAGAAAGAATAAATAAAGCAGTCAGATAGCTTGTGAGATTTGGAGGAGTGAGGAGCCAGTTGTGTTTTAATCGAGATAATACAGAACTGCCTAAATTGGGTTCCAAATCACGGTGTATAACGACACTTAACCAGATAAATAAATAGTAAGAAACACCGGAGTTCACAGAATGATAGATGAAATGGAAATTGGTTTGTTTGTTTTTTTTTTTTTTTTTTTTTGGCTATATAATAAGCTTGCTTTATTGTATCATTTGCTACTAATTAGGCCTACCGTTATGTCGATGATCATTCAGGTTTCCTGTCTTCCTACATTTCTTTGCCACTTTCCTTCACTATTGCAGATATCTGCAATACATCGCATACGACTGATGAATGCGCGTGTATCTCCTGGGTTGTTAGTTACCTCTTAAAAGCAGCTTTCAGTCGTGGCCCTCGTGGGTAGCATATTTAGTAGAATCACCGTTCTCCCCACCACTGGTGGAAAAGACCCGAGTTTGAGTCCCGTTGATGACGGTTCTTTTTCAAAACGTGGCGGTCTCAGGCGAGGGTCACATAGTTTTTTTCCTCCCGGAAACTCGGGTTTTTCATTTAAGAAACGGAAAATCGACATAGAACACACGCCATTTACAGACAATATACACGGAGCAATATGGCCTTAGTCGCTGACACTATGCGTCTAAAATCATTTAGAAATTATGGACTGTACGTATTCTTTTTCCCCATAATTTACGGGTAGTAAAGCACCGTCTTATATGAAGATAAACTTTCCCTTCTGACGGCCATTTTTGCGGAAATGTTATGGCCTAGATTCAAAACGCGCAGCCCCACATTCTAGACCCTAGAATGTAGACTGCGCGTTTTGAGTCCTTCAGTTGTCAGTTCCACCCCCCCAATAGAAACCTGGCGTCATTAAGGAGAAGTTTGTGAATGGAATGGAATTTAATTCTCAATAATGACAATTTCGTGTGTTCACACCACCGACAGAGTGCCCTTCATCTATCCAGGATGCAGCTGAACCATTCCTCATTCTCTTTCAACTTGGACTATCCACACCTGAGACTTAATTCAGAGAATTAGTCTGTCTCAAAAAAAAAAAATACGTACATAAATTCCTGGTGTCATTGACCGGATTCAAACTCAGGTTTTTTCTACATGGTGTGAAGAGGACAGTGATTGTACTAACTGTGCTACCCACAGGGGTATTCCAACTAGTACATCGATAGAGATAATGCCTGAAATCCGATTTATTTGATAATCACTATATTCTGTATATATACACCGATAAATTGTTCGTTTATGGAAATCACATCTCTTTCCACAATCCACAAATTTCTTAAATATTAAAAATAAAAGATTATCTTTGAAAAATTAAGCAGAATTAAAATGAAAAAGAAGACATGTTTAAAAGAAGAGAATTGATCAACAACCCCCGCGATAGTCAGAAAATATTTTGCAGAAAAGTTTCCCATAATCCCTTGCTCTCGAAATAAAATAGCCAACTTACACAACAGACTGCTCCATTCAATGGGAAGACAGAAACAACGCTTCTCTTGTCAGTGTCATAAATATGCACAATTCCTTTGCCATGTCACGAGTATAACTTTCCTGCATCAAAAATATCCCAGCGTTAAAACGATTAACTAAAATTTTAAAAGTTTTTCGATGTTTTAAAACAAAGTTCTCTTGTGGTATGTTTCTCCAATCAAGAGATATTCAATTTTAAAACACCGGAGTTATCCTAGCATACTGCATCATATATATACGCCACCTGCCGGTAATACCTCCAAACAAATGTCGATTAAATGTTTTTTTCTTAGAAAGTGCGTTTAATACATTATTTTCTCCCCACTTGAGAAGTACAACAAAGCAGCACGGCCCATGGATGGACCGAGTCCTCATTTATTACAGGAAGTTAAAAGTTCTGAAAGTTCGTTGATCGTTTTGAAAGATTTTCTTTAATCCCTTATTTCTTAGAAGGCTCAAGGAATCAATTTCCTTTTGGTGGATGAAGCTATTTTATCTTCGTACTTTCTTTGCTGGAATCAGAGCGACTCTGATTTAGTTTGATTTTTGGTTCGCGTCTGTTTTGGGAGGTTTTCGTTTTGTTTTTGCCGTGTCTGGCTCTGATTACACTCGGGGACTACTCAGTAATTGGCTTAAAAACGATTACACATCAGACAAGACAAATAGGAATTCGAAGTGCTACTTTGAAACCGAGAACAAGAGATAAAGGAGAAGATCCGAAGGAAGAAACAGCAACAACATGGGAAAAGAGGGAAAGCAATTAGTAATTTTCTTGTCGGTAAGGAACAAAGACTTGTTAACGCCAAGGAATTCACTTTACACGAACACCAAAATTACCAAGGCTTAGAGTTTTTTATGCTTTCTTTATTTCTGCTTTCATTCAAGACATTTTGGTAGTGGAAGAATTGAACATGACGATCATAGGCCTTACTGCGGATTACTCGTAAATTATTTTATGAAAAATGGCAATTAAGGATCGTTAGGGAACGCTCTGGAAGTGATGATTGCTATATTTGAAACAGGTTGTGGGACGGAGAGGGCTGTCACTCCATAATTATTTCTCAAGCAGCCATTCTATTATGGAAGTGGAAATGCATATCAGCAGAGAAGAATAAAAATGGCTGCTTAGGGAACTACCGATATTCAAAAGCGTGTGTTCTTACAATGTTCGATTATATTGAGTTGTAAAAGAAATATATCTTAATTTTTGTGAATCATAATTATGAATCATGATTATCCAAAGCTAAAGTGCCAATACTTTAAAATTCTGGAGTGTAATAAATAAATGTTTGTCTTAAAGAGAGAATATTCATACGATTTTAACCAATCGGCAAATAGATTCCAGGGGTTTAGGGTAAGTTCAGCTTCACTCAAAGGCTTGGAGATACTTATACAGGGAGGAACAATTAATTATTGAAATTAATTTAGGCAAAAAATCATAACAGACAAAGGTAAACGCGGTTCTACACCAAAGGATAAAACTGAAAAATATACTTAACTTGGCTATCGCTAAGAAGATTTTGTTTTCAGCTAACTTCCAAAAAAATGGAAAGCAAAGTGGTCTTATGAATCCCTATTCTTGTGAGCATATGTGCGTTTCGTTTTGTTTTGGATCTAAAGCAACTAAGCGTAACTGTATTGTGCTGTGAATTGGTTATATTCTATGGCTGATTCAACCGTCAGCCGAGATTGAAAACAGTCCATAAAAAAAAAAATCTCTTTTCTTGAGTTGACTCGAACCAAAGACTTTTCCATAAGGGACATAAGGACAGGGATTGTCACCGTACTACCTGCGAATGCACCTTCCAATAACATTTGGATATACAGTTCAAATTTACTCTAATGCATTAGGGATCTCAGGGCATTGTGAAGAGTCAGTAGATTCCAGGATATTTAGCCGGTTTTTTGTTTGTTTATTTAGACCCGCTATCTTGAATTAATATTGAAAGTGTCTATTATTCACCTTGCTGAAAAATAGAGTGGATTCTATTAGTCTGTTTCCTTTGATTGGCTGCATTATTTAATAAAAAAATTACAAACAGTATTCATCAAGGATACTTTTTATTATCCTAAGCTTAATAATAATTGCTAAAGCTATCCATGTAGAGGGAAATGTCTATAGCTGTTACAAAAACGAGTTTAATTCGAGTGATTTAGTTGAGGTATTTCATCTAAATTAAAAACCAAACATTCAGATAATGTACGCTGCACTGTTAATCAAGCATTTCCTTTAAAATGGAACAGAGACATTGCCATGCAATGCTAATTACCAATGTCTGTATACCAAGTGATAGAGAATCGTTCCAATTATACAATATTAGCTCTACAAAACGAAAGAAAATGATTTCTTAGTAATTCTTTTCGCGATTTTTTTTTCTGTGAAGTGGAGGAACATTTCTATTCTCAACACCAGGAAGCCACACTTCGCCTTCTTATCAGCAGTCTGCAGAGGTTCTGTTGAATAGTGGTGGTTAAATGAAGCAGAAAGCGTTCAAGAAAAGCACATCAAGGTCTATCGATCCGATTACATAAAGCCATAATGTAGAATTGCACGTGGACTCTTTGGAGCATTCGAAGCCTGCGAGGTGGGAAACACACTGTACATATTATACGCATATTTCCACATGGCTGCCAGAGTTTTCAATAGTTTCTTTCCGAAGAACGTAAGGACCGCTCTCGCCTCTGACGGAGATTACGGCGAATAAAGGGATCTGTGTACTACACAAGTGTGCAGCAGACTTTCAATAAAAATTCTTCAAAAAAAGAAAAAAAAAAAAATCAGGAAGAAATTTAAACACCATCCGCGTTATTGTAAGAGAGCCGAAAGTGGAACAACGTTGGCAGATATGCTAAAAGTGTCCTGAGCAGGGGGCTCTTTTTTTGGCTTGTTGTACTTTCAGAATGGCATTAAAGAAACTGCTTTCTATTTGCACAAAGTGAGAACGCAAGTGTTGATTAAAAATAGTGTGCATCTATACTATTCTCCCAGAAGTATTTGGACGCTCCACCGATGGGTCTGGAAGGTATGCAGAAGAAACGAATATTAAAATAGATAGCAAACTCCAGAGGTATAAAACGGAGATAGTATGAACTGTGGTAAGGATTTGTGGATTTCTAGGATTATGATTGTCATTTCGGTGCATCAGCAACTTAGAATATACTGCACTGTATAAAATATGTCTGCAAATTGCTTGTTTTCTGTGGTTTATTTGCCATTTACTGGATGAAATCCCGAAATACCAGGAAAAAAAATCATCGTATCCTCCCCTGATACCGACTAACTCCACGTTATGAAAAATACTCGAAAATTCCTCGTGTCATTGATGCGATTCAAACTCGGGCCTTTTCCACACGGTATGAGGAGGATGCTGATTATATCAACTATGCTACCTAAGAAGGCTGTCTCTTGCCACGTTACATTTCAATAATCTCTTTGTCTTCCGAAGTGAAGAGCGACTGAGGAGAAAAAAAATGGAGCGCCGAGGATGATACAACAGTTGAATCTCAACTTGGTAAGCCATGGAAATGGAGGAACATGGATCAAAACATGCGGAGGAAGATGACGCAGAAGAATTTGGTGGTTCAGCCTTGAAGACACCCTACAAGCCGGATACTGGAACTGTAGATGCCTCAAGGATTTTTCTTGAAGGCAAGCACTGTCCATAGGTGTTGCTTGAACTTGGTTTTCATATTCAGATATTTCATCATTACTGTTAACGATGAAATATCTGAATATGAATTATATTGTTGGAACGATGTACTGGTAGACAGCAGTTTCTGAGTATTCTGTAAAGTGAAACTCGATCGGAAGACCTGAATGCGTGCGGCGTTCTCATCGATCTATAGGAAGCTCTTTTCATTGTTCCCGAATCCAAAACGATGGACAACGCATGTTAAACTTTGCAGGTGTGAGTGTCACAGTGTGGAGCAACTTTTTCAGCAATACTAGGTTCGAATTTTAACCCAATAGTGCAGAAAATTTTCGGTGTTAGGTCGTACGCTGTCAATTCAAACAACTCCGTGTGCTCGCAATCTGCCAGTTTTGTGGAGCTGAACTTCATACCCAAGCAAGACCAGAACAAAACGAGGTTCTGCAACTCTCCTGGCCAACCAGACGAAATGCGAATTTTTACTGAACATTCGTTTTCTTCAACATTTGCTAGTTACGAATGTTTTCGAGAGGATACTATTTGTAATATGCCGTCTCTTTGTTATTTACAAATGACAGTAAACTAAATTTTTGAACTTACTGAAACAGAAGTTTCGGTCTTTATCTCCAGTCAACGCATATTGAATTTGTTACCATGCTATAGACTTATTTCATCGTGGATTTCGTTGTCTGCTATCTTGTGAAGAATTTAGAAGTCCATCAACAGCCGAGAGAACGTTTTCCAGTAAATTCAATGGCTCTACGAAGGAAACGGTAGAATTTGGGAGCTTAACTAAAATATAGATAGATAATTTGACCTCTTGAAAATTTTTTTCTGTGCCTGGCTTCTTTTCTAGAAAGTGAGTAATTGATTTCCATAACGTTAGAAAGCCGTTAAGGACGGAACTGTAAATTTAATTCTGTTCTTATATAAAGCAAAAGATTTACCTGGTCATTTCTAATCACATCAGTAACTGTTGATATTAAAAGGAGTACATGGTTCTACTGAAAGCTTCCGATCAACTTTTTCAACTGGCCCCTTGTATCGACATCCATTTGAAAGCATTCTTCATGGTGAAAGCCTTTTGAACCAGTCACGAATATATGCATACATACATGGCTTGTATTGTTGGAATCATCGTCTTTGAATTATTAATGAGTTCAACTGACATAACAATTGGTCAATTGTAGCACAGAGTTTTCAACAGTAATAAAGGACATACAGTAGTTAAAATCTAACACAGCGCAATATGGCTAAGCCCCCAAATTCTACCGTTTCTTTCCTAGAACCATTGAATTTACTGGAAGAAATTCTCTCGGCTGTTGATGGACTTCTAAATTCTTCACCAGATAGCAAAAACAACGAAATCCACGATGAAAATCAGTCTGTCCAAACTGTTTTGGATTTATATTACAATCTCAGTAAAAGCAATGAACGTGAGTATATCTGGAACAGTCCAGATATGGCATGGGAAGTTTTAAAGCATGCGTGTTACTCTCTAGCAAAGGTGTGCTTTTGGAAGAATATCAGCGACCCAATCTTGGTGGGCAAGGTCTTAATATTCATGAAGGACTGTGACGGTTGTAGGGCCCTTCTAGAACAAGAATTATTTTATCCCAAAGAGATAAAAGAGTTGTGGACTTGGCCAGGGCATGATGACCCTAGTACCAGAACAGTACAGGACTCTCCTCTGTCCTATTTCCTCCGTTTGGCTAATTTACACAAGCTAATGATCGCTGATTTTAGGTTTATTGATAAATTCTGCAGCGAGACGCATGTGTTTACTTACATGGATATGCCGTCCCGTATTGTACTTCAGGTGCTAAGGTACGGAGCCAATCCTAGAATAGAGTCAATTGTCTACCGTCACGAATGCACAGAATTTTGTGTTTGCAGAATTATTTTAAACTGCATGAGAAAGCTCTTCTTAAACGAACTCAATGATTCAGACGAGGAAGACATCATCCATTTCCGAAATAGAGTCCAATGTTCTGAATTTATGCTTCGTGATTCTCCACAAATTTCTCTTCAATCTTTAGAACGTGCGGCTAAGCTCGAAATTCGCTATTTGAGACGTTGGCACCACGTTGACTTTTCGCAATTCTCTGCAAGACAGTTCCTTGATGTGGTTTTTCCTTGGTTGCCATTGCTTAAGCAAAGATGCCTGAATCCATCCGAGCTAACCCACCTTTGTCGACGTAGAATTCGTAGATGTCTGCGTGAAAACTGGCTACTTCCAGATGGTATTCAAAGACTTCCACTCCCTCGTTACCTTCAAAGATACCTAGATCTTCTGGAGGATTAAAAACTGTAAGAGAGACAGTCCAAACTGATGAATGTATTGCGATGTTGAGTACCTCAATTCTTTTGATTATGTTTTAAATTGCAAATTACGTTATTAAAGAGAAATTTAACTTCTTTTACAAAATGTGAGAGCACACTGGCTAAACTCGTTTAAATGGTGCAGTAATTCAAATAAGAACAAACAACAAGAGAATCAGTAAAGATGCTGCATATACTACTGTAACTCTTTGTGACATAATTATAGATGAAAGGAGGCAGATTCAAAACAGTTTTATGTAACTTTTTTGTGGTTAAAAATGAAAAAAGTTATAAAACTGTTTTAAGAAATCTTTATTTGCTAGTTTCTTACGATACAAGGTAGCACACGCAAACAAGAAAAAAATTTTCCCTTCACAGCCGCTACCCAGGGGATTTACGCAGATATGCTTTGATTATACAGGGTATATTTGAAAGGTCTCACCAAATTGAGTTAGATACGTTAGCCACGCGTTAATCGCCAAAACAACTAAGGCGCTGAGGCGTATATTGTGTCTCAAATCGCATGTATTGTGTGGTCAGTTTGCCTGTTTTGTTGTATGAAAACTAAAGCTTCCGGCTTAAAAAACTCCTGCAACCCACTCCCAAGACTGACTAACTCAATCAAGTCCATAAAATTCCTGGCATCATTGATTGGATTCGAACTCGAGTATTTCCACTGGTATGGGGAGAACTGTTTAATGCCGCTAAAAACCTTTTATTGAGACTTTCTTTGCCACCTTGACCAAGTCAATTGGTCTCGATTATTCGCATGGTTAAACTGCGTGGGCTCCGAGGTAAATTTTCTGTTTGTTGGACGAACAGTCCAGATATGGCAGTTTAATTTCCGAGAGGGAAAAATCATGCTAACCTCGCCTGACACCGACTAACTCATTCACGTTGTGAAAGGCCCATAACTCAGGTGTTGGTTGGACGGTGATCCTCCTAACCGCGCTGCCACGAGAGCAGTTGGTCTCAGACCAGGGGAGAAGTCCCCCCGGATACTCAGGATTTTATTCGGTAAAACAGACAAACCGACCACAGAACAATTTATTGTGTAGTTAATTGCCGTATGCACCATTCCGGCAGAAGGGAGGTAGATGCTGCCGGTTGGAAGAAGGAAATACTCTGTCAAACATAGCTCGCTGAAAGGAAATGATTTTGATCGGTTCGTTAAAACCGATTGTGTGGCCGGTGCTATTCTATTTAGAGAAAATCTGTGGATCAGCAGTCGAACCATGTTACCACGTCTGTTAATCGGGAAAATACTAGTTTTTCAAGCGGACAGTCTATAAACCTCTCTATCCTACTTCGAACATTAAAATCGAATTATTAATGTCTCAAAAGATAACGAAAATCTGTAATAAAACACATGCTAAAAAGCTTACTATGAAATTGTTTGCTGAAGTCATCCCTGCTCCCAGAATTTGGTAAGGTGTAACCGGAAGATTTCCCCTAACCAATCCTGCAAACAAGACGATCTGTTCCTCAAACAGATTTCCTCTAAGTCAAATGCTTGAGATTGCTCAGAACCTAGAAGCAGAACTATGCAACTTTCAAAGAGACCGGAAATATGGACGCCGCGTTATACGAGATCTCCCTTCAAACTATGTAAACCTCATGGAAATCATTTCCGACCGAAACATGGCCTTTTCCCAACGTCAATATTTAAATAGCTGTTATTTCTCATTATTTATGAGTTTTTATTAAAATAAATTGGATTATATTTTCTCTTAATAAAGCAGCGACAAACTAATAACCGCAGAATATCTTTACTTACAAAAGTTGCTATCTAAAACGCAGTTCCCATGATTTAGATTATATTTTTAAGAAAAATCTAATCTTCCTTCAGTTAAGTGTCCAAAAATTTACTTTAATTTCTTGATTATAAACAAGAAAAGTATCTACTCGACTGTTTTACATTCAAGTTGTCCGAATAAGAGAATTAACTGTTTCAAGTATCAACAAGACACTCAAAGCATATGGTTAACAGTGCCCATTATCACGAACTTTGTAGATGTCTACACAGAAACAGCATTGAGTTTTGGTAATTGAATATTTGGCAGTGTTGCAATTCACAAGATCTCAAATAAATTAATGACAGGCGCCATCAATTGGATACAAGACAGAAGGGCGGTTTTGTAATTGAGGGCAAATATCTACAGACGAGAGGAAATCATTAACGATTCGAGCGAAGTATTGGGCCTCCTTACCTGGAAATATCTTTAGATTTCATTAGCGCAGCAACAAGAGATTATGCATTAGTTAGAGACGAGATATTTCTTTGATGTTAGAACAAGGTTAGACGGTTCGCCGAGCGTAATTATACAACTGATGGCAACGCCGAAATTGCCCGAGGCGAAGTTCGAGGAATTACTTATGGAATTAGCGACGACCAAAGGAGCCTGCTACATGAAAGCTGACACTGTAGCTTTACTTTCGTAATCAGAAGTCAGGCAGCGTGTTAGACCTTCCTTTGTCAGAAAATCCTCTTGTTATTATGAACTTTTATTCAGTAGCTCCAACCGAATGAGTTCAATTTCTACTGAAAGGGTGTTTTATAAGCTTGCTACTCCTTATTACTAAGTTATACCTGCCAACCAGTATTGACATTAAAAAGCTTTCTTCTGGGTACTCCAGTATTTCGAAACGGAACTGACAGTGGCAAGGCACAATATAAATCTGACATCAGATCAAATTCAGCAGAATTTCATTTGGTGGTCACTATATACTATCTTATCAAGAGTAATGGGATACTTTCCCAAAGTAGCGACTGGTATCGTTCATGGTACAAAGCACCGAAAGATGGTTTGAGCTTTCCTGATGTGCAGAGATAGACGATCTAGATGGGGAAGGCAGTAAAATAATTAAACCATAATCCGATGGGCCAAAGAACAAAAAAAAATTATAGATGGATAAGGATGATCGGCAAATGTATTTGATTACTTTTAATTTATCAACATAACCAAAAGAAGGATATGTTTTCGGAAGTCTGTCTCTTATTATCGGCCGGGTGCACAATACACACGTTATGCTCATGGACAGACTGATCCTGGAGTCAAATTTCAAATGGCTATTATCGTGAGATGGTTGATAATCTTTCATAAAGAATTAATGCTGTCACTCAGGTTCATCGTGGCACCACTTACATGATATTAATTTATTTTGCGCACACGCAATAGGCTGAACCCAGTCACAATACTATGAGGTTTACAGTCAATTAAATTACAAAATTAAAGATAAAATCCTGTTTCAATATAATGCATTACATTTACAGATTCCATAACTCCGTCGCAACATTAAGAAAGACGGCTTCTGCCTTCTTTGTGTGATGTCGGATATGGTACCAGTAATGCTGAAGAAAACAAATATTTTCTTCGACATTATTAGTATCTAAATGATTTTTATAGGAAAGAGTATAATCCAGAGAGAAATAAAAATTTGCGAAAGGACTGCGAATAATACAGTACGGAGAAAAAAGTATAATAAATGTGAAAATTGCACCTTTAGTATATAAGCCAAGACCTCGGGTATTACAATGATTATTATTAAGAACAAAGTTAAAAAAAAGTCTAACTTGCCCAGTTAACTAAACAATGCCAAGTTAGCCGACATTACGTCACGAAGAGGCAATTCAAAAATGACATTCGAGTTACAGTTAACGGTGAGACAATCCCAAAAGTTTCATCTCATACTGACCTTGGGCTAATGTAGGATGAAGACTTAAAATTTCAAGGAACACTTCCTAAAGGCAAAGAAGACCTATATTGCTTTCTGGGCTATCCGCCAGGAGCTCGCAGGCTGTCACAATAAACTGATCGGACAATACATTAATAGATGTCTCACAGCTATACCACTATATGGCTTCGAAATCTGGTCCTCTGCATCTGCACCGCTCAATGTAACAAATTACATTGAGCGGTGGCTAAACCTTCACCATTTCGAAATCTGTTTTCCTAGCCAATCTAGGCATGACCTCCTGGAAGTTCACTATCCTCAAAAAGAGGATGTCAATACTCACCAAGCTGATAACTCGCCAGACTGATGCTCCATCGATAGAAGATATTATCGCACTCACAAAATCAAGAAATAGAAACCACCAGAGCCAGCATCCCCCACTTAGGATGAAGCTATCTAACCTGGAATCCTTAAAAGGAACGTTCCCATGTAACACTATCGAACAGTTCAACACCCTCTCCATTGATCCAATAAAGTATGGACCAAATCTTGACTAAATCCCCAAGGCCTACCAAAATAATTGAGCTAATTTTTTTTTTTATCAGAAATTGAGGTAAATAATTAAATGCAATAATATAATAAAAATAAGTAAATTCGTTATGATAGTTACTGAAGAAAAGATATATAGGTCAACCTGTATATTTATCTCTAATTATTAAGATCAATTTTATTTTAAAGTGAATTGTAACTTGCTATTAAGTAAATATGATTAAATCTATTTAATACAATTATTGTAAATATCTTGAAAATTTGTATAAAATTGTATGATGTATATTTCAAAATATCTGTACACCCTCCTAGTTGTACAAGGGGTGAATAAACCTTGGGTAAATAAACTGATAATAATAATTTCCATTAAAATCTATTGATGTAGTCAGAGTTGCATCGCAGAAATTACATCTCGCCCCCAACCAATCCAAAAAAGAACACTTCACATCTCCACAGTCTATCTCCAATTTCTATTTATCTATTTGATAATAAATACCTAAAAATCGTAATAAATAATTTCTAAAAAAAAAATAAGCGACTCTTCTTCCCCTATCATTAATTCAAATAAAAATAAGAATCTGCTTCTTCGTGATTTTCAGATGGCTTTATTCATTATTGACATCTTTTACTCTGTGACCAGTTCATCCTTCTGATATTTCGCCTAACTCTCCATTCTTTTCAGTTCCAATAAAATGATGCGAGTGCCATAGATTTACTGTAGAACAGCTAAGTACACCAACATCCTCGTTACTTTCCGAACATTACCACACTGTCGATCGAAATGCGTGTCATCTCCGTATTCCGTGTTGATGTATGCCATTACGTACTGATGGTGCTCATCGGATCAATTTTACTGCGAAAACATTTATATGGCTGTCGCTCAGACATCCATCTCTCTCTCTCTTACGCCTGCTCAACGGGCCAAGTCTGGCTGTTTCTCCCTAGACAGTGAATCCCAGTCTCCACGAATATTTGACATCACCGACTCAGAGACAGTGACTTGTGACAGCCGAACGACAGGCTTTGTTGTCAAGGTAACGCGTAATACCAAGGTGACAGGTACCGGCGAGGTAGATCATCCCCCATTATGTGCATGGGGAATGTTGGTATCCAGCACCATTACTTCTAATGGATGTAACAGAACAGTAGCCTCGAGCATCAGATGCACCTCTTGACAGTGCAGGTAATGCACTAGCATTAGCCGGCTCCCAGAAATCTCGGTGTGAATAGCGAATCACAATCGAGAATGGTAAAAGAAAATAAGTATTTTCACAAATTACATGATCAAACGATGTCTCAGTGTGTTTTTCTTTTTTTCTTTTCCTCTACTAAAAGCTATTTTAATACCGAAAGTAGAATATCCATTAGGGCATACAAAGCAGAGCAGTCTTTTGATCTTTTGTGTACAGTGGCACATCTACCTCCAGATTTAAAGATAAGCTTCCGCAGATTCGTTATAAAAGATTTAAACTTTTACAACGAAGCTATTAGTAAAAAAAGAAAATTCCTAAAAAAAGTTTTTTTTTAATAGAAATAATATTCTAAGAAAGATTTACACGCCAACGTGACATTGTATCTACAAGAGTTCAAAGAAAAAGAGGCGATATTATGCAATTAAAAATAAAACAGCGATAATAAAAAATAAAAAAAGCGCAAACGTATTTTAGCATTAGTCACGTGGTTCAATGAAGCCAGAGACTTCAACTGCATCAGCCAAAAATAATAATATAAACCCCCTATTTGACTCCTTCCTCAGTTAATAGCTCTATCCAGCTGAGCTTTGAATTTCCCCAGGCTGTCAGCTTCAAGCACCCATAGACACAGTTTATTCTAACGAAAAATATCTAATAAGACATCGGAAAAATCGATTTTTTCTAACTTCTCTGGATCGATGTTAATAATGAATAATTCAATTAATCATTATTAATATATTTTTTACTGGATGTTGTTTCAAAAATTCATTGCTGAATAAAAATATTGCTGCACTATTTTCAACATTTGCGAATCTTATAATTTTCCTTCGTAGCTTTTCTTATTCTGAATGTGGGGACCACTATTTCCCACCCCCGTATTATTTTATCGAAAATAGAATAGCTCATTAACTATAGAAATAAATTGCACCTACCTTATTGGAAACTACTTTAAAAATGATTTTTACGGACACCATTTATGATTTTATATTAATTTAATCTCCTGTAAAATTTTATTTTTCTCTGCCACCCAGGGCCCATCTTTTTATTCCCATTGGCCCGTCCCTTCAACAAAGCGAACAATAATATGAAAAGGTGAGTAACTTGTAGGTGCTTTCCCCAACATTTCTCATTTTCTATTTCTTTCTTGTAATTCCTTACTGCCACTAACTTCCCACTGAGAAACAAAAACCTTTCCCTTTATTATGATTGCTTGATTTCAGGATTCCTAATGACCGAGGAGCTCTTCAGTAACAACCTGGTCAAAAAATGGTTTCTCCTTGTGGCGTCTGTAACGTTGATTAGAAAAGCAGTTCTTAATCTGTGGTCCATGGATGGACTTCAGGTATTCCTTGAACGGAGGGCAAGAAATCTTTTTTATTCTCGCTCACAGCAGACACGTTGCCTTCACAACGAGTTTTACTAGTCTTGGACTAGTACAACTCGTACTAGTAAAAATGTCTATAACTTAGGAAGGTACAGAAAATAGGGTTTTTTTTTTTTTTTGGTAATAACATGAGCTTATTATTTTCTAGAAGCGCTGAATCTATAAACTATAATTTATAATGATCTGCACAGAGTTCACAATTCACAGAACTTGATTTCTACTTACAATAAATAATCGGAAGCCTGTTTGTAATTACTACTCGATAAGATTTTAAAAAAATAAGTAAATAAAAGAATCCATTCAATTTGTAGTTAATGCAATAGTTTCTAGGTGCCATCTGCTATAAATTGCCATTTTCTATCGCATTTTAATTTTAAAATTTTTGCATAATTAGATAAAATAAAAGTGAACTTCGTTGAGCTCAGCGTATATACCAAAGGGCACACGTTATTTTCTAAATTTCTGTATCTAAAATAAAGAAAAAAAGCAGTAAATTTTCTATTCATTTTTTACTTCACTGATTAACATACAGTAGCGAAATACTGCTGATAATTTTTTACAACTCGCTGAAGTTTGTAGCAATTTCTCCCTCGCAGCGGATTCCTTAAGTGTAAGGCAGAAGTTGCAACTGAGGGAAAGAAACCTAATTCATCTCATTACAGATTTATTAATATGCAAGTCTGTTATTAGCTTCTGGATTCATCTCGCTGTATCACCGCATGTACAACTGAAGAGAATTTTGGGGAGGGAAAAAGCAGTAAAGCCAACGTTATGGGGGGATTTTTTAATATGGACTTTGATGCAGACATGATATTTGCATGGTGATTTGTAGCGGGTTTGCTCCTCGCATTCAACTGATGTGGCGTATGATTACGAAACAGAATACATAATTTATTGGCTTCTGGTTGGTCTGGTTCGGATGAAATAAAATCTCATTTTCTGGTTAATTTAGGTCTGATGTTATGAAGTTGTCTGATTTCTTTTTGGAACGTTTTAAGTTAGTTTTCGGGCTTCGCAAAAAAAAGTAAATCCAAAAATGAAAGAAAGAAAAAGGTAATGTTCTCGTTAAATTTGTTATAAAGTCTACTTTATTTTTTTGAAATAAAAGGATTTCAATCTGCGCTTTTGAGAATGCCACAAATACGAAATAAACTTAAATAGAAATGTGTGTTTTTAAAAATAATCTTACTTTTATAAGTAAATGATTTCTCATAATTTTGTTTCAAACGGTTTTGTGCAAAGATAGAAATTGATTGATTAATTTTGATCGATTTTCTGTTTGCTGCACAAAAACCCCGAGTTTCCGGGATAAAAAAAAAAAAACCATGCTACCTTCGCCTGAGAAAAATTCTCCCATCATCGACGAGACTCGAACTCAGGTCTTATTCCACCCTGTGTGGAGAGGACAGCGATCCTACCCACTGTGCCACACGCGAGGGCATATCGCTTTTGATAGCGGTATAGAATAACCGTGGTAAAACCTACAAAAGGATTGATGCGTGAAAAGAATTCAAAATTATTATAACTACTGATGTTTGTTCCCTCAAAGTATACTAAGATAAAAGGGTAAGGTATAAAAGGGTAATATCCTAAAGACACATACAATTAGAAATAGGTATCAAACAAAAATACTTATATGCCAAACCAAATTTCTGCATTCAACTTTTTATTTTTCTCCCTCGATGAGTGTAAATTTTCAATCGCGTTTAAGGATATTTTTTTCCTATCTGTATATTCAGCTTAAATATTTTCTAAAACGTAAATATACCACTATTTTATATTTTATTTACCGATATAGAAATTATATATACAGTATTAACTTGCTATGCATAGAATTTAAGTAAAAACAGCCATTGCATAATATCTAAGGTACAGCTTTCAAATTATTCCGGATATCCACTTAAAATCTTTTAAAGCAGTACCATATTTGACTATTCGCTATGACAAAAGAGAACTTTTGCTTAAATAACTGATCATATGAGTAATGTAATGATCTCCAAAAGCAATAACTAGGCATCATGGAAACAGATCCTTCTAAATGGTTGCCATCTCAAAGATTCAGTTAATATCAACTGCATCTCTTAGTAATAAAGAAGCAAAAACAAACTCCCAGCAAAGAGACATTATAATTTGCCGAACATCATTAGGGGAAGGTAATTCATTGGAGTCCTGGCTTCGCACCTCGGTTCGGATAACGCGGACACACTCCAGCCAATAATAAGCCCTAAAATAGTTATAAAATTCCCATAAAGGCAGCACTCACATTAGGTTCCAAATCATTATGAACATATTTCCGCTTTTATAACGTCATTCTGTCTCCAATAAATAGCGTTTGTTTATTCACCCCCACGTGCGAGTGTGGGCGAGATCATTAGATCGTAAAGAAACTGATAAATAAAGTCAGACAAATATGTGTAACCCAAGGATGCTTTCCAGGATCACAAGGCCTGCAGTTAGGAGTCTAAGTAAGGAGGGCGAGGGGAAAGGGAGGAAGTTGCCTGGTTACGACCTCCGACGCCACGATCCCTGCAACAGGAAAATCACGCACCATCTGTAGTGAATCTTTTATTTCGTAATCTCCATTTCGGAACACGAGCTTTATGGCTTCGCATCATCGTACACAGACATAGTTTATGATCCATAGATATGACGTCAGCAGGGAGTTTATTATAGAGAATGACGAGAGAAAAAGTTTTCTGTACGGGTATATGAATGCCATAAACTATCTCGACAGAAGTTTTGTCTTTTGAATCTGGAAAATTCCGAGACCTAGTTTTGTTTTCAGAGAGGGCTTTATATTTTTCCCCCATTAGTTTTACTAAAAAATATAGATTACAAAAAGGAAAGTATACAAATTTTGAAAATTAAGCTTTTGAAGATTAAAAATTGAAAATTTTTCACTTTCAAGAAGTTGCACAGACGAAAAGATTGACAGAGGGCATCATCATTCACATTCTGTACACACGTTAATTTTACTTTAGTTGAAACACGAGGGATGTTTGTAAAGTTCTGACATTACCACAGATGTAAGAGGCTGCAGTGGGGCGCCAGTAATTTCATGTAGAAGCGTTTCCACTTGCAATATTATCTTTGAAGATTAGCACTATAAGTATAACTGTTTCTGAGATACTGTAGAGCGACTCAAATGTGCACTTTCGCTGTTATTCTGTAATTTATGGTGGACAAAAGGGTTTGCTGATATTCTGTTTGGGTGAAAGTCCTAACAGGATGAGAAGACTTCCTCTCGTGGGAACTTAGTCCTTTCAGAAATAATCCTTTCAGTATCTCGAACAAAAACGAATATGTAGTAGGAAAATTAATTTCAGATATTAAAACAAAATTAGGAATCAGATTCCATTATCCAAATATATCGATTATCCACAGTTGTTAGTCTCCGGGCTCAGATAATCGACACTCCCACTTATTTTAAAGTCTGCTTCTGTTAGAACAGCTGCCTAGTAATTCAAACGTAATATTAAACGATTTTCAAATCACCCAAGTATAATTTAGAATTGGCCATCAGTTTATGGAACATCCGAAAGAGAGAGTTAACGCTACAACCATCAAGCGATGGACAATATTATGGCACCATTGATCACCGGATACGGAAGCAGTATAATCATGAGTAATGATTGAATTTCATTCGGTATACGATCTGCGAGGTCAAACTATCCATTTGCGTTTCACGAAATTATAAGTTAACCTACCGCGATTCGCTAATCAATTTTCAGAGTGATCTCTGTGTTCACTTCATGTTTATCCTCGTTAATCTTTCGCTGCATTTACAAGTTCGCTAAATGTGATTCACCAGACAACGAGACTAACAGACTCAATGCTTGAATCCATGCTAAAAGATTTATTACACTTTTAGATTTGTGTCTCAGTAATAATGACGAAGATGTTATATTTCATGGGAACATCGCTTGTGGTTCTGTTAAACAGAAAGCCAATAATTCTCCATTCTTTTCTGGATTTAATTGTATTCTTTCTAATTTCTCTTTGGCAGACAATGCAAGATATTTTCTGCGAAGCAATACACGAGAAACGTTTAAGAGAGATCGCGTTTTCATTCATCTTATTGACACTGCACCGATCGAACGTTAATACAAAAATATCGCAATAAAACGGAATGGAAATTAAATTATTAAAATAATAAACAATCGACTATACCAATAAAACAGAAGTTACTTAAACTTTGTTTTTCTTAAGCTGAAATTTTGCGCTGAGTAGAACTTTACATCAAGTAAGCATCTTTACTGATGGATTCGTTAAATGGAAAGGGTGCAAGAATATTTGCTGATGCTATCGAGGCAGTGTTAGGCGGGACGGAAAACTGCTACCTTGGGGGGGGGGATACAAGGACTAATAGATTAACAGTAGCCACTGGCAGAGGTGAAAGTGATTCTTGCACTGCTTCTACTGGAATGAGCAGCAGCCTGGAAAACAAGGTGCAGGGGAATTCAGAGACTGCTGGGAGTCATAGTGGAACAAGTAAATACATCGGCTGTGTTAGGGTAACTAAGAATAAGAACAAGTTCATGTATACTTGCGTGTACACCAATGCTAGGCGTTTGGTAATAAATACATTTGATGAATTTGAGGTGTTGTTCAAAACATCAAAGGCAGATATTGTTGGGATATCAGAGACGTGGTATCACACAGAAATAAGGAATGCAGAATTGTAATCTGGGGAGTAAAATGTGCACAAGAAGGATAGGAAGCAAGGAGGGAGGGGTTATGCTATTAGATAAGAAACAAAATCTAAGGAAGTGCATCCAGCTGACATGGATGGACAGCGCAGTGTTGAGTCAGTTTGGTGTTACATAAGCAATGGGAAAGGAAAATTGAGAGTAGGGGTGTGCTATAGGCATGATGACTCTATTGAACAACTGTACAGAGAAATAGAGTGGGCCAGTAAATCAGAGTCTTATAATGGGGGATTTTAATTTCCCAGCTATTGACAGGAACATGTGGGTTGTTCATTCGCACACTAGCAAGGCTTTTATGGATTTATTGGATGATTTTTTTCTACAGCAGAATGTTTGGGAGGCAACCAGAGGGAGTAATACTCTTGATTTGATTATCAGTAGTGAATCTTCTTGCTTTAAGAATCTGCAGATAAAGGAGCCACTATGTGGTAGTGATCACAGTGTGCTGATGTGGGATTTACTCAAAATATGTAACTACCATCAGGGGTAAAGGGAAGGGATGTTGCTTTCGTAAAGGAGACTCCGATGGCCTCATGCAGTTTTTGAATTATATACAGTGATATCAACTGATGATGTTAAAAACAGCAAATTCTAAATGGGAAGCATTCAAGGAATTAATCTAGAAAGCTAATAGGCTTTTCATGCCAATTAAGATATACTGTTCAAGGTTTAGGCCTAAATGGATGTCACATGACCTAATGAAGCTCGTGGCAGAGAAGAAAAATGCGCGGGATGCATATAAATTACCAGGAGACAAAGATGTCTATAGTAGATATAAGCTAGTCTGTAATCAAGTCACAACAGACTTTAGGCAAGCAAAGGCAGATTACGATATATCTTTGGCAAGGGGTGCAAAGAAAAACCGAAAAAGACTTCTTTACTTATGTAAACTATAGAAAGAAGAGGAGGGGATGAATCAGATTGGTCCACTTGATATCGATGGTTCAAATGTTGATGATACTGCTTAGGTAGCTGATAAACTGAATGAGTAGTTTGCACCTACATTTACACATGAGGAGTTATTCAGAGAGGGAAATACTAGAGGAGTATTAAACTATGGTAGTGAGTTTGAATGATTTTTTAATAAATGAGAGCAAAGTGGAGGAGAAATTGTTGAAGATAAATATAAAAAAGCACCTGAGGTCGATGGGATCTATCCATTATATTAAAGGAGGCGGCAAAGGAAGTAAGCAAACCATTAGCCATAATTATGAGAGCCTCCTTGGATTCAGGGGAGGTACCCATGGGCTGAAGATGTACAACTGTGACCCCGATTCATAAAAGAGGTTCAAAGGGTCACACAAGTAATTACAGACCTGTTAGTTTAACTTCTGTTACAGGGAAATTAATGGAGGCACTGGTTATGAAGCACGGCAGGATCATCCAGGCAACACTTCGGTTATACAATGAACGATCACTGAATTATGACCACCCCTATGAAAACTAAATGCGACCCTTTGACTGAGGTACGAAAATGCGGAGTTAGTCGACCTACGTAGCATAGATAAGGTGTCAATGGTTCAGCAAGTAGTAAAATTCCGAGAGTGATAGGTAAAAGCAAGGATTTGTCGGACTTTGATAAAGGACAGATTTTAGGTGCTCGAAGAGCTGGCGCCTCGATTTCCCAAATGGCTGAACTGTTGGGGTGCTCGAGAGCCGCCGTAGTTAAAGTGTACCAGGACTGGCGTCAAAATCGTCAAAAAACGACCCGACGTCAAAATTGTAAAGATCAGCGAAAGCTGTTGTTAGAGATGAGAACCGGGTCCGACGACTCGTATAGGCAAACAGGCGCAGCACTGTTGAAGAGTTGACTGCCCAACACAACATGGGCCAACCCGGAACAATATCTGGCATGACCATTCGTCGCATTCTCGCACGTATGGGCTATACCAGCACAAGACCCCTACGGCATCCTCTCCTAACCAAGGTTCATCGGCGTAAAAGATTCGCCAGGTGCAAAGACCATACAATTTAGACATTAGAAGACTGGAAGAAGGTGTACTGGTCGGATGAGTCACGTTATTTATCCCGCACCGTAGATGGTCGTGTACGGATTTGGCGTCAACAACATGAGGCTGTTCATCCATCATGCATGATATCAAAAGTGCAGGGCATGTTTCAATGGCACGAACTTAGACCCCTGGTGCATGTGGAACAACGTATCAGTGGTCTCCGCTATCGTCAACTGCTTGCTGACTGTGTACACCCCGCTATGTTACACTTTTTCCCGAATGGCGATGGTGTCTTCCAAGATGACAATGCGCCTAGTCATCGGGCACTTGTTGTGCAGGAATGGCTTGAGGAACACAGTTCTGACTTCCAGCATATGGATTGGCCTCCGAACTCCACTGATATCTATTCCATAGAACACTTGTGGGACACTAAGGTTGTTGTTGTTAGGTTTGTTGGTGCATCAGCAACTGTGGCTATAATGCACTGATTTCTGACTAGTATATCTTTGCTGTTGATGCTGATTCTGATAATAATTTAAACAAGGTGATATTTATCAATTGATTTTAGGAAAACAAAAACGTCATCCATATCTTGACGATCTTCCAGAATATTAAGTAGTGTTAATTGATTGCAATTTTTGGAAAGTAAGGAGAAAGCAGTTTTTCGTTCTCTTAGATATAGCGGGCATTCGATAACGATATGCTTTACAGTGAGTGGACATGAACAGTTACTGCATTGTGGGGCATCTTCCTTTCTTAATAGATAACTGTGAGTGAGGTATGTGTGACCTATGCGCAGTCGTGCTAGTACAGTTTCTTCTTTTCTATTTCCTCTCAGACTGGAGCGCCACTGTTTGGGTTCTTTCTTTATTTCAAAAAGTTTGTTATGTAATTCTTTTTCCCATATATGTTTCCACTGTTCTTTAGAGGTCTGCTGTATAATGGATTTATAGTCAACATAAGGTGTCTTGAAATTGTAAGAAATAGGATTTGAAGCATTTTTGGCAGCTAAATCTGCCTGTTCATTTCCTGGGATTCCAGAGTGACCAGGAATCCAACAAAAAATAATGCGGTGACCACGTGCATGAATTGCCATTAACTGAGTCCAGATTTGTTGTACCAGAGGATGACTGTTGGGGCGTTTACTTTGCATACAATTGACGGCACTTAATGAATCGGTATATATTATGGATTGAGTATATGAGGCTTCTTTTATTTTCTCCAGGGCTAGTAAAATACCATACAACTCAGCAGTATAATTACTACATTCTGAGGGAAGCTGTTCAGCGATGATAGCATCCGGCAGGACTACAGCTGTACCAACCTTACTGGCAGTCTTGGATCCATCTGTGTATATCTGCATATAACTCCTAAACTGAATTGAGTGGGCCAGATGTAATTGTCTGATGTTAATATCTGGAAGATTATTCTTCCCCCATTTCTGAAAATATCTGTCAACGTATATTGTGGGTATTTGCCATGGCTGGATTTGCATGCTAGTATCCTGCATTATGTTATTCATGCTGATTCCCCAGCTAGTGTTTAGAGCTTGAAGCCTAATGCCAGATGGTTTGTTGAGACGTGATTTAGTACGATAGAGGTTTTCCCATTTTGGTCTGTAGAGATATTGCCATATAGGGTGATGTGGAAAGCTGCTGATTTTTGCGGCATAGTTTAGGAGAAGAATTTGTCGCCGAAGGTCTAGCGGCGGTTCATTGGCTTCCGTATATAGACTTAAAATGGGAGATGTACGAAAGGCACCCAGTGCTATTCGAAGTGCGCTATGATGAATGGGATTAAGCCATTTCAGTACACTTGGCCTGGCTGAGGCGTATGCAGCAGATGCATAGTCTAAGCGGGATCTAATTAATGAGCGGTATAAATGTAGCAACATGTACCGATCTGCACCCCATGACATAGAGGAGATTACTCTGAGAATATTTAGTTTCTTAAGACAGCTGGTACGAATATATTTTATATGTTCAAGGAAGTTTAATTTTTTATCAAGTATTATACCAAGAAAACGAGTGCTTGGTTGAAATGTAATACAATGGGAGTCTAACTGGAGGTTTGGATCAGGATGTAATGTACGTTTACGACAGAAGTGTACTGCAGTTGTTTTAGGTTTAGAAATTCTGTAGCCATTGTTTTTGGCCCAAGAGACTATTCTATTAATGGTGACTTGTAGTTGTCTCTCAAATAAGTCGCATATTTTGAGAATGACATGAGATGGCAAGGTCATCAGCATACAGGTATGCATCAACTGTGTTAGGTATACTATTAGTTATAGAATCGATCCTGATGGCAAAAAGTGTTGCACTCAGCACTGAGCCCTGGGGAATTCCCTCTTCTTGAACATATGTGCCAGAAAGTGACGAGTGGTAGAGGACTTGGAAGGATCTGTTAGATAGGAAGTTCTGAATGAATTTCGGGAGATGACCCCGAAGACCAGATTTATGTAAGTCCCGAAGAATCCCATAAGGCCAAGTTGTATCAAATGCTTTCTCGATGTCAATGCATATCATAACAAAGTGCTCATTTCTTAGAAAGGCGTTCCGAATATTTGCTTCTGCTTTGATAATGAGATCGAGCGTCGATCTACTTCTCCGAAAACCATATTGGCTTGGACTCAGAATGTTTTGAGTCTCCAAATACCACGTTAGTCGGGTGTTAAGCATTTTTTCCATTGTTTTTCCCAAGCTACTTGTTAAGGAGATAGGTCGATAGTTTGCTGGGTCTGTGTGGTCTTTTCCTGGTTTCGGGAAGGCTAGCACATAAGAATGGCACCAGCTGGTGGGGTAATATTCCTCTAAGAAAATTCTATTATAGAGTAGTAAGAGAGCACTTAATGATCTTTCACTTAAATGGGAAATCATTGAGTAATAAATTCCATCAGGACCTGGAGCACTGTGTTTCACTTTTGTGAGCGCATTAAGCAATTCAGTCATGGTCATCGGCAGATTGTATGAATGTTGGAGAGCGGAATTAAAATTCAGTTTATACTTTTCTGTATTGCGTTTTAGCATCTGAAAGGCTGGTTCATAGGCGGAGACAGCTGAGAGTGATTCAAAAGACGAGCCAAATGCATTAGCAAGTTCTTCGGGTTCAGAAATTTCGTTTCCTCTCAGAAATAGAATTGGGGAAGTAACAAGTGGGTATTTGCCATTGATACGTTTGATTTTTTTCCAGACTGTAGCAGTATCTGTGAATCTGTTTATTGTGGCAGCATAGCGTGACCATGCTTCTTTTTTACTCGTTCGTCTTATATAACGAGCCTTAGCCCTTGCTCTTTTAAACTGTAGGAGGTTGGCTGTGGTTGGATGTTTTCTAAACTGATTCCAGGACTTATTTCTTTCTCTTTTAGCAATGCTACATGCTTCGTTCCACCACATTTTTGGATGGAGTCGGATTTTAAATGATGATTTTGGGATAGCGGATTCAGCGGCTGTCATTATTCGTTCTGTGATATAGCTTACTGCAGAATCTATCTTGTCAGTAGCAATGATAGTGGAATCTAAATGAGCTGTTTCTTGATATTTAGCCCAGTTGGCCTTGTCAAATTTCCAAATTGTTCTAATTCTGTTGATCGGAGGAGAACTTGTACAGAAATTACAGATGATTGGAAAGTGATCACTACCAAGAGGATTGTCAGTAACTGTCCAGTCAATGAGAGGAAATATTGTTGGAGAACATACTGTTAGGTCAATGGCAGAGCTTGAGCCAGATGGTACATGAACATATGTGTGATCACCTGTGTTTAAAATAGTTAGATTGTGTTTATCCAGGAATTTCTCAATTATTTTCCCTCTGCAGTCAAGTTGTTGAGAACCCCATAGAGGGTTATGGCCATTCCAGTCACCCAGAATACAGAAAGGAGCGGGTATTTGTCCTACTAGGTCATCTAAATCAGCAAGGGTGTAAGCGTGGTTTGGTGACAGATACAATGAGACTAAGGTTATTGTTATGCCTATGGTGATACGGGCTGCAATTGCCTCCAACGGTGTTTGCAAGGGAACAGGTCTGGAGGGAATTGAAGAGTTTACTAACAGCGCCACTCCTCCGTGTGCTGTATTAGAGCAGTTTCTATCTTTTCTGTATATGGTGAAGTGTTTAACTGTTATAGATACTGCATTCGTCAGGTTTGTTTCTTGTATGCATGCTGCGACGGGCTTATATTCACTTAGGAGATCGTAGAGGTCATCGATATTAGCACGAAATCCGCGACAATTCCATTGAATTACTGTGTGCATTGTTTGGTTTTAAAAGGAGGGTTTGGTTTCTTAGGGCGGATTTTTTTGTTTGCGCTTGTCTACTTTTGCTTTTTCTTTTTTTGGGAAGACTGGCCTACCCGTGTCAATGTCATCCTCTGGATGAATCTCAAGAATTGAATCATCTTCATCTATCTTTTCATCAATATCCATGGTATCGGGTATAAATTTAGTAGTGTTGCTTCTTTCAGAAGTCTTGGCTCGTTCATTTGGTTGCTCATTAGGCTTCTTATCTGGAGGGATTGTTACAGGAGTATTTGCTTCTCGAGTAGCATATTTAGGAGTAGGTTTTTCCTTTGATGAGGAGAGGAGCGATTTAGCCCAACCAGATATTGAGATATTTGGAGGGACTGAGCAGTCTGTCTGAGTTTCTACTGAGCGTAGCCGTTGGGTAACTGAAGCATATGTAGGTGACTTAGCAGGTGCTGCAAAATGTTTTTTAGCTTCTTGATAGGATACTTTCTGCTCTATCTTATATTTTTGAATATTCTTTTCTCTTTTCCATTGAGGGCATTCCTTAGAGAAGGCAGAGTGGTTACCATGGCAGTTAGGACAAATTTGCACTTCAGTGTTACAGTTTGTGTGTGTATGCTCTTTTGATCCGCAGTTAGCACAAGTGGCTACACTTCTGCAGACAGCTTGGGAATGACCAAATTTTTGGCACTTAAAGCACCGGACTGGATTTGGGATGTATGGTCTTACTTGGCATCTAAGATAACCAGCTTTAATAGAAGTAGGCAGATTTGGTGTTTTGAATGTTAGGATCACCGTGCGTGTGGGAGCAGGTTCTCCATCTCTTTTAATCACAATTCTTTTGGCTTGTACTACGTTTTGATCTCTTAGTTCATGCACAAGTTCATCCTCTGATACGTTTAATAAATCCCATTCTGATATTACCCCTTTAGAGGAGTTTAAGGTGGCATGTGGGGTAACCTTCGTGGGAATTCCACCGAAAGTAGAAATTTTCAATAGCCTCTCAGCATGTCGATGTTCGGTCATTTCAATCAATAAATCTCCGGATCTTAATCGCCGAACCATTTTTGGAGGGCCAGCCACATTTTCGAGACATTTCTGTATCAAAAATGGGGACAGCTTACTCAGTGGTTGGTCTGTGGAGGAATGTAGTATTAGAAAGAGTGGTGTGATCTTATCCATTCCTTCTTTTTTTTGTCTCTTAGCATGGGATACATTTGTGTCGTCATGATCTGGATTATGTTTGTCTAGTTCTGAATCATAAGATCCACACGAGGACTGTTTATTTTTGTCCATCGTTGCTCCTTTTAGTCCTGGGAGAGTGGATTTCTTCTCCCAGACTTCCAGCCCCGCCACGTGGAGGCAGGAGCAGTGCCACCTAGTGGCCAAGCGGTTGGAGAGGTTAGTTTGTTAGTGCGAAAATTAATAAATATACTAGGAAAGGAAAGGTAATTTTCCTTTCTGGGTTCTTACTTAGGACCTGTTAAGTACAGAACCACTTATAAAGAAATAAGGATGAGAAAAGCACTGGAAAGAAATTATAACGAAATCACTTAGAAAGAGCACTATATATCACTTAGGAAAATCGCTTGGACACTATCGCTTGGCACCCCGGGCCAGGGACACTAAGGAAAGGCATATCAGGAGTCTAGATACACCAATCACCTCCATATCTGCATTGCTAACCGCATTACACACAGCTTGGTTAGCCGGACGCTTCCGACATCTTGTTGAATCAATGCCACATCTGATAGCTGCTGTGCTGAGGGTAAAAGGACCTATGATGTATTAGGTAGGTGGTCATAATTCAGTGATCACTCAGTGTAGTTCGGACACAGCATGGGTTTGTTAAGGGGAAGTCTTGTGTGACCAATTTGATTAGATACTATGATGTAGTCACAAAGGAACTGGATGCAAAAAATAATTTTGATATCATATACTTGGATCTTAGGAAAGCTATTGATACCGTTGCATATGGAAAACTACTGTACAAATTGTAGCATTATGGCATTAAGGGCAAAATTCTGCTATGGATAAAGGGATGGTTGAGTGGGAGAAGACAGAGTGGTAATCAATGGGCACAGCTCTTCGTGGACTAATGTTATTAGTGTAGTCCCCCAGGGTTCAGTGTTGGATCCATTGTTGTTTTCTGTATTTATTAATGATACTGATGAAGGTATATCAGGCTTACTGTCTAAGTTTGCAGACGATACGAAGGTTGGCAGAGTTGTTAATGACACTAATGACAGTACGCTACTGCAAGAGGATCTAGAAACGTTGAGCAGATGGGCTGAGAGGTGGCAACTGAAGTTTAACACTGACAAATGTAAGGTACTGCATATGGGTAGCAGTAACCCCAAAGTAGCATATCAACTGTGTGGTACTACACTCAAGGTGGTAGAGAATGAAAAGGACCTGGAGATAATTGTGCAATCAGATATGAAGTTTTTCTGAACAGTGCAAACAGTCTGCAAGAGTAGCTCATGGTGTCTTGTCAATGACATACAGGACTTTTTCTAACAGGAATAAGGAGGTGATTTTCCCCTTGTATAAGGCAATGGTCAGTGCTACACCTTGAGTACTGTATACAGGTCTGGAGGCCTCATATTAGGAAGATGTAGAGCTCCTGGAACGAGTACAGAGAAGGGCAACAAGATTAGTGAATTGAACAATGGATTGCTCTTATGAAGAAATGCTTAAGATTTGCAAATTACAGTGTCTGGAGACTACCTCGCAGGTGCTCAATCAGGGCACCTGGGAGGTGATCTGATTGAGGTATAAAGCCTTGAATGGTTTGAGCAAGTTCGGTGCTGATGGTATTCTTCCTCTTGCCCAGATTAATCGCCTGAGGGGACATAAATTCAAATTGAGGAAAGAAGTTTTAGAATAAATGTGCGGAAGTTTGCCTTTAGCCAACGTGTGGTTGATTGCTGGAACAAACTTCCATCTGTCGTTGTGGAAGTTGATAGCTTAAATAAATTAAAGGCAGAGCTAGACAAACATTTGGAGCGAATGGATGGGTGAAATGAGGTTTTTTTTTTTTTTTTTTTTTGGCTGACTGTGTATAAGCTTGCTTTCTTGCATCATATGCCTCTACTAATGCGAATATATAATTATGCTGTTTAAATTATATTGGCAGTTGAGACTGCGGCATTAACAACGTTTGTTTGTCCACACTGTTTTAAATAATTTTTCTTTTCGAAACTCGCAAAACTTTCCGTTTTTTTAATGAAACTTAAGGATAATGGAATATTCTTCTCAGCTTCATTTGTGAAAAATAGAAAGTGGTTAAAGAGGTTGCTAACCCCAACTTCCCTTATCATTCAGTAAACTGTCACCCTATTTTCTTTGCAAGTTCGATTATCTTCTCTTTGATTTTTTATAATTTTTTTCAGCAAGACGGAGATGAAATTGCTAAGTGGGAAGGGTAGCAACCTCCTTACCTTCCAGTTTTAATTTTTCGTCTGAGGGAAGAGAATTTAAACTTACAGCAGCACGAATTTTACATATCTAAGTTGTCAATAACTCTTGATGAAAGAATGTTTAATATTTTTTATCCATATGCAAATAACATCTTAAGTCAATAATTTAAATGTCACAGAGTAATGCCTCTGACAAGTCAGTATAACAAAAAAAAAAAAAAAACGTTAAACGCATTTGCATAGATGCGCCTATTGTCTTATCCCATGTTCGTCCAAATGTCCGTCCGCATATAATAAGGCTTTCAGTGGACGATTTTCATAAAATATATCTCAGAAAGATTTGTGGAGCCATCCAAATTTTCCATATAGTATCATACCTTATATTGTAGTTAACACTGGATGTTGTCTGTTGTGCCGATTGGAGGAATGAATGGGCAATATGGCGGATGCATAGAAAAAAGTACTTTGTTTTCGATTCGCGCATATGAAGGGGTTACTTTTTGCTGAGCTCGTTTCCTGTTATCAGTTTACTAAGGATATAAATCATGAACTATTACTGAAAACCGTGGACTTTCGAATTAAATATTTCGTTAAACTTAATCAAACTGAGAGAATTCAACTGGCATACAACTTAGCGTATTACATCATTTCTCTACGTAGTTAAACCAATCGAAGTTGTATAAAAGGGAAAAATTATGTCTCATTTTGGGAAATCCTTCACAACGAGTTTCCTATCTGCAATACTTCGAATAAGTATTGCTTCTCCAATAGACAAGTTAAAGAAACCCAAGTGTTTTTGAAAAAAATATATTTTATCTAGTATTTTGGCTATAGAATTCAACAAAGTAAATCCATAAAGCTAAAGATTTATCGAGGAATCAATAAAAAAAATTATTGAAAATCTTCCAACAAAGCAAATGCACGCTATCGAAGAGCTAAAATAATCCCATTTTAAACTTAATTAGCACAATTTTTTTCTGTGATTAACAGAAGTGAAAATTATCTTGTTACCAATTAACGATTAATACATAAAATTATTTTCATTTCACTACACATGCCTCACAACTTTTAGAAATACTTATTTCCTCCTCGATCTTGAATGAAATTGAAGTTCAATACACTATCGCAGATCTCCGATTTAATAAAATAAACAAATAGCAACATGTACCTCACACACACACACCGCAGTATCAGTCATATTTACTTATTTCGTAAATTACTTATTCCTAGGTGGACTTTATTAATTGAAATATAATAAGTAATAAGTTTCCGCTGTGATTAATATAATAAACAAATAGTAATTCATGATTTATATATTTAGTAAACTGATAACAAAAAAGTAAAATGAGCTCATCAAAAAAAAAACAACTTCATATGCGCGAACAGAAAATATTTCTTTACCGCGCACCTGCCTTATTGCTCATTCATTCGTCCAAATCAGCGCATGGCAAAAAACATCCAGCTTTTCAGCTACAATATTCGGTATATGAACATCCTATGTAATATGTACGAAGAAATAATGGCTACGGATTTTGAATTTCTATTTATCCGATTTTAATGAAATCTGGAATGGCTAAAATCTTTCTAAAAGAGCAAAACAAAATTTTGAAAATTCGACGATGAGAATAGTTTTTTTGAAGTGAATGAACAGGAGGAAGACAACAGAAGCTTTGTGTATGTATGCAGATGCGTCTGAACAATTTTCCCAAATGCTGATGCAGTTTCCATAGAGTCTGATATAATTTTTTCATTAATTTTGAAGGAATCTACAGACGTGTTTTTGTAAAATACATCTATAGACTCCTTCAAAAAAGTATGGTTCGCGAAAATTAAGAGAACAGGCACGGTATTTTCGCAATCCTTCCATAAAATATATTTATAATCATTTAATAAAAAAGTGAACTTTATGTATTTATCCACATTTAAAAACATATGATATATCAAAAATTTGCTCTATCATTTTCATGACTTCTGTAACCAAATTAATAAATACGTTCAATCAGAATTCATCTTATCAAATTTGTTCTTTTAATCAATTTAGATGCATATTTTTAGACAGATGCTCACATTTTCATTTTGTACAAATCAATCACATACAATTACACACACACAAAAAAAAAAAAAAAAAAAAAAACATTCCTAACAGTAGTCTTTCCGAGACCCAGATTAGAAAATAATACATTCTCCTTAAGAATGTCCCAGGTGGTATCCTAGCGACCAATTTCTTGATGGACTATTTGTAATACCCTCCAAATCAGAGATAGAAGCTTAGAATTGAAATGCAATATCATTCATCAATGAATCCAAATAAAATGCGCCGCTTTCATCTCGTGCCGGTCCGACATCCCCGAGCATCTCATTCCTTCTAATCCCTCGCTTGTGCATTGGTCTTCCTCCATAAACAATTTCGTTGTCATGTCAACGTGTGCAGGCTGGTTAAAGGAAGTCTGCCGATGATCGGGTCTTCTTACAGCTATATACTACATTTCGTCCGTGTTTTCGATCAAAATGACAATTCCTGGTAGAAGTATGGCGTGCTCTTGCTAACAGTGCTCCGGAAATAGAAAAAAGGTACGAAAATAGATTTTCTAACTTGTTGACTATGGAAGCCTACAGTTGGCAATTAATCATGTCGCTATGGTTGGGTGCAATTTTTACCGAAATAAAATGCATTATTCTTGTGTATCAAAGAGAAAGCGAGGGGGAAATAGAAAACCAGAGACAGAGTGTAAAAGACAGATAGTTAAATATTTTTATTATTAACATGAATAATCACATAAGATGATGTTTATTTTGCAAATTTTATTTTCCTGCGTCAACTTACTGCTCACCCACGCTTTTGTTTTCACTAAATATAAGATTCCAATATTCCAAAAAAAAAGCAAGATAATATATATCAAATGAGAAGTTTATACTTATCGCATTTTTGACACAAAGGGCATTGTTCGTTAAGAATTTGTCCCATATGGTCAAACAGCGAACCAGGAATACTACCAAATAGTTCTAGGAGATTGCGCAATGTCGTTGGAGAAAACAGCTAGAAAAGTAATTTCTGGATATTTGCATTATAACAACGCCCTTGAACACCATGCTTTCTATTCAAGAGTTCCTTGCGAAGATCCCATCGGTCATACTCAACGGATATGATTTTGTTTTTATTTCCCAGGCTTAAAGAAAGGTCACGGATTTTCAACAGCAGAGGAGATTATTCAGAACGCGACACAGAAACTATACGAAATTCTAAAAACGCCTATTAGGAATGCTTCCAGAAGCCTTGAAATTGGTGTATGGATTGTCACAGACTACTTAGAAAGAGATCTATCCGAACAACCACTAAGCTTTATCATTTTACAAATATTAGTTCATACCAGGAACCTTCTAATCACACCACGTATTGCAGAGTTCCAGAGGAGGTTAAATGTATAATTGGAATCTGTGTAGCGTAGGGGAAGTTGGCAGAATGCTTTATCATAATCTCCATCAGATTTTTGTCTAATTTGTTAAATTTAATCCCCAAAAGGAAGGTTTTCCAATGAAAGTTAGGAATAATATGTTAATCACCGTGTTTTTTTTTCCTTTTAGTTAGCGAGGCAGCATTGGGACTGTGGCTTCTGGTAATATGAATTCAAAACCAAAAAAGATGAAGTCCAGTTATTTTCAATCGCTTGCTTGCTCTATTGTGATATCAACAACCTTTTCTGGAAATGGCTGATTTTTTTTTTTAAAGTAGAAGTTATGATTCTGGCTTTCTGGGGTTTTACTGGCTTTCCATCCTAGTGTCAGGGAATCTCCAACAGTTTTCATTACTGTCCAGTTCCATGTAAAAAAAAAAAAAAAAAAAAAAAAAAAAGTATTCGGTTACAGGTCTGCCATCTTATTAGAAAAAAGTGATTCTAAGAGCACTACAGAACGTAATTTTCCATTAGGCAATCAATGTGTTTCGTCCCGAGTTCTTCTAAAAATAAAACTGTTCAAAACATAATTACTTCAAGAGACTAAATGAGCGAGTAGTTGACAGAGTTTTGAGATGGATATTCAGTTTGTTTTGTTCCACAGAAAGGCCGGATGGTATTTCACTAGAGAAGACAGAAATTTGAGTAGGTACTTTGATCGTGAACCAGAGAATATCCGATACCATTACGGTGTGACAGGCTAGACGGTTAAAGCGTCGTGTGGTATAATTTTTTATTGCACGTTGCCTGTGAAGGATTTTAGCATTATCATAGGATGCAAGAAAGCTAGCTTATACAGCATCGTCAAAAAAAAAAAAAAAAAACCATTTCACCCATCCATTCATTCCAAATATTTGTCTAGTTCTGCCTTGAATTTATTTAAGCTATCAATTTCCACAACGACAGATGGAAGTTTGTTCCAGCAATCAACTACCTGCTGGCTAAAGGAAAATTTCCGCAAATCTATGCAACAACTGTCTTTCCTCAATTTCAGTTTATGTCCCCTCACGTTTGTAAACTGAGCAAGAGGAAGAATCCCATCAGCATCGAGCCTGCTTAATCCATTCAAGGCCTTATACACCTCAATCAGATCGCCTCGCAGGTGCCTACTCTCCAGACACTTTGCAGAACTTAAGCCTTTCTTAGTAAGAACCCTTTGTTTCCCTCACCAGTCTTGTTGCCTTTCTCTGTATTTTCTAGCAACTCTACATCCTTCCTAAAATGTACGAAGACCTGTACAAAGTACTCAAGGTGTGTCCTGATCATTGCCTTATACAAAGGGACAATCACCTCCTTAGCCCTGCTCGCAAAATCCCTGTATATCATTGACAAGACCCTCTAGCAGCCTGTCTGCACTGTTCAGAAAACGTCATGTCTGACTGCACAATCACCCCCAGGTCTCTTTCATTCTCCACTACCCTGATTTGGTAGAGTCATGGTACCTGCTTGTAGGTTTACTGTACTTATTTCCAGAATGATTAGAAGCTAAGGAAAGTTGCAGTTTATAATTAGTATTAGAACTAAATAATACAAGGCAGCGAACTTTCTGCATCTGCCAAAAAAAAAAATAAAATTCCCACTTATATTATCTCTTAAAAGTGACTATCAAATTCGCTTTGGCAAGCTGCCCGAGGGTAAACTTCACGCGATCCAGCCTTCTGACGAAGTTAATTCGAGCAGCGTGTTATACGATAAAGGAGGGGTCTGTAATAGAAAATGAGAGGTGAGAGATGGCACTAATCAGAGGGATGGTGCACTTTGGAACACAGTATCTGCCTGGTCGAGCTGCTATAAATATGAGAGAGAGTGATTGAATAGTTCCAAGCCCCTTACTTTGTTTACGCATGAAGCGGAGGTGGGAAATGAGACTTTATAAAGCCTGATGTCCAAATGAGCAAGGAAAATATAATCACTAAATTGTGTATTCGTGTGGAAAGTATAAAACTGGAATTACGAAACGAATGTAATATAATACTCCCTGTGTGTGTGTGTGTGTGTGTGTGTGTGTGTGTGTGTGTGTGTGTGTGTGTGTGTGTGGGTGGCAATAGCCTCTATAAGAAAGTATAGCTATTCCATGTGCTACCAGGACATTTACACAACAGAAATAACCCACTTAAACATCTGAACGAATACCGTGGCATCCATTAAGTAGCAGTTGTTGCTGTGCGCAGATTACTGTCATCCTTTTGCAGATATCCAAGTAGTTTATTTTATTCATGACAATAAAATCCCTCGAGTAGTTCTTGTTGAAAATATTGCGGCCAAAATATCGTAATAAAAAGTGCAGTGATAAAATACACGGTAATGACACACCGTAATGACCTTCGCTGTCTAGTCAGGGGCTGTTAGCAAGGAAAAGAGATTACATAAATATATTTATCAGCAATTTCTACTGTCTGATTGATTTCTTTTAGCTTGAGCAGTTCTCAGTAACCCTAAATATTATTTAATAATGAAACACCAAATCTCTCTCACTCAAATCACACACACAATGCCATTATCCTAATCACATACAGCAGGTACCAAAAAAATATTCATCCATACTAAGCATAAACACTCCAATAAAAATATCTCTGGCTAATCATCATAACGCACCTGAATAATCTGGATTACTCATATTTAATAATGAACTGTCCTAATATCTAATAGAGGTTATAATTTTGATTACCTGCATCAAGTTTCTTAATTCATAGTCATTATACATGGCTGCGTGGATCTCAGTATCAAATTGTTTAATAAAAGCAAAAGAAATCCGGACTTCCAATGTTTCAAAATTAAAAAATACTAGTCCATATCCGTCGACTTCTTCCAGGTTTTGGAAAGCGTGCAACTTTTAAGATTTTAAGGAAAATTTTATTTTCTTATAAGGTTTCAGTCGAATTTGTGTTATGATTTCGAATACACACTATACATCGATAGTGGTGTCAAAGTCTCAGTTATGTGGCTCTGCTCTGATGGTTTTGGTTTTGTCTAGCGGTGCTTACCTGAGGATTGAATTATTTTTCTGTGGATGTTGCTTAAAATTTGAGTCCACTGGCGAAACTACCAGAGCGCCAGGTTTACAAGCGCCGTAGGCAGGGATGGTTTGGTATGGTCGTTAATTTTAGTGTTAATTTTAGGTCAGCTGTTTTAAATCAATGATCCTCAAAGTGGGGTCCGAAAGGATTCTTCAGGTGGTCATTGGTTGGTCTAAATTGGAAGTTATTGATAAATCCAGTTGATTTTTTTTCTTTTTCATGGGGATCAGATGGGGTAAGTAGCTCGTGGAATGTAAATTCCCAGCGAAGTGTTCGTGGACCAAAAATATTTGAGGGATAATACTTTAGGTTAATGCTGAAGTAAAATATTATTCCGGTGTACCATTACATGATATATCAATATACTGCACCTATAAAAGTTCTGCGCTTCAAAGGTTGGTTTGATTGCTTTACTGAGTCAAAAACTGGGAAAATATCATTTACCTGTCAGAAGCTAACAGGAAAACAATAGTGTTCCTGTTAGCTTCTGACAATAGTTCTATTTTTCTCAATTTTAGAAATTATCAATTTGAGAAAATTTCAGTAAAAGTTTGCGTTTAAGGAGATAGGAAACTAAACTTTTATTCCATATACTGCAATGAGTCAAACATCTCACCTTAGAATGTCTACTCTTTACAAAAGAACGTAAAAAACAGCTTTCAAGACATTGACCAAAATCCGAAGTATCCCTACCTTAAACCTCATCATAGGTGACAAATAATATACCAGTTATTACCTAAAATTAACTCAAGTAATTGTAAACAAATATAATGTAGGACATATAGAAAAACTTTCTCCATAAAACTACAAGGCTCTAGTGGGCAAACATCGAGAGGTTCATTATAGTCATAGCAACAGTAGTTGCATCAACGCATAACAAAAGAACAGCTCGAGAAGTCTACCAACCTTCTTAAGAGATGCAAATCACCAGTGAAATAGCCGACAGCAAGAGAAACTTTACTAAAAAGTTTTTTCTTTAACCAGTGCCTCTAGAACACACAATTTATCGAATGACCACTGCGTTAATCAACTTTCTTCCACTTGAAATCGAACTCAGCTCTCCACGAATGAAAAATGCAATTAAGTCAATCAACGAAGACCGGATGGATGTATCATAAGAGATGAACGCAGTAATAACAAAACATACAATGTTTGACGAGATAGAGACATAAGAGCCTCCTACTTCGTTTGAACAATAGAAGACTAGTGCGGTAATTTGATAAAAATAAAAATTAATTCGAAATAAAAGACTGATAATAACTAAAAGGTGTATGATAAGTGGTGTTTAGAACTAAAAACTTTCTTTATGGGTCGAGTCCCGAATTTATGATGCCATTTTCTAAAAGGCCATCGTTGCTGTTACAACTTTGTTCATGCGCGTCACGGTACGGTAAGTTACCACTCCAATCGAAAGACTGACATCAGCAATTTGGTAGGTAGAACATCATTACTAAGGAGTAGTAATAACCATTAGACCATCGTCAGCGGATTCGCAGATAATGTCACACAGTTACCAAAATCGACCATTACAGCGGAACCCTCTTTAGACATCAATGCGACATTCAGCTTTATGAAGTTAACTTATAGGTTGATCGGCTCTTCCGTTAAGCAGTTGTGTCGTACAGGTAAGTGCCATTTACAGGGCGCACGTAAGTATCAATTGAACACCGGGTGACAAACAAACTGGCCAGTTTTAGTGTAATGACCAACGGGTCATCAAAGTTATGAGAAAGGATAACTTTAGAAACCTTAAGCTCTCGCGTAGTAGTAATCAACGCTTCCAGCTGCGTGTTACACTTTAACAGTCCATTTAGATGATCTACTCCGATTGTTCTACATTTCAGTAGAATTAGAATGCATGCACAGCGTATTGGCATTCAAAATGATAACACTAGCCAACACGATTTTTATCTCCAAGAACTTAAATGCTGTTTTTAACCAATTTTTATGAGTAGATTTTGAAAATTGCCATTATAGTTTCCCACAATGTCATATTTATTAAATATAGGAGTTAAATTTTACCAAAATATGCCAAATTCGCATAATCTATAAGAATGCCAGTAATGTATGGCATTCTGATTTATTTTAACAGATATAAGCGAATTCTCTTAATTTCAGCAATCAATTCTGGCCTCTGTTTTCTTGTAATAAACATAAGACTTCTACCTATGGTTCTTAGGGTCAAATTCCAAAAAATTTACATCTTGTGAAGTGAAAGTTTCTCCTGGAAACTTCCACTTCACAAGATGTAAATTAGAACTTGGTGTCTCATAAGTCAGATGAATGGCGTTTATTCATAGATGCCTCAAAATTAAATATAAAAGTTTTGCTTCATAATGGCAACGAATTTTCATCAGTTCCTGTTTCATTCAGTTGGACTTAAAGAAAATCATGAACGCATTTCTAAGGTTCTACATGCTATAAAATACTAGGCTTATGGTTGGAATATATGCAGTGATCTTAAGGTTATTGGTTTGCAATTATGTTGTGCAACATTGGGACAAACGGGACGAGTTCATACCAGGACAATGTAATGTAAAATATATTCCTTTAATGCAATCAAACAAGGTTCTTCTTCCACCTCTGCACATCAAACTTAGATTGATGAAAATTTTAGTGAAGGGACTAGATAAAAAAAGGTAACGGATTTGCATACCTGATAAGTGTGTTTCCTAATTTAACATATGCCAAACTTAAGGAATTTTCGTAGGACCCCCAAACCTAAAAGACGACGTGTTCGAAACCCACTTAAAGGAGGTTGAATTGGTAGCTTGGCGATAGTACATGATTTTTTGGGTAATAGGAAAGAAGAAAACTATGAAATGTTGGTGTCTAATTTACTCGAGTGCTACAAAACATGGGTTGTTGAATGTCGTTGAAAATTCATTTTCTTCATTCCCATCAGCAATTTCCCCCCGAAAATCTAGGAGATGTGAGTGATGAACAAAGGGAGCGATTTCACCAATATATTTCCAAGATGAAAAAGCGGTACCAAGGTCGCTGGGATCCTGTAATGATGGGAGATTACTGCTGGTTCATTGTGAGAGAGAGTAAGCAGAAATACTAGAGAAAACCCTTAGTAGCAAAACTTTTAAGGACAATTACAGGTATGCTCATTATATATTATTGAAACAACTATTTCGCTATGATTTATGATAATTTTTTCCAAGTTAAATGAGTTATAGAGAACGTATAATTTTTTTTACACTAGTATTACAAACTTGAATTATACGTGTATATTCATTTATTTTAACATTAAAGTTTAGTATATCTTTTGTTGTAGACGTGATAGACTTTTTATGGTGATTTTCGGAATCAGAGAGTTTATTTCCTCCAGCATCACATTTTTTATTGCGGCGGTATGACAAAAAATATTTTTTTTTAGCTAGTGTAATTAAGCTACTGTATATAAAAATCTAGTTGAAAGAAGGATTTGATCGAATGTGTCACATGAACAGCAAATATAGACTAGATATGCTTAAGAAAGATTAATTTTTACTGTATATTTTGTTACAATTAGGGCAATAACCAAATTCAAGCAATGGAGAAAGAACCATTGGCTTCATCAATATAATTTATATAGGAACTTTGCTAGTAGAGAAAAGGAGGTGATTATCCCTTTGTATAGGGCAGTGGTCAGACCGAGTCTTGGGTGTTGCGTAAAGGTCTGGAGGCCTCATTTTAGGAAGGATGTAAAGTTGCTCGAGCGAGTACAGAGAGGGGCAACAGTATTGGTGAGCGGGGCGAAATAATGGACTTACTAAGAAAGGCTTAAGTTCTGCAAATTGCGGCGTCTGAGGGCTGGGCACCTGCGACGTGATGTGCTTGAGGTGTACAAGGCCTTGAGTGGGTTGAGCAGATTCTGATGGGATTCTTCCTCTTCCTCGGATTGCGGACCTGTGGGGACATAGATTCAAGTTGAAGAGGGACGGTTGTAGAAAAGATGTGGAAGTTTTCCTTTGGCCAGCGAGTTGTTGATTGCTGGAACAAACTTCCATTTGTCGCTGTGGAGGTGATGGCTTGAATAAATTCAAGGAGGAACTGGACAGGCGTTTGTGTGAAATGGTGGATTTTTTTTTTTTGGCTGATGCTTGCTTTCCTGCATCATATGCCTCTACTAATGTAATTTTAAATTCTTACTAAACGTTTTAAACCAAGAAATATGGCATGTTAATATTAATCGTAGTAATTATAGTTTGATAAAATATTTGCTATTTTTTTTATTTTATTCTTAAAAAATTTAGAACTAAAATGATATTTTTCAGTGAGAAATTCACTACATTGAAAATTAAGTAAAACTTCCCCAGATGAAAAAAACCAAAGCTTAATGGTAAATAGAAACCTACTAACTAAACTGAAAAACAACTATTACATTAGGGTTCACCCGGAAAGTTCTTTCATATACCCATGTGTATTGTGTCTGTAAATTACGTGTGTTCTCTGATCGATTTGCCTGTTTTGTTGGACGAAAACCCCTAGTTTCTGGGGGGGGGGGAGAGGAACTTACTTTCTACGCCTGAGACTGAGCCACCATGCAGTGGAAAAAGCTCATAAAAGTCCCTCACGTCATCGACAGGATTCGAACCCGGCCCTTTTCTAACCGGTAATAAAAATCGACTATAATAAATTCTTCTTTGACAGCAAAGCTTAACAGAGTGAGAAAAACTGTTTCTGTGGTGATCATTAAAAATATACCGCAAGCCAGTCTGCACATCCATTGAGAAAACAGATGCAGTCTGTTGACTGAGAAAAGGGCGCAGACAGGCTGTCATGTCCACAGGGCATTCGTTCTTAGTTTCACAAATTGCAAGAATGTTTTTTAAATTGTTAACTTTAAAACATTGTAAAATTCTCATACAAAAATATATACTTTTTTTTTTTGCATTTTTATTGCAAAAGTGTTATAAATTGTAATCTTTTAAAAACGAAAGATGCAATTTGAGACACTTGTACCTTTGTATTAAAGGGTAATAAAAATATAGAATACGATGTGTTTGTATGAAATAGAGAGTAAGAATTGCTGTTATTCATAAAATACACATTTACTATCACAATTTCTATTAAAAGAAAAGAACATTTGATGGAAGTTGTGGAAAATGAATACATGTTTTTTTTTGGAGGGGAAGACATCTGTGATAATCGTAGAATGAAGGTGTATTAATGCACTACTTTTCTACATAGCCACCTAAAATGAACAAAGTGTAATAAGAAAACAAATTAGTTAATATAGCCTTGTTACATTTCAGGCGCATTAGTAAATATGAAATAAAGAAATAAAAAAGAAATTAGTAAATATGAAATAACTTACTTCTTAAACGATGCATGCATACTGCCTGGGTAGTAGAAATGATGGAAGTGCATTACCCATGCATAAACAACCTTTTCATACTCTTAGACGTTTAGTCAAGGAATATTTTTAGGGGTACTCATTATTTGCGTTTGTAAATATCTATATATATTGCAGGCATTCTCAATTTTTTCCATGGTAATTACACTTGACAGGTCAGCACCCCTACCCGATGCACCGATAATATACTTTTGTCTATATTTCATTATGGTTGCCGGGTATTTCTGCTATAACTAGTAGTGCCTCGGATCCATAACCCAAGTTTAATAATTTAATACTTTTTCTTGCTTGCTTAGTCGTTTAGTAATGTCATTATATCCTATTATATATATTCTTCAAAATAAAATTAAAAAGTTAAAACTAAACCAAACACTTATTTCAGTAAAATATTCTAGCGACTATATTTAGATCAACTTTGGTCTCGTTGCCTCAATAAACACTAGTTACAACTAATTTTAAAATTGGACAAAAACCATACATAACATACCTGGATGCCATTTAGAGAGGAGGAAAAATAATTCCTTCGTAAGTTATGATTTACAGCCAATCTACAACTTCGGAAAAAATGGCCCAGTTCCAATTTTGCAAAGTGATGAATCTTTTTAATGGCATAAATCTCAAAAACAGCGATTAAAATGTTCAATTACCAAAGAAAATCAATAGGTGAAGATAAATGTAACTTCGTACAAAGGTAGTCTTCATCTTTCTGATTTTAACACTTTCTCTGGCAATGCAATTAAATGTAAAACCACTTCTCTTTCCTCATTAACTATAACAACGTATTATCCGTCACCGCTATCTAAAAACACGTCGAACTTCTGCAAGCTCACTACTAATGCTCAAGAAATAAGGAATGCTTACACTTCAATATTCAGTCGTAATTACTTCGAAAATATATCATTTTCTCCATTAAGAAATTAAACTTTCCTTCTGCCCAGAAGGTGCTCGCTTTCTCTAGTTCCCAGTTTAAAATGGCTGTAACATTTTAAGTGACCTCCCGCTCACTCTCTGCCATCTTTACCTCGAAGAATTCTTCGCTGTGCTTACTTAGTAAAGCAGTAATTAGCATGTCATCTTTGTAGAAAAATTACGATGGAAAAACTGGAGTAATTATCGCTAAAATGGGTGTTACCACTTACTTTAGCAGCTATAATCCCTGTCTAATTAGCCGGTTATCATCCGCATCTAGAGTAAAGTAATTTTAAGATTAATGAAGGGACTTTAATCCCTCTGCAAAAAAAGCGCTCTTAGAAAGAGCAAGGAACTACCTTTGACTACCATATAATCCATATTGTCTCAGAGTATAAACTATACATAAATACACATTTTTCAGTTATTACTGGATCAGCGTCATTTAAGATGCTTTGACTTGTGGATCCTCATTTTGGATTTACAGATGAGGTTTAAAAAACATAACCGTATTTACTTGGAGTTTTTCGGCATTTTTATTTATAAAACATCTTTAGGAAAAGAATGTAAGAAGTCGTTTTTGTATAGCGGAAATGCAGATTAGTTCGAGTTCCCGGAAAGTACTACTTAAAGCGACAATACTTTAAGCGAATAACAATAAAATCCTATATAACTGCTTTTTCTTATCAAAGATTTTTTTCAGAAAGTTTCTCTGTAATGAAGTCATAAGAAGAACATTAAATGAAAGCTGATAGATAGCTCTTACATAATTATACAATGTCTGTAAATCTGAGTAGAGAACTTCGTTTACTTCGGAATTTTTTCCATCAATCTTCGTATTAATTTTTTTATATCCTATCTGTTGAAGATGTGCAACGTTTTCGGCCTTGAGCACAGACTGCTGAACAAGTTTTCATTGGCAGTCTCCACCATTAGTGTAGTCGATTCAGATCTGATAAGTGCAGAGGTCATCCTTCAAAACTGATGAAAGAAAGCAAATTCTTGTTTCAAAGATCTTCGCCTTCGAAGTGTTGCTGTGATAAAGAAATATTTGCATGAAAAAATCCTTTCTGATCATATTTTCTCACGGTACACTTCTTGACTTGATTCAATTTCTTACCGATTGCAACGTTAGAATTCGGTGGTTTACGGTCATCTCTGCAACAACCATGAGAGAAGACTTTTTCTATAATCTTGTAACTAACATTTCTCAACGATATTCTGATACTTTGGGGACTGGAACATCAATCAGTTGAGATCTTCTCATCAGAAAAAGAGCTTTCAAATGTGCTTGATTTGCGGAGAGGTGAAATTCTTGGTTTTTTCAGTGAAATAACTTTCATTACATTCGTGAGTGGCAAGTACTGTACTCTTTTCGAAGCTATAAGACCTGGACTGGAAAGTCGTTTCAGCGACTTTCCAGTCCAGTTCTATAATGGAAAGTGGAAGATCACTTTCCACTATAGAAATGCAGCTGTTCTTGACAAACTAACAATGATATATTTCAATGTCGATGAGCAAAGAGGATTTCGAAGCGAATCATGGGTTGATTTCGTTGACGACCAGATTTTGGACGATTCGAAGATGCAATTGAAGTACTATTCCGAGCACCGAGTACGTCTTAGGTGCCAAATCAAATAAGGCGCTGAGGCTTCAGTATATTGTGTCTATGAACGCATGTATTCTGAGGTCGATTTGTCTGCTTGCTGGACGAAAAATCCAAGTTTAGAGGGGAGGGCGAACCATGCTACTCTTGCCTCAGACCGGCTAACTCACCCACATTGTGAAAAAAACCTAAAAAATTCCTCGCGTCATTGACTGATTCGAACTCAGGCCTTTTTAACCTGTTGTTGGGGAGGACGGTGATTATATCCACTGAGAAATCCACGAGGTCTCCAGAGCTGAGTCTAGAATATCTCACATTAACGCATTCCAAGCTCCAACATTTGGGGGATAGCATCTTGCTTTTAAAGTTTTAATAAAAAAAATCAATAGAGAAATCATAAAGATCTAGAAATCAAGAAGGTGAATTTATCCTTTAAAATAAAGATTTGGGCAAATTTAATTTTTTCTCGAACTTTCGTAAATCAGTTTTTACATGAAACCAAATACAAAATCGCGTTAACTGCATGGACTCAACGAGACGTACAAAGCATGCTTCAAGATCATCTCGCAGATGCTCAATTGGGATGAGATCGCTGAAATTCACTCTCGTGTTCCTGAAACCAATTAGATAGGATGGGTCCATGGACTCGTGCTATTTTTTTTCCATATTATGATCCACGCATCAGCGTGAAACAGCAGAAACCGAGATCCGTCAGGCTAGAAAACGTTTCTCTCCAATCCTCCACTGTCCAGTGTTGGTGTGCTCACTGCAGGAGTAGAAATCGGTTCAGCTGTCCGCTGTAATACTCAATCCGTGACAAGGCATACAGCGAATTGAACGTTCCGTCACTTTGGTCGCCACTGTTGTACTAGGTTATTTGACTGACTGTAGCCTTTTTATTACCTGAAGAACTCTTGTCAGCCGCCGTTGGCCTGCATGAACAAGCTGTTTCCAACCAAAGGATTACCGTTGGCTGGATGCTATTTTGTTATTGACCATTCTCGATACACTTATCAGCGTCAGATACTGGTGCGTCTGACACTGACTATCTTGTAACGGCCGAAGTCACTTTAAATATTTCGTCTTGCCCATTCTCGCACTGAACTGCACAAATACAGCATTCCTACATACATACCTGCCCATGTACTTTGTATTGCATGGTAAGAACAGGCTATGCTATTACCGAAGGAGAGCTCAAGTTCTTGAAAAGAGTAAATGTTTCTAATAAAATGACCACTCGTATATTCAAAAATTGTTAGAAAATTCTGGGTAATGCCTTTTCTAAGAATGTTTAGAATAGTAACGGGTGATTTAGGACCTTTATTTACAGGGTGTTAATACGAAAATTTAATGAGGAGGGATTTATGGAGTATAAGAGTTCTTCAGATCTCGGGAACTCGTTATAAATATAAGGCTTCGTGGCTTTAAGCACACTTCCTGTTAACAGCATGTCATGTCTGTTTAGGCGACACCAGAGAACAATGATTCACTGTATATCCCTCGATGAGAGTTATTTCCTTCATTGAGATACGTGTCATAAGTAATTTTTATACTAACCATCTTTACTGAGGGCAGCATATCGTTTAGAGAAATACGATCTGTAAGTTGAGGTGTAATTGGCAGGTAAAATAAAAAAAAGTGATCTTCCACTATAGAAATGCAGCTGTTCTTGACAAATAATTTACAATTCTCATCTAAGAAAGGCTATTTCGGCTACTCCTATGCATATTTTTTAAGCATAATTTGTTTTATTACCATATGATTCTTAACTCATTTACTATACTCATGAAATTTGAAGACAGTTATCGCGCCGGTAGAAGCATTGATTTGATTTTAAATAAATAAATAAATTTCGTTTATTATCCGGGACGACCACAGATGAATTCAAAAGATACAGAGAGAATACAAGAAATACGTTGTATTTAGCAGTCAGAAGCTCGAACTCCGGTCTCTTAAAGCAAGTATATTTATTTATCCTCGCGCCTGATCACTCAGCTAAAATTGTATTAACACAGAGTACGAGTAACAAATTAGGAAATTTCTCAAAACATTATTAAGAAGCCAGAAATCAATCTACACGAAACCTTCACTCCTTCAAATTAAGCATCAAAGGAAATTCTCACTTTTCTCGACGAAAGAAAAGAAAGTTAGAAATCTGATTGGATCCTAACTCTTCATTTTCTTAGTGGAATTTAACCTTTGTTTCGTCGTCTAAAATAACAATAAAATATCATTACAGCAAAACGTTTTTCTTTCGACTTTCTGATTGAACAGCAGGTTTTTTTTTTAAATCAAAATGAAACTTAATCACTTTTTTTCTGTCATTCTACTGGGAGGTCCAGTAGGCTACTTCTCCCAGGCGGAAGATAATTAATTACATAAATATTAAAGTTTCACCAGCTATTTGAGTAACTTAACCATACTTATGCAGACTTATTACAGAATCAGTCTATTTAGTAATTAAATTTTGGTAACGAATGGAAAGGTATCTCCTAGACCAAAAATAAGTAAATTTTAAACTGCACTGCCCAGAAATGGAACCAAGTTACCAGAAATGAGTCACAGTAACTGCGAAAGGGTACAGAAGGATAGAGAGATGAGATTCTGAGTCTCCCAATTTCAACTTTCAGGCAATTCCCAACTACACTGTCGCCAACTGATTTACTGCTACCGGGGGATGAACATCTTTCTGGTGCGACTAACGCGGTCCCCCGACCCAGTCCTAGACAACATGCTGGGTGAGTTACTGTATTGTTAACCTCTTACAGATTTCAGTCTCTTCCCGGGTTTCGAACTGCTCTTCCGTGAACCGGCAATCATTACTGTCATCTGGGCTTCTTGATAGTCTCATCAAGATCCGTATGAACATGCAGCGTCTTTGTGAGTTATGTATTGCAGTAGCGGGTAAAAGAAAAACATACTCATACTAGCAAGTGACATTCCATCCCCGATATCATTACTCTTGGCTAATGTTATCCTCAATAATTTGTACGTATTCATTGTCATTTTACCAATATTATTATAAATATTTAAGGGCAAAGGTCTCATGCTATGAGGTAGAATGACTAACATGTGGTTAGTGCAAAAGCATCATTTTAACGTAGCCATATTAATTAATTTAACTACTTTGGTAGATGGCTAGGTTAAAATGATACTTTTGCACTAACCTACATGTTAGCTAATATTATTATTAAAAAATAATAAGAAAAATTTCTCCCTACAGCAATCATTAAAGATACAGTAATTTGCTTTCTTAGTTGCAGTTGAATATTTTCAGTTTAATTGTTTCTTAAGTTTGAGAAAGTAGTGCAGTTATGCGCACTAAGAGCTACCAGCGATAGTTTATTAGTTTCCACCCCCTCCCTTGAAAACTCGAGTTTTTCAATTCAAGAACAACTGCCGAAACCTTTGGTTACACAAATGGAATGTGGTTAAGTCTTCTTACATTAATTTTTAAAATTAATTCGTGCCAAATGAAATTAGTCTAAGAAAATAATAAAAAATAAGAAAATTTCGACAATGATTGTATGCCATTTATTTTCCTTTTTTTTTTTTTTAATTACTGGTAGCAAATATTTAGTTATACACAAAGAGGGGGATCCATTCAATGCAGTGAATAGCAAATCAGTTTAGCGTAATCCACTTCTACACTGTCTACATCATCCCTTATAACCCTATGTAAAGAAGCAAGCTTTCATGAACGTACTCAGAAAATTCTTGACTATGTTCCATCAGTGCACATGAATTGGATTAAATGGGACCCTTTACATTCACCTTTAGAGCAATGAGAAACACATCTAATAGGTTTATAAGTATACAAGGAAGACACGCAACAAATTTTGAATAAATAATAAAGCAAAATCAGAAAATTATATGAAAGTATGACAAATACGTTTAAAGAGGTTTGTTGGCACCTAAATGTAACACAAACTGACCGCTTTAAAATACAAAGCTTTCAGTAGAATAGGAAGTTTTACTAAAGCAAAGTAACATGGGTAATTCTTTAACTAACTACGAGAAACCTTCTAAATACTGTAATGTTGTGGAAAACATTGAACAGTTTCATTCCCCCCGTGACTTCCGTGCAACGTTTCTCAGCCTACATCTGCTTCGTAGAACCATAAGTTAACTCATTTATTCTCCAAAACAAGCTCTCTTAATCCTTGAGGATGTCGTGGACTCACTAATGTAGGGTATAAAATATTACAAAGAATTACTAAAAAAGATACACTAGTTGAAATGTGCAAGTAAATACGGTAATTAATATTAATCTCTTAGTCATTGAAGTGAAAAACAAATGAATCTTATTGAGAAGACTTGCTTCAGTTTAAAAATGACTTAAATTACCGACTGCATTTCCCTTATAGTTTGAAGATGATTATTATTACATAATTGATCGCAAACTATTAAATTCGTGCCTTTCAATGTGCTTCAAGATGCAGATGGAACAGCGATTTGCTGATTTATATAATTTTCCCATCAAGATGGCGCCACTATCGTCAGAACCGCTGTACAGTTTGCAGTATTACGTCCCGAACTAATACTTTAGATAACACTGAAATGTTGAAAGTAAATACAGTCTTAGTAACGAAGTTCGCAGCAATAACTGTGTAAATAAGTGTTTCTTAACAGTATCTTAAGAGGAGAAAGTAAACAAAAATGAAGGAAAATCATAAAGGTTTTAGTAACGGATATATAAACATTAGTAAGGGAAAAAAAAGAAAATTAAAAGCACACGAGGAGAGCGATGGGGGAGGAAAAGAAAAATATTAGACAACTCTGAACAGAATGGAAAGCAATAGAGAAGAACGAAACTAATAAAAAGGAATGTAACTGGAATTCCTCATATAATCAAGACTGCTAATTACACGTTTTCCCCTTCTATCTCCGTGTAGCTCATGATTGAAATATCACGTGTATCTAACTCGATTTGCAGGGGCTGTTGCGAGACCAAGCTAACTCAAAAACTTCGTTTTCTAAAGCAGCTTAACTGAAAGTACGTAATTAGTATAAATCATTTGCATAATTAATTAGGGAGATAAGTGTTTCTAAAGAGATAAGTCTCAGCACTCATTAAGATATTTAACAACGCAGAGTGGTTTTTTCTTATGCTATAATAATATATCAATATTTTCCTTTCTTATTTGAGTTCCACCAGAGGTCGTAGCAATGAGTCTAGAAGTTCGCAATACCACATCAAGAAGGAAAGAAGTGTCCATTATTAATTTACTTAGTGGTACGCAATAACTGATTATTTAGCAATTCATTACAAATTACCACTTTACGATTAATTTTTATTAATAGTCGTATATTGATACATTTAAGATAAATTGTGTTATTTAAAAATTGGCTGATTCACCAATGCTCTTATTGTGCTTCTGCACCGAATACAGGTAGTTACAGCACCAGGGTCAACTCAATGTAGTCGACATTGTTCATGTGCAACTAATACAGCGCTCATAATTTCGCCCATCCTTATCAAAAGGAAGAATCAGCAATTATTTAAATACACGTTTCTCAGGAAGTACAGTACTCAAGATATTTTACTATAGATTATCATGCATGTCATTTATGGTGGCAGAGTTATGTTGTTTCAGAAGAGATGATTTTAAATACCGCTTCACAACACGCGAAGTATTAATGTCAATAAAAGGACGTGTCCTTTTATTCAGGCAATGCACGTCATTCGAATTGCCTCACCTAGAAAGACTAGACGGTTTTACCTAAAAATCTGCATTCGTAAATGTGAGGTATATGGACGCAAGTGATTATTATGTCAAGACATCGGTGCACTACAAAGTCCAATAACGTGTCTGTTATCGCCCTAGCTTTAAAATCTGAAGATGCTAATATGGGTAAACGTTAGCAGGGAAATAAGACGGTGAACAAATGACCGTCTAAGAGATTACAATGCTTTTAATATGGGTAAGGCAATAGTATGCACAGTTGACAAACTTTCTGATAATCTTTTAAAAGTGGGTGGTCAACAAGACAAATAGTAGAACCTTAATCTTGTCTCGATTCTGTCTTTAATTCAACAAGAACAAGTTTTTAAATCCTTCGAAGTTTCTTCTCCAATTAAGAAAAAAATCTCGTATAACTGGTTGGCGTTGCAGACAATTACAAAATATTACAAATGTCCCCATTTGAAGTGTTACCGTTCCCACAAAACCATTACTTAAAATAAATTAGCCATGTTAAAACAACAAAATAAAACAAATATAAATTAAAAGAAATAAATTTAACATATTTTAATGTTATAGTAACGTAACATACCTTTATCTGCAGTACAGCAATAAACTCCAAGAAAACAAAATTGTTGCCGGGGGGAATAAGTAATTTGCAGCACACATAATCCGACTGAATGCAAAATCCCTCCATTTCACAGATTAATTGCTCAAACACCCCTTGGTCGCTTAAGGCAGGCGAGAAATTTCGTGTTACAACTAGCCCACTTTAAAACTGACAGTGGCCTCTCCTTTAACTTCGCACAAGAGCTCATTTTTGAAAATGCAATCTATAAATTGTAAGCTTAATGCTACCACTGTTTCAAATAAAAAAAAAAAAAAAAACTCAGTTATTTGATTACGGCTTGTAACCAGTTGCTTCGAAGAATCACTGCTTCACTATCCCACCAGAAATCACGGAACACCCTCCTGGTAGTAAATTGTGTGACTTACAAAAGCATATGCAAATATTTGGGTCTATGAAGATGATTAGGGAGTAGCCCAGAATTCATTTCAAATATTATTCCCTACAAACAGCACACGGAAAAGCTGAGAGGACTGATAGTTGGATATCGAGGAAAATGTCAGTGTATGCTAATACTCTGGAATGAAAAACATTCCCGATTCGTCGATTGGCAATGCGTAGAAGAAATGGAAGTATGAAATGACACCAGGCGTCCAAGAAACGACTAAGTAGGCGTGAAATACGGACTGAGAGAAGACAACGCGACTTGATGTAGTTGGTTATTTTTGCTCATCATCAGACCCTAGAGATTTTGCGTTTGTAGCTGAAAGCAAACCTGGTGTTTCCAGGGCTCCCCATGAATTTTCACGGAAGAGTTGCAGCCTACAAGCATTTGTTGATGGAGGGGGTGGGAGGCTAAGGAACGAACGATACGTTGTTTGAAACTCAACTAAAGTTAATTGAAAAATTTATTCGAAAACACTTCATGCCTGAATCATCACACGTTGCCAATATATCTTGTATTAAATATGCATTTAGATTAATAAATTTCAATAAATATCTTATATGATCACACACGTGGAATATTTCAATTAACAAGTATTTCATATGAAAAACAAATGCATACTATCAACTGGCATAGTACGAGGCACACTGAACCTGGACCATGGAAATTAATCAATGGAAAAATTAATCAGAGCTTCTTTATCACTTTGAGAAAAAATACAGTTGCAACTGGATTACCAGATACTCTGCTAAAACTTGGTTAACTACTTCAATTGCATTAAGGGAATTGTTTTTGCATAATTACGATGTCTTATTCAAGAGATTGTATTTTCGAGAGAAGGGTTGATATGATATTGTATCATAACACCCTCCGTCTGGTAGATAAGTTCATTTTTGGATTTCGAGAGATTGTGGTTTTTAAATTTAACGGAATTTCACTATTAATATCCCCCCTTCCATAACTGCTGAGATATCTAAATTAAAAGATAACTTACATACGATCTTAACAGATTTGAATCAAATATGCAAATTACTCTATTGGAGGATTGTAATCGCCGTAAAATCACGTCAACTTTCAACCTACAATAACATGGCGTTCAATAGCATTTTATTAGCATTTCGTATAAAACTATGAAATAAATATCCAACTCGAAAGCTACGAGTACATTTGCTCGCCTTGGAGTTATCCAGAGAACAATTAATAGTGGATAATACACAGCATTCTGCCTGTTCTCTTAGTTTTGATTTTTCTGTTAACAGTTAAGTTTGCTCATCAGTCTGGGGCTGCTTCCACCCCCTAACTTTAATCGTACAAATTGGACTGCTGTTAACAGAGAAATAGAATCTATTGTTTGGTTGGTATTCTACCTTTTAAAAAATGTTAACCGCTCGGCTGATTTTTTTTTTTTTTTTGTATTATTCAATTAATGCGCAATAAATGCAATACTTATATGAGTCAAAAGAAATAAATCCGATAAAAATAAATTAGCATTCATATCATTTACGTAAGAAAGTAAAACTTAAAATTCACGAGGATTACAGAAATTATTTTGATAATATACACAGAAGTTTGGCCATTTTGGCGTCATATGGAGAGTCATATAGTAAGGGTCCTATTAAAATACCAGTTTTTTTTTTTAATAAATGCCATCACAATTTTTGAGCCAACCAATATCTGCAATGGATTTTCAGATTACCTGAAGGCAACAGGCTAAACCTAATCCTCCATTAGTCATATAAAATTTCATATCAAAAGCAGTCGATTTATTTCACGCATTACTGAGTCCAAATTGAAAGTAACCTTGAAATCATTTATCAAAGGATCACAGGCATGGTTCTGAGGGCATACCATTGTATTTTTGGAAGGAAGTAATAAATGGAGTTGCCATACCCTCTCGTGTGTAGCACAGTTGCTATAATCGCCGTCCTTCCCAATCAGGTGCGAAAGGTCTGAGTTCGAATTCAATCTTTGACGCTAGGTATTTTTAGGGGTCTTTATCACAATGAAGCTGAGTTAATTAGTCTCAGGAGAGGTTGCATGGTCTTTTCTCAAGGAAACTCGGATTCTTCGTCCAGCAAGCTGGCAAATCGACCACAGGACACACGCAATTTACAAATATACAGTGGCCGACAAAAAAATTGATCACTTGGGAATTTAACTAATAATGTGTGCTTTGCGCTGCATTGTGGGTTGCAGAAATGTTCGAAATGCATTTGTTAGATGGGATATATCTCTGTGAATAAAATCCAATAAAAAGACTCCACCTGATATACCTAATTGCCATAAATATCTTCCCAAAAGGTAAAATGCGTAATTAATGGAAATATGAGAAATCATGACAATCAAACATACATTTTATTGCATTTACGTGTACAAACTGAAATGACATGTTAATGTAATAGTATTATGTAATAGCAGCTTTAGACATATTGTACCAGCAATTTTCAATAGGGTTCAAATCTGCACTATTGCCGGGGCAATCCAACACTGTAATGCCAGCATTTCTGAGATATGACTGCACCTTAAGGGAGAAAAACGAGGGAAAACATTGGTGTGAGTAGGTTTTAAACCTTGTGAGACAAGAAGACAAACTCATCATTAAATCTATATAGCATAAAACTTACCAATTTTGTTGTGTGGAAAGGTGCTGAATCGTCTTGAAAAATGCAGTTTTTGACGTCTGTGTGGTGATCCCTAATAACGGGATTCAGGCACTCCTCCAAGATAGCAGTGTAGGTTTCTGCATTCACCGTTCCGTTAATAAACTTAATTCACCCACTCCTTTGCTTGTTACGCATCCCCAGACCATATTACTGGCGGGGAATTTTAAGTCGGTGTTATGCAGTCAGGATGGTATGCCTCTGATTTTCGTCTTCTGACATATCGCTTCCCATCCGAGCCATGCAGGTTGAATTTCGATTCGTCAGAAAATATGACGATGTTCCATTGCTCTTTTGTCCATGAAACATGCGTTTTGGCCCAAGCAAATCGCTTCTTCCTCATTTGTTGGGTCAACGTGGGCTTCTTCTTGGGGGCTGATGCAGACCACATCCCGAAAGCCGTCTTTGGATAGTTCGTGCACTTGTTTCAACACCAGAGCCCATCTCAAAGTCTAGTTTTAAATCAGGAACACTAGCATGGCGATTACGAAGGCATAGCCGTTCCAAATATCGATCTTGGGAAGGAGTACTCACTCTCTTACGGCCTGATCCAGGTTCCATCACCGGTTTCACGCTTTAATTTCAGCACCCGGGACCCTGTTGACTGGTGACAGCCTACTTTATCAGCGACAGCACGCGCAGAAAGCCCTTCCCGGGACAGAGCAACAGCTATACTTTTTTTTTCTTGGTGTCAACTGAACATATGGAGCCATGCTTACAGCTCCGCAAAACAGGATACTAATGGGCGTGTATACCCTTCCAACGCCGTATTTATAGAAACGGCTGATGCAATACAAGCGTTATCTGACGCAATACATGTGCTTTGCGACAAACAAATTGACTGTAATCAAATAATATCATATGTTTCACTAGAAATGTTACTTTTTTTAAGGCGATGCAGTTTTTTTGTCCGCCACTGTTAGTATATATCTGTAAATTGCAAACCGAATTGGCACAATATGGTCTAAGTCGCTGATGCATCTGAAACCTTATAACAATCAATCAAATAGTTGCTATGCACTTGGCTAATTTGTTTAAGAACTGTAAAATATCCGACCTGCTTTATAAATGCTTATATAATTGGGGTGGACAAAATAATGAAAGCACATGTGATAAGAGTTACAGGTGCATTAATACAGTGTTGGGTCCTCCTTTGTTCTAAAACAGCTTGTATTTTAGTATTCTACGTGGAATAGATTCAAATAAATCTTGAACTGTCTTAAGAGGAATATTAGATCATTCATCATGGAGGAATTTCAAACTGCTTGAGTGATTAAGATGTAGGAAATTTGCATCTCTCTCCTCTCGAAATATTCCCACAATGATTCAATAACGTTTAATCTGGTTATTGTGCGGGCAGGCCATGGTACATGTCTAGCCTCGGTTTCATACTCCTCAAACAGAGGTTGAACACTTTTGGCTGTGCTGTGTGTAGTGGAGCGTTATCATCTTAAAACATTGAAAGTTTGTGGGAAACAGTGTTTGCATCATGGAATGAAGCTGGTCACTCAAAATATCAAAGTAATCAGTGGCAGCAGTTCACCGTTTCAAGGTGATGGTAGGGATTAAAGAATATCAAGATATTGCTGATCTTGTTGATCAGCCCAAACTATTGTTGATCCTGCTCCATATTTGACGGTTGGCACAAACCAGTTAGAATAATGGGCTTCCTTTGGAATTCATCAAACGTAAACTCTCCCTGATGTTGGAAAAATTGTAAACAAAGATTCATCTGTAAATACGAGTTTACAATCATAAAGTTTCAGTTTTTATGCTCCTTACATCACTGCATTCACTTTCAAGCATCACCATCAGTAATGAGTGGCTTAGCAACAGCGGCTCTGCCATAAATTCCAGCTTTGTGAAGTTCTTGCCGAACTGATTTGCTAGAAACTGGATTGCTGAGACTCAACATTATGTTCTGCAATTATTTGTGAACCAGTAGTTTTTATGTGTTAGGCTACAATCCTTTTTAGTGTCCGGAAGTCCCTTTCAGTCAGCTTCGAAAATTGAAGCTGAATGAAAGGGATCACCGGACTAAAAAGGATTATCACAATTCATCCAATCAGATTTTGTTTTTCCGTACATGGTGAATGTAGACACCACTTTCGATACAGTTAGTCTGCGCGGGTAGCATAGTGGTATCGCCACCGTCCTTCCCACACCGGGTGGAAAAGTCCCGGGTTCGAATCCTGTCGATGACGTAAAGAAGTTTTATGTGCCTTTTTCATTCCGTGGCTGAGTTAGTCGGTCTCAGCCGTAGATAGCAAGGTCCCCCCCCCCACCGGAAAACGGGGTTTATCGTTCAGCAAAGCAGGCAAATCAACCAGAAAACACACGCAATTTAATTACAGACACAATACACATGTATAGTTGAATTATCATTGCAGGTGACCCTAATATAATAGTTTTTTTCGATACAGTTGCTCGGAATACATTAAACAAATCAACTGTTTTTGTCATCGATGCCTCTGTTAAGCGGTACCAACAATTTGACCTCTTTGAAATTCAGATAAATCTGTCATTTTCTTCATGTACCTTTTTATATCATCTCTAAATAAAAAACAGTTTTTATTGTCTTTCCGCCACAGTACTACTGCAAGAAACTAAAAAAAAATCACTGCATGTTCGTAAATATGTGATACGGCCATTACAAATACTGTACTACTTTCATACCAAGTATTTCCATTATTTAGTCCAACGTCCATAAGCATGACTGAGTATCTCTTCCACAGAATTACAGATCAGTTACCATGATAAATTTGTAGCAACTATTTTTGATTCTATAGTAGAAAAAATTGACTCACTTCAATATTTTAATTTCTCCTTCTCTACACGGTTTTCGGCCCGGGGCTCAGTGCTTACAAATTTGTATTAATCTTCGCGGTACGCTTGGTGACGGCTTCCAGACTGATATCATCTACATTGATGTTGGAAGCGTTCGGGAGGTATGGCCAACCAAGCTGTGTAATGCGGCTAGCAATGCGGGTATGGAGGTGATCGGTGTATCCAGACACCTGATATGCCTTTCCATAGTGTTCCAAAAGTGCTCTATGGGATTGATATCGTAGGAGTTCGGAGGCCAATTGATATGTGCTGGAAGTCAGAACTTGATGTGCAGGAATGGTCTGTGTTCCACAGACCATTCCTGCACATCAAGTGCCCGATGGCTCGGCGCATTGTCATCTTGGAAGACACCATCGCCATTCGGGACAAAGTGTATAGCGGGGTATACACAGTCAGCAAGCAGTTGACGATAGCGGAGACCACTGATACGGTGTTCCACGTGCACCAGGAGTCCAAGTTCCTACCAGTGAAACATGCTCCACACCACCGGCCTGCACTTTTGATACCATGCATGATGGACGAACAGCCTCATGTTGTTGACGCCAAATCTGTACATCACGGTGTGGAGTAAATAACGTGACTCTTCCGACTAGCATACCTTCTAGTCTTCTAACGCCCAACTTGCATGCTCTTTGCACCAGGAAAGTCTTTTATGCCGATGAACTTTGGTTAGGAGAGGATGCAGTAGGAGACGTCCGCTGGTATAGCGAGCATGCGACGCAAGGTCAGGCCAGATATTATTCCAGGTTGTACTGGGTAGTCAACTCTTCAACAGTGCCGCAGGTTCGCGTCGTCGGACCCGGCGGTCACCTCTAACATCAACCTTTCTCTGACCTTTGCAGATCTGCCGTCGGGTCGTTGTTTAACCATTCTGATACTAGTCCTGGCGTCAGAATGTACACTTTAACAAAGGCGGCTCTCGAACACCCCACCAGTTCAGCCGTTCTGGAAATCGAGACACCAATCAGCTCGTCGAGCTCCCACAATCTGTCCTTTATCGAAGTCCAATAAATCCTTCCTTTTACCAATCACGCTCGGAATTTTACTACCTACGGAACCATTGACACCTTATCTATGCTACGCAGGTCGACTAACTGCGCACTTTCGTACCTCACGGATCAACGGTAGCATTCAGTTTTCATAGCGGTGGTCCTAATTCAGTGATCATTCAGTGTATATCACAATGATATAACCACATTTTAAGTCACTGCCCATTACATTATTATACTAATCTGATGTCATTAAGCTTTACGTTGCTGTGCCCTTCAGTCTACGTGCGCATTGCTTAAATAAGCGTTTAATAAATTTTCACAATGGCTTGCGACAATAACCTGGCTCTTAACATATAAAAATGTCGAGTTGTAACTTATTCGGACCATAGATATAAAATAATTTTTCATCCTTACGAAATAAATAATTTATTTCAAGCGAAGTCCATCGTAAAGACCTAACTGTGTTGTCCTCATCCAACCTCTTTTTTATCTCTATATATTGTAAACTTTTAAGAAAGCCAACAAGGTACTGGAATTTATTAAAAAGATTTTCTTATATAAGAAAATCTTTTAACTAGTCACTTGAAACCTCGCTGGTAACACAGTGGATATTAAACATTTATTAAACAAGAGAAAACCGGATGGAAAATACCTGAGTTCGAATTCCATCTACGAAGCGGGGAATTTCTATGGGAACTAACTCAACCACCTTTTTCACAACGTGGTTGAGTTAGCCGGTCTCAGGCGAGGGTAGGTAGCATGGTTTTTCCTACAACAAACAGAAAATCGACCCAGAACACAGGCAATTTACAGACATTATATACAGCGCAATACGGCCTAAGTTGATGATGCGCCTAAACCCTACAACAGCGCTGTTACGAGTTTTCTCAGCAATGTTTATTTCGTATACAAAAAATATTAAGTAAGGAACATTTTTGCGAAGAAATGGAAAGCAGAATAAGGGCAAAGCCTAGATAGTCTTTTTCGTTAGTGAAGCTCATGAATGTTTTTAAGGAGCGGAGCACAATACTAACAACTTTGTACCAGCAATAAGTCAAAGTCTTCCACTGCACATTTTCTTTGAATAAATAAGTTTTGTTCATAACTACCAATGTCTCATAATTTTTGGTGGGTAGTGTATGTAACATTTATACCAAAAGTCACAAGACACTTTTAAAAGTAAAAATTCGCGAATTAGAGGATTTTCCGGACTATAAGACGCACCCAGGTTTCAGAAGACGAATTTTTGCAAAAAAAAAATTATTGCAGAAACACAAAACATCGGACGAATATCAGAAAGGCAAAATATAAATTTAGAACGAACGTACTCGTCACAGAATCCCAAAAACTCATTACTGTCACTCATCATTACCAATTTTATGACCTGAACTTTTACTTTCTTCATAGAGGGTGTCATCATCAGTATTATCAAGGGCATTGCTGATTCTACATTTTTTGAAAGACCTCAGGATTTTAGAAGTAGGCTTTTATTGATCTTTTCTAGGAAGGACAAGTTCTTATGAGACATATGCAAATCCTCACTAGCACACGCTATACAAGAACAGACTGATTTAAAAAGAATTCGCACTGCTTGCACCTAGTATGCTTTCGGACCATAAGATGCAGGGAAAGTTTAGGCACCATTTTCCAAGAAATAAATTGCATCTTATGGTTCTAAAAATACTATATTAGCAGGAGTGACGCATTATTATCTACAAACTTTGAAACTTTTAAACATAACGGCAATGTCAAGTTATATGTCTCACATTACCAAGGATTCCGAGGTAATTCAAGATTACCAAGGGGTGAATCCACAGGGGAGATAATATAATTACTCTTAAGATTATCCAAAAGCATGTTCTGGCTCTTGTGTGCCTGTAAAGAAAGAAGTTTTTCAATGGTACTAGTCCTCTCCCAAGGAAAAAAATAAAGTCGACCTTCCCACGTTATCCCCTTCCCAAAAATAACATGAAGGCAGGACGTATGCTCGTAATTCCTCTCGCTCTTCGAAACTTGGGAGATGCATCACTGCAGCATCTTCCAGTTCTTTTTTTAGTGATGTATACAATATATAAATGGAATTTTATGTAGCCACTCAACTTAATTAATCCTAGGTTGTGTTGTAGTGTACAATTTATCCATTTTTACTTACATTAGATATCAGAAAGTGATTTTCCTTTGTCGTTCTTAAATGCTACTCGAATCACTTCAAAATGCTGCGGATAAAATATTTCAAGAACATACTTTATAAATAAAAAAAAGCGTGCACTTTCTATTTCAGTGAAAGAAATTATATTTTCTTAATTCTCTATTGGTTGAAACACTCAATTTATATTTGAAGTAGTTATGCTATGATATTAAACTAGTAATTTTGATGAAAACGCAATACATTATAATTTTAGGAATCCATAAGCGCATTTTCATAGGCTACAAGCACCTTAAATTTCATCGTCAGCTACTCAAACAATTTTTTTTCTTAGTGTTCATAAGCTTTCCAGCGTATTTGTTAATCGATAGATTTTCGGAGCAATTCTACTGTTCCGACTTTCTATTGTCAAAATCGACTGCTTAGAATTCTAGCAAAACTAATCACGAGCGTGATTGGTATAACGTTCTCTGAGAATGGAAGAAAAGAAATGAAAGAAAGAAAAAAAAATAAAAATTCCTGCTTGTAGCCGTTTCGCTCGAAACAAAGCTTTTAAAGATCTGAGAGTCTAGAAATGTCTTTTAAATTCCCGGGAGGTCTCTGGATCAATGGTAATTTACTTCTGAAAATGCAAACTTGAAAGCTTTCGCTTGTTGAATATCGAGAGTTTGGTGGCAAATATACCAGAGAGTACTCATTTGGGCTTTAAAGAACTTTAATTTCCTAAATAACCACATTTAAAATGAATTCGAAAAAATACATGTCGGTAAAAAATGAAATGCTTTATAATCATACATTGATTATTATTAAGAATTGACACAATTATAATTCTGTACCAGTCTGACTTTTCACTTATTGTGGAGAAGGGGACGCTGTCTTCTTTTGCTCATAATAAAAGGCCAAATCCTAATAAAGTAGTGAATATTTTAAGCGTCCTTTCTTGAGAGTTATATACTAAGCTCTAAATTTCGCCCCAAGCACTTCAGCTGGAGCATAAAACGAGCTGCATGAGTGTCTGTCTTCCCTATTCCATAAATGAAAGATTAGGAGGCAAAATTAATGCGAAATTATGATAATATATTATTCACATACACTATCTACTAACTAATATTCATATCCACTGACATGTATTGTGATGTTGAATGATAAAACGTCTGGTTAGAAAAAATAAAATTATACTGCAGAATATTACCGGCTTTAATGACATCAGAAACCCTCTGTGAGGATAATTTCTATGGGAAAAAGTGGAATCTTGCTCTACTCCTCCCATAAGGCTACAGTTAGTTCTCTGCTTGAAGTAGGGCATCTTTTTTCTGGCTCTCACTTGTTGTTTCTAAACGTTCCAAAGGTCTGAAAGGTTTATTTCGAAACGTTCCCTATTTCTCAATCCAGATCTGAATCCAAATTTGGATTCAGATCTGGACCATTTCCTCAAATCACTTTTGTACTGACCTTAACACGGAGCATTACCATGGTAATAAAAATAACGTCCCCTTTACAAAGAATGTCCCAATGCAGGTAAAGCAGAATTGCTCAGAATGTTACAACAGAGAGATGCATTCCTCATGGCGTCTTCGATGACAACTAGTGGACCAAGTCTAAACCGTGTAAAACAGATCTGTACCATTATACTACCACCACCGAACACCATCTAAAGATGATGTAATACATTCTAGGTGAAAGTGTTTATTTGGCCTGCGCCACACTTTTGCGTCCATCAAATTCCCGAACAGTGTAGCGTGATCCGTCACTCCTCATCGCCTTCTGCCACCGCTATGATGTCCAATGCTTCCGTTCTCTGCATCAGGATAGGCGATAACGTACCGGAAGACAGATTCAGCTGGCAAAAACTGAGAGATCAGAGTAATCCATTAGATGAAGTTTTTCTGATTACAATTATCCCAATCCTGTTAATGCTTCTCGAGTCAGCTCCTTAGAATATCTTTGAAGTTCCCCTCACCATCCGTTTCGACATGGTTTTGAGGATATTAATGGTAGTCTATTTGGCTTGGAATGAATGGCCGCGTTACTTTCTGCCTTCCATTGGTGTATTTGGCGATTTTGGGTATCCCACTCTTTCTGCTATCTGGGGAATGGATATACCTACTGTGAAACAATCTACTGTCGCAACTCTTGTCGAAGTATCTAGCCCTTTTCTCGTCCCACTCTGCTCCAATTACTTGTCATTGAGTACGCACGCCTTTTATACAGTATTCTACTTTTAACTAGTATTTACTATCTACTTGCAATGCGATTTCTGGTATTAACCGCTACTTCATAGGTTGAGAGGTCACAAGTTTGAGGACAGCTATGCTGTACACAGAATAATAAATAAATAAATTAATTAATCTGGGGTTTTACATTTTGAACAGTTAACTTATACGTATTATATAGCTGTCTACTAGTTATACGAGAGAAATGTTTTGATTTGAGTACTTACTGAATTATTTAACGAAACAAGAATCTTGACTGAATGCGTACAATTTAAAGATATAATTAACAGCTACTGCGGCACTTATCGCAAAGAAATATAACCCGAGAAAATTTAAATTATGCATGAGGTCGTTTCGAAATTTTTCAAAGAATTGTAGTATTTATTAGAAGACCCTGAAACGAATTAAAATATATTTTTGGAAAATGATGGAGATGAATGATGAAGATGATTAAGTGCTGCAGCATCAGTATATACCTTTAAATTGTACGTTTTCAGTTGAGCGCAAATTTAAAAAAATAATAATATATATATAGGAATAAAAGACAATTATGGAAATTCAACATATTAAGTTTATTTTAAAAAGAAATACGTTATTATTATTAGAATGTGCAGAATCTGCAGGTTTAAAACAAAAAGTTTATAACTTATAAACCAAATCACAAGTTAGTAGTAGAGAGGAACATGCCTCCACTGTAGTAAATTTATCTTCTCAATAATTTTCATCGCATAAATTGGCTGGCCTAGAAAAAGGTTTAAATTTTGCAGTTAGTCAAAAATATTATACAGTAAGCACGCATTACAGAAATAAGTCGATATTAAACAATCAATCGGAATAAAAACGCAAATAATTCAGAAACTCGATTAGATAAGAAAGAGTCGTAATAACTATACTAAACAACAATTATCTATTAGTAGAAGTTTGAGAAACCCAAATATTACCGTTAAACATAGTCTGAACAATAATATTGGGGTTTGAAGGATTTTTAGAAAATGGATCTGCATTTTTTGCATAAAGCATTTTTCATCTCTAAAGCATAATTTTAACAAAACGATCATTCAACTCATTTTATAAAACTTGATTACAAAGCGGACAAATAATTCGAAAGAGAGAGAGGGGTGGAATGGGGGGGTCATGTCTAAATATTAATTCCGATCAAACAATTCAGAATCTGTGTTGAGCTCCTAATTCGTCTTTCCGTTCATTGAGAAATAGCGTGTTAATCAATTCCTGGTGAATATATCCTATGAAAAAAATTATGTAGTCTTAGTTTCTAACTGAAAATTACAATCAGATCACTAAGACAGCTTACTATCAGTAGATAACAATGTAGCGAACACGAATGTGGGACATTTTTGTGCTGAAGAGACAGGTAACGTCGACTTCTATTGTGAAAAATGCTGGAAGAACAACATATGCTACAATTGTCCAACTTGTGAACAATTCTCTTCGACTTTTATGTGGCCTAAAAGTGGAAATGATGAAAAGGTTTTCGTGATAGTAACCAATGCCGCTCCACCAATAGAAAAAGCAGCAAATTCTATGGAAGTGTTCTGTCCGGACCTGACCCGTATTATTTGTTTGGCACATACCCAAAAACCTATTGCAAAAGACACATCTGCTGTAGAAAAGATTCTTTTCTAAAGTACCAACTGAGCTCGTAACAAACTAAAATCTCTTTTCCTGATATTGCTCAACTACCCTTGTCATTTGGATAGAGCTTATTTTGTCTAGCTATTTGATTACATCATTTGATTTCAATAATATCGAGGAGATAATCTTTCATTTTGATACAGTTGATGCATTTGTATTAGGGATGCCAAGACCACAATATCAAATCCAAATATGCGTCAAAACCTAGCTATTATTCACGCTTATTTTTTTGGTTTAGCCAATGGTATCAAAATTCTTGTGAAATGTGGCGCTTCTTTACACAATTCTTCAGTTAGAGTGAACAGTGTTCACAATAGCTTTCACGAGCAAAATGTGCAACTAAATTGCAAGAAGAGATGAAACTGTCATTTCGAAAAATTCTAGTTTCCAGAAAGTGGAGTCAATTAGCAAGTATCTGGACGAAACCAGCGCATGTCTTCTTTCTTATGTTCGGTGTGTGTTAAGCGCTGAAGCAACTAAGACTATTACAAACTTCAGTATTTCATGTCTGTAATTGAGTGGATTCTTCAGTGTTTGCTGGATGAAAGGCCAATTTGCTGTTTCCGGAACAAAACTGCATTTCCATGACCTGTGTGTGGATGTGAGGTACGTTGGATTGAATAGCTATGTTCGAATTTTCAAACGATGACTTTTCAATCATTCAAAAAAAATCGTAAGTTGCTTTATTCAAGTCAGGAGAGAGAGAACTAAACAGCCTTTCACGAGTAAGGATAACATGCCTAGAATTATGGGATTTTCAAATTACACAAAGCTAGGCTCGCTCTCTCATTCCTCAGCTTTAGCAACAGTGTCCTTATTTATGATAAATGTCTCATACCGCACAGTAAAAATAATTCCCGAAGTCATTATACTTTCGTGTAATGAATTCATTTGCAATCTTGTCTTAAATTTTAGTTTTGATGTTTAAAACGAACATGCCCTCGTGGATAACACAGTTTGTAGAATCGCTGACCTCCACACACTTGATGGAAAAGACTTGAGTTCGAGTCCCGTCAATGAAGTGAGGTATTTTTATGGACCTTTTTCACAACGTGACTGAGTCAGTCAGTAAGCGAGGGTAGCATGGTTTTTTCCTCAAGAAACTCTGGTTTTTCGTCCAGCAAACAAAAATTCGACCACAGGATACACACAATTTACAGACAGTAATACTCGAGACATATGGCCTTAGTTTCTGATGCTCCTAAAAACCTACAACAACAACAAATAAAGCGAACAAGGAAAACAAAAAAAAAAAAAAAAAACCAACTGCCATATTAGAGTTGCCTGAGAACAAGATCTTCACCAATGTGTATTATGAACATACACTGCGTATATAAAATGATCGATTTTCCTGTTTGGCTGAAAGAAAAACCAGAGTTTCTAAGAGCAAAAATTTGCTATCCTCTCCTGAAACTGAATAACCCAACCGCTGAGGATAAAAAATTCACATAAGAAAAAACTTAACTACTAATACTAATCAGGCATTTGTTTTAAAAAATTAAATGATTAGTTTTTCAATTTTGCATATGTATACTCATTTTACTTTTAGCCATATTTAACCTTTTCTTCATAAAATTTATTTTCAACACTTGCTTTTCTATTTTTAACCATATTTAAACCTTACTAAAAACAATTTTGTTGGTATTTTGAAGCTGTTTACATTTTTACACCTACCTTTCATGCAGTGATGCTAAACTTATCTTTCTCCTTTACAACTTCCAATTGTCAAATAAAACGAAGGATATTCCAAAATGAAAAAAGCCCTTTTTGCTCTCTCTCTCTCTCTCTCTCTCTCTCTCTCTCTCTCTTTCCCCCCCCCTCCGTGTGTGTGTGTGTGTGTGTGTGTCTCTCTCTCAAGAAAATCGCAATTTATTACTAACAAAAAACAAGAAAGAAGTGGATTTTTAACAAGTGGGTCATTTTTTTAAAAATCGTAACGATGTAGTTTTCGTAATAACATATTAAGGGGACAATACCGAATGACTCTGGAAGTTGAAAGGACAAGAATGTCCACCTGAAGTTCACAGCCAAAAGATGAAAAAAGAGAGGGTTGTTTAATAATAACGAACTTATCTTCAATGAAAAACATCATGAAGGTGTTAAAAGTTATTCCAAAAAAAAAAAAAAAAGAAAGAAAGAAAAAGGTGCCTGTTGTTTTTGGTGCAAGGGCTATTCGGGCCATATTGCACCTACCAACGGACTGCTATGACATCAGTTAAAAACGACCATGACATTTTATCTGCTTAATAAAGTGGAAAACTCCAGCAGATAAGCATGGTTACCTATGATGTGTTAGAGCGTCAAGGGTTCTTTAAGGTCTGGTCATGGCATCCATGATACCGACCAAGACTTGGGAGGCCCAAGGTTAGAGAAGTTTTTACCACCCTTTTTAAAAATAGGAATTAAGTAAACAAAAAAGGATTAGTTAACGTGGATGAGAGGAAGTTTCTTTCAGAACATTTTTAAAAAAGGGGAATAAAGGCATTTTGGGAAGGGAAGGGAAACAAAGTAAAGCGAAGCTTTATTTCAGAACAGTTTCGAATATATAAGGACCAGTCGAGAATTCGTTTCTAATGTTCGTGATGGCATCATGGCATATCATTAATTTCGACCCGAAGATGTTCTGTTTGAAAGGCGTGATACTTATTTTTTGGTTCGTGATCTACGACGAGGACATAGTGTGTAATTATAGTGCGTGAATCAATACAAGATTCTTTAAAACAAGCAAGGGTCCAGTTACTTTTGCCAATATAGTGCGTATATTATATCAGCATCTAATATCTTAAATAAATGTGCTGACTGGTCTTTCAGGGATGCCATTTGCTTGAAAAGGCGATGACTAGACCCAGGGGCGTATTCAGGGTTGGACCGAGCGGGATATGCCCCCTTAACAAAAATTTGAAATTAAAGAAAAAGAATGCAGGAGGCGTTTAAAAAAAAAAACTCAAAAAGTATATCAATAACTATTTTTAAATACAGAGATAGGTACTCATACTTAACATATGTGATATACATAAGATTGTATAGGCATACCTCTGTCTTCCATCACTGTTAATGAGATTATTCTGAATGCAGAAAACAAAATCTGTGTTTTATTGTCAAGTCCCTCGAACCACTTTTAAGTTACGCGGGACACAGATTGGGAAAAGTGACCTAGACAACTCATGGTATAGGAGCTTGCTCTATTTTGAGTACTAAAACCAGTGCAATAACTATTAGTTATTGCAAAATTGCGGCAAAATCAAGTGGGTGCAATAGTTTAAAGACTTTACCATTATAACTGATTGCAATCATCTGAAAATTTAACAGCTTTAGAAGTATTCTTGACATTAGATCCTTTGCAACAGCTTTTAAAGGGCCTTTTTTTTTTTTTTTTTTTTTTGGCTTAGAGAAGCTTCAAATAGTAATCACTATGCAAGAACCACGAGCGGTGTCCTTACACTTAGAGCTGCATAAACTGAAATAAACATGTTTGTCATAAAACAACACAACACAAACACAAACACGTTATGTGTTTGTGTTTTTTATGAAAACTAAAATGCGAGACGGGAATCTCAAAGTCGCCTAATTTAGTTCAATATGGAAATGTCTAAGTTAGACATTTAAAATTAGAGCCTTGTGCAAAAAGATATATCAGTAACAGAGGTGAAGCGGCCGCCTTAGCCGAGTGGTCAGAGCGCGGTTGCGTAAGTACACGTGCCTTGAGTGAACGGGGTTCAAATCCGTGACTGCTAAATACGGTGCAGTTTCTTGTATTTCTCTCTACCTAGTGAACTCCTCTGATCGTACGGTTGTTCCGGAGTATAAACAGAAAATTTAAGTGTGAATATGGAAGTGAAATGAAAGAAGTAAGTTTCACCAAAATATTTTATTTATTTATTTTCAATCAATTTTTAAAAAAACGTAGAGAAAATTAACTATTATGTTCCCAAGGGGTGTCAGGAAAGAAGACCGATTGGTAAGTAGCAGTAATAAATGAACGAGTTCAGAGGATTCGAATATGGGCCGAGGCAAATAAGGCTAAGAAGGGTCTGTAAACTGCGTAGTACTATGGTCGGTTTAGCTGTTTTGTAAGAGGAGAAACCAGGATATATGGAATAAAACTAGGAAACTCTCTGCAGAGACCAACGAACTCGGCTACAGTGTGAAAAAACGTCCATAAAGAAAAACTTAAAAGGAAAATTAAAATCAAACATAAAAAATGACTAATCGATATACATGTAGGTGAGCGGAAATAATCGATATACATGTAGATGAGCGTTAATGCAGTAACTCCACTTGACTGCCAATTCAGTCAAGTGGAGTTACTGCATTATGGAGCTTCCAACACATAAAAATTTGGATAATTTTTCTTATCCTTGAAAGATGAACATCACCACATTTAGTGTGAAACTTTGACTACTGAAATTCGTTGAAAATAATATTAATGCTGATAGAGCTTGACTATCAGAAATACTCGTATAGCAGGTTGGATAGAACGAATATTATATTTCCACGAGAGTTTTCCCCTAACCGTAACGTACTGATCAATCTCAATCCATTTTTTGCTGTTATCCCAGCATTCGCTAGAATGCAAACATTTTCAGTCGAGTTGAACTTAATTTCATTGCTCTTATTTTATATTGAGAAACTGAGTGTGCACATTGCGAGAGTTTTAAAATTCCATTATTTACTAATATTTTTAAATCACTATATCTTCAAAATGACCGGAATATTATGAGTAAGTATCTGTAAATAAATTAGGTTAATATCATATATCACAATTCATTTCATTTTATTTAAAATACTGAACTTAAAAGTACACAAAACTAACCTGTACATAAGTAGCAAAAGTAAACTATTACAACATTAAAATACCGTTTCATACTAAGATAACTATTAACATAGTTCAATCATAACAGTAACTAAAATTATCAAACTTTAAGTAAAGTATTTACAAGATTATACAGTCTTTTCTATTCGATGTATTTGTTCCTTTACCTCTGATATTCTTTGTTTGTCTCAACTCTGATTTACATCCAGAGACGCCAAAAATGTGAATAGCGGCATTTGACACACATCTTCCTGGTAATTCCGGTGATGGTTTGATGGGATAATTTTTGCCAAAATCTTTACAGCATGGCATACAGGGCTGATAACATAATTTGCTGCACCTGTGTCCCTGTTTGCACAGGATTTTGGAACAGAGTTGAACACACCGTATTTCTACTTTGTCATGGGGATGACAACGCAGTACACAGATGTGTCCACACGGAAGTGGTCGACCACAAATCCTGTCACAAGCACCCCGATACAATATGTTAAAATCTTCAGGTTTTATTACCATCTCAATTCTATCAGGGTGAACAAAGCATCCAATTGGGAGGGCATTTGCTGCGTTACCACTCATCTCCAGTTTCTTTAAGATGCACCACCATAACCAAGATTTTTGGGCATATAAACGAAAATTACCAACACAGTAAAGACCATGTTTAGCACGAGAAAGCGCAACACACACCCGATTTTCATCCTTCAGAAAGCCTATTTGTCCTTTACTGTTACTTCTCACAAAGGATATTAAAATTATTTCGTTTTCCTCACCCTGGAAGTTATCCACGGTTGTAACGTGCACTTTACGTACATCTCTGTCCTTCTGCATCAGTCTTTTTATTGCGAATAATTGACCAGTATAGGTTGTAAGGACAGTTATCGATGACGGATTATACTTCTGATATAAAAGATGACGGCACAGACCAATAATAATCAAAGCTTCGTAATGGTTTGAGTAACTTTTGGAAATGTAGTCATCCTCAGCATTAGTATGACATAAGAAAAACATGCAGCCTTTCATCCCACTGATTTCAGGATATTCATAAACCAAAGGATGATTCATCAAAGATGTATAGATTTCCGGAACTAAAAGTTCCGCCATGCATGGGCTCATCCTATGTTGAACGTTAAGAGTTTCAGATTGTACTCCATTCCCAATTAACCTCTCAAACATCGAAATTTCTAGATTATAATTCTTGGCAAGGTCGTGTTCAGTGGGTTTTGGCCTCAACTGCTTGTGATCTCCAATCAAGATCAACCGTTTAATATTATCAGTTAGGCAGCATAAGATATGGGCTTCTAGTACTTCAGCTGCTTCTTCTACTATTACAACTGATGGTCGCAGGCGTTTCATTAATAAACGATTTTTGGCTGCACCTGTGGTGGTCATTCCAATAACTCTGGCATGTCGAAGAAAGCGAAAATTGTATTCTACTTGTATTTCTTCTAAAGGTTCTACTAAGTTGTTGTACCTTTGCTCTTTCGCTGTTAAATCTTCTTCGTATTGCTGAATAACACTATTAATCCATCGTCTAAACATTATCCATCGTTGTTCTAATGATAACGTCCCATTATTTTTTCCATATGTTGTTTTATTACCCTTCATCTCGTTCACTTTAAGGAATTCAGACATTAGAATTTCATAAATGGCATTATCCATTATACTAGGCTGAATAATTTTGTTTGGGTTCATATTAGTCAATTCTTTATATCGAACATACAAATTACGAGACTTCATATTTTCTATGGCCTTTAAGAGTGCTGCCTTCCAAATATGCAAATTTTTATAGTGAAACAAATTTTCAACATTAAGATACAACCACTGCAAAAAAGCAACCTCATCTTTATTCTCTACAGAATCATCATCTGAATATGGTATATTAATTTTGTCTTCCACAGCCATTAAGTACAACTGTTTCCATACTGCCCGGGTGAGTCGACCCCTCTTCAATGATTCGAGTCTTTCGTACAATGCATTTATGTCGTCAATAACTGACGTTAATTTATAATTAATGCGGCCTGGTAAATTAGGAGGAAAATCATTTCCCATTAACTCTGTAGCAATTTTTAAAGTTTCTTCATAGTTATACGACTGGTCGTGAGATTCTTCAATTTCCTGGTTATTTTGAGAGTTTTTTTTCTGCGATAATCTCCATTGTTTCACAGCACGTTTTAGGTTTGTCAATAGATAACGTGACAAGGTGGCGTTTTTGCTTTGGCTTCCAATCCTCACAATACGAGGAGTTAAGGTCAAAATCTGTTCAAGAAACTGATCAAGAGCATGATTAGTATAGCATACTAGAAGTATTGGTGTCTCCGTGGACGGCGATTCCAATGAATCTGCGTCTTCCAACAGTGCCTGTAGAATTTTGCAGCCAAGGAAAGTTTTACCTGTTCCAGGAGGTCCTTGGATCAAGGACAGTTTACTTGAAAATGCCAAATTGAAAGCTTTTGCTTGTTGCTCATCTAAGTCTTTAATTAAAGAACGATGTCTGACTGCTGCAGTTTTACTAATTGGTACTGTGCAGGGATTTACAATGTAATTCACTAATGGAAAATTTGATTCATTGAATTCTTTTAACACACCAAGGGTGTATTTATATGCTTCAAAGAAGGCATCAGTTTCTAAAAGTGTGCACTTACTGCCTGATATAAGGCATTCGTTGTTCACATGAACTTTAATTTTCAGTTCGCATGAGTTGAAATTTATAAACTGTCGACCTTGAATAGTAGCAAAAATCAACGTACGAAATTGGTCGGGAGTAATACATATAATGTTCCCAGGATGGAAACGCTTTGTTGTTTTCCAATTTATTTTCTTTTCTGGAATTACCTGAAGGACACGGGTCCTTCCCTCAATGGTGTACACAGTCTTATCAAGCACCATTACGTTTTCGAATATATATCCCGACTCAATATTAGCACTGCAGCGGCCACTTGAACTTAAGTTACGGGTGTATTCTTCCACTGCAGTTCGGAACCCTCTTACCATATCTTCCCTCAAAAGGCGAAACTGGATATCTAAATAATGTTCAACATTTCTATAATTTCCTCGAACAATGTTCGCTCTTACAAATGGGAGGCTGTCATCGTGCACATCGGACTTAGTGGGATAAACGGGGATCAAGCGAAAATTTCCAATCTGTTTAGTATCGTTGTCTGGCGTTGGAAATCTACTCGAAGGCTTCTCGGGTACAAAATCTTTAATTTCATTTTCAAGTTTCTTTATTTTAGTATTTATCTGTTGGTATGGTAAGAATGGCTGGATGACGTTAATGCAGCTAGAAAGATCTTTCAGCAAGTTCTTCACTTTTGTTCTTGATGTGGCGGGAAAAACTCTAAATATTTGAGACAAAAATTCTATAATAGTTTCCATACGTTTCTGTACTTCCAGTGTATTACGATTTGTGGAAAATCTATGAATGTACTTAGAAAGAGTCTCCAGGAATTTTTCAGACGAGATCAACATGTAAAACACACTTTTAACGTTTTCTTGATAAAGACCGGAACATGACTGTAACACCAACTCGAGAAGAAAGTTTATATATTCACATGACATTGGAATTTCTAGAATGCCCTCAAACGACTTGTTGGTGATCAGTTCTAGAGGAATTATAGAAGGATCTTGATTTAATAATGTTCTCAGTTCCTTCATAACTTTTTCTCCTCTTTGCTTCCAGTCATCTAACGGGAAATTCTTGGAAGCCCCCGTAAACTGCCCATCCTCAGTGTTTCCTTGTGTGTTTAATGACAGCGAACTGAGCTTACCTATCAGATCAGGGCCATTGTTACTTCTTAATCTTCGACTGCGTGTACTTGAAACGTTTGCACATAGCTGATCCATCATTACAAAACAAAAAAGGGACACTATTCAATCGTAATGAAAATTCATCAGCCTAAAGATAAATAAAATATTTTAATATTAATAAAAACAACTTAATTTATGTCAGAAAATGAAATAAGCATTTTGGGCACAGTAATGAAAGCAAACTATTATTATTATTATGTAAACTGTAAACACATACCGACAAAAATCTTCCAAACAAATTATTTCCATCTTCACGCGGTCTTCCCTAAGAATTTTTCCCAAAATTCTTAGGGAAGACGCTGCTAAAAGCATTAAAATTTACGTTTCCATTTTTAAAACAAACTGTATACAGTGCACCACAATATATGCAAGGGGTTTCAAAATAGCGTGGAACAAATAAACAGAATAAACATTCTACAGCTAGAAAAAAAAAACTCCCAAAAAAATGCCAAGTCTCTATTCCGAAGTGTAACACATTAATCATAAATTACAAAACGGTGTAAAACGAAATTAAAATAAAACCTATAAAAGGAAAAGAGTTGATCAAAGTGACTTCCATTTCGTTAAATGCAGCAATCAGGGCGAAAAATTCATGATTCCCAGACATGTTTTAACGCCTCAGGACTATTTCAGCAGCTTCTAAAATGTGATTTCTCAGTTCGTTTTGCTTGTAGATATATACTGTATATAGTCTTATATACGGGGGCTCCAGAAAGCTAGTTCAACTCAACTCAGGTACTTTCCATCGCAAAGTATCTGGGCTCACAGAACTCTGTAAAGAGGCCAAAAGAGTGTGTTGTTTGTGGTCACTTTGTTACTAGAAAGACGACTACCCGGAACCTGCCAGTGACCGTCTACACCACGAGGAGGTGGGCCACAACTAAATGTGTGTGTAGGTGAGCCACTACAAGGTTTGTATGTCCTTGTTTCCGAGTACCTGTTTCTTAAACACGTGACTGCAAAACGGATTGAAAAACATATCATCACGTTACACATCTCTATTCTTTTACACAAAAAAGTAATACTGTACTTGCTTATTTATACTAAATAGCATGTAGACAGTCAGTCACCTCTCAATCAAATAAAATGGCTTTAATCGTATGAGGGATTAAACCCATTTTATATGTGTACACTTGAAAAGCATTTGTTAACAATTAAAAATGTGTCATTTTTATAATACATTTTATAATATATACTATGAATGTGTCATTTTTATAATACCATTTCATTTTAATTGCAAAGATTAAATACCAATTACTGTTCTACTTTTGTTTTACAGTAAATAACGGTTTGAACTTTAATTTCATTTTAAATTTGACCTTGTAAATATATTAATCTTTTTACTTGTTATTTTTAATATAATACTAAATTTATGTCCCGATAATCTTACAATTATAATGATAGCATTATAATTGTTTAAATATAAATAAATAAATTATAATTTATTCTGATGATGCACCTGGAAGTGAGAATTTGGAAATAATGAAGAAGTACCGTATTTTTCGGGCGATCATTTTGCACCGGCACACAAGGAGCACCCACGTTTTGGAAGGCATATTTTGAGAGAAAAAATATTTTACTGTATATATTCGAAACTCATAGCTGTCTTTGCTACCATCGCATTCAGCATTATTGATGTTATGGTCTACATTTCACTTTCTTCAAAGAATGCATCATTTTCGAACCATCAAGGATATTACTGATTGCACGTCTCTTGAAGACATAGCAGCTGTCTCGTGTTTCGCTAATTCTCACTAATTTTTCATACATTCGCACACTCGACAAATGGTTGGTCGCTTCGTTCGTCCTGTTGGTGTCAAATCGTGAGTTGGTGAACGCATCCATTAGGACCACTTCTCACACATGAATGCTTTTAAGGGTGTGTTCATTGAGATGCCTAATGATTCAGTTGACTAAGATCTCCTAGAATTACAGCTAACTTCGTGTTTAATTCAGCAACTGTCTTTTTTGCGTCTGTTACGTGCGATCTAAAATGGTAACGCAAGAGCTAGCTTTTTTGGGAAGGCCACTTGAACGTTTTGTTTTGACCATACTGTCTGTGGTAGATTAAAGAATTACTGCGTGCAACTTGTATACCCTTAGACCATAAGGCACAAAGGAATTTAGGCAACATTTTTCAGGCGAAAAGTAGATCTTATGGTCGGGAAATACGGCAATTTAAGCCTTGAAAACGTAATGTGTCGTGACTGCAAGACGTGCGTGTTCTAAGGCAAGCTTGTCTGTTTGTGAGATGAAAAACTCTCGGAACTCTCCGGTGGAAAAACATGTATCCCACATATGCAGGTATACTCACTGGCCAAAAAATTAGAAACCTTTATTCTATATCTAGTAAGGCCACCTTTTTTGCATGAATTACAGCCAGTATAGAGCCGCATGGATTCCAGTAGGTGTCTGAGGATTCTAGCTCTAGATTGGACCATTCCTTTATCAGGCTATTTGTCAGCTGCTGTATTGTGGTCTATAAAGAACTGCGAAGCCAAACTCCCTTTCCAACATATCCCACACATTCTCAATTGGGTTCAAAATCTGAAGAATTAGGAGGCCAGTATAGATGTCAGAGACCTTGGAAACGTTCTTCATACCATTCAGATACAATCTGCACGTCGGATAGTTGCGTTGCTATCTTGAAAGAATCCATTGCGATCCAGGTCAGGTAAAAATGAACCACTGCAGGGTGAAGTGGGTCCGAAAAGACAATTGGGGGTAACGAGATCTTCTAAGGATATGAATGGACTCTATCCGTACCAACAGAACAAACCCCATATGACGATAACAGTCCCCCTCCACCCAACCGCTTGAGTGGTGGACACGAGTCAGTCTAGATGGATGACTTCATGAATTTCATGCTACTCTTATCCTACCACTGGTGGGGGAATAAGAGCGTTTTATCCTACCATATGGTCTTTGTCACAGTCCAATCTTGGCGTTAGCAGCACCACTCCAGTCGAATGTTTTGAATTTTTACAGAAAGAAGTCGTTTTCATAAAGGCACACGACTACCAAATCCCAGTTTCTTCAACTCCAGCAGCATAGTTCGATTGTAAATGGGTCTGTTTTTGTCTAAATCAAATTTTTCCGTCATCTGCTACACACTGTACCTGCTGTTCTGATCCACAAATCACTTTAAATTCCTGCGCTCTCGTTCTTAGAGTACCGACTTTCTGTCGCATTTCATCCTTTTAGAGCTGCATTCTCCTCTCGTTTTTCACGCAGCGTATATTTTCAGATGGTTACTTTCTACACAAGTGATTTCCTTTGTTTTCTCAATTGTAGCACTTGTTAAACGCGCTGCAATATTTCTATTTCTGAAAATAAGAAAAGTTACCTGTCTTTCACATGACCAGATGACTAAGAGGACTCTTGAAAGTGTATTGTATTTTAGCTGTACAAAGGAACTTGTGATAATACCATGTGACAATTTACACTAACCGTATGTTTAATTATCTGGTGAAGTCAGTTGCAAAATGTTTCTAATTTTTGGCGCAGTGAGTGTATAACATGCTGACATGTTGTGGCCTTAGTACACTGGCCACTGATTGTAGAAACAGTCCACTTCAGGGCTAAATTAAGGATATTTAAAATGGGATGTATATCGCAGGTGGCGATTGAAGATATTTTGCAATAAAAAACTGTTGGATGAATAAATAAATAAAAATCTTCATAAAAAAACACTCTTCCATAGAAACACAAGGAATGAAAAACTTTGCATAATCTGAAGGCTCCAAGCACCAGGTCGCCCTCGCGCATAGGGCACCGTCCTCCCACACAGGATGGAAAGAGCCCGACTTTCAATATCATCAATTACATGAGGAATTTTTATGGAATTTTTAATACAAATCTGAAAGTGTTTCTTAAAATCTGGCTGAATTAGTCGGTCAGGAGGGGATAACATATTTGTTTCTTCCATAAACTCCGTATTTTCGTTCGGGAAACAGAAACCCAACCGAAGAATACAGACAATACCCCCCAGGGGCTCACATCTGGTGAGTATGGACGTGGCACACCCAGGGTCCTGAGCTGGATATCATCATTCTTCTCTTTCTTGGCGATTCCCCCCACTCTCTCTCTTTCATGGCTAATAATAATATACTGATAATATACTAATATAATATTATAATAATAATATACTGATGCTTTATATTCTTAATTTCATTTGCACTTTAAAGGTAAATGTATACGTACATTCCCTGTTTATGGTGGTCCCTAGGCATATGGCTGTTTCCACCTAATGTCTCTGTGAAAGAAGAATCTCTGTAAAACGGGCCTGACAGTATGTTTGTGTATATTATTAGTAGTAGTACAGTACTGTACTGTACTGTACTGTACTGTATCTATGTAAGGCCACGTTGCCAGCAGGGAGCAGCTGTCTCCTGGACAGCCGATTCCTGGTGCCCGTCCGGTGGCACGTAGACATGGAGCCGGGCCTGTTCCAATAGTCTGTGCTATAGCACAAAGTCCTGCATCGACGGGAGTGTGTGCGCGCGCGCTATAAAGGTAAATGTATCATGTATGTATGTATGATCGCTTCTCAGCCTTTTGGCTAAGATCAAAGTGTAGTTTGGTTTTTGGTATGTATGTATTATGTGTGGGCGGCTCCTAGAACATAAGTTCAACTCCGCCTCGTTACCTTATACTTTTTTACAGACTCTGTCAAGGTAAGGTCAGTGTGCGTAGCGTAAAAAAAAAAAAATTCCATCCGCACAGGCAGGAAAAGGATAGTTAGAAGAAAGGGGGGGAAGGAGAGACGGAAAGAGGTTTTTCATCCCGCAGAGGAGAAGGATAGGAAATAAAAAAACTGTGTGTACTGTCACACTGTGCTGTGTATTGGCCTTTTGGCTACCTGAGAGCAGCAATCAACAGGACTGCAGATTCCAGGCACTTGTCTCTAGCCGCAGGAAGGCAGGCCTCCGATACTGTCTGCTCGCCCTCCTCCCTGAGGAACGTGTTCCCCAGGGAGGAAACAGACGAACTACCTAAAGAAGAAGATAGTTCGCCTGTATTCTATCTCTCTCTCATTCTACCCTGGGCCGGGGAAGGCCCAGGGTAGAGAGAGAGAGAGAGAGAGAGAAATATATATATATAAATAAATAAAAATGAAATGTTTTTCATCCCGCACTGGATGACTTTTTTTTTTTTTTTTTTTATTTAAAAAAGAGGGCCTGAGGAACCCCAGTTCAGAGCAGGATGCGAGAAAGAGGAAGAAAATTTTAACGTAAAAGTAAACTGCGGCCATTATCAACCCACTGCAGGATGGAAGCCTCTTAGGGAATGGACCATAATCTGCCAAACTGGTCCAGTGCGGGTTGGCAGATCAACCGCATTTAGCAGTCAGGAGCTTGAATCCCAGTCTACTCAAAGAGCGTGTGCTACTGCACTCCCGCTCCTGACCACTCGGCTACGGAGGCCGTTTACACACACCTAAACTTATTTCCGAGTCATTAAGGCTAATTACCTAACAAATGTCTTTCTAACTGCTTCTATCGTCGTGAAACACTTTATTCTAACTGTCGGTTCGTAGCAGAGTGGTCAGGCGAGGTACACGTGTCTTGAGTGACCGGGGTTCAAGCTAAATACGGTGCTGTTTCTTTTATTCTCCCTGTGTTGCTAACTCCTCTGACCGTGTGGTCGTCCAGGAGCATAAACAGAAAATGCATTTAATATTGGGTTAAGCATTAGTTAGCATTAGTAGAGGGACATGATGCAAGAAAGCAAGCTTATGCAGCATCGGCCAAAAAAAACCGCTCCCATTTCACCCATCCGTTCGTTCCAAATACCTGTCCAGCTCAGCCTTAAATTTATTTAGGCTAACTTCCACAATAAAAGATGGAAGTCTGTTCCACCAACCAACTACCAGCTGGCTAAAGGCAAACTTCCGCACATCTATCCTACAACTGTCTTTCCTCAATTTGAATTTATGCCCTCTCAGGTGATTATTCTGAGCAAGAGGAAGAATCCTCCTGTCAGAATTCGTCAGATCCAGTAACAAAAAGGGCGATTTTAGTCTTGCCCTAATTCTACATTCTTCCAATTTATCCTACACATCTTCAATCTGATTGAAGGCCGAGAGACCACAAAAAAAAAAAAAAAAAAAAGTCAACGTATTTGTTTAATTTTTCTGAGTGGCAATTAATACAATATCATTAAATTCTGCAGTTATTATTTCAGCAAATTTTATAGTAATTTTCAAATAGTATATTCTACTATGTAAGCACTTCTCATATGAATCAACAATAAAAACATCGATCTTTCTTCTTTTAATAAAAGAAACAATTGTCAATGGAGATATTTAATATAAGAATATACTTCTTACCTCGTTATAATCCTTTCTTAATTATTGTGTGTTATTCCAATCATTATTTCAGCTAACTGCTTTTCTAAGATCTACGTTCCAAATGCTGCGATAGCACACGTTGCAAGAAAAAACATGGCTGCTGCTGCTGTTGACTGAAACAACACACGTGATGTGACTCATATTGTACATCTATGTCGGGATATTGCGAAATTGTTGGATTTGTTGCCAGGTGATCGTTTCAGAAGAGCGCGAAAAGCTGTTATGGTGATACGAAACAGGAGTTACTCTTATACATGATTCAGGGTATTTTTAAGCAACCGAAAGACGATTTATGGTTAAAAGTAAAGAATTTATTTGAAGAGTAAGCTATCGAAAGAGTGCATTATTACTTTGTGAATTTAAGTTGAACTTTACTGGCCCGAAAAATGCAAGTTCTGGAAGTTTTGAAAGACAAATACGAGTATCGTTATAAACTGTTTGTTGAAGAATGTTATAGCAGCCCAGAAGAATTGGAATGAATGACACCGAGTTTCTCTTTCCTATTCAAATCTGCTTAATTAGTCTCTCCATTCTCTGTCTCACAGGCGTTCTGTTTCCGCTGCATGCCTTTTCTACAGATATTTCCATGGGCTTCTTCTGAATTGGCTTTTATAATTCCCACTCTCTCTCTTCCAAAGCAATCCAAACACGTGCCGCAGCCAGTCAACATCCTTTTACTGTCCAACTTCAAACTCCCAGAACCAACTTTTCTTCTTCCTCATTTATTCATTCAACTTCCGTTTTCTGGAACAACCTTCCTTCATACCTATTTCCTGAAAATTACAATCTACAGAAGTTCAAGTCTAATATCAACAAATATCTTTCTTTCATCTTCCCAACCTCCAGCCCATGCATGGTACTAAGTACTATAGGTTTTAATACCTCTCGTGCTTGGGGTTTTCATAAAAAATAAAATAAATAAATAATCGTAAAACAAGAATTAAAAAAGAATCAATTCTTTCACATGTAAACACTTATGTTCACATTATGAACAAAAACGCCAAGGTCCTTATTTTCACTTCAAGGTGTAATGTAACAGATGAAAACCCTTTTAAGAAAATTGCTGAAAAATATAATTTTTTTTTTTAAATTTGAAGATTCCAGAGACTACGTACAGTGTACTGCTAGACTGACCTGTTTGTTGGCTGATGTGGCTTCAATATTAAAGGCGTTAAAACTCTTCCTGGATTGATATTGTTTGTTTTTTTCTAAGAATCTAAAACGTATGCTAGTGAGATAAACTCTTGCTCTAACATTGATTTTAGAATTTCGAAATAAATTGTTATGACTGCAATGTTTATTTAACAAAACTGCAAACTTGCATATATAGTTAAGGATTGAATGCTCTTTTCTTTTATGAAAGCTGCAATTACATCATCAATTTGTCATCAACAACATGGCAATGTGTCATTAGCAAGTTCCTCAAAATTTGAACCCTGCTGGTAAAAGGGGAAAATACCTTGTATTTGTCGTATCAATATTGCATATGAATTACTTTTTATCGCAGAAACAAGTTGACATATATAAATTTTGGTACAGTTTCCGACAGGACACTGATAAGTTGCTAGCTTTTTAGTTAAGTACAAAATAATTTCTGGTTTCTTTTAAATCTCAGTTGAATTTGAACTTTCCTAAACAAAATGTAGGCAGAAATAGTTCTCAAAATATGTCATATATGAAGAACACGGGATGTATGATACAAATATTCTCTAATAATAATCCAAAATTTCTCGTCACTATGTAAGCTATTTGAAAAAGTGTCATCTTGTAATTGGCCAGAAGCACATATTGTTAGCAACTTACATAACAGAATACAAGGGAAAGTAAGGACTTTCCTACATTTCTTCCCTTAATTTATGAAACTGATTTCTATCCTGTTTTTTAAAACTCCTTCTGAGAAATTCTCTTCCTGGCCTTATTATATTTTCATGAGTTCTTTTTCTCGAGTTGATCAATTCAGTGGATTTGAACCTCAACCTTTCTACCTCTCCCTCACTGTATCAAGCAGATCCTTGAGAGCGAGATCACACCCACAAAGTTATTGATTAGCTCCAGGTTACACGTTACAATTGACTGTTCTTGTGTTTTGAATTTCTTTACACTGGCAGCACAGTGGTCAATATATCCCGTCTTTCGCATCCAATTTGATGGAGATGCAAAGTGTTGAGAAATGTTTCTTGTTTCAATCATTTATAACAACCAAATTAGGAGTGGATACCATTTTCGTGAAAGAAAGATAAACGCCAAAACTACTAAAGATATGAGGCGTCAGCATATGAGCCAGTAAGAAACAGACTACTGTAAGACATCAATTTAAAGAAAAAATTACTTACACTCAAATATATGTTCCTCCTTAACCTTGCTTCCTTTTACTCGTATTTCGCAAGCGAATGAAGTCGTTAGTTCTAAGAGTGACCACAGGAAGCAACACATCATTATCACACTGAACGAAAATTAGAAACTATTCAAAAAGAGTGGTCTAAGTTAGTATAGGGTTAGGTTTACATCGCGAAAATAATAGTTCAGGTTGTTTGAGAAAATTACGTTTACGCAATACTGTAATATTTTCCAGAGGCGATTTTAAAACTTTTAAAGATTAGTAAACAAACTTACATCATGTTTAAATTACTACTAAAGAATATTTTGGAGGATCTCGAGGTTAGTAATATTCATATGTAAATAATAAGATTATTCTAAAACACCCTCATTAGGCGACAAAATCAATAAAAAAATTGACCAACCAACTGGTTATAGATGCAAAAGTTTCAGTATGAAAGAAAAAAAAACTGAAAACTTAAAAATTTGGTTATGTTTTTAAATTTGAAAGCTAACTCCTATCCTTTATGGCTGTATCGGGGCGATTTGTAATAAACATATAAAACTAAAATTACACCCAACAAACCAAATAGCCACGAAGCTGAAGAAAAAGAACATGATAGAACTCTTTCCATTTATTCCTCCTGCGTTCCACGCCAACTGAAGAACAAGATGAGCGGTCTTTAGACTTACATGAAGGATGTGTGAAAAACTTTGGTAGGGCTATAGCCTCAACTTACGTAAAGATTTCACTTAACGAAAAGTTTAGTGCAGTTGAATCGTGTTTTTTCGTAAGTGAATTACCAAATTGGTAAAATGGCATTGTTTTTACCATATCTCATATTGTGAATATCTTCACAATGAGTTGCCTAATGTTGCACTATCTCGAATACGTAATGTTTCACCAATGGAGAGACTATTGTTACTATTCTCTGTGGATACCACCACCCAGACGGCCGTTTCAAGGCTATTTGGCCTATCATCGGTGGGTGGATAGGTACCTTGGTGTTGCAATAGTGACAACCCAGTTATGAAGTATAACTCCACAATATCAGAGACGCGCCAGATGGTGTATAACAGTTTAAACTGAAAGAGTTTGGTAGGGCTACAGCTTCGAGGTAGTGCAATATCCGGCAACTCGTTGTGAAGGTATTCACAATATGAGATATGATAAAAATGCCATTTTACCAATTAGTAATTCACTTACGAGAAAAATCATGTTAAGTTTTTTTCTCGTAAGTGAATTAAGATAAGTTATGTGTTTTCTTTTCTATTTAATTCCAATACATTTTTCACTATTAAAGTTTCAGAATCTTCTTATTTCATACGAAAATGATGATAATGTTTCTTCACTTATTTTTCATTAACCTCGAACTGATAATGGTATAAGTCATTTTTGCCATTCAGAAAACTTACATTTTTTTCAATGTTTTGAATTTTACTATACGTCTATTAAAGTTCAATTATTTTACTATAACAATGACGCTAAGAGATTTCATAATGTTTCTTAATGGTTTTGTGACGAGGTACTAAAAAACTCGAAAGAAGTGTAAATTTAACTTATACCACTCTGATTCTCAGCAGCTCACATTTTGTCAGTAAACTGCGTACGTTCTGTGTGGCGCATCGGCTGTGTATTTTCAATGAAAATACAGTGTTTTCATTGAGAAAATGAGGCAAAAATAGTTTGTCGATCACTATTGTAAATGGCACAATCAATGAGTATATGCTGAACGGAAATATTGGTAGTTTGTATACTGTTGTGAATCAGTGGGTGCAAGCAGATAACGAAAGGTCAGGGTGTGTGGCCTATCCGTAGTCAGTCTATTTCGACTTTTCCGTATCTGTTCTCAAATATACTGGATTTCTATGGTTTGAGATCTTTCTTTATACGAAGTTGCTTGTTACCAACTTATAGTCTGATGCCGGTGTACTAAAGGATTGATCTATATGATTTGTTGCAGTTTTGGCAGCTAGGTCGGCACGTTCGTCTCTAGCAATTCCAACATGGCCAGAAATCCAACAAAAGAGAACTTGTTGTTTTGTTCTGATTTCACTTAGTGTTCCACATCTAAGTAAGGGATTATCATTCTTCGTATTCTGCTGTACAGTTTGGACAGCCCTAATGGAGTCTGCATGTTTAATACTGTGCAGTAATTGTTGTGAATGTATAATTTAAGGCTTTGTGGATAGGCAGAGCAGTGCATTTCTTGCTACATTCAGTATGGAGTCTCTTGGCTGTGGTAATGTTGGGAAATAATGTTGCTGCACCGACACGACTGTCAGTTTCAGATCCATCCGTGTGGATTAATGTGTGCGCGGCGTGTTGAGTTCTAAATGTGGCATGAATTTGCAGTGTTCTGTTCGGTTAAGGGGGTGTTTCCCCCCCACATCTGTGAACGAAAGGTCACACATCGGTATACGATAAGCCCAGGGTGGCATTATATGAGAGGCAGTAGGCTGTATCTTACTAAAGTCAAGTTACCAGTCAGCGAGCGAAGACATATCCCCGTTGGTGGGTTTATATATGTGTAAGTTCCGTAAAGGTTTCCCATTTGGGAGAGAAAAGTCCATTCCAAGCGGGGTGGTTTGGTCGCCCCTTTAGTTTTGTTGAGTAGTTTAATAAAAATATTTGTCTGCCAAGATGCAAGGAGGTTTCATTTGTTTCAGCACAATTTGTAGATTCGCCATCCTCCCCACACCGGGTGAAAAAGACCTGCGTTCGAATCCCGTTTATGAAAGCAAGAATTTTTGAGCCTTTTTCACAACATTGGCTGAGTTAGTCGGTCTCAGACGAGGGTAGTATGGTTTTATTCCCCGGAAAATCTGGTTTTTCGTTCAGCAAAACACTTCACTGCGGCCACAATTTCAGTCCCACTTTTTGGCTTTCTCCGTGGAATAGTGGACATAGTGTACTTGTCAAGTGATACTAATGGTTTGCACAAAAAACCGACACTTAAGTAGCATTGCGAAGATGCAAGACTGCAAAGCTAGATGAGCGTGAGTTATGTTGGATACCGTAAGTTATGAGTTGGTGTGTTTGTTTGTGTTATTCATCTGACCTCTTAGTTACTGGGAAGTGCGATCACCAAGGAAGGCATCTCCCTGCATCCATCCACGGCACGAGCAGCCGGACCAGGAGCGGATAAGAACGTCTGACGAGGCTGGCCAGTGGCAGAGCCAGGAAGAAACTCCAAATGAAGAGAAAAACGGAGACAGTGGAAAAAGGAAGAATCAAAGATGAATGTGAAAGGAAGACGCCAAGAGAGATGTCCCTGAGGAGAGTAAGAGCTAGGAAAACCTGAAGTAGGTGAGATATCCTAAACAAGAGTGGGGAGGGGTAAGTGAGCAAAAGTGCCTAAGCGTGAATAGACACTTAAGGATGTAGAATCCTGGAGATCAAGAGCTATTTCACTAACAGGTGGTTTCGTCGGCTAAAGGAACGAGGTCGGCGATGATTCATCCATGAGGGGGATCTAAGACGCTCTCTGTGGAAGGTGATAGTGAAAGGTGAGTAACGTGTCAGAGGTTCACCAGGCCAGTAAATCTAACCCCAAAGGCATGCTTTGGGTCTCCCAGTTCAAAGAGTTTTCATAATGGGGAATCCAGGGATGGTATTTAATCGTGCATAGCATTCCAGGAAGCAGTTTTCCTACTCTAAATGGAGTTAGCTGTGGTGAAAGTCCACTTGGCAGGAGGCCCACCTAATTATCCCACTCAGAGGTTCAAGCATTTGCTCTATCCGATAATGTTCCCAGATGGAAGAGCCAAAACCCCAGGGTGGAGCTTGGATTCTTCCATCTGGGAACATTGTCGGACATGATGGATAGAAGAGCCCAAACCCCAGCATACACTGTCAGCAAAGTATGCTACATGGAATGACCAAGCCATCAAAAGTAGATGTCCAGTTGAAGGTCGCCAGATTACAATTTCAATCTACAGAATTTAATTGTGATATATCTGGTTCCAGTAGCTGGATGTTATACTATGGTGGTAGTGGAAGAGCTGCCAAGAGGTTCCTTCTCCGCTTGAACACCTAACGAAATTTAAAAAAAGGCAAAGAAGGCTGTCTTTGTTGCAATTATGGAGTGGACAAGTCATAGATTTTCTAATTCACTCTCCAGAAGAAGTTGTTGTCTGAGGTCTAAGTACGCAACACAGTTGAACATGATGTGACTCCAATCTTCCACGTCACTGCAGATGCAAAGGTTATCGTTGGAGAGGCCCAGTTCCCGTAGTTTGGCTTTGATTTACCCATATCCGGAGAGGAGATATGTCGTCTACAGGTTGGTGGTGAACCAGGTCAGGGTGCAGCTGAAGAAGTGGTCGATGATTGGGACAAACATCTTTGTTATTACACCTTTATCAGTAATGGACTATCGATATTGCCATAGGACGTTCACTTCTTGTCAAATACATTTCTTTTATACTTTCAGGTCTTGGTCAGGTCTGATGCATATACCTAGAAATTCTGTTATGTTCTTCCTGGTGCATTCTGTTAGACGCAGAAAGCAACGTCCAAATCTAGAGGCAGTTTACCTGTGATTAATTGGAAAGCAGGTGTTGATATAGTGGGGCATGCTCTAGACATGCGCAGATGGAAGAGCCGTTGGATATATCCAAGTCTGTTAATGATGGTCTTGTCCACACAACGAAACACAAGATTTGGGCTCCATAAGTTATTATGGGTATAAAGACAGCGGCTGTAAAGGAGGTGCAGAGTTCTTCCTTTTAGTCCCCAGTCAGTCCTGGTTACACGGGCTAACATGGCTGTGTGGCACATAGTTTTTTTCTTTGAGGGAGCCGAGACGTGGTAAATGAGTCCACTTATTGTCCAGGGTTAGGCCCAGTAACTTGATTGAAATTTCATATTGGAGAGAATGGCCATGCAGCCCAATCGTGCGATGTCTTCGCACGTGAAGAGTGCCCTTTATCCAAAGTGTTTTAGTTGTGATCATCAACTTATCAGCTGAAGCTAATCTGGCAAGGGCTTCAATTATAAGTAATTTGCTAGGTTCTCAATCGACGATCGAGTGGGTTACCAGGATAATAGAGAACGATTCTGTTCTCTGATGAGTCCCGATTTAGCCTAGAAATAGGTTCTAGACGTTATTTCACCCGAAGAAAACGAGTAATGAAGTACCATCACTCCAACATTAGAGAAAGAAACACTTACGGTGAAGGCAGTGTTCTCGTGTGGGGAAGGGGGGGGGAATAATTGATCAAAGGCAGCATTCATCTTCATGTTTTTGATAGGGGTACCCTAATTACGCAGAAGTACTGAGAACAGATCCTCGAACCGTATGTGCTACATTTTAGGGGTATGGTTATTACAGATATTCTTTTCATGCACGATAACGCCACTGCACATTGAGCTAAAGTGGTGGAGGAATATCTTTAAACCAAAGATATTCAATGGCGGCCGTGGCCAGCACGAGTAATAGACTTAAATTTGATCGAACATGTGTGGGCTCGCATTGCACGCCGACAGCCAACTCATCGGTCACTTGCCGAGCTAAGGTCTGTGCTGGTGGAATAATGGAATTTGTTGCCACGTAAGTTTATGCAATCCTTATACCCAGCATTGTTCACTGTTGATAAGCAGTTTAGCCGCTGGAGGAGCTCGCACACCGTGCTAATGTTATATGACCATATTTTCGAGCACCTTGTATTGGCTTCTGTAATGTGACCTTTTCGGTAATTCTCATACAATCCCTATAAATGTCCCCTATACCTGTCCGAAGTTTCTCGCTGTCTTCTCATTTCATCATTATTCTGCGATACACTACCATACCAAATTTTGTCCTGCTTCCTCACAAGCTGCACGAGTTACGTGCCACCTCCACCTGCAGCTGAGCAGCTTCAAGTCGTTCAACAAGCCGCCATCTTAAAGAATCATCTAATCGACGATGATTTGCCATCCTAGTACTAGAGATGTGGCTATTGCACTGAGCAAGGAAAAAGCGGGACTGAAGTAATGTGACCGCAACCTGTGTTTTAATAGGCATGAATAATTTGCATAATATGCCACTCTGCAAGGCGATTGATCAATTTCCATTGAATATACGGAATTTGCATGACAGGATTCCCATTACATATATGGAATTTCGCCTTCTGCAACAGCGTTCACAACAAAATATTCATGAAAAACGTTTTGCTTTGTCAAGCAGTTTGGTTGGTTTTTTTTTTTTTTAGGAGCATTAGCAACTAAGGCCATATTGCTCCGGGATATGCGGTGGTCAGTCCCTGACCTTTCCGCATCCTCCGTATTTGGTGGTGACGGGCTCGAACCCCGGGCTAATCAAGAAGCGTGTGCTGCGCACTGCTGCTCCTTCCCACCTGGCTACGGAGGCGCTTGTCAAGCAGTCGTATCTAATAGTAGGGTTTTAGGAGCATCAGCAACTAAGGCCACGTTGTTCCGTATATACTGTCTATAAATAGAGTGTTCAGTGGTCAATTTTTTGTTTGCTGGACGAAAAATCACAAGTTTCCGAGAGAAAAACCACGCTGCCTCGCCTAAGACCAACTAACTCACTACATTGTGAAAAGAGATTTGAAATTAGGTCTCTTCCAGAAAATGTCCGGAGGACAGTGATTCTACCAACTGTGCTACCTACGACGGCTGGGCTTTAGAACTGTTGTTACTCCATTCAATTCCGGAAGGGTGAGCTTTTTCCCTCCAGGTTATCGGCTCCGTCCCGTGGAGGCAAGGACGGTGCCACCATTGTGACCAAGCGGTAGTGCGTCAGTAATAAAAACGGAAATTAAGAGAAGGAAGAAAGAAAGTTATTTTTACTTCTGATCTCTGATCTACTAAAGTGCTTTCTTTACTGAAGATTATTTAAAGGAATGTTAATGTAAAGCTGTAAACAAGGAAATTATTTTATTTTTTGAAGAAAAAGGCGACCCAGACACTAGATCACAAATCTCTTGACACGTGGGGTCGCCAGTTCGAGAATCCAGGCCTAAAGCACAATTTAAATTTGACAACCTATGTTAAAAGTGCTTATACGCGTTACGTAAGAAGGTATGGTTGTCTCGGGCCCTTGAAAGCAGAGAACCCTAGACACCAGCTATGTTACCGAGAAAAAATTCTGGCAATAAATTATAATAAACAACTATTTTACTGCACAACACCAGCTACAGGGATAAATAAACATCCATCACAGCCTGCGAGGCTATGAGTATACATCAACATACAATTAGTGATTAGCAATAAGGAAATTAATAGGTTATGTTAGCAATCGAGATAATGGAAAGTTAAGTATAATCTTTAGGTTAACAATTTTCTAAAAAAATAAAAAATAAAAATAAATGGAAGGTTGCCACTAGAAACTGAAGCGCGCGCACAAACACACACACACACACACAAGTGTCATCAAATGCACGAGCCGTTTGCATACCGAGTAAAGGGGGACTTACTCTGCAATTCGACGTCTGTATGCGAATTTGGTCGAAGATTTACCCACATCCAGTCCACCTGACTTTCATATATGAATAGTTGGTGGTGACTGCGCAGGAGTGAATCCTCGTCAGTTTAAGTCTGCATAACTTTGACAGCTGCGTTAAGGTTGAAATTTCGGGATGAAATTACCCGGTTAGTAGTTCGATAGAAGTTGTGATCTTCTTCTGTTTATTGTGGTTGGCAACGTATCTGTGACTATTAGTCGTCCGTAACTGTGGAGGAATGTGACGTTTATGAAGAGCACAATTGAGCAGCCAGTATTCTTCGGCATAGATTTTTTCCTTTACTATTGCGGCTGCTGATGCCCAAATTTCTGCTGCATAGAGCACCGAGTGGAAAATTTCAGTCTGGATATATTTCTTCGTTGTTGTCAAGTCATTTACATACAAAATGTTTTGTTTGGCGCCCCAATTAAAGCTATACATTCTTGTTGCCAGCTCTTTAATATGCTGATGGATTCTAAGCTTCGGATCGAAGATAACCCCAAAGTCTTTGTAGTCGTTCACTATCGGTATCTGGGCTCTACAGAAACAGGACAGCATTTTGGCTTATGATGGCTTTAAAAAGAAAAGTAAATTCTGCAAAAGCAGCGAGATACAATGCAATACTTATGCGCTCGGGGCACTCGAGAACCAACTCATCTGCCCATGTGTGTAAATTGCGTGTGTTCTCTGGTCGATTTCCCTGTTTTGCTGGACGAAAATTTGAGTTTTCAGAGGATAAAACCTTGCTGTCCACGCCTGAGACCGACTAATTCAACCACAGAGTTACAAAAGACTATAAAAGTTCCTCGCCTCATTGACGGCATTAGAACCCGGACGTTTTCCATCCCGTGTGGGGAAGACTGTGGTTATAACTACTCTGCTCCCCATAGAAGACAGTAGTGGGATGTATTGACTGACATTAGACGGAATCTGCTTCGTTGGACACGAGGCTATTTTTCCAGTACTCCTATACTATACTCCTAGAATTGTTGTACATTCAAGTATACATGCACTTGTTCTTACTCTTAGTTACCCTAACACTTCCTCGATAGCATCAGCAAATATTCTTGCACCCTTTCTATTTAAGTGTATCCGATCCCTGTAGAAGCACTGTCTCCTGTTAACAAACACAGATCATGATGAAAAAAATTCTACCCAATAATCTTTCAAATTTCTCCAGGGTCAAAATGATTGACAAGGCTCTCATCACATATTCCCTCCTATCGTGTCTGGGCAGAATTGCAGCCACTTTCAAATTTAACCATAACACGCGACTTTTTTTCAACCTTGACCTGAACTGGTTAAGTAAATCTGCAGATCTTCTACTCTTAATGATATTAGTGTCAACGTGTACAACAATATTACCCTTTGTGCCTTAAATGATATCTGCTCTACAACGTCATAGTAGTGGCATGTGATGAAAGAAAGCAAGTGTATGGAGCTTAAACAGCATCAGCCAAAAAAAAAACAAAAAAAAAAACACACCATTCCCTCCAAATGCCTGTCCAGTTCCTCCTTAAATTTATTTAACCTATCAACTTCCACAACGACAGATGGAAGTTTGTTCCAGCAATTAACCACCCGCTGGCTAAAGGCAAATTTCCGCCTTAGGTTCGTAATCTGAACAAGTGGAAGGATCCCATCAGAATTCAGCGTGCTCAACCCATTCAAGGCCGTATACACTTCAATCAGATGACCGCGCAGGTTCTTAGTCTCCAGCCACCGCAATTTGCAGAACTTAAGCCTCTCTTGGTAAGAGGATCCGTTCATTCCCCTCACCAATCTTGTTGCCCCTCTCTGTATACGCTCAAGCAAATCTACATCATTCCTAAAATGAGGCCTCCAGACCTGTACGCAGTATTCAAGGCGTGACCTGACCATTGCCTTATATAGAGGGACAATCATCTCCTTTTCCTTGCTAGCAAATTCATATATATCATTGACAAAACCCCATGACCTGCCCTGGCAGCCTGTCTGCATTGCTCAGAAAACGTCATATCTGACTGCACAATTACTCCCAGGTCTTTTTCATTTTCTACCACCTTAAGTGTAGTACCACACAGTTGGTACGTTTCTCTGGGGTTACTTCTACCCATATGCAGTACTTTGCATTTGTCAAGGTTAAACTTCAGTTGCCACTTCTTAGCCCATCTGCCCAAATTATATAGATCCTGTTGCAGTAGCACACTGCCATTACTGTCATTAACAACCCTACCAAATTTGTGTCATCTACAAACTTCGACACTAAGACCGATATACCTTCATCAATATCGTTGATAAATATCCAAAACAACAGAGGACCCAACACCGAACCCTGTGGGACCCCACTAATAACATTAGTCCACGATTGATTACTACCCCTGTCTTCTCCCACTCAACCATCCTTTTATCCGTTGTAGCAACTTACCCTTAATACCATTCTGCTCCAATTTGTACAGTAGTCTTCCATGTGCAACAGTGTCAAAAGCTTTCCTGAAATCCAAATATATGATATCAAAATTATTTTTTGCATCCAGTTCCTCTGTAACCACATCACATCCTATTAAATTTGTCAGACAAAACTTTCCCTTAACAAACCCATGCTGTGTCTGAATTACTGCTGCAGTCTTGTCTAGATGATACTGCAATGCATCTTTAATCAGTGACTCCATTATTTTACCCGGAACAGAAGTTAAACTAACTGGTCTGTAATTACCCGTGTCACTCTTCACTCCCCCTTTGTGAATTGGGGATACATTTGCACATCTCTAGTCCGTGGAAACCTCCCCTGAGTCGAAGGATGCTCTCATCATTATGGCTAAGGGTTTGCTTAGTTGCTTTGCCGCCTCCTTTAATATAACTGGATGGATCCCATCCACCTCACGTGCCTTTCTTATGTTTAACTTCAACAATTTCTCCTCCACTTTGCTCTCAGTTATTACAAAATCATTAAGCACCCTGCTACAATTTGATAACCTCCTGCCATTATCAAACCTTAATAACTCCCCATGTGTGAATATAGATGCAAAATACTCATTCAGTTTGTTTGCTGTCTGAGCAGGATCATCAACAGTCGAACCATCGATATCAAGTGGACCAATCAGATTCATCCCCTTCCTTTTAGAGTTTATATAAATAAAGAAATCCTTGTTTTTTTTCTTAGCATCTTTTGCCAAAGATTTCTCGTAATCTGCCTTCGCCTGCCTAATCTCCTTTGTAACTTGATTACAGACTAGCTTATATCTGCCATAGTCTTCTGAGTCACTTTATAATTTATATGCATCCCATGCATTTTTCTTCTCTGTCACGAGTCTCATTAATTCATTTGATAACCATTTAGGCCTAAACCTTGAACAATATATCTTAATAGTTATGAAACTTTTAGTAGCATCCACGATTAATTCCTTGAATGCTTCCCACTTAGAATTTACTGTTGGTAACATCGTCAGTTGATCCGACTGTACAGAATTTAAAAACTGTCTGAGACCACTGTACTCACCTTTACGGAAGCAAAAACCCACCCTTACCCCTGATGGTAATTATATCTTTAATAAATCCCACATCAGTACACTGTGATCACTGCCACCTAGTGGTTCCTTTATCTGCAAATTCTTAATACGCGAATGATCACTGCTGATAATCAGATCAAGATCACTCGAACAGAGGCAACCCTCTGGTTACCGCTCGAAAAGTGATACGTATCACGCTATCGACTTTTACGACCACAATGTTAAATTAGTTATATCCCTAGCTAAACACAAAAGATATATGGCCAAGTGATTTGGAGTTAAATTAATTATAATAGATAAATTATCCAACTAACGCCAACATAAATGTCTCTTTTTGTCTATGTGTAGCTTTGTTCTTTTTCTTATTTGAATAAATATATAAATACAATTATCTTTTTTTGTTGTTGTTAGATATAAATAAATAAATAGATATAAAAAATCAATTCATTTACGAATTGTTTATCTTTTCGAATTTATATTATATAATATTAATCATTTTCACTGTAATAAGAGAATATGAGGAAAAATAGGAAACAAAAGGAAATATTTATTTTTTAACACACATTCTGTACAGTGGGATCAACTGACGATGTTACGAACAGTAAATTCTAAGTGGGAAGCATTCAAGGAATTAATCGTGGATGCTACTAAAAGTTTCATACCTATTAAGAAATGTTGTTCAGGGTTTAGGCCTAAATGGTTATCAAATGAACTAATGAGACTCGTTACAGAGAAGAAAAATGCATGGGATGCGTATAAATTATCAAGCGACTCAGAAGCCCATGGCAGATATAAGCTAGTCTGTAATCAGGTCACAAAGGAGGTTAGGCAGGCGAAGGCAGATTACGAGAAATCTTTGGCAAAGGATGCTAAGAAAAACAGCAAGGATTTCTTTACATATAAACTCTAAAAGGAAGGGGTGAATCTGATTGGTCCACTTGATATCGATGGTTCCACTGTTGATGATCCTGCTGAGATAGCAAACAAACTGAATGAGTATTTTGCATCTACATTCACATATGAGTTATTAAGGTTTGAAAATGGCAGAGGGTTATCAAATTGTAGCAGGATACTTAATGATTTTGTAATAACTGAGAGCAAAGTGGAGGAGAAATTGTTGAAGTTAAACATAAGAAAGGCACGGGGGATGGTGGGTTCTATCCAGTTATATTGAAGGAGGCGGCAAAGCAACTAAGCAAAACCTTAGCCATAATTATGGGAGCATCCTTGGACTCAGGGGAGTTCCCCACGAACTGGAGATGTGCAAATGTATCCCCAATTCACAAAGGGGGATCGAAGGGTGACACGAGTAATTACAGACCAGTTAGTTTAACTTCTGTTCCGGGTAAAATAATGGAGTCACTGGTTGAAGATGCATTGCAGGATCATCTAGAAAAGACTACAGCAATAACTCAGACACAGCATGGGTTTGTTAATGGAAAGTCTTGTCTGACAAATTTGATAGGATATTATTATGTGGTTACAAAGGAACTGGATGCAAAAAATAATTTTGATATCATCTATTTGGATTTCAGGAAAGCTTTTCACACTGTTGCGCCTGGAAGACTATTGTACAAATTGGAGCAGAATGGTATTAAGGGTACGTTGCTACAATGGATAAAAGGATGGTTGAGTGGGAGAAGACAGAGGGTGGTAATTAATGGGTGCTACTCTTGGTGGACTAATGTTATTAGTGGAGTCCCACAGGGTTCGGTGTTAGTTCCTCTGTTTTGTATATTTATTGATGAAGGTATATCAGGCTTAGTGTCTAAGTTTGCAGATGATACAAAGGGTGGCAGGATTGTTAATGACTGTAATGGCAGTGTGCTACTGCAACAGGATCTAAATAATTTGGGCAGATGAGCTAAGAAGTGGCAACTGAAGTTTAACCTTGACAAATGCAAAGTACTGCATATGGGTAGAAGTAACCCCAGAGAAAAGTACAAACTATGTGGTACTACACTTAAGTGGTAGAAAATGAAAAAAGCCTGGGAGTAATTGTGCAGTCAGATATGAACTTTTCTGAGCAATGCAGACAGGCTGCCAGGGCAGGTCATGGGGTTTTGTCAATGATATATAGGAATTTTGCTAGCAGGGAAAAGTGGGTGATTGTCCCTCTGTATAAGGCAATGGTCAGGCCACGCCTTGAGTAGAGGCCGCCGTAGCCTAGTGGTCAGGCGCGCGGGTGCATAAGTACACGTGCCTTGAGTGACCGGGGTTCAAGCCCGTGACTACTGAATACGGTGCTGTTTCTTGTATTCTGTCTATCTTGTGAACTCCTCTGACCGTTTGGTCGTCCCGGAGTATAAACAGAAAATTTACTACGTACAGGTCTGGAGGCCTCATTTTAGGAAGGATGTAGATTTGCTTGAGCGTGTACAGAGAAGGGCAATAAGATTGGTGAGAGGATGAAGGGATCCTCTTACCAAGAAAGGCTTAAGTTCTGCAAATTGCTGTGGCTGGAGACTAGGAAACCGGCGCGGTGATCTGATTGAGGTATATAAGGCCTTGAATGGGTTGAGCACGCTGAATTTTGATGGGATCCTTCCACTTCTTCAGATTACGAACCTAAGGGGGCATAAATTGAAATTAAGAAAAGACAGATGTAGAATAGATGTGCGGAAATTTGCCTTTAGCCAGCGGGTGGTTAATTGCTGGAACAAACTTCCATCTGTCGTTGTGGAAGTTGATAGGTTGAATAAATTTAAGGAGGAACTGGACAGGCATTTGGAGGGAATGGTGTGGATTTTTTTTTTTTTTTGGCTGATGCTTTCTTGCTTGCTTTCTTGCATCACATGCCACAGCTACTACTACTAAGTGTTAAAAAAGATTGTATATATTACTTTATACAATCAGTTCACAAAAACCACATTACTGACAATAATCACAGTTTAATAATTTCAAAATTTCAATTTAAAATTCGCAAAAATATCATACAAATTTTATTCAAACGTTTAAATATTATAATAATCTTATTCATCTTTGCATCTGTATCATCACATCATTTATTAATTTTTCTAATAACTCATTCGGGCCTTCTACGCTTATCTTCATGCAATATTAAAATAAAAATTACTATTTTTCGCCGGGGGGGGAAGAATTTTGTTAAAATGGAGGTGAAAGTTAACCCCAGTAACCTCCCCCACTCCTGTGTGATAGCTAAAGAATTTTAATATTATTTATTTTTCAACACTTAAATACTAACAGTATACAATGAGTTCACAAAAATCACATTACTGACAAAAAAAAAATAAATAAATAAAAATTCTCCGGGCTGTTTTGTCCCGGTTAGGGGTCAGCGACATGGATGGAACGCTTGTCATTCCTCCATGTTGATATGCCCAGGCAAAATTTTACAAGCCATCTGGCGGTTTGCATTAACGTTAAGTCAATGTTTAGTCACGAGTTTGAACCCCGATCCACTCAAAAAGCGCATGCCACTTCTCTCGCACCTGACCGCTCAGCCACGTCGTAGCCAGTACATCACAGATCACAGTTTAAAGATATCAAAATCACAGACTAAAATTTGCAAAATATCATACAAATTATAACCAAAAGTTTAAGTATTATAATAATCTTAATAAGAAATGGGATATTTTTTCTTGTTACTGAGATAATTACAATCGCAATTATAATATTCATTCCAAGTACAATACGTACTGTTATTTATTGCTTCACAAATAGTATTTATAAAACCACTATACATCTTGCAGTTTAAGCTACCATGCAGAATCAGGTACCTAGAGCTATTAAGTGTGGTGAAACAACGATAAGAAAATCAATTAAAATAACTTAAATTTGTCATTTCAGTTGAAATACTTGTACATTAAAAGTATATCATATCTTAAGGCTCTGCATGATAAAATATATTCCAGCAGTATTGTGAAATCGTGAAATTATTCTTATATATATTTATATATACATATATATTAATTATTACAACTACTTACTTCACGTTTGTAGCATATGCATTGTATCTTCAATTAGTTACGTATTTCTGGAACGCGTTTAACCCTTCCATTACATTTTCCAAGAATGAAGACTATGAATATACGCCATCTATTAGAATATTTCAATTTAGGAATATATATATGCGCTTTAAAAATAGCCCAACATTCGCAAAACATTTCTGGGAAAAGCTTATTAAAAAGGGAATTAATATTTATAAGATTTAAAGTTATAATTGCTAATTTCGAACTGAAACAAACGTAATAAAGCGGATATTATGCAACAAGCCATTTTAGTTTCAGCCAGAATGGTGAAATGAGTTATCGAGGAAAATCACGAAAAAAAAAAGTTCTTTTTATTTGCTGGTCAATTTAAAATTAAATTCATAAAATGTGAATTTAAAACGTGAAAGACGAAGTCAATTTTATTACCATCAGAATGGTGAAAGTGTGAAATATAGTCGAACTATCGTAAAAGGCTTTTTTATGTTAATATTAAAATAACCGAGTACAGGGTATATCAAATAATCGCACCTCTCATGAGACAACTGAATATAAACGCACAAGATTTTTTTAATGCATCACTTCCGCATCATAAAACGAGTTAATGAAATTGTTATAAAATGGATATAAAGGCAGAGAAAAATCTGCTCTTTGACAACCAATGCAATCAATTTTATCATTCACTCTGTTATAGCAAGATTATATTTCACTGGTAGAGTGAAATATAATCTTGCTATAACAGAGTGAATAACAGAGAGAACCATGGTAGAGGTTCATATTTTCTTGTCGTGAATAATAAACATTTATCTCAAATTAATTAAAGGACTATAATTCGCTTGACACAGTGTAACCAGATTAAAAAAATTATAAAAAATTAATAATAAAATCGGGATACATCTGCCGAACGGGAAGTGCGATACTTTAGTCTCAGTACTACGCATGAGAATCGCAAATAAATCATTCCCATGTAAGTTATTTTAGAAACTATAGTTCTGTCACAAGTGGCTGGATTCTGCTTCACCTGCTGTTGTACTTTACGAACCATCGATATCTGTGTAATAGTATGATGTAAAAAACTTCTCTATTGGGAATCAGTGGATAATTTTTACTATGATAGCTTTCATTAAATACTTTTAACCTGAAATGTTAGCATATAATATGTCTTAATTATGAAACCGAATGTTACAGATATATGAATATTATGTATTAGTATCAACGATTATTTCCTATTATGCATTAAACATAATACTTGGTCAACATCTAATGTAATTTAAATAGTACTTACGAATTTGCCTGTTGCATAAAATATTCATGTAACCACTAAATACAACGGCACTACTGGAAAAAAATAATAATAAATAAAACCACTCTTGGGACCGATTTTTCGTCTTTGACGGGACACCTCACTCAAAATGAGACAACTGGTTATCCTAGCTAAACCTTTCCGATTAATAATAATGTCTCATTTACATTCCAATAAAGACCGCATATTCAAAACGAAGAAAAATAATCTACATTATGATAAGTATTCTTATCATAATGTAGATTATGACAAGAGAGATTATTATTATTAGCCATATAGTGCAAGGAAGCCTGAGGCTTGTGATGCACCAGCCAAAAAAATATTCCCGAGTTACCCAGAGAGAGAGAGAAACAGAGAGAGAGAGAGAGAGAGAGAGAGAGAGAGAGAGAGAGAGAAACAGAGAGAGAGAGAGAAGTAGAAATTAATCACCAAGAAAGGGAAGAATGATGATATCCAGCTCGGGGCCCTGGGTGTGCCAAGCCCACTCACCAGATGTGAGCCACTTGGGGTTAATATGATAAGTTTCAAAGGAACTTTTTATACTATTCAAAAATATTAATCGTTTTGTCAAAGATTTGGGTATCATCTGGGACAAAGACCTCACCTTCTTGCCTCACTTTAATGCCACTCGAACGAAAACATATTCGGCTTTATGGGCAGTAAAACAAGAGATCTCCAACTTCCATAACCCGGACCTTATCATCAAATACATTCTTCGTTGCATTTTCCCAATTCCATTATATGCCTCGACTATATAGTCCTCAGCACCCTCATCATACCAAGCCACGTTCCTCTCCCTGGAATTCTGGATCTTGAAATGGCTAATACCTACAATCTCAAAATCTGTTCTGGTCACCAATCTTAATACGCTTCCTTGGAGGTATCTCATCATCTCTAGGAACCTTCTTACCCTCTCTCAGCTTCTATCCGGAAAACTGAGCTCACCCGATATTTGGGATATCATCGCCAGACCGTCCGACAGGAGAAGATGCCAGTCCAGCACCTCCCCATACAGATCGAAGCTGCGTAGCATGTCCTCCCTGGACAACATGTTTCCACATAACTCCTTCCAGATATTTTATTAATAGATTAGCCATAGACGTTGAGAAACTTTGCAAGGACAGAACATACAGAGCTTCCATTCTTGCAGACATGTATTCCTTAGTCATGCTCTAGCTGGACTCTATGTGATGCCGCACTATCCACGTTCCGATGTATCCGTATGCACTTTTATTTGTTATAAATTTATGTTTTTGTATTTGTTGTAACTTTGTTTTTGTATCTTCACCAGTGACTGTTTAAGGCCGTATATTGTATCTGGCTCTGTATACAATGCATTTGTCTGTATTTTATGTTGTATCTCTGTATGTAACGGATGTCCTCTAGCTGTATAGGGACATTTCTTCGGAAATAAATTGATATTAATAATAATATTTTGGGGAAGAACTGAATATGAATCGTAATATACGTCGAGTGACCGAGTTAACTACAGATAGTAAATCGCTTTTCTCTCTCTCTCTCTCTCTCTCTCTGTAATACCAAATGTGCCCAAAAACATTTTGTAAGGGAAGCAGATTCGATATTTATTGGGGGATGGAAGTTGAACAGGCATCTCCAGAAGTGAAGAGAATAAAATTATCCAATTAACACCTCAAAAATATGGTTCAGTGTTGTGCCTACTTAAATATCTGCAATTAAAGTGATGGCAAATGAATCGATCACTTGTCATATGCGATATTTGTGCGAGAAATTAATAACACTATTAGAAACTGAAAAAAGAAAAAAAAAAGCAATAACTAAACGTGAAGTATGAAAATACATTTGTAAAAACAGAATGGTACCGTGTTTCTAAATTACCAGCCTGCATAATACTCACTTTACCAATGAGCGCATCAAGCAGCTAAAATTATCGTACTAAAATCAATTAAAACAACTGCATGATCGACCATGCCCCTAGAATATCAAGTAGCTTCTCATTGAATTCCATTTAATCGGACGCTACTAATATTTGCATAGTGCAAAAGATTTCGTTACAGTAACGACCAGAAAAATAAACATTCAGTGAGGGATTCCGAGTTTTTATTTTGGTGTGATAAAAACGATTAAAATGTTTTCTGCCCTTGTGACTTAACTTTGTCACATTCACGCAGACAATGCAATCATCCAATTTTTTTTTTTTTTTTTAATGGTATCGTCCACCTCTTCTTGACTAGATGAAAACTATCTTAGTAAAAAGGGCGCTACACTGAACAGCGATGGTTACTCCTTTGCCCAAATCTGTGGACAAAAGTGTTTCAAAGGATCCACTGCTTGGCCCACTCGTTTTTATAATCTATTTATATGATTTCGGCCAGCCCCTCTCACTCTGAGTGTTCTGATGATCCTTAAATTTATGAGACTAACGAGACAATTAGATAGGAAAGAATTGCAACTGTGCCTGGGTGATATAGTGGCTTTAAAACGCTTTAAGGCGCATTAAAACGGACATCAGTATTAACAAAAGTAAAACATACAGATTCTGTTATCCTCGTGGCAAATGCATAGTCATATTTCTCTATATTTGCTGTTGTCGTTGTGGGGTTTTTAGGAGCATCGGTGACTACGTACATGTTGCTCCGTGTTTGCTGTACATAATTTGCATGTGTTCCGTGGTCGATTTTCTGTTTGTTAGACGAAAACCGGAGTTTCCGGGATGAAAACCCGCCATGTTATAATAAAAGACCCATAAAAACTCCTCCTGTCATTGATGGATTGGAACTCAAGTCTTTTCCACCCAGTGTGGGGCATATTTCTGCGATACTACTAAATTACATTCAATTTGAATCCTACTTTATTAAAGACAAGCATTTCGAGATGTTAACACATCGAGGGTTCTTATAGAATATATATATATATATATTTTTTTTTTATCTCCAAATAAATATCAAAGCTATCTGCTACAATCAAGTAAAATAATGGACTGATGAAATATTCATAATCCACATTTATAACAATCAACATTCTTTAGTTCTAAGCCAACAACTGGTTCTTTCGGTTGATTACTAGCACAGAATACAGATCAAATTCACTAGTAGTTATTAACGAAATTGGGTTCGAATTCACTTGAAACGAAAAGATCTAACCATAGAATTTCGTTTGAGAGGTAACTTACTCAAACTACTCCCTTCACCTATCAGTGCTTCAGAGATACGCGTCCGATTCAGTTATGCAAAAGCCTATCAGCAATAAACCCAGCTGTTTCCATGGCATTTCCTTTCGTGTAATCCATAAACAGTCAACTGTCCGGTATTCCTCATCTCTAATCTGAACTCAGTCCTTAAATCAATTCCCTATTTGAGTTGCACAGCACAAGACTTACATAAACATACAATTTGTATGCTTTTTATCATTTTACTTTTTTTAAACATAGTTGTGGCTGCCAAATGATTTTTGTAATAAATAAATAAATGCGAGAATAAGTTTTTTCCAATTAGGATATTATTGGGTGTACTAAGGGATAAAATGATAAATTTTGAATAGTATAAATTTTTGCACTCTGAAGGATGGTACATGAAAAAAATTTCTCTAAATGGCCCTTAATGTATCCCAGAAATGCTTAATCCCGAATGGAAAGGTTTCTGGTGTAATTGAAGGAACTAAAAAATTCACCTTTACTAATAACAGTGTAGTGTCCTTCCACAGAACTTGGTTATGAGCGAAAGATAACCTACACTACCGTCCACTGGACTAAGAAAAATGTATGAGCAACCCAATTTAGTTATTCTGATCACAGCATGTAAAATTGAGCTGATTAACTTCGAGAGGGGCGTTATTGTCAGTTGTCACATTGTTGGCTTGTCGATTCGTGCAATTGCTGGCAGCATACACCTTTCAGTCGGCCGTGGATGATATTATCATGAAATGTAAATATGACCACGACCGTCCAGTAATGCACAGGAAGACCGAGGAAGCTTACTCCACATGACAAAAGGATACTCCGACAATTTCAGACATTAAACATTAACCACCATACAGGGGTTGAGATTAGAAAGAACGTACGGAGCTCCCAATTTCAGTTTTCATGGGAGAAGACAAGCTAACGATGTTCGCCTGGCATGTTTACGAGGAACCACGAACGCTGACGCCTACCTTAACACTTTGATACAGACTCAATGTTTCTTTCAATAGGACAATATCCCCATTCCATACCGATGATCCACCGGACTTTGCGCACCCGAATTGTGACTCAATAGAAAACGACTCTGTGGTGGCTGCGGTAGCGTATTAGTGGACTATATCCATACCGGCGGTGCCATTCGAGAATATTTGTCCTCTCCTCTCTTTCTGTCCCCATTCTTCTAATTCCTGATGGAAGTTTTTCTACCATCCACCACCTTGGTTTCATCTGTTCTACAAACTCGAACTGTCACCTCCTTTCTAATAAAAATAATTTTTTTTTATTTTTTTTTATTTCCCTCACCCCTTAGCAAGCTCAGGAGACGCCAGGGCTCGTTCCGCCGGATTCCTCCCTACTCTAACTGGCCCACCTCCCCCATAGTCTGGACGGAAACTAGGGGTAGGTGGTGTTCCCGGAAGAAGGCTGTGGCTGGATGAACACCACACCAAAACAACCTAACACTACATGGTGCGCCCTCATGGGTAGCAAAGTTGATAGAATCGTTGCCTCCCCACCCCAGATGGAAAAGACTTGAGTTCGAGTCTATATGACAAGAAATTTCTCTGGGCCTCTTCCAATTATTTAAAAATTGCACCCTCTAAGCAGTCGGACTTCAGATACATCACAGCTTCGACAAAGTTAAACAATTTACAAGTGTCAATATTAAAACTTAGTTTTTGGTTCATAAACAGTATCTTGTAGGTCTTCAAATTATACAGGGTGCTTATCTTTTATTAATATTTTTTTTTTTTTTTGTTGCTTTTACTGGTGTAATATTTCCCAGCCCATTTCATTTCAGCATCATTTTATTTAAACGTTGGATTTAACAGTCAGAATATTGCTTTCAAAATATATTTGAAATTTTTAAACGAATATTACCCCTTTTTTGTTGTTGTTGCTTATGGTTAAACTTTTAATTAGAACAAAAAATAAATTTAGAAAAATTATGGAAAATTCAGAAATTAAAACTGTCACATATCTGATATATGGCCCACACATTTCACATAAGTTGCAGGAGATCGAGTGGTGCCTTGGTCTCCTGCAATGTTGATGCAAATTATCATTTTTGCACCACATCACAAAAGTCCAGTCCATGAACAGTATGATTCCTTTTGTTTCTTCTCAGGTTCAAATAACTCCTCTGTTACTTCACTCCGAAGAATATCGCACACAAACTATCAGAGCCACTTAAAAAAACTGAAATGAGAAGATACTTACCTTAGGTTAATTACCTTAAATGAATCAGACGTGTCAACAACGAACACCCATCATACACTATTCGTTGATTACTGGGAATTCTTCCATTTGGAATATACAGCCTATCACAATCAAGTGATCAGTATTTGCATAAAGTGATCATTGTGTGTAAGTATACTGAGTGAGCCAAAATTATGTATAAACATTTTCAGAATTTCCACCAACACTCGTGCATGAACGGCATCATTTCTCAACAGCCTAACATACGGTGGTGCAAATGTCATCTGTGATTTTTCTTGCTTCTTGTTGTATCATCACCGATATATTCTGCAATGTTCATGAATGCGCAATTTATCTTTCAGGTATTCCATAAGTCTCGAGAAGTGAGGTCTGAGACCTTGGGAGGTATTCAAAAGCAACCCCCCCCCGTGATCTGTCCATCGTGAGGCATCACTGTACCTCGAAATACGTATCTTATTATGGGATCATTCATAAACTGTTCAAGGTAACTCTGCCCAGTAACGGCATCATTATCTGCACGGTCTGATTAATCCAAGAGATGGAGACTAATCCATACACTGATTCCTATCAGGTTAACATCTTTCTGTAGACTGATGTGAAGATTATCGCTAGCCCATTAAGGACATTCATGATGATTGAAATAACCATTTATTATTTAATAACCAATCCAATTACGTGCTTCACCGTATCCTGTCAATACTACTCACTAAATTGCAATAACCAATGTGTGAAATGTTTTAATTCTGTGCGATAACATTCTCGTAGTATTCGAATGAGCCAAGCACATTTGGTTAACGGTATTGGTGGCGAGTCGTATGCGCTTCTAACGCATTTGATGTCTTCAGCAATTCTTAGGCCCGACCTAGCTGAGTGGTTAGCTCGAGAGTGCAGTAGCACTCATTTGAGTTGACCGTGTTCGAGCTCATTACTGCTAAACACAGTAATGATTGTATTCGTCCTTGTCAAAATATAAACCTATAAATTTACCCCAACCGCTGTAGCCTTCTGAAGTATACACAGTAATGATTGTATTCGTCCTTGTCAAAATATAAACCTATAAATTTACCCCAACCGCTGTAGCCTTCTGAAGTATACACAGAACATTTTTATGGTCTTTTCTTTCAGCAGGCTTTCCTTATTAATGCTGTAAAGAGTTTAATGTTCTGCAAACTTATGACATGGGATGGTCATTGCTAGCTGTGTTGGCACATTTGTTTTATACAGAAATTCCAAAATACGCTGAATCACTAACGTTTTCATAACTTCCAGTCCATTTCGAGGAGCCTTTCAGTCATTTTAAGAGGTTTCAATTCGATTCCAGACGAGCACTGGAGGAATTCCTAAAGTCCGCTTCAATCGAGGTTGTAGTTAGCCGATCTGAATCAATGACAGGATAGGAAGGGGGGAGGGGTTATGCTATTAGTTAAGAAACACAAAAACCAAGGAAGTGAAGCCAGTCGACGTCGCTGGACAGTGCAGTGTTGAGTCAGTTTGGTGTGACATAAGCATTGGGAGATCAAAATTGAGAGTAGGAGTGTGCTATAGGCCTAATGACTCTGATGAGTATAATAAGGAACTGTACAGGGAAATAGAGTGGGCCAGTAAATCAGAGAGTCTTATAATGGGAGATTTTAATTTCCCAGATATTGACTGGAATTTGGGGGCTGGTTACTCACACACTAGCAGGGCTTTTGTGGATTTATTGGATGATTGTTTTCTACATCAGCATGTTCGGGAGGCTACTAGAGGGAGTAATACTCTTGATTTGATTATCAGCAGTGATTCTTCATGCATTAAGAATCTGCAGATAAATGAACCACTGGGTGGCAGTGATCACAGTGTGCTGAAGTGGGAGTTACTGAAAGAGGTAACTACCATTAGGGGTAAAGGGAAGGGTTATTGCTTCCGTAAAGGCGACTACGATGGACTGAGACAGTATTTAAATTCTATACAGTGGGACCAACTGATGATGTTACCAACAGCAAATTCAAAATTGGAAGCATTCAAAGAACTTATCTTGGAAGCTACTAGGCTTTACATACCAACTAAGAAATATTGTTCAAGGTTTAGGCCAAAATGGATGTCAGATGAACTAATGAGGCATATGGCAGAGAAGAAAAATGCATGGGATACTTACAAATTAACACATGACACAGAAGCCTATGATAGATACAAGTTGATATGCAACCAAGTTACAAAGGAGGTTAGGCAGGCGAAGGCAGATTACGAGAAATCCTTGGCAAGGGATGCAAAGAAAAACAGCAAAGAGTTCTTTACTTATGTAAACTCTAGAAGGAAGGGGATGAATCAGATTGGTCCACTTGATATTGATGGGTCAACTGTTGATGATCCTGCTCAGGTAGCTAACAAACTAAATGAATATTTTGCATCAACATTCACACATGAGGAGTTATTCAGCAAGGGGAATGCCAGAGGTGTATTGAACTCTAGCAGTCAGCTACAGAATCTTGAAATAACTGGGAGTAAAGTGGAGGAGAAACTGTTGAAGATGAACACAAGAAAGGCACCCGGGGTGGATGGGATCTATCCAGTTGTATTAAAGGACCCAGCAAAGGAAGTAAGCAAACCCTTAGCCATAATTATGAGAGCTTCCTTGGACTCAGGGGAGGTACCCATAGACTGGAAATGGGCAAATGTGACCCCAATTCACAAAGGCTGACACAAGTAATTATAGACCTGTGAGCTTAACTTCTGTTCCAGGAAAATTAATGGAGGCACTGGTTAAAGAAGCACTGCAGGATCATTTAGACAAGACTTCAGTTATAGCTCAGACACAGCATGGTTTTGTTAAGGGGAAGTATTGCCTGACCAACTTGATTGGATACTATGATGCAGTCACAAAAGAACTGGATGCAGGGAATAACTTTGATATTATATACTTGGATCTTAGAAAGGCTTTTGATACTGTTGCACATGGAAGACTGCTACACAAATTGGAGCAGTGTGACATTGGAGGCAAATTGCTGCTATGGATAAAGGGGTGGTTGAGGGGGAGAAGACAGAGAGTGGTAATCAATGGACACTGCTCATCGTGGACTAATGTTATTGGTGGAGTCCCTCAGGGCTCAGTGTTGGGTCCATTATTGTTTTCTGTATTTATAAATGATATTGATGATGGTATATCAAGCTTAATGTCCAAGTTTGCAGATGATACAAAGGTTGGCAGGGTTGTCAAGGACACTACTGACACTATGCTGCTGCAACAGGATCTGGAAAGGTTGAGCAGATGGGCTGAGAGGTGGCAAATGAAGTTTAACATTGACAAATGTAAAGTACTACACATGGGAAACAGCAACCCCAGAGCAACGTATCAACTCTGTGGTACTACACTGACAGTGGTAGAGAATGAAAGGGACTTGGGGGTGATTGTGCAGGCAGATATGAAGTTCTCTGAGCAGTGCAGACGGGCTGCAAGAGTAGCTCATGGAGTATTGTCAATGATATACAGGAATTTTTCCAGCAGGGATAAGGAGGTGATTATTACATTGTATAAGGCAATGGTCAGGCCACACCTAGAGTACTGTATACAGGTCTGGAGGCCTCATTTCAAGAAGGATGTAGAGCTGCTGGAACGAGTACAGAGAAGGGCAACAAGATTAGTGAATGGAACAAAGGGGTGCTCTTACGAAGAAAGGCTTAAGTTTTGCAAATTACAGTGTCTGGAGACTAGGCACCAGCGAGGTGATCTGATAGAGGTGTATAAAGCCTTGAATGGTTTAAGCATGCTCAATGATGATGGGATTCTTCCTCTAGCTCAGAAAAATCACCTGAGAGGGCATAAATTCAAATTGAGGAAAGACAGATGTAGGATAGACGTGCGGAAATTTGCCTTTAGCCAGCGGGTGGTTGGTTGGTGGAACAGACTGCCATCCCTTGTGGTGGAGGTTGATAGCCTAAATAAGTTTAAGGCTCAGCTGGACAGGTATTTTGAACGAACAGAGGGGTGAAGTGGAAGTGGGTTTTTTTTTTTTTTTTGGCTGATGCTGCATAAGCTTGCTTTCTTGCATCAAATGCCTCTACTAATGCTAATGTTTTCATAACTTCCAGTACCATTTCGAGGAGCCTTTCAATCATTTTAAGAGGTTTCAATTCGATTCCAGACGAGCACTGGAGGAATTCCTAAAGTCCGCTTCAATCGAGGTTGTAGTTAGCCGATCTGAATCGGAGGGAGTAGTTTCCTCCGTGAGTTATTCAGTTTTTCAGCCTGTACAACATGCAAATTGGCCTGCGAACACGTGCTTCTACAGACATAATACACATACCCTTGGAAGCCGCTAATACCAATACTTATTTTTATCTTCAAACATTAATTATTCTATACCCTCACTAGGGTCGCCAGTTTAACATAAAGAAAACTTGTTTATTTTAGCGTTAAAATGAACAGTTTTTTTTTTTTTTTTAATTCAAATTGTCATTCTGTCTACAAAATATGGCTATTTAAAGGCGTTTATACATAATTCTGACTCATTCTGGTATATGCGTGGTCAAAAAAAAAGGAAATTTTTATATGAGATTAGATAAGCATAAAATATGTGAAAATTAAATTTGTTCTGTCTTTTAATTTAAAGTTGTTTTCCTATTCCTCTTAAAATTTTGATTTTTAAATATTGTAAGATTTATAGACATTTATGAATAAATGCTTGAATATGAATTTTAAATGGCACCATAAGTGTCCAAGAAATGCAATTCTGTTTATTAATAGAAAATAAGTTATAGTTAAAATACGCTGTTATACAGGTAAAAAAAAATTTCGACATTAACTTATTTAATGAAATGTCACCACGTCAATTTAAACTTAATACAGATCGGCTACGTTTCGGGATTCTGCTGAACACTATCATCAATGAAAATCACCATGAGACGAACAACACAGTTTCTCGGTCGTTCATCTCATTATGTACCCTCTGTACTGAGTGCAGATGTTGCTATTGTCAAAATTCTATACTTAATGCAGTTTAAAAGTAAAAGTGATTGTTAACGGAATGACTATTTCAACATTACATCCGTTAGTAATGAATAACTTTAGCTACTAATTCTTAAAATCATCTTCAATTGGGCTGTAGTCAGTCGATTTTCGAGGGTGAGATTAGGGTTCTCACCATGCAGGGTTTTGTGTTTTCAAAGGCACAGCATGGAAATTGGCCAGCGAACGTATTTGCACAGGTATAACACGCATATAAAGTAAAGTGCAACCATTATCAACCCACTGCAGGATGGAAGCCTCCTCAACAATTCATGCCGAGGGAAGTGGACCACAATCTGCCACGCTGGTCCAGTGCAGGTTGGCAGATCGACCGTATTCAGCAGTCAGGGGCTTGAACCCCGGTCTACTCAAAGAGCGTGTGCTACTGCACTCCCGCTCCTGACCACTCGGCTACCCTTATAATATGGCCTTAAATGCTGTAAAAATCAGAAACAATAAAAAAAAAACATAAGCAAAGTTGATAAACAAAGACTACAAAGACAGTGAACATTTATTCAAATTTCAGATGTGTCCAATTTAAATCATATGAGATACACACAGAGAACTGGTATTTGTATTTACAGCTCTGAAACAAAATGGTTTCCACATGGAAAACTTATACATGCCAATAAATTATGACGAAGGCTGGGGGTTCTTCGTAAATACTTAATGGTTCGCTTTTTAGTATTATAATTTTTTTTTTTTGGAAAATTAAACTATAAGAAACATTTAGATAAAGGAAACATCGATGCTTAAAAAGTTAAAAAATTTAAAATAAATATGTAAATCAATGTTTAAATATGCACACAGTTAACTGTAAAACTGAAATATTAAAAATACATGCACATAACTTTAACCCAAATTAAAATCTCTTAAATATACAGCAAAAATTTTTTGTGACATTTGTGTAGTGATTTAATAGTCACAAATATTAATAAATCAGCTCACTGATTACATTATTATAATGCTCTCCAAGAAAAAGAGACTAACAACAAAAACCTATAAGTTAAATTATCAGAAGGAGGTTTTGTTACTATAGTAGTCTCCATGAGAGATAAGAGGAACTGTGCCAATTCTGATTATAGTGAATGATAAAATGAAACACTGTATTTAGAAATTGTTTATTAATAATTAAAATTAGACTAATAAAAGAAAGTAAAATACAATTTTTGGACATGTTTTAAAATATAAAATGCATACTTTATTTGTAATTTAGGTCCATAGTAAATTAAATTAAAGTGTTTCAAATTAAGCGATGCTTAAACAGTTATTAATGGAAAACCCTTAATTCACATTTTTTTGTAAATTTTATATATTCCACGTGAATTTTAGGAGGAAAAAATAATTTATTTTAGTACCTAATGAGAATCCATGAGGATATTACATCTACATAACTTCGAATTCTGAAAGGCCGGGAGTTTCTCGTTCCTATTGCATCATTTTTAAACCAATAGCATCGCGATTGTTAATCGTATAAAAGTGTAGCCACTTTCATGATGGCGTGTATCAGGAAATGGTGGTTCCTCAGACGGTTGCGTGTTACTTGTGCTGCAAAGGATATTCAGTTTAAATATTTAAGGACTAAACACTGTCCTTTTTAGTCTCGAGACTGACGACAGTATACAAATATATATGATGTTTGAAAATCATAAAAAGTAGAAGAAATAATTATTTCATATCCTGTTTTTTTTTCCTCACTTTAGTAATGATATTTAGCTTTGATTCCCACCATTCAACGGCATTGTTCAAGGTCGAAGATCAAAGAAATCCAGAGATAGGTATGGGAATTTCCTCTCTAGAACTGCTAATTCAAAAAATAACTGAATTCAATGATTTTCGGGTAGTCTTCCATCGTTCCAATATATTATTCAGAACTGGTTCTTCATAAGATATCATATGAAGAATTATCATATTATTCATAAGATAATTCTCTATACATTCCGATATGCGTTCTTCTGACTTCATTCTTTAAAGCCTAACTAAACAAAATCACAAGGAGAAGTCCAAACACGTACTCCTTAATACAGATCTTTAGAGAAGACAGCGAGTTTAACGAACATCAATTGAGGAGAGATTTGGAAATGCCCTCCAACAAAAGGAAATGGGTAAAATTAGATGAAAAAAATTGGCGGCATACTTGAAAAATTTTATGCTCAATGACTTGAAATTATGTCTCCGTAATCTTGAACACATTCAAAATCTATAAAATTAAAATATAATTATATCATATGGCTTTGTATATGGTTATATATTATTACCCCCCCTCCACCTTATCATAGTAAGTAGCTTCCCAAATGCAAATGTTCTTTGTTGTCTACATATTGTAGAAACCTCTACCACTGATCACTATTTATTACTTAAATTTTGTATTAAATATTATTATTATCATCTATTTATATCTGTATACTTTTAAATTATAAACTCTGCTATGGAATTCAATTTTGCAATACCAGTTACGAGTTATAAAGAAATATTTAATTTAAAGCGATAAAACACGACATGGGATAATTGGTTCTGCTACGAATTTATTTATATTACAATTTTATTTCATTATTTTATATTTTGTGATCGGTCTTGGGTGTGGAAAAGGTTTAAGTAATATGTTTACTGTCTTCAAATATTTGAACTGAATATCTCAGCCAGCCAGTATAGACTCGCCACATGTTATTTGTTAGGTAGTACAATATCAAGGAAACTTGTAGTAAAGGCGAAATTCCTTCTGCGGTGAGAAAATAAGATCATTGCATTTACTAGGCAATTTAAATCCTGTAGGCTATAAAATCCAACAGAACCAGAATGTCCTACTTTTCATGATTCAGAAAAAACAAAACAGCATTAACTATATAATTTCGAAATAGATATAACTTTTTTTTTTTTGGCTAGAAATTAGCTCGCATTAAGCGAAAGTCGGTTTAACGAGTCCCGTATTATCGGAACTACTATATTAGATAAAATTATTGTAATTAAATCTCAAATATTTTCTTTAATTTAACACAAATATGATACGCCTATCGGTTAATAAAAATAGTATAATTGAAAATGAACATTAAAATTGTATAATTAAATGTGGTTTCATTATACAAAAAATATGACCAGGTCACCTTTGGTGATTTATGAGAACTAGCTGACAAGGACAAGAGGACCATTCACTTTCTTCAGCTGACAAACAAAAATGAACTCCGTGAAATTCGACCAGTAATGCCTTGTTATTGTCATCTCTGCCCCTTGCTATTGTCAGTCATAACTGAAGTAATCAAAGATGCCATTTTAATAATGACATATCTAATTTTGAAATCACTATAAAAAAATAACAAATTTAATTTTAAAAACGGCTAAGTTTTGTGATTTACTGTATATTTAAGAAAATAAATTGAATGTCAGCGTTAATGTTATTTGGCATTAAGGTCATATCCTCTTGTCTGCTGTTTAACTCATGAAGTATGAGTGCTTTTGAAGGCAACCACAACTCTGGCAATGTCGTGAAAATAAGGAAAGTAAGAGCACTTAATATATACCATCGTTAAAGCTGGATTGTGTCATTAACATCGGCAACTGCAAGCAAGTTTATCGAAGTCAATGGGTCGCTTGACCATTTTCACTTTTCCATCATGTACAGAACAATCAATGGGAAAGGCTTCGCCAATGATTTCTTTCTTCTCGAGTTTATTCACAATGCTTTTCCATAACGGAGATTTCTTAGCAAATAAACGAAAATTACCAACACAATAAAGACCATGTTTAGCGCGGGAAAGTGCAACACATACTCGGTTTTCCTCTTTGAGAAAGCCTATTTTTCCTTCCTTGTTACTCCTTACGAAAGATATTAATATTATTTCGTTTTCTTCACCTTGAAAGTTATCAACTGTTGCAGAATACACTTCCTTTAATTCAACGTATTTCCCCATGAGCTCATTTATGACCTTTAGCTGTCCAGAATATGTGGTTAATATAGAAATTTTTGAACTTTTATATCCGATTTGTCGAAGATAACAACAAAGACGAACAACGAACTCCGCTTCGAAAAGATTAAAATAACTTTGGGTGTCTTTAACCTTACTGTCTGCTTCATCGTGATTTAAGAAAAATACGTTCTCTTTTACCCCTTTAATGTTAGGATATTTGCAGACAGAAGGGTCATTCTCAAGTACCGGATAGATCTCGGGAACTAAGAGGCTTGCTATGGAAGGCCTCATTCTGTGTTGAGAGGTAAGCGTAACAGTAGGTCTTCCATTCCGACATAATCTCTCAAACATCGATATCTCTAGATTGAAGTTCTTAGCTAGTTCATATTCCGTAGTTTTCGGTCTCAGCTGCTTATGATCGCCAATCAAAATCAATCTATGAACGTCACCGGTTAAACTGGCCAATATATGAGCTTCCAATGTTTCAGCTGCTTCCTCCACTATAACTGTTGAAGGTCGTAATGTTTTCATCAACAAGCGATTTTTGGCGGCTCCAGTGGTAGTCATGCCAATAACACTTGCATGTTTTAGATAATTATAATTATTTTGTGCTCGTTCCATTTGTATTTCTTGTAAAGTCTCGGGATGCGCTAATATGTGGTAAAAATCCTCTTCTGTTTTCAAACTATATTCGCATTTCTGTATTAAGCTCTTCACCCAAATTCTGAATTGTATCCACCGTTGTTCCAGTTTCGATTGCTTTTTTAAAGTATCTGCTGGTGTATCTTCATCAGTGATTTTAAGCAACTCGGATATTATTATCTCAAAAATCCGATTGTCTGCTGGAAGAGTTTCAAGACGTTCTTCGCTTCTTTCTTTATCAGTTAATTTCTTATATCGATCATAAATCTTACGTTGCTTCATATTCTCTTTCGCTTGTGAAAGCTGTGTATTCCAAACATCCAACTTTTCATATTTAAAGAGTTTTCTTATGTCTAAATACAGCCATTTTAATATACAATTTTTCTCTTCATTTGTTTCCCCTTCTTTCATGGATATTTCCGTTCTTTTATTGAACTGTGCCATTCGATACAATGTTTTCCATACAGCAGGGGTGAATCGGCCACTTTTCAATGATTCTACCTTCTTTTGCAATTTGTTTATACTTCTGATTACTGATCTGACAGGATTTTCAACAGGAGTTGAATTGTTCGGAAACAGACCATTCGTTAACTCTTTTGCAACTTGTAAAGAATTCTCGAAGTCATACATATCGTCTTCACTATCTGTCTCACTATTTCCGTCAATCGTTTTACCCTTTTTACGCCTTGTCTGCAGATCTCTTCCGGATTCTTGCATTGTTCTTTCACGGCTGTCGGCTTCTCGTACTGCACGTTTTATATGCATGAGACGATGAGGAGCCAATTCCCTGCTTTTACTCCGACTGCCAATTCTCACGACACGACTTGTTAAGCTGAGAATCTGTGTTAGAAACTGATCAAGAGAATGGTTTGTATAACATATTACAAGAATGGGTGTACGAGTCTCCAATTCATTTAATAGATATTCTACAATTTTAAAACCGATAAATGTTTTTCCAGTACCTGGAGGGCCATGTATCAATGATAATTGACTTGATAACGCTAGTTCGAAAGCTTTTACTTGCTGTGGATCGTTCAGGTTTGTTTTTAACAGAGCATTCCGTCTAACTTTTGACTGGGGCGAAAAAACTATGTAATCTGCTAACGGAAAATTAGACGAATTCATTTCTTTAAGCACTTCAAGGGTGTGCTTGTAGGATTCAAAAAAGGCATCTGTTTCTAGGAGAATGTAAGAAATACCCGGGGAAAGATGATGTTCATGGTCATCATTAATTCTGATCACTAGTTCACATGTGTTTTCATTTTTCACGTACCGATTATGAATTATGGCAAAAATCGGTGTACGAAATTGATCGTGAGTGAGACAAACAACGTTTCCCTTTGGCAAACACTTTGCTACCTTCCATTTGGGGTGGTTTTTGACATTGATTCGCAAAAAATAAAGCATTCCATACATAGCAAGTCTCTTCTTAGCAAGTAAGTCTACTTTTTTGTATAAACAACCAAACTTTGGTATAGACGTCAACTTACCGTTAGGCGCCACTTTTAACACATATTCTTTTACTGCGTTACGAAACCCTCTGATTAAATCTTCTCTGAGCAGACGGAATTGAACGTCTAAATAATGTTGAATGCTCGTATAATTTTTCTTAATAAGATTAGCTCTTACAAATGGAGATTGAGAGCAATGTATATCTGATATTACTGGAAGCACAGAAAGTTTTCGAAAATCATCTGCAGGCTGCTCGACATCTTTATTTGGAGTTCTGCATCTGTTTGGAATTTCGGGAGAGAATTTATCCATTTCAATCATGAGTTCTTTTATATTTCTATTTACATCATTATACCATTCACAATTTTTGAACTGAAATGAGCATTGCGAAAGCACTTCCAACACATATCTCACTTTTTTCCTTGAAGTGGCGGGGAGTCTTCTAAAAATTTGCGTTAAAACACCCAAACTATTCTTGAGATCTTTTGATACCTTCTCAGTACTTTCTGTAACTTTCAAAGAACTGATAAAATCCGGAAAAGTCACGTCCATAAATTTATCAGAGCACACTAAGGCATGTAACTTGCGAGTCATGATTTCCTGGTTAGGGGTTTCACATGCCTTTAAAATAGTCTGCAAAAATTCCCGAAAACATTCCTTTGATTTCTTATTATTTATCTTCGTATTTTCAAAATATTCTATATTATTCAAGAATACCTCTGTTATTACGGAAGGATTTAGAACCTCTTTTGGTATATTGTGACGAATGTTCTCTTGCATCTGTAGAACAATGTTATTTGTAATCTGATTTGATTGCAGTTCTGAAATTAATTTTTTTGGTCTAACGACAGTAGATGAATATTCTATTCGGGTAATTCTATCAGCTAGAGAAAGGGAAGTCGTCGCGTAGATTATATGATTCATTACTTCATGAACAGCCATTTTCTTATTTCAGTCAATGCTTCTTTGAAAAAATACCTCGGTCTTCGGTACACTCCAGGAATTTTCTAGTTGAATCCCCTATAGTCTAGAGAGAAAGGAAGAGAGGGGAGGGAAAAAAAGGATAATCTTTAATAAACTAAAATAGTAAAATTCACGTGCGTGCAATTCATTTAATTATTTGATAGATTTTTTTTATAAATTTTTAATATAAAGAATAAACTTATCTCAATACCAAAATGGAATACAGCTTTATAAAAATATGCAGTTCAATGCGACGAGGGGGAAAAGATATTAGAGGGTTGTGGTTTAATAATTAAAAAAAAATAACTATTACTCATCAAATTAGTTGCTCTTGTTCATTCCCTTCAACAGAAGGATAGGAAAACTTTTTTTTTTTTTTTTTTGATTTGGTAGTTGTTGGCGCATCGGCTTCTGTGGCCATATTGCACCTCCCAAGGTTTTTGCAGTACTTTGATCCAAGCCCGAGGCGGGAATCGAACCCGCGACCTTTGGGTTGCCGGGCAGGTACTTTACCCACTCGGCTAGCCCGGTCGGCCGATAGGAAAACGAATGCCTATTTCAAGCATACTCTTAGTGTGTGCATCCATTTGTCAACTAGATGTAACTTAATTTTCTTTTTTAAGTTTAGATGATTATATCAAATAAAATTGCCGCCTTCGGACTTAACTCATTACTGGCTGTCAGGTTTGTACCGATGTGGGTGATGGTTCAACCTAAAAAATAAACGGTAATAATTCTACTAAAGGAAGGGGAGTATTGAAACTACATTTACTCCACATCAATACAATATCGACTATCCCCGAATGACTGCTGATCCGAAAATGAATTTCCGTAATAATATTTTCAAAAATGTTCCCATTAACGAATCATTCACTTTTCAGATTATTAAACAAGGATGGGGTGGGGAGTTATCCCCAAAATGTTGTTTGGGTAACAATATGAATCAAAATACAAATTCAGCATCCCTCCTCCGGAAAATGAGCGGACCGTCATTGGTTACAATTGTTGAATACCAAATGTGGTCGTATCGACCTGATATCACTATTATTCATTGGGAAACAAATGTTCCAATTCAAGTTTCTCTAAAATGGAGGACAATTTGAGTCCTGATTTTTGGAAAGGGTAGAGGAAAGTTCTGTAACATGAGATGGGGCTATTATTCTTTTGAAAGGATAAAAACTCTTTCAAGGTGTTTAAAAGTAGCTTTCACACACTGGAAGAGATTATATATATTTAACCTAAGCTTAATTGTAATTTGAATAAATCTTGGATTGTTCTGGATTTTACTGGAAGCAACTAAAGACATGAGGCGCCTGTACATCTCATCTGTGAATTATGTTTTGCGAGATGAAACTTCTGAACTGCAGAGAGGGGGTAAAAATAGCACACCTTCCGAGCTTAACCCAACAGTCGCTTTAAAATCTTTTCAACATCACTAATGGAAATAAAAGTAACAGGAAAAAATGTTCATTTTTCAGACTGTTACCCAACAACTTTTGGATGGGATATATTCTCCCTACCACCATGCCCTTATCTAAAAATCGAAAATGTGAATTGGCGTCGGAAAAACATGGACGTTTCCATACTTCCCACCTGGCGTCTCCGTAGCCAGGTGGGAAGGAGCAGCAGTGCGTAGCACACGCTTCTTGATTAGACCGGTGTTCGAGCCCGTCACCACCAGATGCGGAAAGGTCAGGGAATGACCACCGCGTTTCCCGGAGCAATATGGCCTCAGTTGCTAATGCTCCTAAAAAACCAAATAACAAACCAACGTTTGTGTGAATGAAGTAAGTTTTTTTTCCTTTCCTCTTCAAGACTGGACAGCGGATGCAAGGCCTGATGGCTTTGGTCTCTAAAAAGAAAATTTTTGGACAAAGGCTTTATATACAGGAAAAAAAAAAAAATTATATATATAAATATATACACACGTGTGTTTTCATGCACAGTACCTATTTGCATGGAGCCAGTAAAAATAAGGTTAACTTCGCATATTACACGCCCATTCATTTATGCTGCATCAGTGCCATTTTATTTCGGAGGTCTTGCATTCCGTAACGTGTTCGCACATTTTTTACTTCTATAATTCAGCTGAAATTATACATCATTAAAGTAAATTCGTTTATTCTTCTATTTCCTTTTACTATTACTCATCCTGGGTAACATACGCATTGATAAAATACATATGTAATTGGTGAAATTAATAATCGATTTTGCATCAATAAAAAAGTGGTGTGCATTACCCAAACAGTAAATGTTTCAAAAATTGACAACGGTGATTGAAGGTAAAAAATGGTGTTAGTCTTTTTCAATTCTTTAAGCTTAGTTTTACATGCAGCAGTAAGTTACTAGTGTCTTGATTACATTTTTTTTAGCCTGAATTTTTGGACTAAGGCTTTTTATATATCACAGCCAATTATCCCTATTTTAAATCAGTCAACGTTTAGTCAACAATCCTCCTGTCTCAATATATTGGATATTTTTGTTGATTGCATCTATTTTGGTTATTTTCCACATTTGCTTTTTATTGGGAGAAAAAAAACTAACTTCATGGGTAAAATTTCCCAATTTTACCCTCCCACTCAAACCCTCCCTCCCTGCCATCCAAACACGGTCCCTTCACTAAATACACTCATTCAGTTCTATGGCAGCTGTTGGTGAAGGTCCATTTTATCGATAAGAAAAACAGAAAGAGTATACAGGAACAATAAACAGAAACTTCCACTTTATATAATGGGTAGCAACATCGTTGAACATTTGAAAACGACGGAGGTTTTAAAATGCATAATATAACGTTTAGTATGTCCATAATAAAGCTCAATTTTTAATAAATTTATTATTTGTACAGCAAAGGGCCTGGGGCGCTCCAGATGCTGTCTGGATCTGCTGATGAAAAAATTGTACGTTCTTCCGATTAAGCGATTTTCATAAATTATTTTAGTGTCATCCGGGTAAATTCAGAAGGTGGCATTTTCGGTATACAGTTTCGCCGAGATTAACAAATATCCTTAAAGGGAAACAGTTCGAAAGAGAGAGTAGGATTCGCAGTGACTACTTTTAAATTATACACTATCGCATATTGTAGTTCAGTTCACTGAAATTAAAATGTCGAACGTCAGCTGAAGTTCAACCGAAACTTATATCAAGTTGCAAAGTGTGCATAAATGTCGTACTCGAAATCCAGACATATCTTAAGCATAAAATTAATCAGTATGACAATACAAAAAATAAATAATAATAACAACATTAGAATACATAAAATTAACGTATCATTACTTTAGTTAAGATTTATATTTGATTTGCTTTTTAATTAATGTCAGTTTTTAAAATTTTTTGTAATCCTTTGATTTTTTAAAAGTTTAACTGTTTTCTTTCTAAACTAAATTGATACATTGTGTAAATACGCATTATATTTTATGACACGACCAATAAATCTAATTGCTAACTCTCATTGAACGAGACATTTATTTCATATCTGATTAAGGTCAGTTTTTTCAGAGTTAATTCAGAGTTAACGTTAAATGAAAATTAATATCAATGAAAACTGAAAAATAGGTAAAATACATATCGTATTTAGCGTAGTAATCTAAAGTATAAATTCTGTAGTTAAAGGATTACTGGGTATAGTCAATAATTTACCTGTTGAGGGAAAATTACATACCACCCCCCACTCCTTTTTAGCTCCAGGTAGAAAATCATGTTCAGTTGAAAATAGATTTTCCAGCTTAATCCGTCTGAGATGTTTGTTTATTTGTTATTTGGTTTTTAGGAGCATTAGCAACTAAGGCCATATTGCTCCGGGGATATGAGGTGGTCATTCCCTGATCTTTCCGCATCCTCCGTATTCGGTGGTCACGGTCTCGAACCCCGGTCTAATCAAGAAGCGTGTGCTACGCACTGCTACTCCTGCCCACCTGGCTACAGAGACGCCTCTGTTTCAGAGAAAGGATTAAATAAAGAATACTGGACGAAACTACATGCACCATGCTACGGTAATCCAGGTATATTCGCACCTCTCCCTAAATCAAGAACTCACTAGGCAAGCCATACAAATGAATCGTTAAAAGTGGAATGCATTTTTGAAATTATCACTTCCCCCAGTTCGGGATTGTATTAATCTTTCTTGTTCTTATCCAGTACCACTGCTTGCCGGGAAATTTTGTACTGGTATTTTATAGGTTGCTACATTTCCCCCCCCCCCCAAGTATTTATGTATACATAACTTGTAGTGAAAACAAAAAATAATATCTGGGATTCGGGAATAAATCGAATTTTTAGCATAATTGCACATTTATATTTGCAATTTTATATTTATGTAAATATGCCGATATTTGTAATATGATAAAATAGTAGATTATCACGATGATCTGATGTTACCACAAAGTTTTAATACTTACGAATATTCCTGTTGGCATTACAGATTTTGTTTTCAGCTTAGCGTGCTATATGTACAGCAATTACACAAAAGTTTTATAAAGTTAGGTAATAATTATCCCTTATCAAATTGAAGGTTTTTTGTAATTTTTAGAAAGTAAGCATAATTTGCTAAACCCGATTATTAGCTCCGAAGATAAAAGAAACTGCAGTTTTCTTATACATTATATGCACTAAATAACTGGGGGTTAAGATCAGGAGAAAAATAAAAGTGACCTCTTATCGAGATTTCCACTTATGAACGTCAATCTCTGGACCTTAAAGAGCCACCCATTGCCTTTAGTGATTAATGGCAATCCCGCCTCTCTTCTAGTCCCTTTTTAAATTCTCAAGTATCCCGAACATGTAATTTGTGCATGGTGTATGTGTCCTTCCAAGAACGGAGAATTTCGACGCTTATATATATAAGCTGGTTTTTCTTAATACAATTTATACTTTTCTTCATAATGAGGGCAGGATATCCTACAGTTCACTTGAAATGAAACATATCTGTGATGCGCTATTGTTAAAGTAGATCGATATTTTGTGGTGGTAACTGTGGAGCAAGAAATACTGTATTCAAAGTTAGAATATTAAAGGAAGTCAGTTAATGTTCAGTTTACCCAATTCTGGAGTCTAATCCTGACCTTTTTCACAAGCCCACTGTACCGTGTTTTGAACATTTTTTAAAAATTTTATTCAAAATATATATATTACAGAGTAAACTCCAATGACAATGTATATGAACAGTATTATAAAAGACAAATTAAATAACATAGTGCATTTAAAAGAATTATACATCTGTATATAAATAAAATTATTTGAAAGTGTCTAGATATTGATTAAATATGGCAGAAAAGGGGATTACAGTGAAACTTCCCTTTAACGGACAGCCATGGGGAATGAAAATTTGTCCGTTAGAGAGAAGTGTCCGCTAACAAGAAGTCTGAGGGAGAAGAAAAAAAAAAGAAAGAAAAATCGTTAAATGTTTAATGTAAAATTAAATTAAAATATATATAGATTTTGAACAATATTTTGGTAAATAATATACAATTACATACACAAGAGATAAAGAAAAATCATTAAATTTTTAATGTAAAATTAAATTAAATTATATACAGATTTTGCACAATATTTTTGTAAATAACATACATACAATTGTGCTATGCATATTATGACTTTATCTTAAGAAAAATACATACAGTGATCACTTATTTTCTTCTGCACCATCTTCCGGCTGATAATTTTGTTTTCAACATTTGTTTGGAGTGAAGAAACCATCGAAAGTCCTTCAGTATCTTCTTCAGCTGCGAAAAACATTTTTAAACGATTGATTTGTATGAGCGCTTCTTCTATTTTCATCGGTGGTTCGTCGTTAATATGTTCTTCGACAGAATGACCTCCTTCCATTTCTTCATCCTCATGAGGAACATCTTGAAAAATATCGATGATAATGTCGTTGATATCTAGAGCATCATCTTCTGTAGTGAGGTTCTAGTCTATATCTTTGTAGCCTGGGTCACTTGTAGCTGAAGTATCGTACATTATCAATAGATGTTGAAGTTCTTGTTCTTCTTGGTGCTCCACATTGCTATTCACAACTTCAATTTTTGCGTTCGAGAAGCCAGACTTTACAAAACAGTTCACGACAGTTTGTTTTCTAATTGCGTTTACTGAAGAGGAAATCCATTGAATCGCATCTAGGATGCTGATTTTCTTTGCAAGGTCACTCGCACATGTTACGTCGTTCATGTTTGCAATGAGATGTCTTAAAACACGTTTTCTGTAATGAAGTTTAAATTTTTTTATTATCCCTTGATCCAAGGGCTGACACTCTGCAGATGTGTTTGGTGGCAGAAAAACGATTTGAACGTTGGACTTTCAATGTGCTGGTGAGATGCAGCATTATCCATGAAAAGAATAATTTTTCTGTTTTGACGAATCATGTTTTGGTTAAAGTGACTTATCCATTCGCTCATGATATCTCGTGTCATCCACGCTTTTTTATTAGACTTCTAGTCAACATTCAAAAGATTCAACTTTATGCCCTTGAAACGAGGATTTTGTGGTTTTCCTATAACAAGAGGTTGTTCAAAGTCTCCCAGCATATTTGTACACAATAGTACAGTCAAGCGTTCCTTAGAAATTTTTCCGCCCTGTCACTTTCCGTTTTTTAGACCCATTGTTTTTTCAGGAAGAGCTTTAAAAAACAACCCTGTTTCGTCACAGTTGTAAATATCCTTAGCTTCAAAATCACGACATAAATCATCCAATTTGACGGTCCACTCTGTTGCGACCCCAGTATCAACAGATCCACCTTCACCATTTACGGTTTTCCAAGAAATTTTATGCCGGCCGAGTTTTGAACTTGTCTAGCCATCAACACAGAAGCTTTGAACTCATTTACTCCCATAGATTTCGCAACCTCTAAAGCCTTTTCCCTAATAATAGGCCCATTAATGGGAATTTTTTTAGCACGTTCGCGACAAAACCACTGTTCAAGTAACATTGTCAATTTGAAGTCCAACAGTTTTCAGGAATGATTTTTGAACCTGATCATTTCCGTGTTGCCAAAATTGTTTGAGCAGTTCATTTTTTTTTTTTTTTCTTTAGGATGTCGCTCCCCTGCGTCTTCCCGATTTTGAATTTTGCAGCGAGATTGCGAACACTATTTTTTTGCCGATCATACGCATTAATGAGTTCGACTTTATCTTTTAAAGTTAAATGTTTACGAGAAGACATTGTGCACTTCACACGACACTGAACAAAACTGAAACTGAAAAGACGAAAGGTCGACCATATTCCCACCCCCCCTGCACACACCGAATTCATCAGAAGTTTTACACGTGCCGTAAAATTCTTGAAAAAGGGTTTAGAACCGCGACGTAAACCTTGATAAAATTCAGAGAATGGGAAATAGAAAATAAACACTATTGAGGCAATACGTGGAAGAAAAGTTCCTAGAAAAGGGCCGTAAGCTCGCCCGCTGTCCGTTATGGGGAGATCAAATTAAGTGCTAATCTAAACGAAACAGTGCAGATTGCCTGTCCGCGTCTGTTACAGAGAATGTCCGCTAGACAGAAGCTGCAAACACATTAAAACCAATAGAGGTGAGTTGGGGAATTTGAAAATGTCCGTTGTAGAGAGATGTCCGTTAGGCGAAGTTTCACTGTATTAGCATTACTAGAGGCATATGATGCAAGAAAGCAAGCTTATGCAGCATCAGACAAAAAAAAAAAAAAAAACCCACTCCCATTTCACCCCTCCGGTTAGTTCGAAATACCTGTCCAGCTGAGCCTTAAGTTTATTTAGGCTATCAACTTCCACAACAAGGTCAACCAACTACCCGCTGGCTAAAGACAAATTTCCACACATCTATCCTACATCTGTCTTTCCTCAATTTGAATTTATGCCCTCTCAGATGATTACTCTAAGCAAGAGGAAGAATTCCCATCGGCATTGAGCATGCTCAAACCATTAAAGGCTTTATACACCTCTATCAGATCACCTCGCCGGTGCCTAGTCTCCAGACACTGTAATTTGCAAAACTTAAGACTTTCTTCGTAAGAGCAACCCTTTGTTCCATTCACTAATTTTGTTGCCATTCTCTGTACTCATTCCAGCAGCTCTACATCCTTCTTGAAATGAGGCCTCCAGACCTGTATACAGTACTCTAGGTGTGCCCTGACCATTGCCTTATACAAGGGAATAATCACCTTATCCCTGCTAGAAAAATTTCTGTATAGCATTGACAAGACACCATGAGCCACTCTTGCAGCCCGTCTGCACTGCACAGATAACTTCATATCTGCCTGCACAATTACCCCCAGGTCCTTTTCATTCTCTGCCACTGTAGTACCACAGAGTTGATACGTTGCTCTGGGGTTACTGTTTCCCATATGTATTACTTTAAATTTGTCAATGTTAAACTTCATTTGCCACCTTTCAGCCCATCTGCTCAACCTTTCCAGATCCTGTTGCAGCAGCATAGCGTCAGTAGTGTCCTTTACAACGCTGCCAACCTTTGTATCATCTGCAAACTTGGACATTAAGCTTGATATACCATCATCAATATCATTTATAAATACAGAAAACAATGGACCCGACACTGAACCCTGACGAACTCCACTAATTAGTCCACGATGAGCAGTGTCCATTGATTACCACTTTGTCTTCTCCTTCTCAACCATCCCTTTATCCATAGCAGCAATTTGCCTCCAATACCACACTCCTCCAATTTGTGTAGCAGTCTTCCATGTGCAACAGTATCAAAAGCCTTTCTAAGATCCGAATATATAACATCAAAGTTATTCCCTGCATCCAGGGAATTATTTTTTTATTTATTATTAATTATTATTTTAAATTTATTAATTTAAAATTTATTAATTTAAAATTTATTAATTTAAAATTCTTTTTTATTTATTATTAATTATTATTTTAAATTTATTAATTTAAATTTATTAATTTAAATTTATTAATTTAAAATAATTAAAATAATTTATTAATAATAATAAAATTATTTTATTTATACAAAAATTAAAGATAAATCCAATTGCTAAGTTGAAGTTTTACAGTGTGAAATTCTAGTTGCGAGTTATTCAGCAAAATTAAAGCAATCATTAATAGACTACTTTCTTCATCGTTAATGGTTTGAAATTCGCCCATTTTTTGAATTCGTTAAATTCAACAAGAATTCTTAAACTTTCCGATACCGCAATCTACTCCTAAAATAAACGAATAGCGACCTCCCACCCCCGAATAAAACTAATGATTTCAGTTGGGTTAGAGTGAAGCAAGAAATAAAAATATCACTGATTACAATAAATAAACATTAATCGAAGTGAATTACAAAACTTTGTCGACAATTTTTGTTTTGACAAATAAATATAAAAACTTTTTGTAAAATAAAAAGATATTTGAGTACATAAAAAGTTCATTTCCAAATAACGTTATTTTGATATGAATACTGTCCCGTCATAACTAATAATTTCAAAAATACAGTACAAGTTGTTGGCGTTATCACAAAAGCCTTTGGTCTCTGCTAAGAGCAAGCACGGAGAAAACCGACATCACAATTGAAAGTGTGAGAACCCTTGCCTAATTTTTATTTTATAATGTCGGTAGGATTGTAAATCTCGCAAAATAAATTTCTCACACGATCATTCGTATTTATTTATTTATTTTTCTAACAAGTCACTGGTTTCAAGTTCTTTATGGATCAATCTTGATGACCATTCTGATGTTTCATTTAACACCATTGCTAACTTGTTTGCCTAAAAGTAAAAACTTCTTGATTGTGGAGATTAATATAGTATTAACATGCAATAACTAATTTTTTTTTCTTTTTTTTTTATATATATGGTGCACGTGCTCACTGGATATTTTCATTTTTTATATACACATCCCCAATCTCATTTTTTTCAGAATTTAAAACTTTTGCTTGCTTAGAAAAATATGATTATTTATAACAAGCAATTGCTTTTCCCGTTCACTAAGCACAGTTTCAGATCCAAATTACAGTTACTAATCACAGGATCAAGGACAAAACGTAAAATAATTTCGAAATGACGCTACGTGTTGATTATCCACGGATTAATTTTGAAATGAGACTCTTACCACGTGAATAATACAGAGTTAAGTGCTTTTGACCTAATTTTTAAACCTATTACAAAGTGACGTTGTAGGATCTTTACCGGATCCAACGTCAGACCATATAGGGAAAAAATAATGGGACATAGACAATTTTAAAGATTACAATATTGCAATTTTAGTTAAGAAAATCACGAATAAATGAAATAAAACAAACTAAATTTATACATTATGGGTAAAATTAAGGAAAATTTTATTAAAATTAATCAGAAATAAATTAAATGACGAATTTAGATTATTTACAAGTAAAACAGCATACCTGTTAATATCTCTTCACACCTTGGCTTGTTTAAGAGATTTGGAATCTATTGAATGCGAGGTGCTGTTAAAGTTTTAGACATTCAATGCCTAAGGCTAAATGGCAACATTCAGCAGTTTACAATAAGTTCAGGAATTAGGCGAAAATCACTTAATAAACTCACTTGGTATTATCCACGTAGTAAAGGAGTGGTTCATTTCAAAATTAAACCATATAACTATTACTATGACAAATACCGAAACAACAAACTAACAAGTCATTAGACTACCTGGTCTGGTAGCAAATGGACGAGAGCAGTAACTTTCGCGGATAATAAATTCTAAGAAACTCCTTGGCCTAAATGAACCATAGGATTAAAGTAACTGTTCTCGGAAGAATAAAATATGCCTAGGGGCTATTCGACTTTGCCACGAGTACAGTACATTATGAGATGGAGGATGAGCAGGTAGTTCGCATCCTGCATTTTCCTTAAATTTGAATGGCATATGCTATCATTATTATTAAAGGAGTTTTTTTTTTTTTTTTTAAAGAATGAATTATTTATATTGAAAGATCCCCTCCTCACCCACCCTTGTAAGTTTTTTTGCAAAACATATTTAAATGTAGGAAATTAATTGAATTCGGGAAGGTCCGTGGGTAACTACAGGCTAGAGAATTTGATTTCTCCGTGGTAGGTAAGATCATGGAGTCTCCTGTTAGGGATGCAATTCGGGACCATCGCGACAAGAATGGTATCATGAATAGATGTTACTATGATGTTATCATTAAGTAGTTGGATGCAGGTAATAATTTTTACTATATAATTTTTAATTTTTACTATATGCAGGTAATTTTTACTATAGCGGAGGACAGCTATATAAACAGAAGTTGGAGTTCCTGGTAAGATCCTATGTTGGGTCGCAGGCTGGCTAAAAGATATGAGACAGAAGGTTGTCATAAATGGTCAGGCTTCAGGGTGGATCAGCGTAACAAGCGAGGTCCGTCAGATGTTAGGTTTCCCCTATTTTTAATTTTCATACATGACATTGACGAGGGCATCTAAGGGAAGCTGTAAAAATCCGCTGATGATCTGAAGGTGGAAAGGGTGGTTAACAATTCGAGTCAGGCTATGATGCAACCAAAATACTTGGATCGGTTGCATATATGGACCAAAAAAAAAAAAAATTAAACTGAAGTTTAACGCTTTTATAAATGTTAACTTATTCATTTCGGGAACAGAAATAGTGGGATCACGTATAAGCTAAGGGCGAAAGGGGCTACAAGAGATTCAAGTAGTGATATGATTCAATCTGATATGAAATTTCAGATGGAATCATAGCAGGCAGCTAGGAAGGCACATGCTGTTCTGTCCAAGATTTATAAGGCCTTTCGTAGTAGGGAGGCCATTATTATCCCTCTTTACAAGAAGATGAGTAACCCCGATTTGGAACATTATATTGAGGTCTGAACACCTAAAATAAAACAGAATTTCAAGATACTTCCAAGGGCGACAAAACACTTTGAAATTTGAAATGTATAAAGCGCTGAAGGGGTTGAGTGAAATAAACGGTTTGTTCTCCCTTACAGATGAGACAAGAACCAGGGGACACAAATATAAAATCTCAGAAAACAATAAGACTGGATTCTCATGAAATTCAATCATGGGAAGCAGGGCCGGTCCCAATAATGCGGAACCTATTAGTTATTTCCTTACCTCTAGATGTTAAAAACAACACAAATATTATTAAAAGTGACTATAACATAATTCCATTTTTAAATAACGTCCCAGGTTCCATATCAAACGAAAAATTGAGAATGAAGCATACGCTCTGCTTCTAGCAATTCTCAAGTTCACTCGCGCAAGCGCTCTTGGAGTGACGATGTGGGTAACTAGACATTAAGACGGTCGGCTCATTGATTGCGAAAAAAGACGGATGATATTATTATTTAGACCACTTTAGTGCGGGCCCTGTTAAACAAAATCGGTTTACTATCCTTGTGCCCAGCCCTGATGGGCAGCGAGTTGTAGATCACTGGGATGTTCTATCCCAAAGTAGTACGGGTAGTGCGTCTGGCTAAATGCGAAGCAAAATTGGGTTACCTAGTGAGAACGAGAAAATTAAAATAATTTTAGCTAATGCAGAAAAATTTAGCTTCTTTGCACCATTTTTCATTACTAATACTAAATTAATTGTACAATTTTCGATCTGACTAGTTTCTGTTATTGCAGAAATCGATTTAGAACAGTTTTGCATATATTTTAGTAACAAAACGTTTTATTTTCTTCGAAACTTGCTATTTTAAATGTGTTCATTTTAATGCTGATATTGGCTGGTTTTGTTGTTACTGTAATAGTTTTAAAGCAAATTGAATATTCTGAATCAAACTGATTTTAAATCTGTTTTTAGCTTAATTTTGCAAATCGTTATTTCATTATATAATGTTGAATTTTCAAATTAGCACTTCTGAAACTTTTCACGGTGTCTGGACAAGAGCAATACCTGTACCTCGTCGCTAATGCTACATTAAAACCACCTAATCCCACTTTTAAGTGCCTGAATATAACAACATTTCATCCAACTTCCCAAATAGTCTTAACAGAAAAGTTGCTTGGTAGACTGAGTGCAATTTTAGAAAGATCCCTTCCTAATGGGCTGATAAATTGTTTAAAGGATGAAGTTAAATGACGTTCTATAGGCGCGAACATGCTTAAACTTGGAAAGAAAACGAGGGAAAGACTGTTAAGAATAAATAAAACAGAGTACCCAAAAGACCCAACATTAGAAAATGTCCCTCGACACTTGCTAATATTCTACAATAACCAATTTGATATGTAACTTATACCCAATTTTTAAAAAACACAAATATCAATAAATTTTTTTACAAAAATGACTCCGAATTTAAAAAAAAAAAAATGCCAGCACTTTGCTTTCAGCTAAGCCGCCTGAAAAAAATTAAAAGGAAATTTGTTCTCTGATATTGAAGCCTATATCAATAAGAAATGGCGCAGTAAACAAATGTAATAAAATGCTTAAAAGAGTAACAGACCGTCTTAGAAGGCACATAATGGGAAATAGTCACTGGAATAATGATGTAACAATTTCGGTAATTATCATTTATACATATAGCTTTTAGTTATTATTACTGTATATTTTGTTATCGAGTTTGATGGCAAATTTATTCACACCACAGGTAGCCATTTGTTTAATTCAACTTATTCTTGGCCGTATTAGATAGATACATTGCATTCGTTTCATTCATCAAACCATATTTTGTTATAGAATGCTATTAGCCATATAAACATTTTCTTCTACGCCATCTGTTACTATTTAAGCTATTTTTTTTTTTTTAATATCATTTATGAAGTGCATAATTTCTTACTGTAATATATATAATGAGGTATTACGGGTCAGTGTCCCAAATACCACCATCCGAAATTTCAGTTTGAATATCGGACAAAATTGGGTGCACATCGGTGTTGCCTTTAATATAATCGGCAGCAGGGGCGCGCAAAAGAAGGCTGGCGCATTAGATGCGAAACACTTGAGCCCACGACACATATGGGAGCACGAAACTTAACTGATTATAATATAATTCTTGTATAATAAAAGCAGGGGACCCTCAAAATTAACTTTGCACCCGGGATCTCGGCTACAGAAGTACAGTCCTGATCGGCATTGTCGCTTTTGTACATGAATTCTTTCCGCTGTTGGGAATCTCTTGTCCATTCCGACATTTTCTTCACTGTTATAACGAACAAACCTTCAATATGTACGTCATATGCAGCGACTACCAAAAGCATCATCTGTATTATTATTTTTTTAACTTCAATTGAGCAGTTAAAAAAAAAAAAAAAAAAGAGGGGAGACTTTAAAGCTTGGAGTAAAAAGGGCAATACTCAACCATTCCTGTGTTAATTTTTCGTAGATTTGGGGCTGACCTTAGATTTCGACAACTTCGTAACCCCATTTTAATTTAAGGCTGTCCAGACAATAAGACATTCTTTGTAATTATGGTTTTGATCATATTAATCAATATAGTACCAAAATTATGACTAATATATATTTTTTAATTTGTAATTTTCAACTTGCCCATTATATAAAAGTACCTGATTGCTGAATTCTGCGCCCGGAACCGCAATTTTTTTTTTTTTTTCATGCCCCCACTAAAGCTAAATTCTACCTATGTCCAGGAAGTATTTCTTATTTGCTACAGTAGGTGGCGACTATCTCCCCCCCCCCCACGCCGCACTGGTGGAACGCAGCTAACTGCCTAACCACTCCGATAGTTAATTATTTTCGCAATGATTCAAATATTACTATTGTGAAATCCACTGAGATTACAGAATTTGTAAATTCATTTTGCTTGAATTTCTGCTTGTCAGAGCCATCAATTATCACAAAATTGGCGTAACTTTGGGAAAATTTTTTTAAAAGAAATTATCAGTTTGTGGGCAAAATGAATTCTTAGCTGCACTGCTGTATTGGAATGATCTGTGCTTTAATTATAATCAGATTATTATAGGTATTATAATCCTATTACAATATTCATAATTATTTGAAATTATAAAGCATGGCAAACCAACGTTCCTCCCCCTACCTCCAATGTTGCGTATACTCGAGATTCTTTCCGATAACCGAATTACGTAGTTTTTCGTGGGCTGAGTTTAATTTATGTAGTAAATCAGAAAGGAAAATTTTAATTTTACTTTATAGTGTGGAGTCGTTCATGGAATACATGCCATGCATTGCCAAAACTTTTGTCTTGCAGCGGGGATGGGGGAAGGGCGAATTGTGCATTAGAAAACTTGCATAAGTTGCCTGATAATTTCACGCTAAGCTGTGAATCGTTGAGACATTTTAACGTGATTTAATCGTGAAATAACAGCTTATTCATGCACAGTGTAATAACAGCTTATTCATGCACAGTCACAAGTGTTACAACAGCTTATTCATGCACACAATCGTTTGGGCAACACGCAGCCAAAATTGAAGAAGACACAAAAAAAAAAACATCAACTTGCATTTAACATGTTTTCGACATCGAATTAATAATAACTGTGTCACATAAAACCGATACAATAATCACTAACTAGAAAAATAAAATAAAATATTTTATGAAATCTTACTGTGATTAAGATCATGCATAAGCACCTTTACAGATAACCAAAATTAAATAATTCAAGAAAACTGTTAAATATAAATTTAGGAACAGAGATACACTACTCTAACCCGGAACATTACACGAAGCTCACACAACCAAATTCACTTCGTACTGGTAACAAGAAGAGCAACATTACGCCACCTTGCGGATTTACATTTTTTATGTCGATACTTATTATTTAATTAATACTCATTTTACAGTGGTCGGCAAAAAAAAAAAATTTTTTTTTTTCCTGAAATTTCAAATTCAGGATGATTCTTCTAGATTTGACGTTGCTGAATTCAAATATGGCAATCATATTACTGTAGCACCCACCAATTTTAAGGGAGAAGGGATTAAAGTCAAAAACTAAGTTTCTAGTACAAAAGATTTCACATATTTTAAGAAAATTTTACGTACAGTTATAAATATTGAACAATGAGTCTACTGACATAAGGGTTAGTATGATGGGTCTATTAACCATATTCTATTGAAAAAAATGTTTAGCTGATAACAGAACACTTATTTTGTCGTTATTCCTTTTATAATCGTCCGTTGGTTTCTCCAGTATGAGATTCCAACAGTGGTCTACCAACATATTTGGACTCCGTTTTCCTTGATATCTTTTTTTTTTTTTTTTATTTGAGAAATGTCTCGGTGAAACCTTTCATCGTGTTCATCGGACATCGCTCCCCCAAGTTTCAGCAAAAAAGTCTAAATGGGAATGTAGGAAACGAAGCTTTAACGACAGGCCTTGGTTTTCGGTCATTAACCTACGATATTTGAAAGGTGATGCAAGGTGTTTTAAGCTCATACCTGAGTTTTTTAACATATCTCCTACTAGAATCCGTCGAAATTATTTCAGGGAAGCAATTGATGCCAACCAGTGTATTGATTCGGTTGTTTCTTTGAATGGGTTACGCTGGTTTTTCAGAAGAAAGAGTTCGTAAATTCTGAAACATAGTTGACAATAAACAACGTTTGTTTTATAATATGTAATTATCAGTGCTATAGGTCACTATGTTCTCCATAAGGCTTCTCAAAGCTGTAGTAGGATGCTGTACAATATCGCCAGGACTGCGTACCATAAATCTGCGACAGTCGATGGTGGTTGTCGTTGTTGTAAGGTTTTAGGAGCATCAGCGAGTAAGGCCATATTACTCCGTATATATTTTTTGTAAATTGCGCGTTCAGTGGTCAGTTTTCTGTTTGCTAGAAGAAAAACCCGAGTTTCCGGGAATCTGGAGTGGAGGATCCAAACAATAGTTTGTCGATCAACGTAATTCCAGAGATTTTCTATGGGATTTATATCCGGCGATTTCTGCGGAAGTTACTTTCCTAGGGAGGGGGGGTCACTCACCTGGAAATCACTTTCATGTTCGGCAACAAGAAAACTGCTCTCGGCAACGAGAAAAAGTCCCTATAATAATAAGTCCCTAGACATCGGAGAGATGGTTTTCCGCAGTTTTTCGCCATAGCCTCCATCTACTGTCCACACATTATAACAAAAAGCGTGTTTTATCGGAAAAGACAACTTTTTTTTTCCAGTCGTCAATGGTCCAATGACTCTGTTCAGATGCAAACCTTAGGCGTCGTTGGCGATTGGTGGCCATTAGCATGGGTACTCTGACCAGGAACCTACTCGGGTGGCCCTCATGGGTAGCAGAGTTAGTATAATCATCTTCCTCCTAACGCCAGATGGAAAAGACCCAAGTTCGAATCCCGTCAATGACGTGAGGAATTTTTATGGGTATTTTTCAAAATATGACTGAGTTAGCCGGTTTCAGGGGAAGATAGTTTCGTTTTTCATCCAGAAATTCGACTACAGAACACACCCAATTTACAGACATATTATACAGGATGTTTCAGTTAAACGTTTCAGAACTTCTAAGAGGGGTAGGGTACATCCTGACAACTCGAAATCATATAGCAATGTGGGGTCGGAAATGCTTTCCTGAAGCGGTGTTGTACACAGAAGCACCATAAAGAAAAGAGACCGTAAGTGAGAAATCGTTTTAATAATACATGAAAAGAAGCAAAAGGTACATGGATTAAAGTAAGTGTTCGAAGTTTCTTCCACGGGCTACAATGCACGCCTCACATCTCCGACTCATGGACATCCGAACATTCTGGAATACTCCAGGCGAATTTCGAATTTCTTCGGCAGCTACTGCGATTCTTGCAACCAGCTCCTCAGCATTGTCAACAGGGGTGTCATAAACTAGCGATTTCATATGACCCCAGAAATAAAAATCAAGACATGATAGGTCGGGTGACCGAGCAGGCCAACGCACGGGACCACCACGTCCGATCCACTGTTGACCAAATGTGACATCCAGGTAGTTACGAACATCTCCGCTATAATGGGCAGGGGCTCCACCGTGTTGGAAACACATTGTGTGTTGCGTCGATGCAGAAATCTGTTCATCTCTCAAATGTTGTGGCAATACTTGCTGCAGAAAGATCAAGTAGATAGGTCCGGTTAGACGACACAGTAACAGGTAAGGTCCGATGAGGTGATCTCCCATAATACCGGCCCATACATTGACCGAAAATCGAATCTGTGCTGCACGACGTCGTATTGCATGCGGGTTCTCGATCGCTCAGATATGGTCGTTATGCGTGTTGAAAATTCCTTCCCTTGTGAAGGATGCCTCATCGGAAAACAACACTTCAGCAGGAAAAAGGGCATTTGTAGCACATTTTCCAAGGTACCACTGTGCGAAAGCAATACGATGTGCATAATCCTCCGGTTGCTGTGTCTGGACACGCTGCCTGGAGTATTCCAGAATGTTCGGATGTCCATGCGTCGGAGATGTGAGGCGTGCATTGTAGCCCGTGGAAGAAACTTCGAACACTTACTTTAATCCATGTACCTTTTGCTTCTTTTCATGTATTATTAAAACGATTTCTCACTTACGGTCTCTTTTCTTTATGGTGCTTCTGTGTACAACACCGCTTCAGGAAAGCATTTCCGACCCCACATTGCTATATGATTTCGAGTTGTCAGGATGTACCCTACCCCTCTTAGAAGTTCTGAAACGTTTAACTGAAACACCCTGTATACAGCGCAACATGGCCTGAGTTGCTGATGAGCCTAAACCCTAAGACAACTTACACCAGTGGTCCATGCGGAGAAGAAGTCGTTGGATCATGGTTTTAAAACATGGTTGTCCGCTGATTTAAGTCCGTGGTCATAGACATTTCCTAACCAACCAGCAGCAGTCACCACAAGAGCTGCTGACTCAATCCCGTCTCTGCCACTAGGAAGCAGACCGTCTACTTTACTGTTTCAAAGAACCGCTGGCTGGATTGCTTCCAGTCTTTCACGACAAGAATGCAGGCATTCCCATGAGAAAAGAAGAGGGAGTAATGTTTCATTGAAATATGAACTGACATACCCTCCAGACTGGGGGCATTATATTGATGCTGTTTATTATTTTATCAGTACTCTGGGAGACAACTGATGCTGTTTTTTGACATCAACCATACGCTGGAATGAGATGCCTGGTAGTCTCCATGTGCCAGGAATGATAACCAACTAGTGGTAGTATATGTTATGCTAGAAATTACCCGTACAGTATTACAACAGATGGTGCGGTTGCCAGGAAAGCTGGCTGGGTCCACCTTCTTTAATAAAAAAAAAAAAAAAATTCAGCCACTGTGCTAAGGACAAGGGCTTTAAATACTCTGTGGCCACTGAAATACGAAACCTAATGTTATGTTGGCCTTCCCTTTAATTCTAATACGTAATAGGTTGACATCCTCCTATTGTGCCTCCAGTGTTCTACAGCTGTGACGCAGGCGTAACTTTTAGAAGTTATCCCTCAGATGCTCAATGGATTGAGATATGGCTACCAGGCTGTTTTAAAAGATGCCAAACATTGATGCTGTACATGAGCAGCATCAATATCCAGAGATTCAGATTTCGGATGATGCACCTGTGTCAGAGGATCTAAAGGTTCCCAACAAGACAATTTGCATGCCATGACACCGACCTACTGTGTCCGAAACAGGAAGGTCATGTACGATTCATCATGTTTTCTCTACCAATGGTGTTTCCGTTGTCGTAGTGAAAAAGGAAGTATAATTCATCTTTTCCAATAATGATATTCCTGTCTTCATGAGACTAGCCGTCGCATATGACTTACTAACTCAGTCACGTGTGAAAAACCCATAAAAGTTTCAAGCATCATTAACGAAATTTAATCCAGGCCTTTCTCACCCAGTGTAAGAAGGACAGCGATTATACCAACTTTGTTATAATCACTGTCCGACGTAATTGCTGGTTGTCTTGTTGTAAACTCGTCAGTTCGTGTGCATCTGCAGACCAAATCATTAGATGTAGTTTTAGGAAGCGTATTTTTAGCACAATAAGTAGAATCGCTGTCCTCACCACCCGGGCGGAAAAGACCTAAATTTGAATCCCATCAATGACGTGAGAAATTTTTATGGAAAATTTCACAATTCGGCCGAGTTCGTTGGTCTCAGGCGAGAAGTGTATGGTTTTTTCTCCCGAAAACCAGGCTTTTTCGTCTAGCAAACAGGCAATTTAAAAACAATATATACGGCGTAATGTATTCTGATGTTAAGTTACTGATGGGCTTAAAACTCTACAACAACAACAACGCCTTAATTACGTTGTCTGCAAAGTTAATTCACAAAACTAAGCATGAATTCTCAAAGTTGATCTACGACGTGCTTTCAAAAGCAAGACACACAGACGTTTAAATGACGGTATCATTTCGTTACACGACAATTAGCGATCACACAGAATGCAACCATCCTGCACTGCTTTAAGCAGTGACTGAGCATCCTCCTTACAGTTTGGATCTATCGCTTTGCGATATTAAGACAGGAAAGGAAAAGACAGGAAAATTGCATGCTGGAACGAATTAAAAAGACAGGAAAATTGCATGCTGGAACGTTGATTCGACAAGGACGATGGAGTAAAGGAAGCCTTAAATTAATGGTGTCAAAAGCAACCAAAAGATTTTTATTAGTTATTTAAAAAAAAAAAAAAAAAACTGGTGTAAAAATGGAATAAACACTTAAGCTGTCGTGGGATTTTTTTTTTACTTTTTTTTTTTTTTAAATAAAGTACCAATTATCTTAAAAAAAAAAAAAAAAAAAAAAATAGATCTCTGTTGCATTTGAGTCACCCGCATATTTACATTCTTTCGTGGGATCGCTTTACGTATTCTACCTCTATATCACATGTTTTATTTATTTATTTATTTTATTTAACACAAAAATGCAATAATCCTCATGAAATCATTATCTGATGAAAATAATTACTTCTTCCATACACACCAGACCTGAAAGAAATAGGTTAATAATATATTGCCTTATATCCACCGAACTAATGATTCAGAAGACCTTGAATGACAAATCTGAAGTTGATGTTATCAATGTATCGTCAACCTTTGATTCATTCGATGTAAACTCGCTTACTCAGCAGCCCCTTGTAATCAAAGATGATAAAATAACTTTCATTAATCAGTCGTTAAAAGAGAGATCTACAGTTGTCTATGTTGAACGTAACACTAATTAAAAATTTGACATACCTTATCATCGACGCCGATCATATTATTAAAATAAGACTGGAATTCTACATCTAGAAAAGAATTACTGCATTTACTGCATTACAGACCTGAGGGGGCATAAATTCAAATTGAGGAAAGGCAGTTGTAGAATACAGAGTCCAGCCACAATATTATGACCACCCCCAGCGCAGACATCACACACGCCTAGCGTATCATACAGCGCACGTGCCAAGTTCACACACCGCAAGAATATAAGGCTTGACGTTCGGCATCCGTGAACACAGTAACAATCTCTGTCATGGACAAAGCACGTAACCTAACATCTGGAAAAAGGGAGGATCATCAGCTATCGGGCCAGGGGTGCCAGCATTTCCGAAACAACGAACTTTGTGAAATCTCATGGGCTGCTGTGGTGAAAGTGTATCAAGAGTGGATGAATGGGACAGTTTTGGAGACGTGCCAATTGTGGAGCCTCATGCACCATTGATTCCAGAGGTGAACTTTGGTTGAGACGGTTGGTCAGGACCGATCGACGCGCTACTGTTGTTCAACTGGCTGTCCAAATGAACCGAGGGGCCGCCAGAAAGGTCTCAAACACGACAGTGCGGCGAACCCTGTTGCGCATTGGGCTCCGGAGAAGACGCTTGGTGATAGCACCCATGTTTGTGATGAACCATCAGTTTGCACAGCAATACCGACAGTGGACCCCGGCCCAGTGGCAACGGGCGGCATTCTCCGATGAGTCATGGTTTCTGTTCCACCAAGTGGACGGACGGTGGCGTATTAGGCGTGAACCAAAAAAAAAAAGTAGTATTTTTAGGCCACCCGAATAATTAAATTCATCTGTCATGCTGTGTGTCTGTTAATTACGTGTGTTCTATGGTCGATTTGTTTGTTTTGCTAAACGAAAAACTCCAGTTTCTGGGGGGGGAAAAACCTTGCTATCTACGCCCGAGACCAACTAACTCAGCCACGGAGTGAAAAAAAGCACATTAAAGTTCCTCGCGTCATTAACGGGATTCGAACCCGCCTCCACCCCTTTTCCACCCGGTGTGGGGAGGACGGTGACGATACCAGTGTGCTACCGGCACAGACTCCGAGAACAGACAAAGTCAAGGTATGTTTGTTTTAATTGTCGTCTCCAGGGTTTCCACTATATACCGCTGTAGCATCTGAAAAGGCAAAAAAGCCAAGGCTGGTAAGTGTGCGTGTATGTAGGTGTCCGAGAACAGAGAACCGGACACGATTGTTGGCAGAAGGCAGGCTGATGGGGGGGGGGGGGGGGTTCATTCTTTCATATTTTTTTCCTTTTCTCCTTCCGTCTTTTTTTCTTTTGTTCTCCTTCCTTTTCTTTTTCCTTTCCCTTTTTTTTTTTTTTTTTACGAACTGTAAACTCACATAACTTTAAACATCCAACTCAGCAATTGCTAATAAAAATAAAAACTCATCAGTCCAAATGAACTGTGATATACATAGTTCAAAACATAAATAAAATTAACTTAAATAAAGATAAAATAGTTTAAAAAATGTAAATAAAAATAGCATCAGTGCAAATTAAACTATGTACATATTTACCCTATACACAATCCATTAATTTCTCAATCTTATATTCCTTATTTCATTAATTCCCTTAGAGCATAATCCAAAAAAAAGCTTCATACTAAATCCTATTCTTAAATAAGTCGCTGCGGGTGTATGAGTCAGAGCCACTCTGAGAGAATATTTCTCTCTGTTCTGTGTACCTTGCACAATTTTCCAACACATGATCCGTATCTTCAATGTGACCACATACACACTTCGGATCATTTTCTATTCCCAGCTCCACCAACTTTCCTCATTCCATGCCCAGTTACTATCATTGTAGACATCAAACTCAAGCCCGGTCATCTACCCATTTCTCTTACTACCTTCACTCCAGGCAGGAAGGCATATGACACAGCCCTTGTCAGAACGGTTCCACCTTTCTTGCCAAATACAATATTTCTTGTTGCAATTGTTTTTTTTTCTCTCTCTCTCTCTAGATCCCGCTTCCCGAATACCTTATTTTCCTCAATACAAGATTTAATCTCCAATATTTCTATCATCTTATTTTTCTTGAGTGCATACTCGTTTAATCACAACCAAATTAATTGGTTCTTTTCCTGATACCACTTGTAATGCATCATTTGAACCCATTCTACACGATCCCGTCACAGCCAAAAGGGCAAATCTCTGAGCTGAAATTAGACTCCTTTTAGCGTGACTATTAGTCGCCCCATGGCCCACATGCAAAAGTCACAATGGGCACAAAGATACACTTATAGAAGAAGTCCAGAGATTTCCCTTTTTTTAACCCCCATTCTAACCTTCCTTATTTTAGAGTATGTAACCTGTACTTTTTCTTTCAACTTCTGCAGGTGTGGCAAAAAGGAAATTTTTCTCATGTACTCCAAGGAATTTGACTATGGGGGAATATGCCACAGATGTTTCTAATATCTTCAAAGTGAGCCTTCTTCTTTCACTCAATTCTGAGCCTATTTTTTTTTTTTCACTTCCTCTGAGCAGCACCATTTTAGTCTTATCAGTAAATATCTCCATCTTATGCATTTTTACCCATCTTTCTAATTGCCCCACAGCTTTCTTCGATCTATCCTCTATTTCTCTTCTTGAATTACCTCTCACCATTATTAATAGGTCATGTGCACAAGCCACCGGCTCACATCCGTCCCACTCCTGAGCCAGTAGCTCATCCATCACCACATTCTAGCTATACGGGCCAATAATTGACCTTTGTGGGGCTCCTCTATCCACTTCTTGTGAGATTTTACAATATCTTGATTAAAACAAAACTAACAATGCGCCATGCCATGTCACCAGAATTGTCCGTGAGTGGTTTGAGGAGCAGGGAGAAGACATCAAGCTACTCCCTTGGTCACCGAATTCCCCAGATTTGAACCGAATTGAAAATCTATGGGACAACTTCGTTCGATACATCAGACGGATGGATCCTCCACCACGGAACCTACAGGAACTCCGGGGTGCACTGCAGTCTGCATGGTCACAGATACCCGTAGGCCGACCGGGCTAGCCGGGTGGGTAAAGTGCCTGCCTGGCAACCCAAAGGTCGCGGGTTCGAATCCCGCCTTGGGCTTGGGTCAAAGTGCTGCAAAAACCTTGGGAGGTGCATTATGGCCACAGAAGCCGATGCGCCAACAACTACCAAAAAAAAAAAAAAAAAAAAAAAATACCAGTAGCAACCTTCCGCGGACTTATTGAGTCCCTCCCACGGCAGCTGGCTGCGGTGCATTCTGCAAAAGGCGAACATTCTGGATACTAGGTAGGTGGTCATAATAATGTGACTGGACCCTTTAGATGTGTGGAAATTTGCCTTTAGCCAGTGGGTAGTTGATTGCTGGAAGTTGATAGCTGAAATAAATAATTCAAGGAGGAACTGCACAAGCTTTTAGAGGGAATGAATGTGTGAAAATTTTTTTTGGCTGATACTACATAAGCTTGCTTTCTTGCATCTCACATGCCTCTACTACATTTAAAATTTTGATGCTGTTGAACCATAACACAACAGAAAATAGGAAACAACAGAAAGTTAAATTTTTACAAACCTCTCAGTACAATTTTTTTCGATTTCCATATTAACTCTACTTGGTCGTATTTACTCAGATGACTAATGTTGTAATCAATTTGTGTTAACTTGAATGCATACCAATGAGAAGAAAACATTACCTAAAAATAAACAGGAAATTTGTAAATTCACCGTACAAAAATTATAACTCGATTTGAAGGTAAGGGTCACTGGAACGAAAAAACTTATCCAAAAGCACCAGTTGCCACGAGGAAACACCTTCTCTATTAGTTGATAATATCAGCTAATAGAGAAGGTCTGAAATCATTTTTTTCGAATATGCAAGGATTTTTAAAATTATATTTAAATATTCTCGTGCAAAATGCATCTGGCTCAGAGAATTACAAAACAATTCATTATCAACTACCAACAGCAAGCCCTCGTGGGTAGCAGTTGGTAGGATCGTTGTTTTTATGTGTCTTTTTGGCTGAGTTAGTCGGTCTCAGGCGAGGGTAGCATGGTTTTTTCTCCCGGAAATCCGGGGTTTTCGTCCAACAAATAGAAAATCGACCTCAGAACACACGAAATTTACAAACAATATACACAGAACAACATGGCTGATGCTCATAAAATCCAATAGCAAACCAATTTTCAGAACAACGGATTCTTCAGTATTCACATATCAACCTAATGAATGATGTTCATCCATCTACGGCCACACAAATCGAAGTAAGTTATTTCAATCAGAGAATGAATTTCGGATGAATTATAAATTAAAAGATTTAAAAATATATTTCAGCTGTTTTACTAACTATGCATGCTGGTAGCGTTATCTTCTGCACCACAGAAAGTAATTCGGTTGGGGAGATCTAGGTTGGAATCCTGCTTGTGACTGGTAGAATCCTTAAAAGGAGGCTTCATATTAGAAATTCTTCTTCCGATGCACGATAAAGTTCGTTACTATCACATGAACTGGTCCATGACCAAGACAGTTGACGCAAGGGTCTACCCACCACTCCAATTAAAAAACAGAACAACCATCCTACCACAAAAAAGAAAAGCTGTACATTGAGGATATTAACTTTCATTAGCACTTAGAAACCTTAGCATTTACAATTCGGAAGAAATTCGCGCATTTTGCGAGTGCCTAAAACGAAGCGTGTTTTATATTTTTCAGACTGTGTATCCCAATATCAGAAAACTTTTATTCGCTTACAGATGAAGCAAAATCAAGATTAAACTAAATTGAATATCTTATCAATACGAATACAGCAGAAGAAAAAATATGTAGCATATCGGGTCAGTTGTACAAAAAAAGAAAATTTAACTTTATATTGAAGACCACAACTCTATATCTAGCCCAAAAACAGGAAACGCCTTAAAACGTGCCCTCGCGATAGCACAGTGGATATAATCGCTGTCTTCCCCACATCGGGTGGGAAAGGCCTAAGTTCGAATTCCGCCAATAACGCGAAGAATTTATTTATGGGTTTTTTGACAACATGACTCAGTTATTCGGTCTCAGGCGAAGGTTGCATAGGTTTTCTCTCCCGGAAACTTGGGTTTTTCGTCGAACAAACAGGCAAAGCGACTATACAATACACGCAATTTACAGACACAATACACCAACCCTTCAAACCATAATTATGAGGAGTCAGTGTATGGAACTTTTTATTATTAGGTGCATGGATCGCCTGTTACTTTGACATAAACAATGAGAACAAAAAAAAAAATGTAAACGTCTTAAGTGGGGGGATAGTAGTAGTAGTGGCATGTGATGCAAGAAAGCAAGTGTATGAGCTTACGCAGCATCAGCCAAAAAAAAAAAAAATCACACCATTCCCTCCAAATGCCTGTCCAGTTCCTCCTTAAATTTATTCAACCTATCAACTTCCACAACGACAGATGGAAGTTTGTTCCAGCAATTAACCACCCGCTGGCTAAAGGAAAATTTCCGCACATCTATTCTTCATCTGTCTTTTCTTAATTTGAATTTAAGCCCCCTTAGATTCGTAACCTGAACAAGTGGAAGGATCCCATTAGAATTCAGCGTGCTCAACCCATTCAAGGCCTTATATACCTCAATCAGATCACCGCGCAGGTGCCTAGTCTCCAGCCACCGCAATTTGCAGAACTTAAGCCTCTCTTGGTAAGAGGATCCCTTCATTCCCCTCACCAATCTTGTTGCCCTTCTCTGTACACGCTCAAGTAAATCTACATCCTTCCTAAAATGAGGCCTCCAGACCTATACGCAGTACTCAAGCCGTGGCCTGACCATTGCCTTATACAGAGGGATAATCACCTCCTTTTCCCTGCTAGCAAAATTCCTATATATCATTGACAAAACCCCATGACCTGCCCTGGCAGCCTGTCTGCATTGCTCAGAAAACTTCATATCTGCCTGCACAATTACTCCCAGGTCTTTTTCATTTTCTACCACCTTAAGTGTAGTACCACACAGTTGGTACGTTTCTCTGGGGTTACTTCTACCCATATGTAGTACTTTGCATTTGTCAAGGGATGGGATATAGAGAGACAGAGCAGAGTCTCTTACTAGTTCTTCTCAACTACAAACTTCCAATGCCTCTTAATAAAGGCTTAAAACGTCAAAAGTATTAAATTCAAGAAAAAATACATCTCATACCAAAACTTATATCTAGAAAACCAAGAGTAGAGACAGGGATTGTGAGAAAGTTCCGGATGAAATACCTAATTTAAAATGTCAACTACTTCAATGAACCGATTTTGTCAACAACTAACATTATCGTTTTCCTGTTGGTCCAAACATGACCTTAGAAAAATTCCAGGAAGAACTTAGTCACAGTAATTGCTGTTGAAGAATTCAAGCTCACTTCGTCAAAGTTCAAAAAACTAAGATATTTCATCTCAACTTCTATTTTGGCTCTGTTGTAACTTTTAACTCAAAACACGTGTTACCAATGCTAAAGAACAGAGTTCAAAATAAATTCTAAAAAAAGCAAGTCTTTATCTTAAAATATTCGAATTTTAAAACAGAGTCGTTTAAGTTGATAAAATATGGTCAAAACACACTTTCCATTTTCAAATAACGAAAATTCACTACGCCGATGTTTATCCACTTATTTGCATCTTGCAGATGTACTGCAATTCTGTGCAATTTTCCCTAATAATATCCACGAGTGCAGTCGTGCGTGCGCCAGCGCAATCCCAAACAAAGATCTTTGGTTTCAAACACGATTATCGTTTATCTCAGCAGAAATTCGAGGAAGACCAGTATCTTGCACAGATTACAGTTATTTCATAACCTCTTTGATAGTGAAATTTCTGGAAACTAAAGCAGTTATGGAATTCTTCCTAAAATTCCTTCTCTCCCACCCCTTTTTATTGCTGAAACATTTTGTTGTCGAGTTGGCAGCGACAGTCAGCGCAAGATAAACCTATCTCTAGGAAGGCTTACGTGATAGCAATAATTGATTTTCTGAAAAGAATCCACAAAAAGTCGAAATATTTTCAATTATTTCAACTTTATTAATTGGGATGAAATATTCTTCAAGTGGAATGGAACCTTTGCTATAAATAGACAACGTTTTCTATTCTAAGTTTTCTCAAGTGTTGTTTTATGTTATTTTATTTCTGTAATTCTGTATAGGGCACCCATAAATGATCTTTTCGGACACCCTGTCAATTTGTGAACAATTCTTTAGCATTCCTAGACAATGATATTGCTTAAAAGTTTTTTTTTTTCCATTCATCGGCTTCATATCTTCTTGAGAATGAAGGTTTGCTGAAAATAATTTTGTCAGAAAAACAGGAAGTCTAAGAGAAATGTATCTCTGAATATTGCTAATTAAACTTCTTAGAATATTATTTAATATAATAAAACTTATATGAAGTCAAATCAGTATTTTCTTTTCTGATGTTCACTTTTTAAACCAGCGATGTCTCAAACGTAATTAAAAAAGGACCGAATGTCCAATCCAATTAAAATTATAGAATGAACTGATTTCATTGTGAATTTTTCCACGGAACAAAAAAAGCAGTAATGCTACCATTGAGGGGGGGGGTGGATTTTACTATGCTCTCTTGAGAGCCATTGGACACCCTTTTATTTTAATAAAAATACCACAGGAAAGGGGAAAAAAAATCTCTCCTGTCTTTTCGGCATACCTGATTTCTAATTTAGAATCAGCACCGAAAAAAAATATCAGTTTGTAAATTGTGCAAGTTTTTAAATTAATTAATTATGAAAGATACGAATAATATTAAAAGAAATATGTATAATTCCTGGAGCAAACTTTATCCGAAGTTATTAATTTCCCTGCAAGTTTTATCAATTGATGTTTTATCATAATCATTTACACTAGAAATTTCCATTTTCGCAATGGAGAATAATATCATGGTATTTTCGTATGATGCTAATATGAAATTTTTGTGATTCGAAATACTTTTGTTGATATATGCATTAAACCTTCTTCTAGGGCCACCGTATTCCATTAACATTTTGTTTGTTTCCCGACAAAAGGAAACCAATCTAATTAAAGGATATCTTAATGAAGAAATGCCTCTGATTCTGTTATAGATTTCAAATTTTTATAAAATTCATCCATCTGTCTACGCATTTATGGATGTATTAAATAATTTTCAAACAAAAAATTAAAATTACAAGTGCCATTGGAAATTAAATTTAAGTCGGCCCCCCAAAACAAAATATATATATCATTGTTAATGATATGCATATTAACCCTTAATTACAAACGCCCATAAAAATAAAATAAATTTTCAGTTTTATGCTCTAGTCGCATGGTGTCTAAAGGATTTACAAGGTGTTTTCAAATAGAATCTTCAGTCAGAATGATCAGAATTCCGAATTTTGAAGAATCCAACCTGTATTCTCAGGTTGGATTCAATCGTCAATACGTCTCAAGCAACTGAGGCAATGAAGCAACAGTTTATTGCATCTGTAAATTTCCTGTATGCTATGTATTCTTATTCTATGGTCGATTTGCTTGCTTTTCTGGACGAAGAACCTGAATTTCTAGAATAAAAAACCACGCAGCCCTCATCGAAGACCGACTAACTCGATCACGATATGAAAAATAACACCTAAAAGTTCTCAGATAAGGTAGATAAACTGAGCTTGTGTGTGAGATTTCTCATTAATAGTTTGGAGAGAAAAGCAACCCACCTTATTGTTCTTGGGGGGGGGGGAGAGAAGTGATGTAATTTTCGTCATGTTAACCCCAAGAAATAAAGATTTCCACCAAGGATAAAGACCGTTCGTCAACCATAAATAAAGAGAGTTTCCCGTAGGCCTTTCTCTCTTACAACCATAATTGTTATCAGAATTTCTAATTCGACCTCTTCGACAGAAGAGGCCAATGCAACATATTTTCTAGACTCCAAAATTTGGTTATTTCCAATATCAAAGATCGGATGTCTAGCGCACATATTTCATAATCCCGCTCAATAGGAAGCAGGAAGACTAGCAGTTGATGTGGAATTGGTAATTAAAAAATATTTTCTTATTTTCACACTTATACGGTTTAAATGGAACGTTTAAGGGAACTTTGTGCTACCGTTAATATAGATTATAGAGTATAAAATATATTCGCTCGCTCGTTGACATTATTTCCTACCATTGAACGCATTTAAAAATTTTTGAAGGTTTGAAATCTTGTTTTTTTTTCTTCATTCGAAGAAAAGCCTTCCATTTTTAATGAGAAATTTTTTAATCGTCCATTGGGAGAAGCATATTCGACAAAAACATTAAAAATGGACGGTACTGAAACGGGGAATACAATGGACCAGAGGCGGGCCGTCCCTGGGGAGCCATGCACCTGGGTGCCAACGTTCAAGGGGCGCCTGAAAACCTGAAACTTATATACGCATATGAAGGAAACTTTAAGGGGGGCACCAAATTGCGATTGGCACCCAGGCAATGAAGGACATACACTAGGAACGCCCCTGCAATGGACTGATCACTGATGAGCGTAATAGATTAGAGAGAAGTATAGTTAATGCAATTATTACAGGTGTTTTTAATTTGAGGGGGCTTAACTGCACAGATTTTAAGAATAAAATTAAAAATAACAAAAATCTGTTAAGTGCTTTGCTAAATATATTAATAAAAAAAAAGTTTTCATATTTATTGCATGAATTTGTTGTTCAAATTTAAGAATTCTATTCTGTTTTTGTTAATTCTACGTTTTGAGACTAAAAAGTCTTTTTTTTTTATTAAAACAAATTCCCCACATTTTTTTCCGAGAGATGGATCCCCCGATAACATCATCACAGCGTATGTGTCTCGGTTTTGTGTTCTTCTAATATGGATACCCTACCTGGATGGTTAGTTGCGAACATACAGAAATGCGATCAGATGCTCAAAAATATATTGTAACACGCCGAGGAGCTGTAAAATTTGCCACAGTTACATGTGAAACTACTAGATGAGAACTTTTATTTTATATGAAATTTAATTTCATTCCATTTCAGTTTGATTTTATTCGATTTCAAATGAAATGTAAAAGGCGATACTTACTTCAGTACTTACCTCATCTGGGGGAGAGAATACAGCGTCCCCAAAACTGTTGCCAACCACTCTACAGAAATTCAAGCCTGCTAATGAAGAGGTCTTTGTTGCATCTATTTCTTTCTTTTATATCTAAAATTTCAATCACACAGTTCCCGGTTGCTCCTCAAATACAGATGTTGAAATGCGTTTAACAGAAAGCTTCCTGTACAAGTAAACTTTAGACTTCGCCCTGAGAGGTGCTGAGAAAAATGAGAAGACAAAACATTATATTAATTAAGTAACTCGATGGATAACGCCGCCACTCTTCCAAGCCCAAGCACGGATGCTCTTTGAAACGTATTGTGTTTTATAAAGTATCTCAGTAACCCTGAGAGTCGTTTGCACAGCATAACAATCGGCGAGAAAAGATGGGGAACAAAGATTATACCACCACCCAAAAATATGTTTGGATAATGCAATTTATCGCCCCACCCCTTTGCCTCGACAAATATCTTTCCTCCTTTAATTATATGCATTTTCTCAACCCACGTTGCACATATTTTAGCAATGAATTCTTTAAGACCTTGAAAACAGCACATATTGCGACCTATAAAAGGTCATTCACTGTTCCATATATTTCAGTCAACCTAAATCTCTGTAGCCCAATCTGCTCCTTTAAATCTCTGTAGCCAAATCTGTTCTTTCATGTTTATATAGCTTAAGTTTTGATTAACTGGAGGTCTGAATAAATTTTTCGCATTAAATCCGAATATGACCGAGAATTGTGAATAATAAATCGAAAGAGGTGTTTGTCTAAAGTAATGCATGTCTCCAGGGTTGGTCGCAGGTAGGAGTTATAGAGATTACAGCTCCTCCCTTACGATCAAAGATCGTAAGGGAGGACGATCAAAGATCGTAAGGGAGGATCATGGTGATTAAACAACATGGTGATTAAAGCTTAATGATTCCCCGATACACTCCTTTAGCCCCTTCCTTTAGAAAATCCTGAAACCTCCCTTGCATGTCTCTAATTCTGTTGAGAGATTGAAAATGATAGTAAATAAGAATTTTCCCCATTGAATATTGTTTTTATTAATGGGGAAAATTATTCTTTTGTTCATTCTAGTGATGAATGAGGTAAAAAGCCATAAAGGTTTACATATTCATCGTGACTGTATACTATGGAATTAGGGGCAACCAGAATTTTCTGCCCCTACAGTTCACAAGAAGTTGCAACATTTGTGGAATTGTAGAAATACGTTATCATTTTCTTTCAATTAATCTAATCTCTTCCGGTTACTTTTTTAAAAGAGAAAAACCGTTTCCCAGTTGCTTTGTGAGTAGATTTACAAACAGTGTGCTATCCTGTAAGGCACACTGTATCTATAGCAATCTTAAACTTGAACGTATACAATGGTTTAATTGCGAGGCGAAGACTAGATAACTTTGAGTAAACTTACCTTGTTATCGAGACCCGGTTATCTACAATCTTAATTGTGCGAATTCTATGGTGGTTCCGCTGGTTTTGAAAAATAAAATAAATTGTTACCTGAAAAAGAAAAATAATGTGCAGTCTTTTCCAGAAAGCATCGAACTTGGCCATGATGTTAAAAAAAATCAGAGGCTCTCGGCCATCTTCCAGCCATGACAGCATTTACTTTTGGATTACACCCAGCAAGCTATCAGGTTTGTTTCTTCCAACGTTGTCACCAAGAGCTTAATGGTCACCGTGTCCAGCCTTTTGTTGAATGAGGGCCTTATTGACACTAGGTTAGGTTGCTGCTCTGCAGGTTTCAAGAAAAAAGATAGAACTTGAAGACAAAATGTTCGTATATTTCTCCCTATGCTCTGAACGTAACGAAATAACTATCACTGCAGTTCTTCCTAAAGGGAGTGTTCGTTTTTAAATGCAAAAGTAAACCAAACAACAGAAAGAAGAAACAAAAGAAGAGAGTTGGGAAACCCATAACATTTTTTTGTGGTTTTGTATGGAAAAAGAAAATAAAAACCACAAAAATAGAGAGAGACTATTATAGCGTTCACAATAAAGATGATATCATGGCTTTCAGAACCACAAGACAAAGCATTTCAGAAAGCTATAAACATGGGCATATCCGCCATTTTTCAACCGTTTATCACGTTATTTTCCGGAAGGCATTTACCGATCTCCCACAGATAGGAAATCTGGGGAATCTTTTCAAAGAGTGAAGAGCCTCATTTTGCCTTGGTCCATATATTTTTTATCTCGCGTCAAGAGAAGACCCATCACCTTTCTTTTATCGCCATCTTTTTAAGCTTCTTTCGGAGGTAGTTTTAAATTTCTTCATAAATAAAACATTCTAACATTTATCATATATTAGAATAAAACACCCGTTTTCACAACGTAAAAATCTATATTCCATCTTTTAACGGATTACGAAACTCATTTTGCGTCTTCCAGCTATTTATTTCCTACCAGTTTTCGCGATAGCTTAAAACGTCACTGTTCGAGGTGACAGATTGCTCCCTCTAACGTCTCCTACCCTGCGTACATCAGGGGCGGCGCGCAAAGCTAAGCGTATACGAGACTTTAAACGTCATCTGGAACGCGGTAAACAATAAGAGGGAACGTGACAGGATTGTTGTCGAATGAGCGAATACCGTGTTGCAATCTGCCTTACATACATACCAACGAGGAGGAAGCAAAACATTTATCAGACTTTTGATTTAGGAATGAATTTGCAAATAAGTGCCAGAAGAATCGTCTGATTTTGCACATGTTCGTGATTCGAAATATGTGAAGAGGCTTTTCTGCTACGTGACGCATTAATGGCGCTCCATCGTACATTCTGATTTTTAAAAATCTAATCAGAAGAAATGCGAGGCTGAAAATCCCGTTCTGCTTTATTTAATCTCTCTCTCTCTCTCTCTCTCTCTCTCTCTCTCTCTCTCATACAGTTACGTTGTGCATTCTAATAACTGGACGCTGTCATATCGGCTGCCATAAAAACAGCTACCGAATTTGTAGACTCTCCACTCGGTTGGCTACACTCGAGCATAAAAAAATAAATTAAGAATTTCAGAAGAATTGGATGGAATCAGATGGGTCTCCTTTAATTTTATCTACCACGAATTCAAAATCTTTTGAATGAAATTGTCCGATTCTGCACGTGACATTTCGGTCCTGAAAACGACCCTTCGCAATCGCAAAATAACAAAAAAGGAAAATTTTTATTTCTTTCAGTCAGCATCAGCAAAGAGGTTCCAATCTCCTTTTTTTTTTTTTTTTTTTGTATAGGGAATTAGAACCGACAAACTGCAGAAGATTGTAGGCCGTATTGGTCGCGGGTCGTGAGTCAGAAGATCACTTCCTTATCACTTTTTTAATTTCGCTTATTTCGAAAGAGAATTTACCGTATTTGCCGAACGATAAGATGCACCTACATTTCAGGAGGAAAATAAAATTGTCAACGCGTTTTGAATGACTGTGGGTCAAGCCCACGTGATTAAATACGGTATAATTCTTGTATTCTCTCTATCTTTTGAATGCCTCTGAGTTTACGTGGTCGTCCTGGAGCATAAATAGAAAATTTATTATTTAAATTCAAAAGTATTTCCATGTTCTTTAGTATAATTTAATGCCTTCAAGTTAGAGGCCAGCAGTGTACGAAACCCTCTTCTGTCTTATACGCATTATGCAAATTCATAAAGAATTAAAACTGCAGTACAGCACGAAACATAAAAACATGAACAACCAAAGAATGTTTTTTTTTCACTTCACTGGTGGCCAATTGATTTACAGAAGGAATTAAGAATTACAGAATCTCGAAGATCGTGGACAAGGGTCAATGAAATGACTACTAATACCAGCAATTCAGACTGATAGCGCTGCTTATTGTTTCACATGAAAAATTTCAACAGGAAGAAGCAGGGCAAAGGAAGGAGGACTATTGGCGTCTCATATATCGAAGGTGAGGCAGAGCTACACGAGACTTCCCTGTAATTCTCATACAGCTCTACCTTAACTACCGAAATTTAAGACCTCATTCACGACTGACCCGGCGAACAGCCTAAAGAATGAAAAACTCAGGTTACAGACCCACCTCCTAAACCTTTGGCAGAGAAGGTGGACTGAGACCACCAAGGGAGAAGTGACAAAAAAAATTCCTACCGGACATCCGCAAGATATATTCAAAACAACCGGTGTGGTACTTCCCAGGGTACCACATGACAATGTTGTTAACAAGACATGGCCCCTACAATGAAAAGCTTTTCGGGCTGGGTCTCACCGACGATCCCAGCTGCACATGCGGGGAGAGCGAAAGCTGGAGCCACATAGCTTATGAATGTCCACAATATGAGAACCTCAGAGGGATTCTCATAACAAGAATCAGATACCTTCCGAAGGGATTGGAGTCCCACTTCCTGGACTCAGAGGAAGAATACAGGGCGCTCTCCCTCTTCGCGCAGGATCTATTCGCCAGGAGGAAAATGCTAATTGCAATCTACAGCAATCAACACAGAGACTGACAAGAAACGCTACCAGATGAAACAGAAAATCGAAATTCGCTGGACACCAGACTCGACCAAATGGAACGCTGACAACTGGAAGAGACGTTAGGACGGGGATTACCCCATGAGTGACATTGAAAACAGAGAAGAGACAAAAAGCAGCATAACTGCCAACAGACTGACGGCGACCTGAAGAGGGCACCCTAGCCCCCTTCACCTTTTATTCCCACATCCTTGGGGAGGGGGAAGGGACGACCTTCGTTCCCTCCCCTCCTCGCCACCCTACATCTTCTACTCCGGTGGGGCATGGGCATGCCTCACTGGAAACTAGGGCTACCTACCCTATTGGTCCCATATTTCTGTCTCTTACCCCCCCCAGTCTTTTGTCTCCCCCACCTCTATCTTTACGCTAACGAAAGCCCCACACAACAAAAATTAACGTGCCAAAAATCCTTTGAGCCCATAATTCGGCATAAAAACCTTAGCGATCATACCCCCACGCCAACGCATAAGTGTATGTGTATATAATTGTACATGAGTATATATATGTGTGTGTGCATCGTCACTAACCTAACCTAACGGATATTTTTTATTTATTATTATTATTATTTTTTAAATATATATTTTATTTATTTATTTTTTTATGTCCTAGCCGCCGAAATCCCAGGAAAGTAAGCGGCAGGACCTGCCAGAGTAAAACTGTGTCTATTGGGTTCCTGGTCTGCCTCCACGGGGCGTAAGTGGGGCAATGCTGGGCCTCAGCGGGGGGTCTAGCGGCTAAATGACCTGATGAACAACGGTACACGACACTACACATGAACAAGTCCCTCACACTTTTAAATCTCTGGCATATCCCAGCGAACTGGTTCACCCACAATGAAAGCAACGCGGAGATGGGGGAACCCCTGGTGCGGTATGGCAATAACACACTTTACCTCATTCGATTATGCTAAGCAATAACCAGGGGTTGCCAACCTTTTCCAGCAGTGTGCCACATATCGTGTTGAAAGTGCGTCGGGGAATATTCATAAGCTACAGGAATCAACATTCTCAACCCCACCTATTATCTACATGACGCACTGATGGCTGATGGTTCTAATCAGCAAGGCGATCTTCGCAACGAACAAATTCCCTAACGGCTTGGACAGTGACTATGGTCGCTACTCGTCCACTTTAATGGAAAAGGCCTAGGTTCGAACCCAGTCTGGAGAAGAGGAAATGGTTGACTTATATCAAATGTTTGAGTGGCGAAGATAAAAGCAAAACAAAACATTGAGTTGCTTTCTATAATTTTAAAGCAAAATTGCTGCAAATAATCTTTTGGTCGTAAATTTATAACAAAAACTAACAGTATATTTGAATAAGTTATTGGTTTATTACACCCAGTGGATGCTTTTGATTTGGTAATCATTTCGATATATATGAAAATTCCATTTGTACAGAAGAGAACTTGACAGAAGCTTCTTGATTCAACATGTTGTCCATCAACCTAATTGTTCAGGTATGTTTTGAGAGGGGTATAAGTTAGTTTATAAATTATTTGGATACGTTTATCAATGATATTTTAATTCAACTCTGTTCCGAAATTGAAAATTAACGTTAAATGAATTGTTAAAAAGATTTAATGAAAGAAAAATTTGAACCAATGATCGAATTGTTACAGCGTATATTCGTTATTATGTATGACGCTTTTAGTTTTGTGCCAGTAAGAAAACATCGAGCTATCGATCGAGGAAATTACGTTGAGTCTGTAGTGACCTTGACCGCAGCAGAGAACGAAGAAAAGGAAACACAGTACTTCAGCGTGCCAACAAAATAATGATTGAAAGATAATAGTGGACATTGAACTGCTTGAATTACGCAAACAAACACGTAAAAATATACTTCTATTGACGATAGAAATATGTTAAAATGATATCGACGTAAATATTTTGATAACCATGTTTGCTTACACAAGGTGACATCCATAATCCTCAAGTCCATCTGTTACGAGGCTATCTTCTGAAATGTTTCCCACCTGGAAGGGCAGAAATGTTTATTTTGAAAGGTACATTCCAACAAAATGATTCATTGCGAATTCCTTCTGGCTTACTGTCATGGTCCTTAGGGATATATGCAAAGACATGTAGTAAAAACGTTGCCACAGAGGGTTTTTTCTCCCAGGCATTGTGTTCTGTCTCTTAGGACGGTAAAACTTGGAATCTCTTAGTAATTAGCAGAATACGTTTAGGAGTTTACTCCTTTGTTGACTTAATAGTCATTAAATAGGGATAGTTGGCCAATGTATATAAATGTTATTCATAGTGAGGTATTCGTCCATTCATCTAGTCATCCTATAAGAAATGTAGTTTTCTTCAATATTTTTTTTTTAAAATAAAACACAACTACATCGGATAAAGTATCGATTTCCTTCTTTAAGACAATTCTTCGCAAGGATATGCACAGGATACTTGGACAGCATCGAAACATTCAAGTTCTTTTCCATTGAGAAAGTGTTGTAAATTTGTATACAGGTGTTGATCTGATGATGAAGTTTTGGAGTCCGTGGTATATTTTTGGCCAAACACGCTAATCGATTTTTCCACAAGTTATCCGAGTAGTATGAGTAAATGCGTTGTACTGATGAAGCGCAGCATTAGATCTTTATAATTGATGCAACAGACTTCGATTATGATGGCTTTCCAAAGTCAAAACCTTGGAATCAAGACGACTTCTTGGTTGTGGTGTAGCAGATTGTTTTTGGAATTAATCCACCGTCAACGATGTTCAATGTTATGAGAAAGCACCCATGTTTAATCCCCAGTAGCCAGCTGATTCAAAACCAGCGCTTGAAGTAAGTTTACAAGAATTCAGTAAACTTCAAATGTTTACCCGATCTCTAAGATTACCTGCAGACAGTATGTGGAACCACTTTTCACATTTTCACCTTTTTTCAACCATTGCAATGAACGGTAGTGTGGGGGGAATTCAGTTTCCGAAAAGTTCTTCAGGATTTTCTTTAGGTGTGAATATGAGAATTCATTAGAATTCGAGCTAAATAGATCAGTTCCAATGTATTTCGACGTTGGCTTCAGCGGCTAAGCTGTAATTACAACCGGAGCTAGGATTTGTGGTAGTGTGTGTGGGGGGGGGGGGTTGGAATCCCACTTTATAGACTATTTAAATAAATAATAGTAGTCTACCCAAGTGGGACAGGGTGCGTTATACCTCTTGTACCGGCCCAGAATCGGCACTGTCTAGAGCAGTGGTTCTAAAGATTTTTTTTTTCTGGTGGCCGCAAAAGTGGCCACAAGATTTAGCTGATGGCCGCACAGTTCCTGTTTTTTATTAAGACATTTATTTTACCAATAAGAATGATAGTTAGATAGAATTTATATATAACATAGGAATAATAAAATTTCTTAAAGAGATTGTAAAAACTGTAACTAATAATAAGAAGTTATGTAATTTAAGATTCTATTCTGAAGCTGAGAAACGTATATATTTTTCACTTTTGTAGAACAATATCATGTAAAATTGTTGCACATTAAAAAAAAAAAAATGATTGAACATTTAAAAAAAAATTAAATGTTTTTTTAATGTTGAAATTTAATAAATAAATTTTGATATTTATGAAAATTGTCTGGTGAGCGCACAAAAATGTTGTGGTGGCCGCATTTGGCCACAGTGGCTGCACTTGAGTCTAGAGTAACCGGACTTGAACCTTTGAAATAATTGTTGGCATTTCCTCGTAATTCGAATTTTCTCCTCGTGCACGCTTTCAATGTATTTTATGGCTACAGTCGTGTACTAATTTTCTTAAACGTATAAAACATTACACGAGCATTCTTAATGTGTTCTGTTGACACCCCATCTTGTTTTTAATGTCGGAAAAATTGTAATGCTGTTAGCTTCTTTAAAACTTACAGACAGACTGCCATAAAAATATTCGGTGTAGTGTGCAGAAATAAACTTAGAAATAAGACACACGTTTGGTAATGTGAAAAACAATAAGGTATACTGCCGCCTCATGGCTTTAGTTGCCTTGGCTCCCAATCTAAACAAACAACTTCCCCAATAAGCCTCTTTAAACGAAACACAAAGCGACCACTTCCCTGTTGGTTTGTATTTCGTTCTGGATAACTTGGGGACATCATTTTCATTAATTCCGCAGCCAATGAACAGTGTTGTGTGACGTCACTTCATCGATTTTTCGTTTAGATTTATTTTTGTTGAAAGTTATAAAGTATATAATACAAGGGTCAGTTTTGAACTCACGTAACATGAGTCTTTTACTTTTACAAGATTTTTCCAACTTATTATTAAAAAAAAAAAAAAAGGATTCTAGCAGTTGGCACCAATTTGAATGAATTGCAAAAACAGCTGAAAATATTAATCTCTTCACCATTTCCTGTTGTCTTAAGTACATAACTTGAACGCGATGACAAGCGTTAAACTTTAAAAGCTAGGTAGCGTTTTGTGCACTCTCATAAGACAATTCTGTTTGCTAAGCGACTCTTCTGGGGATTTTTGTGGAGAATTCGAAAAACATTGACGAATGTTGTCAGCGGTTGGTTGTTGTAATTTTAGGCGCATCAGCAAATTAGGTCCCATTTATTACGTATTTATTGTGTACGTATGTAAATTGCATGTGTTCTTTGGTCGATTTGCTGACTGGAGGACGAAAAACCCATTTCCGTGAGAGTCTGAGACCGACTGAGTCACGTTGTGAAGAAGGCCCCTTAAAAATTCCTCGCGTCATTGACAGTATAATATATACTGTTCAGTCAAAGCTCATGGGTTTCAACTTAAGTCTTTTCCACACATTGTGGGGGGGTATGGATGTTGGTATGATCATCGGTACGATGATCATACCAACTGTTCTACTCAAGAGGGTGTTATCCAGCTTTTCAGTAGGAAGAATTGATGGTCGACGGGCCGGTTCTTGTTGTCGATGCTCCCTTTCCCACAAAAAGACCGATGACATGGCATATTCTCGACTTATTCAATTCTGGAAAACGGCAAATATCCGCCATGTGCCTTCTGCAAGTTCAGCAATGAATACATGTTCCACCTGCGAATAAATCGTCTTTTCTGTAGAACGGTTTACACGCTGTTGACACAATGACGGATACTTAAGGTCATGGACTCAACAGTGTCTATTACAATGACAAAGCAGTGCGCATGCATTTATATTAACCATGTAATTAGATAGTATGAATCAGAGCTGTAATACTCAATATGTTCTACGTTGATAATAATATTAGTAAATTAATAAGAGGAGTTTACCTCAATATAGTACGTGGAACACTTACATCAATATAGTACGTGGAAGTATGATACCCTCCATGGAGGGTATCATACGGAAGTGTTCCACGTACTATATTGAGGTAAACTCCTCTTATTAATTTACTAATATTAACCATGTAAACATTTAATTATCATATACACATGGTCATGTAATATTTCAAAGATTTTCCGATTAATAAGGAAAAAATTACTTTCTTATTGTTTATTTTAGTGTTTTGGAATGTTTGAGTGATCCAAATGATTTCCAGTGGTATTTAACACACTATACTACACTAATGATATTAAGAGTAGAAGACCGGCGGAATTCCTTAACAAGTACAGGTCACTGTTGAAAAAAAGCCGTGAATTAGGGCTGATTTTAAAGTGTCTGAAATTCTGCCCAGACACGATACGAGAGAGTATATGATGAGAGCCTTGTCGATCAATTCGGCCCTGGAAAAATTGTGCAAGGCTTGAAAAAAAAAAAAAAATGGGTAGAATTTTTTTCAGCCTGGTCTGTACTTGTTAACAGAAGGGATTGCTTCTACAGGGATGGGATACACTTAAATAGAAAGGGTGCAAGAATGTTTGCTGATGCTATCGAGGCAGTGTTAGGTGGGTCGGAAAACTGCTAGCTTTGGGGAGATACAAAGACTAATAGATTAACAGTAGCCACTGGCAGAGGTGAAAGAGATTCTTGCACTGCTTCTATTGGAATGAGCAGCAGCCTGGAAAACAAGTTGCAGGATATTTCAGAGACTGCTGGGAGTCATTGCGGTACAAGTAAACACATGGGTTGTGTTAGGGTAGCTAAGAAAAAGAACAGGACCATGTATACTTGCGTGTACACCAATGCTAGGAGTTTGGTTAATAAATTTGTTAAATTTGATGAATTTGAGGCATTGCTCAAAACATCAAAGGCAGATATTGTTGGGATATCAGAGACATGGTGTCACACAGATATAAGGGATGCAGAACTGGAATTTGGGGAATACAATGTGTACAGAAATGATAGACAGGACAGGAGGGGAGGAGGGGTTATGCTATTAGGTAAGAAACTAATAATATCCAAGGAAGTGAAGCCAGTCGACATCGCTGGACAGTGCAGTGTCGAGTCAGTTTGGTGTGACATAAGCATTGGGAGATCAAAGTTGAGAGTAGGAGTGTGCTATAGGCCTAATGACTCTGATGAGTATAATATGAAACTGCACAGGGAAATAGAGTGGGCCAGTAAATCAGAGAGTCTTATAATGGGAGATTTTAATTTCCCAGATATTGACTGGAATTTTTGGGTTGGTCACTCACACACTAGCAGGGCTTTTGTGGATTTATTGGATGATTGTTTTCTACATCAGCATGTTCGGGAGGCAACTAGAGGGAGCAATACTCTTGATTTGATTATCAGTAGTGTTTCTTCATGCATTAAGAATCTGCAGATAAATGAACCACTAGGTGGCAGTGATCACAGGGTGCTGAAGTGGGATTTACTCAAAGAGGTAACTACCATCAGAGGTAAAGGGAAAGGTTATTGCTTTCGTAAAGGCGACTACGATGGACTGAGACAGTATTTAAATTCTGTACAGTGGGATCAACTGATGATTTTACCAACAGTGGGATCAACAGATGATGTTACCAACAGCAAATTCAAAATGGGAAGCAATCAAAGAATTTATCTTGGAAGCTACTAGGCTTTACATACAACTAAGAAATATTGTTCAAGGTTTAGGCCTAAATGGATGTCCGATGAACTAATGAGACATGTGGCAGAGAAGAAAAATACATACAAATTAATGGGTGACATGGAATCGTATGATAGATATAAGCTAGTCTGTAACCAAGTCACAAAGGAGATTAGGCAGGCAAAGGCAGATTACGAAAAATCCTTGGCAAAGGATGCCAAGAAATATAGAAAGGAGTTCTTTACCTATGTAAACTCTAGAAGGAAAGGGATGAATCAGATTGGTCCACTTGATATTGATGGTTCAACTGTTAATGATCCTGCTCAGGTGGCTAACAAACTAAACAAGTATTTTGCGTCTACGTTCACACATGAGGAGTTATTCAGGAAAGGGAATGCCAGAGGTGAAGTAAACTCTGGCAGTGAGCTAGATGATTTTGTAATAACTGAGAAGAAAGTGGAGGAGAAATTGTTCAGGAAAAACATAAAAAAGGCATCCGGGGTGGATGGCATCTGTCCAGTTATATTAAAGGAGGCAGCAAAGGAAGTAAGCAAACCCTTAGTCATAATTATGAGAGCATCCTTGGACTCAGGGGAGTTACCCATAGACTGGAGATGTGCAAATGTGACCCCAATTCACAAAGGTGGATCAAAGGCTGACACAAGTAATTATAGACCTGTTAGTTTAACTTCTGTTCCAGGAAAATTAATGGAGGCACTGGTTAAAGAAGCACTGCAGGATCATCTAGACAAGACTTCAGTTATAGCTCGGACACAGCATGGTTTTGTTAAGGGAAAGTCTTGCCTGACCAACTTGATTGGATACTATGATGCAGTCACAAAAGAACTGGATGCAGGAAATAACTTTGATATTATATATTTGGATCTTAGAAAGGCTTTTGATACTGTTGCACATGGAAGACTGCTGCACAAATTGGAGCAGTGTGGCATTGGAGGCAAATTGCTGCTATGGACAAAGGGATGGTTGAGGGGGAGAAGACAGAGAGTGGTAATCAATGGACACTGCTCATCGTGGACTAATGTTATTAGTGGAGTTCCTCAGGGTTCACTGTTGGGTCCATTGTTGTTTTCTGTATTTATAAATGATATTGATGATGGTATATCAAGCTTAATGTTCAAGTTTGCAGACGATACAAAGGTTGGCAGGGTTGTCACGGACACTAGTGACACTATGCTGCCGCAACAGGATCTGGAAAGGTTGAGCAGATGGGCTGAGAGGTGGCAAATGAAGTTTAACATTGACAAATGTAAAGTACTACATATGGGAAACAGCAACCCCAGAGCAACGTATCAACTCTGTGGTACTACACTGACAGTGGTAGAGAATGAAAAGGACCTGGGGGTAATTGTGCAGGCAGATATGAAGTTTTCTGAGCAGTGCAGACCGGCTGCAAGAGTATCTCATGGTGTCTTGTCAATGATATACACGAATTTTTCTAGCATGGATAAGGAGGTGATTATCCTCTTGTATAAGGCAATGGTCAGGCCACACCTTGAGTACTGTACACAGGTCTGGAGGCCTCATGTTAAGAAGGATGTAGAGCTGCTGGAACGAGTACAGAGAAGGGCAACAAGATTAGTGAATGGAACAAAGGGTTGCTCTTACGAAGAAAGGCTTAAGTTTTGTAAATTACAGTGTCTGGAGACTAGGCACCGGCGAGGTGATCTGATAGAGATGTATAAAGCCTTGAATGGTTTGAGCATGCTCAATGCTGATGGGATTCTTCCTCTTGCTCAGAATAATCACCTGAGAGGGCATAAATTCCAATTGAGGAAAGACAGATGTAGGATAAATGTGCTGAAGTTTGCCTTTAGCCAGTGGGTTGTTGGTTGGTGGAACAGACTTCCATCCTTTGTTGTGGAATTGATAGCCTAAATAAATTTAAGGCTCAGCTGGACAGGTATTTCGAACCAACGGAGGGGTGAAATGGGAGTGTTTTTTTTTTTTTTTTTTTGGCTATGCTGCATAAGCTTGCTTTCTTGCATCATATGCCTCTACTAATGCTAAATGATAATACTACATGCAAAGTACCATTCAGGGTAGACACTGAATCTAATTTTTTTTAAATTTTTTAAATGGTTATATTTATTGTTCTATGGATCCTTCACTTCTGCTTATTGAAAACACAGATCAATTTTTTTTAAAAACACGGTGTACATAAACTACTAAAGGATAGATATTAGCCAGACTCCAAATCTGGGTACAGTTTTGTTTCTAAACAAGAGAGAGAGAGAGAGAGAGAGAGAGAGAGAGAGAGAGCGAGCAATTTTCTCTTCCAGTAGTGTACTCGGTGGGGGTAGTTCCATTGATGTAAAGCGCTTCAATTCTTAATGTATACAATTCTTCGGGACAGAGGAAAGCGCAGCCACTAGATACATTAGTCTCTTGACTTTATCACATTTTACACACAAATATATAACACGTTTTAAAGTTATCCAAAACTGCATTGCATAATATATACTGTCCACTCAAAACATTTTGACAACCTAATTCAAAGTGGACATGTCCTCCCTTGCCACCAGTACCCGCCCGCCACACGGCAACGCATGGACTCTACAAGGCATCTGAACGTTTCTGGAGGAATGTTGTTCTGTGTCTTGAGAATTTTCTCCCATAGATCTGTAGTAGTCCTTGGTGGAGAATCCAAACGCTGGATCTGTCGAACTAAGTAAATCCAAAGATATTCTTTGGGATTCATATCCGGCGAATTCAGAAGCCAATATAGCAATTGGAAGTCACTTTCATGTTCGGCTAATCCTCTGAAACAATACAAGGCAGATCGCATTATCTTGCTGGAACGCCTGTGCCATCCAGGAAGACAGTCACCATGAAGGGGTGTACCTGATCAGCCGCAATGGATAGGTAGTGTATAGCATTCAGAGTGCTATATACGGGTAAAAGAGCTACAAGAAATTTCCAAGAAAATATCCCCATACTAAAACACTGCCCGTTTTTCTGTTGAACCACGACATCAGAGTGATTGCTCTCCGCAGTTTATCGCTGTACCCTCCATACTTTATTCATCGGAAAAGGCAACTTTTTTTTCCAGTTGTCCAATGAAGCCGTGCAGCTGCAAACTTTATGCGTTGTTGGCGATGGATGGCCGTATGCATGGATACCGTGACTGGGTGCGTACTCTGCGGGCCCATACGGATGAGGGCTCGTTGAATCATGGTCTTGGGAACACCGCTGTTCGTCCACTGGTTAAAGTCCGTGGTAAAAAAAAAAGGTCAAATTAGAGCCACCGAGAGCAAACTCATCTGTCCATCTGTAATTGTCCACAAATTTCGTGTGTTTTATTGGTTGAGTTGCCTGTTTTGATGGATAAAAAAAAACCTACAGTTTTCAGGGAAGATCCTTGCTGTCCAAGCCACAGACCGAATAACTCGACCATGGAGTAAACCCCTCCCCCATAAAAGTTTCTGACATGCTATTAACGGGATTCGATCATGGCCATTTTCATCCGATGTGGGAAAGACGGTAATTATAATCACTATGCTACCTGCGCGAACAAAGTCCATGATCACCAGTTTCGTCGTTTCGTTTTTTTGTCTTTCGGCTCGCACAAGGCGGGACAGCCTATGTTCATAATGTCTATTGATGAGGCGTGGGTGTCCGCTATAAGCCCGGCAACTGCTGCTCTGTCCACTCTTGGATCATCTTAACTATAGCATTCCGCGAGCAGCCCACAAGATTCGCAATTTCCATAATACTGCTGCTGTGCAACTGGCGGTCTGTCAGATCATGTCCCTTGCTCATATCGATCAAGTACTTCGTATTGACCGCATGCTACTAATATGCAATATCATATTTACCCATTCTCACTGCTATAGGTGTGCCCCAAGTCGGGTAAAATCAACCGGTTGCTAAAACACGGTGGATAGTCATAACGTTTTGACTGGACAGTGTATGCTAAATGATATTTGATAGGTAAGACATTTTTCATATTTTGTTTCACTTATAGCGGATATGACTTCAGTATTTTTTGTTAATTCTTTCTTTTTCTTTCAGAAAAAGAAAAAAGGGAACTGATGTGATAGAACTTCAGTACGTGTAGTAAAGAAATATTAAAAGCACAAAGAAAATTGCAAAACAAAAAAAAAAACATGTCTAAATGTTCAGAATTTCGTGCTTACAACGGTACAGATGTTATCAAATTTGAGAGTAAAAATGCGAATGACAACCCAGATACGGAACAGACGCAAGGTTGGGATACGAAAGCGTCTTACTGGTCACAAAGTAATAGCTGGATCAGTTCAGATGAAGAGGATTTCCCTAGTGATAAACCAGACAACTCATTGAATGGCAACGAATGGGAAAATGCACAAGTTCAAACATCAAATACCGGCCAACATAATAAAAGAAATAATTATTCCTGTAAATACAACGAAACTCAGTCAGTTAGACATGCAGAAAATTCGAGTTTCCATGTGAAAAACTGCAGAACCTTGAATAGCGAAGATATAACATCGGAAGAAATTGTTGCTCTTTTGAGAGAAGAAGATTTTGTTATTGGGATTACATTTACCAACGGAAGCAAATATGCTACTTTGCTAGATAAGGAAGACCTGCCAAACAACCAAGTGAGAATGGTTTTACGTCTTATAGTCAAATCGGTTTCTTCAGAATACTCAGAAGAGATATTGGGTTTACTCGAAAGAGTAGCCACGTCTCGATTTCTCAATAAAATAATCTCGAATTTCCTTACTTCAGCTGACAATAACAATGACAGTAGCATTCCTGAAGTAATTGATAATTTACTGACCTTATTAGAAAAGCTGAAGGCCTTAGTTCCATCATCATTGGCCTTATCAACAAGAATTACGGACGAAGCGAAGAAGATAATGGACAAATTCAAGAGCGAAAAAGGAAAAGAAATTTCTCACAGGATCGAAATGTTTTTAGCTGACTTAAAGCATAGCTCCGACGAAGCGGTGAGAAAATATCCTTACGGTGGAAAGTTTCGGGACGTAACAATATTTCCGACAAGTGACGATATGCACCGAATCCATGGTCCTGATCTGTTGCCTAATATTGTGGATAGAGCATTCGATAGCATAGAACAGTATCTTTCGATCCAATTCAGTTTACTTAGGGAAGATATGATTCGTCCATGCCGAAGTAAGATAGAAGAATATCATAAAAACTATTCATATGATGGACTTGTGGAACGGTGCTCAGTGGTTTTCCATAACGCGATGTTAATCGAAACACAACATGATAAGGATTTTCCAGTTTATGTTTTTGAAGTAGATATGACCTCCTATCCTGGATGGAAAGACTCAAAATCCTTGAGTAATGGATATCTCGTATGTTTGAGTTCAGATGATTTTGAGACGAGTTTAGTAGCGGTGGTGCAATTCCGTAACGAAGGATTGAAGAATAAGTGTGTTCTTTTTGTAACAGTCAAACATACCCATCAAAACAGCATCGCTGAAGATGTAATTCCACAGATGGGGGTTCCTTACACGTTAATACATACTGACATTTACTATGAAGCTTATAGCCACGTTTTAAAAAATCTGAAAAGTTTTCATAAAGATAATTTCCCCTTATGCGACGTTATCATCACTTTTCTTGAAGAACCTTCTCATCCTAAGTACATCACCGATTCCTTGACGTACGCTATTACAGCTGACCCAGAGAAGAGTACACAGATTGTAAACCCATGGGAAGGTGAAACAAAAAAGCAAATCTCCAGTAACAAAACATTCAGGTTTAATGTGTTGAAATTAGCTGATTGGCCTTCTGCAGAAGATCTACATATGGACAGCTATCAATACGAAGCATATCGTTTGGCTTTAACTAAAAATATAACTTTAATTCAGGGACCACCCGGAACAGGAAAGACATATATTGGCTTGAAAATTGTTAGTACTTTAATAAACAATTTACTTAAACGAGCAACACCAATTATTATAGTATGTTACACAAATCAAGCCCTTGACCAATTCTTAGAGGGCATCCTTGCTTTCACTCATCGAATAATAAGATTAGGAGGAGGATCGAAGAGTTCAGCAATTTTACCACACACTCTTGCTAATTTGTCGAATGGGGTGATCAACAAGTCTTCTCCAGGGTTTAAAGAAAATAAGCTCGTGCTGCAATCACTAGACATTGCAAGAAAGTTATCAACAGAATCCTTACCGAAGATGGAATTATCAAAATCAAGAACAGCGATGAAAAAAGTTTTATTTTACCTTAAGAAGTTAAAGAAAGAGCTACAAATTTTTAAAAATAATCCCTTGGCTCATACAGAGATAGAAGACATCATTCCAAAGCATCATTTGATATCAATACAAAGAGGGAAATATTCTTCCAAAGTAACGGAATCGTTGGAAGATTGGCTGTGTTTGACCCAAGATCGGATTGCTGCGTATACGGATGATATACATGAAAATCCTATTATTGAAAGCGTGCAGAAATATTTGGAATTGAATGAAACAGAAGGCCAACAAAGCGAACATCAGCACATTCAGGAAGAAATCAGTAACCTTATATTTAAGTACTGCTTTTCTCCAGAAGAATCTGCGGATTGTTGGGAAATAGATGAAGAATCAAATATGTGGGAGTTGTCGCTTAGTGATCGCTGGAAACTGTTTAGTTCCTGGGTGGAAGCTAGATTCACTACCTGCAGAGAAGAACTGGAAAAGAACCAGACAGAATACGATTTACTGTCAAAAACTTTTGAAGAAAATAGATCGAAATGCGACCTAGAGTTTCTGAAAGCAGCTGACATAATTGGGATGACTACTACTGGAGCATCCAAATATAGAGATCAGATTGAAATGCTGAACCCGAAAATCTTAATAGTCGAAGAAGCCGCTCAGGTTTTAGAAGCTCACATTACTGCCTGCTTAACTTCAAGCATTGAACACGTGGTACTCATTGGAGACCACAAACAATTGAGACCGAATCCTGCTGACTTTGAATTGGCTACAAAATTTAACCTCGATATATCGCTTTTTGAGAGACTTATGAATAACAATATACCAGCAGTCAGGCTCAACGTTCAACATCGCATGAGACCGTGCATAGCAGAACTATTAGTGCCAGATGTTTATCCTACTTTAGACCATAGCAGTGAAGTGAGAGTTTACAACGATATAAAAGGTGTCAAGAGCAACGTTTTCTTTCTCTGCCACGAAAAGCAAGAAGAAAATAGTCAGTTCAGTCACGTTAATAATCAAGAAGCAATGTTTATAACGGAATTTTGCAGATATCTTTGTCGTCAAGGGCACCTATCTTCTGAAATAACAATACTAACTCCTTACATTGGTCAACAGATGGCCATCAAGAACATGATGAAAGACCCATACGTACAGGATGTCTTAGTGACCACTGTGGATGGCTATCAAGGAAATGAAAACGAAATAATTCTCGTTTCATTTGTTCGCAGCAATGATGATGTGAAAATGGGATTTTTGAAGACGATCAATCGCATCTGTGTTGCTGTGTCTCGTGCTAAAAGAGGTTTATATTGCGTTGGAAATTTCCTAATGTATGCCGAACAAGATAAATTCTGGGAGTCAATAGTCAAGAAACTCAGAGATAAGGATATGCTGGGATATGAACTGGAGTTGAGTTGTCAGGTCCACCCGGATAGCAACAAAAAGGTCTCCGTGTCTGACACAAGCTCCTTGTTTAGGAATTGCGAGAAATTATGCAATCATGCTCTTTCTTGTGATCACCCATGTCAAAAACCGTGTCATTATCCGACACATCATGAATGCAATACGTGCAATACATTAAAAGATAATTCCGAAACACTCCAATCGTGGGACACTTATTCTTCAGACGTGTCTAAAGCAGCTGAAACCAAACCAACTAGTTCTAATTCAACTGGATTCGGCCAACAGTCTGGCAAGAATAAATACATCAATTCCGAAGGTTGGCTTGATGACACCGAGGCTACAATAACTACTTGTCGAAAGGTCAATGTTGCTAAAAGTGAATGGGACTCAAGTGGATTCGGTATCGGATCATCTCAAAATGGTGACTCTCATTTCAGTGAATGGACTGATAATAATAACTTTATCTCAAGCGATCGAACAAATGCTCGCACCTCAGAGAAAAAAATCAATGGACAAGGATTTGATTGGAAACTAAACGAAGAGGAGGTAACACTTTATGACAAAGGATGGTCGGAAAAAAATGAATGGCAATCTGACATGTCAAGAGAAAACTCTGAACAAGAAATTACAGATATCGAAGACTTTAAAACCCAAAAACCTCCCAAATACGATGAATTCACGTTTAATGAGAATATCACCAGTAAAGACGCACCATCATATGAAACTAATAAAGAACATTCGCTTCCATGTGGCCACACAATCATCTTGACTGAAAACTTCGATCCCTTTAGCGTGTCTTGTTCGACTACATTAATCAGTACGCTTCCCTGTGGACATGAAATGGAAACAATATGTGGGCAATCTACAGATGATCTAGTTAATTTTTGTAAGAGCAAATGCTCAGCTAAACTACATTGTGGTCATTCATGTTTCGGAGAATGTGGTAACTGTTTATCCCTCCAGATCCATCCTACATGTAAAGAGAAATGCAATAGAAAGCTGCCCTGCGGTCATCTGTGCAAACAAGCTTGTGGATCGCCATGCGGTGTCTGTAAAGAACGTTGCTTCTATCGATGTGAACATTCCAGATGCGTAAATTTCTGCAGTGAAGAATGTTGCAAATGCCGAAAGCCATGTGGTTGGATATGTGAGCACCACCAGTGTTCTTTGCAGTGCTGGGAACCATGCATAAGACCACCGTGCGATGAACCTTGCCCTCAGCTTCTCCCATGTGGACATCCATGCAGAGGTTACTGCGGAGAACCTTGCATTTCTTCGTGCCAGGATTGTTGTGTGACAATAAAGGAATCAGAAGCAGTTCATGATGAACGTTACGTTCTCCTTGAAGATTGTTCTCACGCGATTTCTGTGGAGACATTAAGGAATTCCCTAGAAAAAAGAGAATTCATGATTCCAACGTGTCCAGAATGCAACACCATTATTTCTCACAACAGAAGATTCGGAAATCATATCAAATCATTTTTGAAAAGAAGAGTGCAGCTTCTTTCAAATACAAACAGTTTGCAACCGATGCGTGATATGGTAAAAACAATAGTTAGTCAAGATATATACGAATTTCATTTTCCTGATGTTATCGATAAACTGAAGCATATTTTTCAAACAGTCACCGGTCCTGACTGCTTAGATCGATTGAAAGACATGCTCCCTTTCCTCACATCGCTTTTGTACCTGTACTCGAATCCTGATCACTATTCGGACTCGGTTACTAAAGCAAAAGCCATGACAGCGAATGTAATAAACTGGATTGGACAACATTTAACCACAGCTACTTCCCAGCAGTATGAGGATTGTGGTCGTCAAGTTGCAAAACTTAATATAATGTATTCTCTTCTTAAAAAGGAACATTTATTCAAATCTGGACCTCACTCAGATGAGTATTCCGCAACCATGGACTTATTATTGTCGAGCGAACCATTTACCGCCCAAATGGAGAAACTAGTGAAAGGAAAGATCAACGCGATGAACAATCACACAACAACTTGATATTAATGAGTTAATCGGTGTGAAAGACGTGTTTATTTCCCAAAAGGCAAAGGGAGAAGTGAGTTTATAATTGTGTTCCCTGCCAGCCTTCAAACTTTCTATAATATTTTTACTAAAATCAATTACTGCAAGAATAAAATCGCATATGTTAAATTGGATGTTTAATTAGCCAATGGAGCTATTAGTAATTAGTATTGTTCATTTTATAGTTAGAATTTATTAATTTCCACCTTGAATTTCAGAAAGTACACAATTTTTTGAACAATTTCGAATTTTGTGTGTTAATATAAAGTCTATAAATTAAGGTGTCAGCTAAACCACACGCAAAATGATTCAATAAATATTTCTTGGATCATTTTCCATGTGGAAAATGATGTGTATTCTTGAGATGCTCAAAGATTTCAAGTCTCATATCAAAATTTCAAATTAAGGCAATCCTAAATTTCCGTGCTACAATAAATCTAATGTATTATATGGGGCATATACGTGTCAATAACGGTGTTTATTTATATATATATATATACACACTGTATATTTGATAATAGGGAGCTATTAAGTGCTCGATAATTCCTATATTCTATTATATTATGAAAACAACAGGGATTACCTTTATTTTAGATATAGGAAGCTTCTTTTCCAGCCAACTCTCCTAGTCCAACGCGCTTATAATTCTTTAGGAAGGTGATATTAATTTTACAAAAAATGTGGGACATCTTCCCCACTGTCAAAACCATAGTGTTCAGACCCCTCGGTCTCAACATTGAGCGCTCAAGACTTCTGTCTTCAAACACCATACCTCTGGCAGCAAGGAAACCATTACGTGGATTGACATAAAAAGCTTAATGGATATGGGAGGATTATTCTCTACATTCCTTGGAATGTAAAGAATAATCTAGAGGATAATCTCTACATTCCAAGGAATTGGAATGTAGAGAATAATCCCCCCCACATCCATTAAGCTTTTTAGACCCCTAAATTTAATTCTAATGTCAAGCTACAAGACCGAAGAGAATAATCGGTCCATAATTATTAAGCTTTTTAGACATTCAAAATTTAATTTTATGTCAATCCACGTAATGGTTTCCTTGATGCCAGAGGTATGGTGTTTGAAGACAGAAGTCTTGAGCGCTCAATGTTGAGACCGAGGAGTCTGAACACTACGGTTTTGACAGTGAGGAAGATGTTCCACATTTATTGTAAAATTGATATCACCTTCCCAAAGAATTATAAGCGCGTTGGACTAGGAGAGTTGGCTGGAAAAGAAGCTTCCTATATCTAAAATAAAGATAATTCCTGTTGTTTTCATAATATACTGTATATATACTGTATATCTGTTTTAAATTTTCTAAATAACATACAATTTAAATAATAAATAATATATTATGAGTAATTAGCATAGGCATATGATGACAGAAAGCAAGCTTATATAACACCAGCAAAAAAAAAAAAAAAAAAAACCACTTCCCATTTCACTCATCCATTCGCTCCAAAAGTTTGTCCAGTTCTTCCTTGAATTTATATAAGCTATCAACTTTCATAACGACCTCTGCAAGTTTTCTCCAGCAATCAACAACTCGCTGGCTAAACGCAAATTTCCACACATCTATTCTGCAACTGCCTTTCCTCAATTAGAATTTATCCCCCCTCAAATGCGTATCCGAGCAAGACGAAGAATCCCATGAGCAATGAGCTTGCTCAAACCATTAGGCCTTATATACCTCAATCAGATCACCTAGCAGGTGCCTAATCTCCAGACACTGCAATTTGCAGAATTTAAGCCTTTCTTGGCATGAGCAACCCTTTGTTCCCTTCACCAATCTCGTTGCCCTTCTCTGTACTTGTTCTAGACGCTCTACACCCTTCCTAAAATGAGGCCTTCAGACCTGTATGCGGTACTCAAAGTATGGCCAGACCATTGGCTTATACGAAGCGATAATCACATCCTTATCCCTGCTAGAAAATTTCTGTATATCATTGACAAAACCCCGTGAGCTACTCTGGCAGCCTGTCTGAGCTGCTCTTAAAAATTCTTATCTGACTGCACAATCACCCCAGATCATTTTCATTCTCCACTGTCTTGAGTGTAGAACCGCACAGTTGGTATGCTAATCTGGGGTTGCTGCTACCCATATGCAGTACTTTGCATTTGTGTAATGTTAAACTTCAGTTGCCACTTCTCAGCCCATCTGCCCAACTTTTCTAGATCCTGTTGCAGAAACATACTGTCATTATTGTCATTAACAACCAAGCCAACCTTTGTACATCAGCAAACTTCGACATTAAGCCTGATATACCTTCATCAATATCATTGATAAATATACAAAACAACAATAGGCCTAACACCGAACCCTGGGGGACTCACTAATAACATTAATCCATGAAGAGCAGTGTCCATTGATTACCACTCTTTTATACATTGTATTAACTTCCCTTTAATGCCATAGCGCTCCAATTTGTACAGTAGTCCTCCATGTGCAACAGTATCAAAAGCTTTCCTAAAAAGCCAAGTATATGATATAAAAATTATTTTTGCATTTAGTTCCTTTGTGACCACATAGTATCCAATCAAATTCGTCAGACAAGTCTTCCCTTAACAAACCCATGCTGTGTCTGAATTATTACTGCAGTCTTGTCTAGATGATCCTGCAATGCATCTTTAACCAGTGACTCCATTATTTTACCCGGAACAGAAGTTAAACTAACAGGTGTGAAATTACTTGTGTCATCGTTTGATCCCCCTTTGTGAATTGGAGATACATTTGCACATCTCCAGTCTGTGGGGGACCCCCCCTGAGTTCAAGGATGCTCTTATTATTATGGCTAAGGGCATGCTACTTCCTTTAATATAACTGGATAGATCTCATCCACCCCAGGTGCCTTTCTTATGTTTAACTTCAAAGATTTCTCCTTCACTTGCTCTCAGTTATACACAATCACTAAGCTCGTTGTTAGAGGTTGATAAACTTCTGTTTATCAACCTCTAACAGTCTCCCTACAGAATTCTTCAAGTGTAAATGTAGATGCAAAATACTCATTCAGTTTGTCAGCTACCCGAGCAGGATCATCCCATCAATATCAATTGAGCCAATCAGATTCATCCCCTTCCTTCTATAGTTTATATAAATAAAGAACTCTTTGCTGTTTTTCTTTGCATCTTTTGCCAAAAATTTCTCGTAATCTGCCTTTGCCTGCCTAACCTCCTTTGTGACTTGATTACAGACTAGCTTATATCTACCGTAGGCGACTGTGTCGCCTGATAATTTATATGCATCCCATGCATTTTTCTTCTCTTCCACGAGCCTCATTAGTTCATCTGACATCCATTTAGGCCTAAACCTAGAACAGTATTTCTTAGTTGGTATGAAAAGCCTAGTAGCTTCCAAGATTAATTTCTCGTCTGTTTCCCATTTAGAATTATAATGTTATCGCTTCTAAGTTCATGCAAGTGAAATTTGTCTTCTTTTTTTTTTTTTTTTTCACCAGAACATTAATACGCAAAAAGCTATTAAGAACACTACACCCACAACATGCGGCATGCAGAGTATATTTTCCTTTAAGAAAACGCATTTGGTTTTTTAGAAGGCAAAAAAGCTCGTCTTCTTGACTTCTATCAAGCTGAGTATACGCGTATGCCTTCTGTGAATATTATCTCGATTAATACCTACAGGGATAACCTAGCCTCAACTATCTGTGGCGGTAACTTATCTCGCTAATCAACAACTAGCTGCTGACTGAAAACAACTATCCTTTTCTATTGGCAAATGATACAAGAAAGCGCATCAGAAAACAAAATAAATAATAATAATAATAGCCGCTTAATTTTGCCTGTCCCCTCTAATAATTTGTCTACGCTTTCTTGTTATTTATTTTTATCTATTCAAAATCCTCATTCCGACAAAACTAAGTGGAAGTCTATTCCAACAACAAACTACCCTCTTGTCGAAAGAAAATTTCCACATATCTCTCCTGCACTATCCTTTTCCAATTTCATTTTATGTAGCCTTATGTGTGTGTTTGAGAAAGAGTAAAGTTGCCACCAGCATTTAATTTTTTCAATCCCATAAAGCCTTTGTTGTTGTAGGATTTTAGGCGCATATAAGTGACTTACACCATATTGCGCCTTGTATATTATGTCAGTGAGTTGTGGGTTTTTGTTCCGTGGTCGATTTGCTGTTTGCTGGAGGGAAACCCCGAGTTTCTGGGAGGAAAAAAAATCATGCTACTGTTGCCTGAGGCCGATTGACTCTGGCACGTCGTGAAAAAGACCATTTAAAATTCCTCGCGTCATTGACGGGATTCAAACTTAGGCCTGTTCCACTCGGTGTGGGGAGGACGGCGATTATATCAACTGTACTATCCATGAGGGCTTTAAAGACGTAAACATTTGTTAGGTGACCAGTCTGAAACCTACTTTCCAGATGCTGCAACTTAAGAATCCCGATCTTACTGCACCCAAATGCTGTAATCCCAGTACCTTGCATTATTAATGTTCAGTCAATCTGCCAAGTATCGGGTGGTTATAAAACAAGTTTCCCTATTCAGTAGAACCAGTGTCGAAACGGTTATAGTGGACATAGTGTTATTGTTTTGCGGTTCCCGTGGATTCCCACAAATCTGCGTTAAGTACTCTGTTAACATTGCAAAGCTAGTCAGTGTGGGTTGTGTGAGCAGTGTGTTGTTTGACTGGCCTCTTCGTTACTGGGAGGCGCGATCACCAGGAAAGGCCCTCCCAGCATCCGTCCACTGGCAAAGAGTCGGACCAGGGAGTAAAAAGACATCTGACGGGCCGTCCACACTCCTGCGGGAGCCAGAGTGGGGAGGGGGCCAAGGAAAGAGCAGAGAAGAGACAGGAAAGTGGAAGACAGCGGGTGATGACAGAGCGTAGGCATCCCCCCCCCCCAGGTGAAAATGAGCAGGAAGAGTGTTAGGTGCAGTTGTCGGAGTCCTGGAGAAGGACTGTGGGTAGGGAGAAGAGAACGGGTAAAGTTCAAATTAAAGAGTCGGGGATCGTCACAATGGAGAATCACGGAGCGGCATCGGCAGGGCTCACCGCAATTTGCAGTTTCATGACTGGACGTTTCCGGTGCTGGGTATCAGTTGCTGTGTGGAGGAGGTTATCCAGGAGTAGTGATCGGGAGTTGCAGGTGATGCCAGCGAAGACGAAAGACCTCGTTGGCATAGCTGGTCAGTGCACGGAAGGCATCGTTAGATTCCAATAACTACGCTACGGTCTCCAAGCGTTGTCTTTCTTGCAGAGCGGGAATAATATGATCTCTTAGAAGATCGCAGTACCGTGCACTAGTTACCGTACACCTTACGGGGCCCATGAGGCGTTGACTCTTCAAAGAAAAATGGTCCGATTCTAAACTCTGCTCTGAATTCACACCATAGTGAAACGTATGGACTTTGTAGTGGTCTTTCATGCACAGCAGATGGACTAGAATATGGGGCTGTAAATGCACAGTTTTGCGCATTTACAGCCCCATGAACAGTGAAATGTGCCTCATCAGATCACAAGATCATTCGAGCCCATATATCGTCAAGTTCCATACGAGCCAGAAATCGTAGAGCAAAGTCTATTCGTTGTTGCTGACCGCAAGACTTTAGTTCTTGCACTACTTGAATCTTGTACGGGAACCAGCTTTGTAAAATTATTCGAAACACTTTACGTACAATAGATCAAGGAAGGTTCAAGTCTCTTGACACACGGCACTACTGACTCTTAGTGTTTCGCATCCTGACCATTGAAACCGCCACTTCATCCACTACCTCCATTCCGATATGTGGTCGTCCCCTGACTGGAATTACATCTAACTCCCCTGTCCGGCGCTTCAAATTTCTTTATTAGTTTTCGAAGCCTCACTGACGTCAACGGTTCTTTGCGCAAACCTTTTAAGTTTCCGATATTCACGTAATGCCTACATCAGCGTTACTATTATTCTGGTAGAGCAGTTTTATTAAAAGAGCACGTTTCTTTTTTGTAAGAGCCATAATAGTTATTGATGGTGTCGTTGGCCTTTCTGATTTTATCTAACAGGATGTCATTTGCTTACGCAAGTAACAGATCGCTTCCCAATATTCTAAATGACATACCCATCGATTTTCAGAGCGCTAACTCCAACAGTTTTGACACTAGGGTCTCCTGAATAGAGAAACTTATTTTATAATCACCGGTACATCTAAATCTTGTTGAAGTAACATACGTGATTAATGTAACCAGGCAATTTCTCACTTTGGGTCGACTGGAAACTTCGACTTTAATAAACATACAAGGTAGCGCAGAATCAATATGGAAGACATCAAGTACCGTCTCGCGGCTGCAGAGTATACGCGTGTCCTCAGCGTCTTCTTTACATCGGGTGGAAAATGCCCGGGTACTAATCCCATCAATGACGCAAGGAATTTTTATGTCATTTTTTCACAGCGTAGTTGAGTTCGGGTCAGAGTTGTATCGTTTTTACTTCCCGAGACTTGGGTTTTACGTCCAGCAAAGACAAATCGATCACAGAGTACACGCAATTTGCAGACACAATAGATTGTCACCTCATAGCCTTAGTTGCTTAAAATGTGTACACACACACACACACACACACACACAGACAGGGGACATCACAGAACCCTGTGGTACCTCACTAAAATATCATATGGTCCATGAATGTTAATTGCTCTTTTTCACCTACCACTCATCTATTCCTCTGGCCATAATATAACTTGCCCCTAATGCCTCATACTCCGGGTTATGCAACCATCGTACTTGTGGAACATTGTGAAAGGCTTTACTGAAATCTAAGTATATGATGTTAAATTATTATTTCCATTCAGCTCCTTTGTGGCAATCTCATAGTAGCTGATCAGATTGGTCAGACATGATCACCCGTTAAAAAAATTCATGCACTGATTGCATTCTTTAATTCTGATTACCTCATTCCTTAAATTCGCCATACATCCCCAGAAATTATCTGTCCTCGAAATATCCCCGATTTTTAAAATGTGACTCTGAAGATGTAACTTACAAAGCTGCAAATTATTAAGAATTTGAGACTACTCTCTTTACAAGTGAATATTCTGGACATTAAAATGCGAGCCCTCTCGAAATTATTATTTTTTTCTTTATTTTTGTTTCCAGCAGGATTTAAAGTTTTTAACCACTTGGTTAATGGTGGTCTTAATGCATACAGCGGAACACACTTTGCCTTAACGAGTTTCCTTAGTATTGCACTACTTTCAAACACATTTGTTTGAAAGTAGTCGAACTGGCAGATTAAACTTTCAGTGATGTCATTATCACGCCAATAGGTTAATCTGCCATTGAGCCGTTGTCTCCATGGTAGATTAACCTTTCTTCTCATCATTTACATAAACAGCAAATTCTGGCGATGTCATTTGTTCGAAATTAGTGCAATACAACGGCAACTCGTAGCGAAGCCAAAGTTTGTTTTGCTGTGAACATTAAGACCGTTGCATTAACTAAGCACTTTAAAACCTGCTGGCTGCAAAAATATAAGAAAGAGAAGGATAGCCTTCTAAACGAATATAATTTAATAATTATTTTGTTTTATAATTGAATTAATATTATTATTATCATTCGTTTAATTATTAATTAAGTAAATTTATAACTTCTTTTATATAATAACTGTTACCTTTATTCTTTCCCTGAATATACAGAACGGTATATGCTGATTTTCCACTTATGTTGAAGCTATTTTATCCCAGGAGTTGGAGGTGTGTACACAGGTGCAGGGGGGATAGTACCGCTACGCCATTCAGTCCTGATCATTTGCATTACTTCTTTAAAACCACCGACTATATTATTTTCCCTGGCACAGAAGTCAAATTTACAGGTGAACCACCCTAAAATTTACTTTGAACCACTCTTTTGAATAGGAGAGGCATTTGCACGCCTCCAGTCTATGGACACTTTCCCCGAATACAGGGTTGCCCTCGGCATTAAAGCTAAAGGTTTGCTTACTTCCCTTGCTTTTTCTTTCATTATAATTGAATATATTCATTTTTATACTCTGCCACTGGATTTTTAACATCAGTCTCATTGAAAAGAATTTAAAAACTGGCAGAGACCATTGTAATCTCCTTTACGAAAGCAAAGGAGACTACAATGCTTTACCTATCCACCACGGCAGTAGTTTTATCTTTATGTAAATCTTACATCAGTACATTGTGATTACTGCCACATACTGGATGTTTTATCTGTAGATTCTCAAAGCAGAGTCCAACGGTAAAATTTATACTATATGTATTAATATATATATATAATAAAATAACACTTTTATATCGTGAAAATTCTTAACAAATAGGTTTTATTAAACTCATATATAATACAAGCTTAATATTACAATCATTTGTTAACAGGTGACATTTCAGAAATCATACCGAACCCCTAGATAACAAATGATTGTAGTACTGAGCTTGTATTATATACACGGTGCTGCCACATTATTAGGTACACCCCTGCTGTGCACACAAATGGTTTGTCCCACAACGTTGCAAGTCACATGACCACAGTTGTGGATATAAATGCAGCAGAACAACCTTTCTAGTATCAGTTAAGCGTACAAACCGTAGCAAGAATGGGAAAAAGGAGTGATCTAACGGACTTCGAACGTGGCATGGTAGTAGGCGCAAGACGTGCTGGACAAAGCATCTCTGAAACGGCAGTTCTCCTGAACTTTTCACGCACCACAGTTTCAAGGGTGTATCGAGAATGGTGCAACGAATAGAAAACATCCTCTCAACGACACGCCTGTGGAAGAAAATCGCTTGTTCATGAGAGAGGTCAGAGGAGGATGGCTAGAATTGTGCAAGCAAACAGACGGGCCACAATGTCACACATCATGTCAGAATACAACCTTGGTGCGCGAAACAAAATATTGCAACGGACCACTAGTCGCACTATGTCGCGAATGGGCTACAACAGCCAACGACCACATCGCGTACCTTTGTTATTATCAATAAAGAACAAGAGAGCACGCCTCTTGTGGGCACAGCAACACCAGCACTGGACTATCGAGGATTGGAAAACAGTTGCTTGGTCTGACGAGTCGAAATTCCTGGTGCATCATGTTGATGGAAGGCTCAGAATTTGAGGAAAACAACATGAATCCATGGACCCATCGTGTCTGACTACTATTGTGCAAGGTGGTGGTGGGGGAAGTGTTGTGGTGTGGGGAATGTTTTCTTGGTACACGTTGAGTCCATTGATACCCATAGATTCACATCTGAATGCCACATCGTTGCTGACCAAGTGCATCCGTTCATGTTGACAGTTTATCCTCAGTCAGATGGTTACTTCCAGCAGGATAATGCACCGGTGCGCAAAGCCCGACTCACTACGGAATGGTTCCAGGAACATGACAATGACTTTTCTTTGCTGCAGTGGCCAGCTCAGTCCCTGGATCTCAATCCTGTTGAACATCTTTGGGATGAGCTGGAAAGGGCTGTTCGCTGCAGGCCTGCACCTCCGTCGAATCTCAAGGAACTGCGTGACACACTTATGTCTGCATGGTACTCCATTCCTGCACAACGTTTTAAGCATCTTGTTCAACCCATGCCTAGACAAATTCAGGCTGTTTTGAAGGCTAAAGGAGACCCAACACGCTACTGGGTAGGTGTACCTAATAAAGTGGCAGCACAGTGTATGAGTTTAATAAAACCTATTTGTTAAGAATTTTCTCGTGGCATAATAGTCTTATTTTATTATTATTAATACATATAGTATAAATTTTACTATAAGGATAGAAACAATGAAAAGTTCTTTCTTAAATAGATATGTTAAAAATATAACCTGAAATCCGTTACTAGTAAGAACAAGACGCTCCTAATGCATTCGACAAAACTAGTTTTTACTAGGAAGAACTAAAAACCCGAATTCAAAGTGTAATTCCTAGTATTTACCAACATTTTAAGTCAAATCTAGTTCTTACTCCGTACCTTTTTAGTAATAACTAGTTCCTTCGAATCAATTAGAGGAAACCAGAAGAACACTGTAAAATGTAATAGAGGGAATGGTTAAAGTTTAGAACAAGACTCTTAACCCATGGAGCTTTGCGAAGCAAATGATGGCCAGATCTGGCTCCGCCCACTGAATTGAATTAGTATTCAATCCGCCTGATTGAATGCTAATTCAATTCGGATTCAATCAGGCGGATAATGCACCGGTGCGCAAAGCCCGACTCACTACGGAATGGTTCCAGGAACATGACAATGACTTTTCTTTGCTGCAGTGGCCAGCTCAGTCCCTGGATCTCAATCCTGTTGAACATCTTTGTTTTCTGAAATTCTTAACAGAATTTCAGAAAACATCTTTTTTTGTTTTCTAAGATTCTTAACAGAATTTCAGAAAACAAAAAAGTTCTGTTAAGAAAAGTCCTACTACAAACGGGTGAGGTTTCCGGCCTGTGAATAGCATCTGCCAGCTCTACTCGCTTGCAGAATGGCATTCAGTCTAATGCAAAATCGTGGTGATTGGCAGCCAATCAGCGCGAAGCAGCGGGTGGAGCTAGATCTGGCCATCATCTGCTGCCGCAAAGACATTATTACATTTTATAGCGTTCTTATGGTTTCAGCGAACTGAAATTTCGAAGGAACTAGTTTTTGCTAAGTATACCAGTAAGTACTAGGAGTTACACCTTGAATTCTGGTTTTTTACAGGCAGGTGTGGTGGTTTCTAGTTCTTACTAGTAAAAACTAGTTTTCTCGAATGCGTTAGATGCTTCTTGTTTTCACTAGTAAGAATTAGTAGTAACTGGTTTCGGAATTTTACTGTAACATATGTAACACGAATAGCCATGCTGATAATCAAATCAAGAGAAAGGCAACAAGAGCTTCCTCTTATTGCCTTTATTACATGCTGCTGTGGAAAACAATTATCCAATAAATCCACAAAAGCATTGCTAGTGTGTGAGTGACCAACCCACAAGGTCCAGTCAATATCTGGAAAGTTAAAATCCCCTATTATAAGACACTCTGATTTATTGGCCCACTCTATTTCTCTGTACAGCTGTTCGTTGTACTCATTACAGTCATTCGGCCTATAAGACACTCCTATTCTCATTTCTGTTTTCCCAGTACTTACGTCACACCAAATTGACTGTCCACCCATGTCCACTAGGTGTAGTGCCTTAGATTCTATGCGCTTCTTAACCAACAGCATTACTCCTCCAACTCCTGTCCTTACTGTACAGTCTTCACGGCTAGCACAATAGTTATAATCACCGTCCTCCTCACACCGGGTGGAAAAAACACGGTTCGAATCCCATAGATAATGTGAGGTATTTTTATGATTTTCCTCATTTCCTGACTGAGTTAGTCGGGCTCATGTGGATAGCAAGGTTTCCCCCTGATAACTCGGATATTTCGTCCAGCAAAACAGGCAAATCGGCCATGCAATTTATGGACATAACGCACACGGGCAGGTAAGATAGCTCTTGGGTGGCCTAATATGACAGTTTTTTGTCCTTCGTGTACACATTATAATCCTCATATTCAAATTCTGCATCGCTCATGTCTGGGTAGTGCCATGCCTCCGATATCCTTACTCGTATGCCTGCATTTGTTGACTTAACTAGTTTTCAAATTTACTTATTATACACAGCAATAGCGTACAAGCAAGCATATGTACGCCTGTTTCTGCTCTTCATAAGCCTAACACAATCCATAAATTTGGTTGTCCTATTAGCTCGCTCAGCAGACCCTGTAGTATCCACCCACATCTTGCTTTTCAGCACCGCATTTCCCAATAGAAGCCCAGCAACAATAAATTTTACCTGTGATTATAGCTCTCATTAAACTATTATTTCTCTGCATCCCCACAAATATAGCAGTTTTTTTCCGATTTTAAACACATTTATACAACCTATTTTAAATTTGTTTACGTGTAAATATCGATATAAATAAGTTCTCTGTATTATCGGCCACTCCATTAAATTACTCCTCCACTCTTACATAATATTACAACCGTCATCCTGTAACGGGCAATGGCTCCTTCTCCTTTTCATGTTGACATATATAAAGAACTGTTTGCTATTGTTTTTGTACTTTTTATCAAAGACTACTCATTGTCTGCCTGATCAATAACTTCAGACTAATTTATATAGTCCCATTCCACGCAGCATTCTCTTCTGTCACTAAGTATAATTATTGTGTGATCTATTTTGTCCCATAGCTTAAAAAAATTGCTTTTTAATCATATAAACAGGTTAGTAACTTCCACATCAGAAAAATTACGTTAACATTTCTATTGTTTATTAGACAGTCCAAGTACAAATGGTAAATGAATTTCCCGAAATGAGGTACTGTCGTCATTAATTTAAAGCTAATTACCGGAAGGAGGGCAGTTTGTCTATCGTTAACGAACAAATGGCTATTTTTAGGTTGAAAAGTGAGGATAGCCAGCCTAATATCAAAAATAAATCATCTGTTTAATGTTTCACTTTACTCAAATATATGTCTATCTTACTATTCGTCCACACAGTTACAGTTCTAATTACCAAAAGTAGGCCACTGGAATTTTTCTTCCAGGGTTCGGTCAAGCAAGTTGGACTTCATTTATACATTCTCTTCCACGCGTGAAAAATGATCATTGGAGGGCTGAAGTGGTTGAAACAATATTTTGACTCTAAAGAGATGTTTTGTTTTTCACTGTTTGTCTTTGCACCAGAGCGACTAAGGCTATGAGGCATCAGTTTACTGCATTTGTAATAGTGTATATTCAACAGTCTGTTTGCGTGTTTTTATTAGATGAAAACCCTAGTTTCCGGGGGAGAGGGGGAATCCTCCACAGAATATGCAAACACGTCATATACTGAATCCTCATGCTTTGGCTAAAATTCTAAACAACCCAGTCCAACTAATATTCATTAGATACGTACAAAGTCATCGAGTAATTATGAAAAAAAAAAAAAAAAAAAACTTAATAGCACTACACGGAACTGTGGTGTGTGCTTTAGGAATTGATGAATAAACTCAGAAGGGTGTACAGCAAAGAAATTTGCATTTCTGATATTTCTCAGTCTAAAGATTCTCACCATAGATTCCGAGATAGTTGCTATTAACGGTTTTATAATTTCTTGATGGCATTCTGTACATGTCTAATATCATTTCTGTTCGCAAATATTCCTGATGGATGTAAGGATTACAACCAGAAGAAAAAAAATAAGAAAAGGAAATAACACATAATTATATATTAATTATATCATAGGACTGGTATAGAATCGGACCAATTATCATTACAAATTTTATTTATTTTAAAGCATGCAAAAGAGCACGAACTTAAGCAGTTTTCTTCTGTAAAACTAAAGAACATTATTTAAAATGCTGACACCTTAATTTATTATCAATGTTTATATATTAAAAAAATTGTTGTAAATGACATTAACAGCTTGAGATGTTGGCTAAATTTGCTTATCAGATGTAAAACTTTCCCGATTTTGTATCAATAATTATTGCTTTGTTTTATTTTAATAAATATTATGTGTAACTGTATGTCTGTAAAAAATGAACACCTATTGCATAGAACTATCACATTTATTAAAATATTGTTATTAAAATATTGAAAGAATATGTTTTTATTCCACACATTCAATGTATTATTTTCATAATTTCAACTTCCAGCCAAGACAGTAGCTAGAACGGTGCAGCTGATGCATATGTACAGGACGAGAATAAAATAATTTGCTACGTTTCCATATATTTTTTATAAAGTAGGCATTGGGGAGTGGGGTATATACAGTGGACGCCGCTTAATTGTGATCACTTCGGGATTTAGCTGAACTGATATAACCGAACTATAACGTCATCAATAAAAACAAAACTGTTATAACGTTTCTGGAAACCCATACAAATCATTCTAAACAAATAGAGAAGACATTAAAATAAAGAATTAAAAAAGGGCTGATGCTCTATTGGAAAACCGTCTGATTGGGGAATACAGATACAGTACTTACTTTCATGGTGTAACGACACCGATACGAACAGTAAGAAGCAACAGCAGTAACTGGTCACGCAACGTGTCGGAATTCCAGAACAAATCTGGATATTACCGTAATCATTTCCACTGCAATAAGGCAAAAAGAGATAACAAAAATCGAAGCGCTGATTACAATAAACCATGTTTTTTTTCTAAACATTGGTATACGTCTGACCAGGACTTAAAATAGTGATGAGATTATCCGTGATCCCCATAAGTGGCGTGCGCTGTATATTCGATCTTGCACAAGATGCAAAACCAGCCTAGCTATGGCTCAGTTTCCATCCCAAGGCGCATGCATTAGTCGATAAGGGCCATACCAAATTAAGTAACGCGCAAACAGGGAAAGATGTGATCAAATATAAAGGGTAGGAGGGGGTGTTGTCGCAATAATGTCACAGAACAGGTTTTTATTTTTTCATTAAAAAATTAAGAAATAGTGCAATTTATTATTATTATTAGCTATATGGTGCAAGGAAGCTTGAGGCTTATGCTGCACCAGCCAAAAAAAAAAAAAATTTCCCGAGTTACCCTGAGAAAGAGAGAGAGAGAGAGTCAAAAGTAGAAGGGAATCACCAAGAGAGAGAAGAATGATGATAGCCAGCTCAGGACCCTGGGTGTGCCAAGTCCATACTCACCAGATGCGAGCCCCTGAATTTGAATTGGACTATTTCGTTGCACAATGATGAAGGGTATTTCCTCAGGGCAGACAAAGGGTAAGAGTGTTTGAAAAAGTTAAAAAATTGCGTTACATAGGCTAGTTAATCTATTTAGTATGCTTCAAATATATAAAATTGAATGTTGGAAACGATTTTAAAATTTATTTTATTTCTGTACATCTCTCATAATAAAACACTTCCTATTTGCAACATTCTTGGAAATAAAGTATTCAGCTACCACACTGGATTCATTGGGATGTTTTAATGTACTTGTAAGAAAAATCAATAAATCAAAATCAATAAATTTCTGTTACAAGAAAACGATATGATTACTTGAAATACTGATATACAATATATATCAAAGTAACAATGTATTAATAAAGCACACAGAGAATTCAAGTTTTAATAAATTGATACATTATTAAAGAGATTATTACAAATTATTCATAAATATTATGGGACTCTAAAAGTATTATAATAAAATATAATAATATAAAAGAGTTAAAAACCAAGAGTACAGTATTATAAATTCAATGATTATCTTATTATGTCATTGGCCGTTCAAAAAAGAATGATCATAAATTTTCAAAGAACCGGAACGGTGCTTTTTTTTTGTTGTTGTTGTTGTTTAATTGGCACTAAAGGTTTGATATACATGGATGTCATAAGTGAACAGTACTCTTGTCTGAAATTGTGCTACCATTTAAAAAAAAACAGAGTCGTATAAAAGAGCTAACTCCATTTTACAAGAAATCTTTTGAGAATCTATGCTTCTCTACTGCATCTTTATGATCGTACATTTTTAAAAGAACATAAAGGAACGTGAGCCAATAATAAAAGTCTGTGATCTGTGTATTGCACAACGTTTCCACATGGCCGGAAGGAGGGGACAGCAGTCATAACTATATTGTTTCACTCCAAAAAACAGTTACTGGCCAGTATTATCCTTATGTGGTTAAAACCCTCAAAGAACATAACCGGTGTTGTTTGGGGGGGGGGGTTATGGGGCAAGGGCGACTTAGGCCCTATCAGAGTAGTCTCAAACAGTGCGTATACTGTGGAGGATCGTTTTCTGTAAGCAGAATCAGATGAGTGAAATGAAAATGATCTATTCGACTTCTTGCTAGAATTACTTTCTCATTTCTATTTTTGAGGAAGCTAGAGGCCCAAAATTGTGGTTCAGCATCCATAATCAGTATACGGGACTGGAACATTCGTTAAGGTTGTGTTGGAGGGATGTTTTGCAGCAAGATCAGTACATTCATTTCCTGGAATCCTAGTATGACCTGGGATCCAGCAAAAGATAACTATTTGTTTATTTTCCTGGAGACGTATCAGCTCATGTCTTAGAGTTTTAATAAGGAATTGTCAGATGGGGAGTTGTTTTTCAAGGCAAGATAGAATTTTGTGATTCGGTATATATTATGCTTTTGTTGATTGAAAAGCATGAAATATTTTCTAGGGCAATCTTAATGGCGTGTAATTCAGCAGTATAAATGCTGCATTCAGCTGGAAGTGAAATGGAAACAGTTGTATCAGGAAAGACAGCAACTGCGCCCACTGTTTTTTTTGCCAGACTTTGAACCATCAATGTAGATCATAGTAAAATAGGAATAATTTTCTGTGTGAGGAAGATGTAGTTGTTGAATGTTGGCGTTTGCTAGTAGAGCATCTTTTCCACATTGCTGAAAGTAATCGTCATAAGGAAGTATGAAGGTAATCCACGGGGGATCCAGGTTTGCGAGGTCTCTGAGGATTTTATGGAAGTGAACATTCCAGCATTCTGTTATTATCTGTAATCTGATGCCAGTAGGCTGATTTGCTCTAGGTTTGTTATAATGGGTTGACCATTGCGAATCTTGTAGGCCAAATAGGATGGGTGGGAAGGCTTTTAATTTTGGCTGCATAGTTAAGCAGTAATTTTTTTCTTCTGATATGGAGTGGAGATTCATGCCACTCAACATATAGACTTTGAACTGGAGCCGTGATGTATGCACTTACGATTTTTCTAGGTGCATACATCACGTGAAAAAGTACTGTCCCTAGCAAAGTCATACGCAGGTGCTCCATAGTCCAGACGAGATTTAATTAGGGACCTATATCAGGGGAGCAGGATATAATGATCTGCTCCCCACCGGAAATTTGTACCGGAAATGACCCAGAGCATATGAATTTTCTTTGTGCAAGTATTCCGTAGATGTTTGACATGCTCTTGGAAGTTTAGCTTGTTGTCAAATATTAGACCGAGAAGACGAATACTGTTTACTATTAACAGCCTCCGTAGCCGAGTGGGCAGGAGCGGAAGTACAGTAGCACACGCTCTTTGAGTAGACGGGGGTTCAAGCCCCTGACTGCTGAATACGGTCGATCTGCCAACCCGCACTGGACCAGCGTGGCAGATTATGGTCCATTTCCCTCAACATGAATTGTTGAGGAGGCTTCCATCCTGCAGTGAGTTGATAATGGCTGCACTTTACTTTTTTTTTTTATTGGCAAAGGGTGGTCGGCTAATTGTGGTTCAAGCTCAGGATATATCTTGCGCTTATACAGAAATGTTGGCTGTAGATTTTTGTAAGATAATCTGTATTCATTCTGTGTTATTCACTATTTACTTTTTTTTTTTTTTTTTTTTTTTTTGCTGGTTTCCAGGTTTGGGCAACCTGGGGACGGGATTGCTGGCACCCACCGGTATTGCACTATCTCCAGTGGGTGTGGGATTTGTGCCCATGGCACTTAAGGTAATAGTAGACCCAGGCTTGGCTGCTTGTGCCTGGGGGCAGGCAGCGGCTGCCTGGGTGTTGGCTGCTCCCTGATGGCAGGGTGGACATACACAAGCGATAAAAAGCTTGCTGAGTTTCTGCACCACCACAGACGTGCAAGGTGGAGATGGGCTAAGGCCTAGGAGTCACCCTTGATACAGGTAACACACACACACACACACACACACACACACACACACACACACACACACACACACACACACACACACGTGTTCATATATAATATAGTATATATATAGGTATAATGAGAATGATAATGCTAATGTATATAAAATTGTATATATATCTTCTCTGTAAGTTCTTGTATATAAAATGTAAAGAATTGTGTGTACAAATAAATGGAAAATGGAAAAAATGTGTTATTCACTGCTCAATGCTGTTTATTGAGATTTGCACTTCCGGGAATGACATGACATGATATGATATGATATGATATGATAAGGTCGTCGACACAGAAGTATGAATCGGCAATGTTTGGAATACTGTTTGTAATATTGTTTATTCCGATTACAAATAATGTGGAACTGTGAACGGAGCCTTGTGGAACTCTTTCTTACACATAAATATGAGAGAAAATCTGCCAGAAGCGAACTTGGAAAGACCTATGTTGAAGGAAGTGTTGAATAAAATACGGTAAATGATCTCTCAAATCAATAGATTGGAGATCTCTAGGATGTAATTTCTGATATTTTATTCAGCCTTTACTACTGAGATCCAAAGATAACCTATTTTTCTTAGAGTCAAACTGATCACGTTTCGGGATTCAAGATGCCAGAAGAATCGATGGTATATTATTATTATTTTTGTCTAGAGTTTTATTGAAGCAGCTGGTAAGTGAAATCAGTCTGTAACTATGAACAACAGAATGATCTTTTCCTGGTTTTGGGTATTGCCATTACACAGGAGTGGCGCCAGGGGCTAAAAATGTATGTTCAGATAAAATGCTATTGAAAAAGTTCAACAGTGAGGATAATGATTTCTAATTTAGATGTTTGAGCATGATATAGTAAATCCTATAAGGGCCAACAGCACACTGCTCTTTGAGGTAGATATGGATTCCTGCACTTCGGAAAGCATGAGTGGCTGGTTATAAGGCAGCTGACAGGTAGCTTTAAAGCTCAATCTCGATTTCTCAGCTATGGCTTTAATTTTTTGGAATGAAGGATTATATGCGGCCGAATGATAAGATAGATGCTGAATGTCGGAGTTGGGGGCCCTCCCGGTATCGCTTGACAATCAACACTATACACTATGTACTGAATGTTAGGATGATATGGTATGTGGGAGTAAGAACCCCCATCTTTCCTGATCATGACACGTTTGGCTTCTATAACTTTTTGGTTTTTTGCTTCCAAACCAGTTCATCTTCTGTGACATTTATCAGGTCTCACTCTGCAATTACTCCTTGGAGGAATTTAAAGTTGCATGTGGGGTAACCTGCACGGGTATTTCATCAAAAGGTAATAGCTTTAGCAGAGTCTCAGAATGTTAATGACTCGCAATTTCGATTAAGAGATCACCAGATGAGTCATCTCACCATTTTGGGTGAGCCCGCCACATTTTCTAAGTATTTCTGTATACGAAATGGAGATAGAGCACTCATAGATTTGTCCGATAGAGAATACAAAATAAGGAACGATAGGCATTCCGGTTGTTGTGCATCCATCGCAGTCTTTTTGACTCTACTATATCACGGTCAATTTCGCATGGTGAGCGCCTAGGCTGCTAGTGGAGGTTAATTGTCGTATTCCATGGTTTGATCCTTTTTCCCATGGGCGGTTAATTCCACCCCCATGTTTCTGCCCCGCCACTCGTATTTCCAGTGGTGCCGCCAGGAGGCCAAGCGGTTAAAGGAATTAGATGGTTAGTAGAGTAATTAATATATGTAATAAAAAAGAAAGGCGAATTTCCTTTCTGTGTTTTTTTTGCGACTTTTGAAGTACAGAACTAACTTAAATATGAAAACTGCCAAGAAAAAACTATAAAAGTTAAAGGAAATTTTATCGCTGAACAAGATAATTCGCAGTGAGATCGATGGGCCTCAAATTTGCTTAGCATCAGAGGCCAACATGACTGTTGGGAATGTCCTGCTTTTCATAAGGGAAGTTGGACGCTTCATCATGATAGCGTGTATCTTGCCTTATTCTAATTGCCATGTAGTGGAGTTTTCGCCTTTAATCAGTATCATATACTCGGCATAAACCAGAACTAGTACCCTGTGACTTTTCCTTTTTTCCAACATTAAAAAGAAAAAAATATATATAGGGAGAATTTTAATTCCTCAGAACCATCGCGGGTTCATCAGAACCATGCAGCAACCCAACAGTTCAGTTAACTGTGGTTCGACACCACGTGACTCATAAATGTGATTAATAATTGTATTCATTATCAAAATGATTAGGTGTAAACTCCAATGACGTAGTGGTCGTTCCAGAGTATAAATAGAATAGAACATTAATTCATTTTGCAGGGCGTTAAAGAATCGATTTTCACAAACCTTTGAAAAATGGCTGCTACTTTTACGTAAGGGCATTGTATCAAACGAGGACTATTTCGTAAAGGGTTAGCAAAATTTCAATATATATTCAGGTAAATAAATAATTCAAAAACTAAGACCAATATTTTTTGAACAGCCATGCAAGTCATATTTTTTTCGATAGCAATAAAACAAATCTGAAATGTGATAAATTTGAATATAAACATAGATGAGAGTTATAAATATCATTTAAAGGATGCATTAATACCAGAACTTTTTGGAATATTTCCTTATATCAAGAATTACATTACCAATTGATAATATAATTTTCTACTTCGAAAACAATTCTTTAATAGCCGTATCCATTTCTGACCCACTGCGAACTTTTCTTACTTCGTTTGCTTTTGTTTTTTTATTTTCTGTTTTCACTGTGAGTTCGTTCCCAACAAGGCTTCTTCCTTTTAATTCATCAAGCAAGCCTTTCCATTCTTTACTGTGCAAGGCGTAACGATTGAAATCACCAAAACAGTACAAACCACGTTCCGCATGCGTCAAAGCGATGGAAATATTCCTGGTATCATTTACGAGGTCGAAAATTTCAGGTTTTGTACCGCTTATGACGAAAGAAACGAGAACAATTTTATTTTGTTCCCCATGGAAATCTTGAACAAGGGAAATGCGAATTTCCTTCGTTTTTGAGCCCTTCAGCAGGCTACGAATCAAAGTAACTTGTGCAGCAGTTGTAGTGATAACAGAAATATCTTCTGGCTTGTGACGTTGACGCAGAAGGTAACGGCAAATCCCAGCAATAAACTCAGCTTCGAATTTGTTTTCTGTGTCATTATAATCAATACACACCTCATCGGATATGCTGTGAGTCACAAAATATATGTCAGTACCCATTCCAGAAATGCATTTAGTAAACGCTGTGCTATACTTCCGGGGTTTATTCGAAAATAAAACACATTCAGCAATTGTTTTGCTCATCCTATACTGGGTTTGTAGTTTATGTTTGTGCACACCACTGCGAACAAGTCTTTCAAACAGTGACTCTCCTGTTTTGCAGGATGGATTAGCCTTGCCACCACTCGTATTTCCAAACATAACAAGATGTTTAATACTATCCGGGAGAAAACTAATCAATTCAGCCTCCAGGATGTCTGTGGCATCATCGACAATCATAACTGAAGGTTTCAATCGTAGTATTAATTTTCTGTTTTGTACCGCTGAGGCCGCTGTAAACGCGACTATATGAGCATTTCCCATTAATTTAACAAGATATTCAAGTCTAGTTTCATCAACCTCCTTCAAATATTTTATGTATTTAGGTTCTTTTTGTTCCAACTGCAATTTTACATTTTCCTTAGCTTTTTTAATCCAAGTTGTAAACACGAACCAGCGCTCTTTCAAAGTTAATCGATTATCTTTCCAAATATTAGATGTGGTAACTAGACTTTCTAGTTCTGTCCTTCGTTCGTCGTTTAAGTCGGTTGTAAAATCATAGTCCTCTAAACAGAATAACTGCACTATTTTTTTTGTCAGTTGTGAAACAGCGTCTAGATTAAACTCGTAATAATTAGTCGAAGACTTTTGTGCACCAAGAAGAAACACTCGGGTTTCATCGTACTCACGATAAATATACATTGTCTCGGAAGTTAAACAGAGCCACTTTTTCAGTTCGCTCATTTCAGTTTTTTTTTTATGACCCTCGCATAGCAGTTCAGCGGCGGTGCTTAAGATATCTGAGTAGGAACTCAGTTTCCTAATATGATCATCGTGTTTCTGCAGGTCGCTGGCAGAATTGTTCAGACGCGTCTTACACGCAAGGTATTTATACTCAGTTCCCTCATTAAAACCCACTTTCTGAAGATTCTGTTTACCTTTATTCATAATTTTTTTTCTCTCAACAACCTTCTTATAATGATGCTTTGTGCCAGACGTTCTCTTTTTGGCATCATCTTTTTTCTTTTTTTTTTCTTTTGATTGTAATCGGATTGACTCGAAAAGTGTTTCTGTGCAGACTGGCTGAATCTCTTTTTGGCTAGTGGTGCCTTCTTTCATAATGATCATGTCTTTAATCTTGATAAGACCTTTTAAGATATTATCTAAGCTATTATCACTGTAAGAAATAATTGCAATTAGCCCAAATAATTTTTTCTTAGCGAAATATTTCTTGGCAATTTTTATTGCTTGAAAGGTTTTTCCTGTTCCTGAATCACCTTCTATCAAGATAACTTTATCATTTAAAGATTGAGAAGATCCACCTTCTATCACAAAAACTGGCTCTTGATCCTCAGTTACATTACACATCGACGATTTTTTGGAACAAGAAGAGAAACTTACACCACTTGTACTAGCTTCATAATTACTGTTTAATTTTCTACGTTTTCTGGCATATCCTTCCTCATCACCACTATTTAATCTTCGGGGTGTGCTATCAGATTGCTCCTCCAGTCGAATATCAATGTAAGTTAAGAGACTATTCGCTGGTTTTCTAACCTCATTTAATGCCGAAAGTACATGACCGTACGGTGAGAAATGAACATCTGATTCTATCACCGTGTAACTTAAGTCAGCTAAATTTATTGGGTGACTTTCATAGAATCCAGTCATGACTCTCAGTTCACAACTGGAAGTAACGCCTTTCACTGGAGACCGCTCAACGATCCGACAGAAAATGGTATTATTGTAATCACAATTGCACAGACAAATCAAATCATCTGGTTTTAGTCGTGCTGTATTTTCCCATTTAATTTTGTCTGATAAAGTGATCTCCAATTTGTATCCCATTCCAGCAACTGTGTAAGCTTTACCTGCTACGAATGCACCTTGATAAATTTGGGCTTTGTTAATATTTCTCAATTGGCGATATTTCTGCTTTTGGAACTTACATTCTTTTATTGCTTCACGGAAGGGACTAATCAACTTTTCTCTTACAGCCCAAACGTGATAATTAGAGTAGGCGTTCGCAGTTTCATAGCTGCTTAACTGTTGGAGCAGGGGTGGATTCTGGCTGAAAATGTCTTCCTCCAATGGCAAAAGAGGAAGATTTCCAAATTCATTCTGTCCAATTACGTGATCAGAATTCAAAAAGTTAGTGAACTCGTTTTGTTCCTGTATTAATTCATGAATGTCCCCCAAAATTTTTTCGACAGCGGGATCTAAGTTATACGATTTTTTCAGATCTTGCACATCTACACACTCAAATTTCACAACTGGTGAAAGAATGAAACATATTTCAAGGAATCTCTTAAGATCACGACCATATGATACTTTTATATGAGAAGAAAGGTTAGATGACGCCAAGTTTTGTATTCCTCTGAAATGAACTTTATTTGCGTCAATAATCATCATAAGGTATTTAACTTTACTGGAATTTGTTTCTTCCAACCAATTCAACAATAACTGTAGCCATTTTTTATCAGAAGCTGAAAAATAATCTTTCCGCAAAAATTCTATCAATTCCGCTTCATGTTGTTCAACTACCTCCTGCAAACTTTCATTGGGTGTTTTATTTAAAAGTTCTCTTAGGTTTAATTCCATTTATAAAGATTGGTTTTTAAAATTTCTTTTACATTTATTATTAAATGATTACCATTAATCATTGGATTAAGATAATAATAATGTTTAATTATATTTCAAAAGAATGAAATGACAATTTCTGAAATATATCTTTTCGAAAATTGTGAAATTTCTTTACTGTAGATGGTCATCTATTTCAGAGGTTTGCCTTCATACCAATGCTTCCGGTTTGAATGGTGGTTTTTCTTCCTTTTCTTGGAGGAAAATTTTCATTTCCAGATACCTAATTTAACACAGAAAGGTCAGAATATTTTAAAAATATATTTCTGGTGATATTTAATTTTAATATATTATACATACTTATACATTATTCATAATTATGCATTTATACATATTATTATTATTATTATATTTCTCCCTGATGCGGGTTTCACCCTATTATGGGTACTGCTACTAAGTGCACAGGGTGATTGTTATGTCTAGTGTTACTCTTACTCGAGGAACTCTCTGACTATCCTACAGGTGTTCAGGATTGCAACTTTCTGGAGTTCATTGTTCGTGTTCTCTGGGAGACTTATTGCTACTAGGCTGTTATGTAGGGTCTTTTGCACAATACCCGTGGATGACACGATAATCGGGATGGTCATTACTTGTTGCATATGCTACATCTGTTTGAACTCCTATCTTAGGTCCGTGAACGTCCTGACCTTTTCCTTGTGAATTTTCTGAAGGTTGCCAGTGTTGGGTACCGCTATGTCAATCAGATAGATAGCCTTTTCCTTCTTATCGACAAGGGTTATTTCCGGTCTGTTCTGCAGCATTGTCTTTTCCGTTATTATGACGCGGTCCCAGTACAGCTTGTAATACCGTACACTTTCTTTGATCAACTGGTATTTCCTCGCTAGCTTCTGATGTATTATCCTGGCTACCTGGTCGTCTCTATGAGTGTACTCAGTTTGGGTGATTACCATGCATCCTGCAGTGATGTGTTGGATCGTTTCTAAGGCCAGGTAACATCGGCGATATATATATATCATCTGACATTCCAGGCTCCTTGGTGATGTATTTTCTATAGTTACCTGTGTTGATTACCTGATCTTGGATGGGCAAGCATGCCTCCTGTAGTCTCGGGGAAGAGCATCCCGCTCGTGGGCTATGCATTGGAGACTATTTTATCTATGTGGTCTTGATGGAGGCCATTATAGTGTCTTCTTTGCCCATCTTTCTAGGTTCGTTGTTTCCGTCTGGAAGGAAGGTCTCTTCTCGTTTAGGTTGAGTGGGGTATGCGGCTTATCTATCTTCCTTATGGCCTGGTAGAGTGCTGCTTTGTTTTTCTGGAAGTAATCCTTTAGATTAGCCATCGCTGTTTTCTGTTGCTCGATGAGCTCTATCAGGCCCCTTTCTCCTTTTTTCCGAGCTATTGTCAATCTCTCCACAGCTGATTTTGGGTGGTGGTAGCGGATCTTGGTCATCATTGTCCTTGTCTTTCTCAAGATATCCTCCACCTCGGTGTTAGTCCAATCCATGATCCCGGAGGAATATGTTAGTACTGGGACTGCATAGGTCTCTATGGTTTTAATTGTGTTCCCTCCGTTCAGCTTTGTTTGAGCAGGGTTCTCAGTCTCTGACTGTATTTTTCCGTCAGGCAGGCATTGAGCTCTAACTGCTGAGCCTACATTATCCCCGGGTATTTGTAAGTCTCTTCCGCTGTCATGGCTTCATCTTTTCACCAATCTGCAGCTGATAGTTTCGATCGATTAATTTCCCCTGATGCAATCTGTGGGTCTTGCATCTGTCTAGACCAAATTCCATCCTTATATCATTGCTGAATTCTTCGATTATCCAGAGTAGTTAATGGTTGCTTCTCGGTTGTCGCGTAAAGCTTGATGTCATCCATGCACATCAGGCGGGAGAGGGTGTACAGGTTTTTCCTTCTTTGAGGGTATCCATACTTGCTGTTGTTGAGCATGTTGGACAAAGGGTTGAGCGCTAGTTATTATTATTAAATCTGTTTATTAACTGTAAGGCTTTCCCCGAATACAACCTTCTGTTTAGGAGGGCTATACATGTACACAGTAGCAAATACATACAGATTAACCAACAATTATACATAGTAATATCTACAAATGTACGTACATTGTTACGTTTACAAATACAGTATACGAATATTTGTATTCGTATATTTGTAATTAAAACGAATAACTTTCAAAATCGCTTTTAAATGCAGCAATGATGTGATGTCATAATTTTTATTATATAATACATTATGACAATCATATTATATAAATATGATTAAGTTTTGCGTTATATTTCTTGTCAAACCATAAGTTATTATTAATTTTTTAAAGAAAAACTATTAAGTATCAACCATCGTTTAAATAAATTAATTAATAAGTCGTTGTAGTAAGTTTTAGGAGCATTAGCGACTAAGGTCATATTTCCCCGTATATAATGTCTGTAAATTGCGTGTATCCCATTCAATTTTGCTGTTTGCTGGACGAAAATCCGGAGTTTCCGGGATTCGAAACCATGCTAGCCTCGCCTGAGACCATCTAACTCAGCCGCGTTGTGAAAAAGCTCCATAAAATTCCTCGCGCCATTAATTGGATTTGAACTGAGGTCTTTTCCCCAATGTGGGAGGAGAGCGATTCTACCAACTGGCTACCCACGAGGGCAATTAATTAGTATTGTAAGCTTTAAGTAATTGTAACCATAAAATAATGATGAAATGAAGAGACAGGGAGAAACTTCGGACAGGTATAAGGAACATTTATAGAAATAATATAGTAATTAACAAAAAGATCACATTAGAGAAGTCGATACAAGATTATCAAAAATATGGTCACTTGACATCAGTGCAACGTATGACCACCTACAACTGCTAAACAGATCTCGTTTTTGGATGACATTACTACTTCTGTTTGACTGTACACCTTTTCTCCTTGTGGGTTACTTTGGAGCATTGGATAAAGATGTGGGCAAAGACATGGATAAAGACTTTTTTTTTTACTTTATGCTATTTTCTTTATTTCTTCGTCTTCTGCTGTCCTGTCTCCTTGGAATGACTGTGTGTGTGTGTGTGTGTGGGCTGTTGCCGGCTTGCTGGCACGGAGTTCTTTTGAATGGCTCCAAACTCGCTTTGGACATTCATTGCGTGACTGTTGAGGTTGGCCATGGTACATGCGTAGTTTTCGCCTACCTCCCCGTGGTGTAGACGGACACTGGGGAGGCTTCCCAGGTGATCGCCTGCCTGGTGACAAAACGGCCAGAAACAACCAAACAACACAACAACAACTACACTGCACAAACATAATATTACACACATTTCTGGCCTTTTGCAGTGTACAAAGGCAGAGTTGAAATTTTGTTCAGGTGCCGTCCTACATGAGATACTATACATGTCTACATAGTGTGCATAGTATTAGGGTCAGGCGCCGCCTGTGGTTCCCCACATATGCGCCATATGTACACTGTGAAGAAATACAGAACTACTGTAAATGCCAGAAAAGTGTTCTATGTCGAATAATACGTAGTATTGTGTTGGGTTCTGTTGGGTGTCCTGTCATTTGTTCGCAGGGTCCCTGATGGGACCCCACGTTGCCCGCACACACCGCTAGGAGGTAGACAGGCTGCCCATTATTCTATGGCTGGTCTCTGCCAGGGTCGCCTCGGCTTCTTGACAGAGATCAATGTAAAAAAAAAAAAAATAGTTAGGGTGTGTGGGCTTTAGAGTCAAGAACAGGTAGAAGTATGGGGGGATAAAGAAGAAGAGATCCCCCAGATACAGTGGAATGCATCCATCAGGCGAAAATAGGGGATGGGAGTGAGAGAAAAGTTGCCGTGCAAGGGAGCATAAGCGGATCGCCATTTCTACATCTTCAGTTTCAAGATATTCCTCAACTACTTGAACTCTTATGTGTAGTGGCATTATCACGCATGAAAAGATAATCTAGGACATCTGCACCCCTAAAATGTCGCACGGTAGGGGTTTCAGGATCTGTTCTTGGTACCACTGCGTATTTACGGTCTCCTATCAAAAACATTAAGTGGGTTTCGGCAGTTGATCATTACTCCGCCCCACACTACCTCCACCGTAAGAGTCCCTTTCTCTTATGTTAGAGGGATGGTACCGCATTCCTCGTTGTCTCCAGATAAAATAACGTCTATAATCTGTTTGCATGCTAAAACTAGACTCATCATAGAATAAAACGTACCTAATTTTATCCCGCTTTATCACCAGCTGCACGAGTTAGATTACGTTTTCTAAGGGTTCTGTTAATTGTGTCGAGCAGTGTACAATATGTATGCATATACATCCCTATTAAAAGCTATAATCTGGTGCCTCTTAGGAGAAATAAAGATATACACTGCCCTACCATTAATATCCGGACACCCCTCCATGGATAGGGAAACAGGTCCTATGCATGCAACACGTCACAGAACCTGCTATAAATATATGTGCACGCTGGGCTTTGAACAGACAATTGCAAAAGTGGGCATGAAAGATGACACGTTCAACAGAACTAATCACCTCAACAAATGCTAGACGCCGATTAACATGGTGTAAGGAGCGCGAATCCTAGACTGTTGAGCAGTGGAAAACAGCCCTATGGACAGACGAGCCGAGGCTCGCAATCTACCAGTCTGATGGCCGTTCCGGGTGTGGCGAATGCCAGGGGAACAGTTCCTTCCTGATTGTATCCTCCCAACAATGAAGTTTGGTGGAGGCAGTGTCATGGTATGGGGCTCCTTTCGTGGTTTGGCTTGAGCCAATTAGTCGTTATCATAAAAACCATGAATGCTGTGCAATACCAGGACAGCCTTGACAATTATGCACTTCCAACATTATGGCAATACTTCGGGGAAGACCCATACCTGTATCAGCAAGACAACGGGCCGTGCCATACTGCTCGGGTCGTAACAAAGTGGTTTGAGGACATGGGTATGGAAAAGTTGGATTGACCAGCCCCGAGTTCTGCTCCGAACCCTATCGAGCATCTTTGGGATGTATTGAATTGTCGGCTACGCGCACGTCGAGATCGCCAACGAACAAGATCGAACTGGTGGCTGCATTAAAGGCCGAGTAGAGGAACATATCACATGACATTTGTAAACAGCTGGTTGAGAGCAGGCCGCGAAGACTGAAGGCCGTCATAAAAGCAAAAGGTTTCAGTACAAAATATTAAATGACACAATAAAAGCTCTTTTTTTCGTCTAAAGGCAGGTGTCCGGATATTAATGGTAGGGAAGTGTATATTTATATGTAAAGATATATAAAATAAAGTAATTTAGAAAAGTTCCTTAAAAGATGAGAGCAATTACACAAAGAATTCTTAGGTGGATCACGGGAAGTGGCAGACAAGATTTTCTGTTGGGATTTCTCTTCAAAAGGTCATTTCCACCAACCACTCCTGTGAATGAAACCGTGCACTGATTTGATTGTGAAACCATGCACAGTTTCACAATCAAATCAAAGTTTAATCCATCACATTAACATCACCAAGCAATTACCATTACATTAACAAGGCAATGGTCAGGTCTCACCTTGAGTACTGTATACAGGTATGGAGGCCTCATTTTAAGAAGGATGTAGAGCTGTTGGAATGAGTACAGAGAAGGGCACCAAGATTAGTGAATGGAAAAAAGGGTTGCTCTTACGAAGAAAGACTTAAGTTTTGCAAATTACAGTGTCTGGAGACTAGGCACCTGCGAGGTGATCTGATTGAGGTGTATAAAGCCTTGAATGGTTTGAGCATCCTCAATACTGATGGAATTCTTCCTCTTGCTCAGAATAATCACCTGAGAGGGTATAAATTCAAATTGAGGAAAGACAGATGTAGAATAGATGTGCAAAAGTTTGCCTTTAGCCAACCAACTTTAGGTAGTTGGTTAGTGGAAAAGACTTCCATCCCTTTCTTGTGGAAGTTAAGAAGAAGAAGAAGAACTCTTTATTGCATACAAAACGCACATGCCGTACACAATACCCTTCACGGCTAAAAGCCAGGGGTTGATAGCCTAAATAAATTTAAGGCTGAGTTGGACAGGTATTTGGAACGAACAGAGGGGTGAAATGGGAGAGTGTTTTTTTTTTTTTTTTTTTTTGACTGATGCAGCATAAGCTTGCTTTCTGCATTATTATGCCCGTACTAATGCTAAAATACAATGGGATAATCATCTCATTATCCCTGCTGGCAAAAGTTTAGTTTATAATTGAAAAAACACATTGAGTTCTAGCAATCCATCTACACTGCTCAGAGAATTTAACATCTGATTGCACAATTACTACAGGTATTTTACATTCTCTATCTTGTGAGTGTGGTACCACACAGTTGGTATGTTATTCTGGAGTTACTGCTACTAATATGCTGTGCTTTGCATTTGTCAATGTTAGACTTCAATTGTCACTTCTCAGCCCATCTTTTTAATTTTTCTAGATCTTTTTGATTGCTGGAACAAACTTCCATCTGTTGTTTAAGTTGACAGCTTAAACAGATGCAAGGCAGAACTAGACAAACATTTGGAGAGAGCAGATGGTTGAAATGAGGTTTTTTTTTTTTTTTTTTTGCTGATGCTATGTAAGCTTGCTTTCTTGCATCATGTGCCTTTGCTAATGCTAATTACAAACAATTAAGAATATTTGTACTCAATTGAACTTCAACAAACAAATTAAAATCATCTAATGAGATATTAACTGGCAAGTCATTCAATACATACAACTCCACGAAAAATATCTGCTGCGCTGCGCTGCGCTGCGCAGTAGCAAAATTAAAGAAGAATGGAACTCCTTTACATTCGTAGCGCACGCTCGATTTTGAATACTTTCTCATTCTTCAAGGTATAGTCACTGAATAGTTCAGTGTTTCTCAATCCGTGTTCCGATAGAACTCATTACTTGAGGTTCCGTGCTGAAGAATAAATTGTTAATGATTTATTTACAAGCATTGTCTGTATAAATATGAGTGAGATCTGATTTAGTGAATTTAGAGGATCGTTTTGATGCTAATGTTATATTCGTAGATTTTAATTTTAAGGGAACATGTCTGAAGGAAGGTTTTTCTGTTCCAAAGATTGGTATTCTTATTAGTATAGGATTTTTCTGGCGCATCAGCAGCAAATCTACCCCAGGGGCTCACATCTGGTGAGTATGGGCTTGGCACACTCAGAGTCCTGAGCTGGATATCATCATTCTTCTCTTTCTTGGTGATTCCTTTCTTCTTCTGATTCTTTCTCTCTCACAGGGTAACTCGGGAATTTTTTTTTTTTTTTTTTTGGCTGGTGCAGCATAAGCCTCAGGCTTCCTTGCACCATATGGCTAATAATAATAACAATAATAATGGCTATTAAGCGCCAAGACAAGGCAAATATAGATTCCAGTAACTTTAAAGAAGGTTACCTGGTCAAAAGAGTAAGTATACTTATAAAAGGCGATATATATTATAAAAATAAATGGCTTATTTTTATATGCGTATATAAATTAGGAAGTTGTAAAAAAGTAAAAACCTCAGACACCGTGTCATTGTCGAATAAAATCTGACTGAATATACAAGGCTCAGTCAGATGGTTAAAAGCGGTAAATCGCGTATCATTAAAATCTAGACACTCAATTGAAATATGTCTTAGGGATAAAACTGTGTCACAGAACTCACACATAGGAGGATCATTAGCTCCCTCACTATTCCAAAGAACAAATGTATAAGGTATAAACGAAGAAGAGAAAATGTCATCCTGTGAATTTTAGGTTGGAGAGCGGATGGAAGCTGAATGGTTTCGGTATGTGTTCGGACTGGTTTGGAAGAGAGTTAGGGAATTAAAGATGCCAGTTCAAGAGAACTGTGCCCACGCAGGAATATGTAGAAAAGGCATCAAAAGCCGAACGTCCATGACACAAAGAATGGAGAGCACCGTGAGAAAAGGGTTATTAATTCATTCACTTGACTGCGTTATTTTGAACAGATTCTGGGAGCTTAAGACAGTTTGGTGGAGAAGTTAGAAGACAGAGAGCTGTCTACCATCACAGAGAGAGAGAGAACTGGATACCCAATTTCAAGAAATAGTGGATAATCCATATGAGAACTTGTTTAGGAAACCTTTGTGTCAAACAAGAATCAAAAGCCCAAGAAATGTCAGAAATAACTGCTTACGTTTCACCAAATGTTTCCATAAAACTTGTCCCAAGATGAGTAACATAGCCAATACATCACCAATGGATCGATGCTGATGGAATTCATATCGGCAACCATTAATTAGATGGAATGTTTCGAGGAGGTTTAAGAATTTGGCGGTTGATGGATTCCCCACTACTTTGTAAGGTAATAGGGAAATCCAAAGGCGATACAAAACAGGTACTAGCTCAGTAGTACAGGTTTCGAGAACAAGTATAGATATGCCATCAAGACATGGAGTTTCCTTCCCATCAATGTTGCTCCAATTATTCTCATTTCCCTCTAATTACTAGCACGGTATGGCAGGAAGCGGTTTGCTGTGAACATCTATACAAAAGCTAGAAGAAAAGCAAAATGATAGTAAGCCGGCTTTATCTTCAGGTGAGGATGCAATAGAACCATCAAATTGTAAGAAAAGTGAGCATAGATGGACAGAAGCTGCGGCCAATAGTTGTGGCAAGAGACCAAAATGCTCGACTACCATTTGGACAAGAAGCAAGTTTTCTGCTCTACTCTTAGCCTTTTGAAAATCTACTTTGGACTGATAACTGTTTGATGATTATTGCGAGCTTTGGTGTAGGCAGAAAACCTTTCTCGACCTGGAGATTTGGATGCAAGACAATTGCGATAAGCAACATTCTTATCTTGAACAGCCTTGGCACATTTACTGGAAATCGAAGGTTTAGAAAAAGGGCAAGATTTTTAAGGGGGGGGGGTGTAATATAAAGAATTTCATCGCTACAAGAATAATTTCATTGACAAGATTTGAGCAGACGTTGGAATTAAAAAATCTAAAACCGCAATCAACCAAGGAAAGCAAGAATAGAAATCTTGCAGATATCTCATTTCGTATTCTTTTAATACCAGATAACACGAATCCGAGAATGGCCATGAGAGTGAGGCGCCATTGGAGAAGAGACCATCATCGAGTTGCGATCTAAGGCGTCTAGAAGACCACTCACCTCGACTGTGTATTTTGAAGGATTGTTTGAGAGAAAAAGATCAAGAGCGTTGGGTGTGTGGTTAGAACCTAAATCCATTAGCAACCAGGAGTTAAGGCGATCAATGGCTTGTTGCAGCTGTCTTTCAATGACCCTCAATTTGCATGACTGAGAAAATATGCTAAAACCATCAATACAGATGGCGCTATTTACAGTTAGAGGAAGTTTTTTTGTGATGGCATCCTTGAGGGCGAAAAGCGTAACACTTAAAACTGACCCTTAGAATACTCCCTCCTCTTGGAAAAAGGGACGAGAGTGTGTGTGGCTCCTACACGAACTTCGTAATAATAAATAAATTTTCTGTTTATACTCCGGGACAACCAAACGGTCAGAGGAGTTCATAAGATAGATAGAATACAAGAAACAGCACCGTATTCAGTAGTCAGGGGCTTGAACCCCGGTCACTCAAGGCACGTGTACTTATGCACCCGCGCGCCTGACCACTAGGCTACGGCGGCCTGGCGAATTTCGATTGGCTAAAACGTTTTTAATAAAAAATAGGGAAGTTTCCTCTAAGACCGAGGCTATATATGTCCTTTAAAATGCAAAATCTCCAAGCTGTATCATACGCTTTTTCCATATCAAAGAACACGGACACCAGATGTTCTCGTTTTAAGAATTCCGGACGAATGTTTCCGCTCTAATTAAATAGTTAAGAATAGATTTGTTTTTCCGGAAGCCTCACTGCTAGAGAGAAGGTCATTTGATTATAAATACCACACAAGTCGAGCATTGATCATTCTCTCCAGGATTTTGTACAAACAGCTAGTTAGAGCAAAGGGTCGATTGTTGGTAGAAAAGCAAGAAAAGTTGCCTTGCACCGTATTTTTGACACTTGAAGCATCTTAAAGGGATTTGGTACGTATGACCTTTACTGGCCAGTGCAGATACCCAGCCAGGGGCGCATTCAGAGGAGTTGGCATTCAGGGGCGCATTAGGAGAAGTTGGCGAGCTGAAAGTAAGGATGGGATTTCTAGTGAGCATTACAGTCCTGTCCCAACGCACGAATATTCTCTTTACAGTTGTCACTCCATGTAGCTTAAGTTCAAAACAGATTTCTTCCTCTGAAGTTTCCATAACATCCCACTCGGAGATCAAACAATGAGATAAATTTAGTGTCTTATGGGTAACTCAAAGAAGCTGTTCTGGATACTTTTCATTTTTGGTTTCTATTACAATATCACTAGATCGAAGCCGTTTCATTGATTTTGGCGATTCTGCTAACCGTTCCAGACCCTTCTGAATAAAGACGTCTTCCCAATGGGTTTTTCAGCAGTGAGAAGAATTACTAGGAAGTGTGGTGTTTGTCCTAATGTTTCTTCCGTTTTAGGCCGTTTTGTTGCATTGATGCTGTTATTGTCAAGTATAATAGTATCTGGCAGCGACCGTGTTGGGTTCCCCAGAAGAAAAATTTTGATTATCAGGATTCATGAGATTTTTTTTTTGCGGTTCAGTGCCCGAACTACCCCATCCACCACAGACATGTAAACGTGTGTAATATCTTATGTGGAACGGCACCAGAACGTCAGTTAAACTCCGCCTTGGTACAGTGTGATGCATGCAGAACTCTATAAAAAGCCAGAAATGTGTGTAGTGTTAAAAGCCTGCCCATTGTTCGTCTACAATCACCCACCACAGAGCCCAAATGGGACGCGCACTACCCGCCAAGCAGTAAATGCGCTCGGAGTGGAACGCTAGAACTACGCACACCACCGACAGGCTGAATCCTCTCTCCCGACCATGAGGGTAGTAGCATAGGATTCACGCGGTTGACCCTTGCAGGCGAACCCACTAACCAACTGATCTTAGGTGAGCCATCCCAGGACCTCCCGTCTTGTCGAAGCAGGAGCCAAAGTTGTATGCGTTGAATCTGGGGTCCTCAACCACCAAATCCCCTTTCCGAGTTTCTACGGGTCGCAGCGCCCGACGAACACGCCGGATCCTATGGTAGTAGCTGGAACCTGGGCTGTGAGCGTTGAATCCTGGTGATGACTGGGAGGTCCCCGCACCACATACAGGTGCCCACATCGAGGGGATACCTGTGGATAAAGGAGTTTGTTCGCTTAGGTAAGCCTAATGTGAAATATTATATTATTATATTTATTCGTATTGAAATTATGAATTCGATCAATCACTCCCTGTAATGAATCTTAATAATAATAAATCAAATCATAAAATGTTTACCGTATCAAATTACTGTTGCTATGGGTAGTAGAACAAGAAATGATAACTTAAAATAAAAGTCATTTAAGTAAAAGTTTTATTTAATTACTAGCAGTAAGTACGCATATGTGAATGTATTCCACACGCTCACTTGTATGAATATTTTTACACGTAGCTTTTATTGAAAAGCTCTCAAATGCAAATAGCAGAATTCGTAATTGATTAAAGTTAAAAATATTCTACAAAAAATGGACATTTAAAAACCTACTAATAGTGCTAACTGAAGTAATACTTACATTTTGTGCTTAAGCCTTTTTTTTTTTTTTTTTTTTCATCATTTGACGCGTTGTCGAATGCGTGCCATAAATCATCAATTATTAAATGTGTCACGTTTCATTTCTTTTGTTCGAAATTAAATGCGCAAGATGTTTTATTTCCCGAAATCTCGCTTCCTTTAGCAAAGAATTCATGGTTACGATACCCGTCATATCCGAGTACTGATAATCCACTGAAAATCGGAAACAGAGAATATTTGGTAGCAAACGGAAATGCCTTAATAGCAACAAACTTTTCACTACACTCATAAAAGTACAGAACTGGTCAATTCACCAAACCACAAACAACTAATGCAATAATATCCTGGGAAAAGCTCAGTGGAACAAAACATGAAAGAGCTTACGTCACTGGACTCTCTCCTTGTGCTGAGATATGTTATGAGCATGCGCATTAAGCTGTCTGAGAGACATGTCAGAGATATCGCTAAAATACACTAAATCGATAAAGAACGAAATCGCGAACGCACTGTTGTAAACTCGCTTCCCGAATACTAATTATCCCCAAATAAACCCTCGTTAATTGGGGCCAAAAATAAAAATAACGTGATGAACAGATCGTTTTATTCTTCTTTTATATCAACATCACGAGAGAAGATATTGTACTGATGCATGTAGGCGTTTGTTAGAGTTTGTTACTGTTCTTTTTTTTTTTTATATTTAATAAAAATACTAAGCTTATTTATCTGACACATCAGGTAGAAGAGACAAAATTATCTGTACAAAATCTGCTTCATGACGTATGCTTTAACGCGACGGCTACAAAAGAACTATTTATAAAACAAGATCCAAAAAAATGCGCAACACCGAACTACCCTCATAGATGCCCTCATGGGTAACATAGTTGGTATAATCAACCGTCCTCCCCACACCGGATGGAAAAGATCCGAGTTCAAATCCCGTCAATGATCCGAGGAATTTTTATAGGTCTTTTTCAGAATGTGGTTGAAAATTGTTTTCTCCCAAAAACTCAGGTTTTTCATCCGGCAAATAGCAAATCGACCACAGAATACAGGCAATTACGGCCATATACATATATGGTGCAATTTATGGGCTTTTCATTCAGTGAAATGCTTGGACCCAGAAACACGAATTTTGTATCCTGCAAAAGAAAGTTTAGAAGACAGTTTATAGATATGCCAGAGTTTAGGATATATATGTGAAAATGTGTCACTCGAGAGAAAAAATTTTCGATCAAAAAATACCTTTGGTTCGTACCAATTCACCCCTGAAAAGTTAATATATTCATTGGTTTCCACCATCCTTATATAATTTATTTTCAGTACTATTACACGGAACACTGGCAATAGGAATAAGGATTTGAACATACTAATTATACTAATAATCATAATATTATACTAATAATATTATACTAATATCATAATAGTAAAAAATTGTGTTTTGTAGGAAGAACAAAGTAACAATTTGTTTTGTTTTGTTTTTTTATTTGGACACACCTTATAGTACAAGGCTATAATGGGAAATGTTAAACTATACAAATTTTAAGAAAATTACATAATTTATGCTAGGATATTAAGCCATATTGTTGGTAAAAATTATATAAAATGAATAATTGGATATTTTTTAGGATACAAAGGAAACTCGATGCAATCAAATACTCTGTCCCCCAACATGTATTAAGACAGCCACCCTTGCGAGACAATGGTTAAATCTAGAAGTCACGTGACAAGTAGATAATAATTCGTTAAAAGAATATCACACTCAATGACAGGCAATGTTGGATTTTAGGTAGTGTAGGTTCTCAGGTGATTTGTTGTATTTACCTATTTTTCCAAACATGGCCAAAACTGAGTGGTGCAGGATATCATTGGTTCGAATATACTGTCTGAAAATCTCGAAAAATCATAGTTGCTTCACGCTCCAATCATTTCGAACATTCTTTGAAAAACTAAAGTATTCTAAAGATTTGAATTGTTCACCTATTTATCATTAATTTATTTTTATTCTTGAGAAATTTGTAGAAAAGTGTGTCAATTTTGTTTTTTCTTCAGATTAGGTTATGTTAGGCGTGTGTTAAGTGCTAATTTAATTAAGCCATGAGACTCCAGTGTATTGTGCCTGTAACTGTGCATATTACTCGGTTGGTTTGTTAGACAAAAAAAAAAAAAAAAAAGGTTGCGAGGATTGCGTGGTTTCTGGCGGAAAACCACGCAACCCTCGCTGAGATGAACTAGCTCAGCCATGTTGTGAAAAAAGCCCATAATGGCTCATCTCCCATGGTGGTGGGCAACGCAGGGTCCCGCTAGGGGCCCTGCGGCGAAGCAGCCAGAGACACAACAACAGAACATAACACTACTTACACCAACCAGACATTACACTTTTCTGGCTTTTACAGAGGTTCTGTACTTCTTTATAAAGTACTATGGCGCAGATGTGAGAAACCACCAATGGCGCCTTCCACAAAACACTATACCACTATTTTCAGACTGCCATGATTCACATTTTTGGTGTAATGCAATTAGCTACTCTAAGAATTAAGAACGTTTATGAAACTTTAATAAACAGGTCCGGTAGAAGTTTACATAAATATCATACCAATCATCATGCCAATGTTCGATCGCTTATGAACAATATTAGTTGTATGTTTTAATCTGCACATTGCTTTAAGCCTAGAAAATGGCAACTTCCACACGCCGTTTTACACTCTGTTTCTCCGCAGTGTACTACGATTCCTGTTTTAAGGAGCTGATCTAGGTCACGTCCACTTGCAACTTTCAGTTCGACTTTTGGACATTTCCCACATGTTAGAGTTAATTCTGATCCAATTAAACGTTTCTGTAATAAGTTGAGAAAGAGTTTGTCCCAAACAGTATTGTGAGCAGCAAAACGAGCTATGTTACCAAAACAATAAAGGCTTCTTTTGGCACGTGTCAGGGGAATAAATACATTCCTTGCATCGTTTACAAAGTCGAATATATCGAACCCACTACTTTTAGCAAAAGAAACAAGAATAATTTCATTCTCCTCTCCGCGAAAGTCCCAAAATGTGGCAACACGTATTTCTCTGGTTTTCTTTCCTTTGAGAAGAGTCTTGATGTCATTCACCTGACTAGCACTCGAGGTAAGTACAGTGATTTGACATGGTGAGTAGTCGTTATGTATGAGGTAACGACAAAGGCTGGCAACGAATTCCGCTTCGAAGGTGTTCGTCTGCTCTTCGTCTCTGCTGTTTCCATCGCTAGGGAAATTGTGCGATAGAAAAAAAGACGTATGCTTCATGCCACGAGTTCGCAGGTACTTCTTTTTCTTGAAACACCTCTCCTCGTCAAGCACAAATGTTGCGACGCATTCTCGCATTCTGTATTGCGTTTGCAATACAACTCTTGAAACACCGTTTTTCTCCAACCTTTCAAACAAAGACGGACTTATTCTGCAACGCGAATTATTCCTAACCTCACTGATATCTCCAAAAAGAATCAAACGCTGTGTGCTGGATGGTATGCAGGTTACGAGTTCCACTTCTGATATATCGGTGGCTTCATCCACAAGCACATATGCTGGTCTCAACCTTTCAATTAAGTTTCTATATTTGATCGCTGATGCCACAGTGAATGCCACAACATCAGCATCTTCCATTAACTTATACTCTTTGTCGTGGTTCAACTCTCTTTCTTTTGACCCAGTTGCGTATATTTTCTCCTCCTTGTTTATATTTTCCATTACTTTACGCTTACTGAAGTGCGCCAATTTGTTAAAAAAGACCCATCTATCGGATAAATCCAACTTGAAGAGCTCCCACTGATCTACATTGAATAACGAAATTTCTTCACTAGGAAAGGAATCGTTTAAATGTTTAAAAAATAAACTGGATATTTTTTTCGCTAATTTTGAAGTTGTTTCTTCGTCAAATATGGCTTCGAAACCAAATTTCACTGATTTCTGCTTTGCATCCCGAATAATTCCTCTGGTTACTTTGAGCTCTTCATATAAACCAATTGTGCTTGAAGTCAGACGCAACCAATTCATAATGGATTCTTCCTTGAAAGCGTAATTTCTCCTGGACAATAGTTTCGCAACGATCTTTATGATTTCCAAAGGATCATCACCATTCAATATCTTAAAATTTTCTGTTAATGATCTCAACTTTTTTATATTAGGTTCTAAATTACGCACAAAGAAAGGTTCAATATATCCAGAAGATGCCTTTTTACCTTTTGGTTTCTTTTTACAAGTCACTGCTTTGAAAACTTTTTTAGTACATGAACCAATACTTTTTATGATATTATCTACATTGTTATCACTATAAGAAAGAACCAAAATATGTTTTCTTACCGATTTAATAAGGTTTAAAATTCTTTTTAAAATCTTCAATAAGACGAACGTTTTCCCAGTACCTGGAGCACCCTCGATCAAAGTCACCTTACCAGCAAATGCCAGGTCAAATGCAGTCGACTGAGTTTCGTCTAATTCAGTTGCTTGTGAAGATGTGTTCGGTATTTCAAAGCACATGTTCATGAAGCCTCCCATGAAATTAGACATTCTTTCATCTTGTTCTAATTTGATGCCTTGGTGCATGGGAAAGTTTTGTCTCTTAAGTGGAACTAGGATATCCCACATGGGAAAATTATCTATTGACATCTGTTGAAGTACAGACAAAACGTGAGAATAATGTTCAAAACTAACACCACATTCTAGAACTGTGTAAGATTTACTTGTTAAGAGCTTTTCATTATTTGATTTAGTCAAAACCCTCAGTTCACAACTGTTGCAGTTTTCTGTCGTAGTACGATCAACAATCCAACCAAACACAATTTTTTTAAAATCATTGGTCCAAAGACAAATTAGATCGTTCGGTTTTAATCGTTTTGTCCGTCTCCAATCTATTCTGTGAGGCATTCTTATATCTATTAGATAACATGATTCTATCTTTGTGTAATCTCTCTGATGGACGACAACATTCTCATAAACACATACATCACAAAGACTGATGAGAGGTCTGCACTTTAATTTTTGATATTTGTATTCTTTTAAACTTTTCCGGAACGGATCAATTATACGTTCTCTTAAAAGGTGAAAGTGATAGTTTAGATAGTGCTCTATACTCTCGTGTTCTTTACTGTTTGCAGGTGCAATGCAAAAAGGCGGACCTGCACTAAGTATATCTGATATTTCAGGAAGCACTTGAAGATTTCGAAATGATGGCCTCCCGTCTCCCACGTTGCCATTCGGAATGGATGGTTCCTGATGAAACGCATATTTATTCATTTCTGTAAAGTTATTTAAATGTTTCTGAAATTGACTAATATGTTTGTAATACGAATTTTCCTTAGAAAAATCCTTCATAATTTTTTCCTTCAGACATGAAATTAAATTTACAGTACGGATTTCAAAACTTGGAGAATAAGAAACACACTTTTCCAAAACTTGGATAATTTGATCTGCAAAATTTAACGCTTCATCGATTGAACCAATTACTGAAATAGTTCCTGGTAAAGTTTTTTCGAAGAAAGTTCTATTTGCCTGAAAAATTCTTAAGAGGTACTTAATTTCTTCGTTATCTGTTGATTCTAATAATTTGTGAAGTAACGACAACAGAAGTTTCCCTTCTTCAAATGAGAGAAGTGATTTCTGTAGTGTTCGTACTAGTTTCAGGTCTGCTTTATTATTCAATGAGGAAAAAAATTCCGAGTTATCACTAATTAAAAGTTCATTCATTTCTGAAGAGCTTAATCCCATCATTGAAGCCACTTCTATCGACAAGGTTGGTTCAGTTCGAAAGCCCTCACCGTGTCGGTTGTTTCTTCCATCAAATCTCCAGATTGGTTTTGTTAATTCTTGGTTCACTTTTTCAGAATAAACGGATTGCTCATTGGACAACATCCTGCAGATTGCCTGTTTAGAAAAACATATTAGTTAGAAATTTTGGAGAATAAAGTCAATATACACTGTCCTCCAACATGTATTTAATATAATTTGAAAAAAAAAAAAATCTAGTTTTTTTTTTTTTTTTTTTTTGATTTGGTAGTTGTTGGCGCATCGGCTTCTGTGGCCATATTGCACCTCCCAAGGTTTTTGCAGTACTTTGATCCAAGCCCGAGGCGGAAATCGAACCCGCGACCTTTGAAAAATCTAGTTAGAAAAAAAAAATTAATATCGCGTGTTACCCTAATAACCTTTAAGGATATCAATAACTAAGGGAAAACTTTCTACAGGTTTTTGACATGTGAACAACAGAACCTTGCTCCACTCTTCCTATAAGGCAATTAGTTCTCTACTCTTGAACTAGGATGTTTTGCTGGGATCTCAGTTATTTAAAATCGTTCCAAAGTTCGAACAAACTGAGCTGAAAATTGCAGTTTCATCCCATAAGTCTAATCGTCAGATCTATGTGATGAAAGCACTGATCGTGATTTGCTACACGGGCGTTGTCAGGAACCGGTCCCTCTTTGAAGAAATTACACAATGTAAAGCAGAAGATCACAAAATAATGATGCATTTGTGGTTTCATAAATGATAAACAGTTGACCAAAATCCAAACTTACATAAAACTTATCCACATCATCAACCTACTACCACCAAACTTCACTGCTGATGTAATACAATTGGGATGCTGCAATGCCCAATTGTTTCTTTTTTGCACCAGGATAGGTAGTGACTTGTATTATCGGGAGTTAATCACGCTTAACCCAGTTCTATGAAATGTCTTTCCAATAAGCTCATTAAAGGGTGGCGTTGTAATTTCCTCTCACCATATGGTTCAACTGTCATGGCTACAGTTCTTTAATGCTACCGTATATCTTCCATTGGAGTACGAAGTTTCCAGCAACTGATTTTAGACGTTACTATTTTTGCTATCTGGTATATGAATGCTCGCAACGTGACAACCTACCATCGCCTTTTGTGAAGGGAACTAGTTATTTTCAAGTACAATTTTGTCCTGTGACTGAGAGTGCATGCCTTCTATGTCTTACTTTTGAGGCCCTCATGGGTAGATAGTATAATCACCATTCTCTCCACACTGGCGGAAAAGACCTGAGTTCGAATCCCGTAATTGACGTGAGGAATTTTTATGGGCCTTTTTTACTACGTGGATAAGTTAGTCTCAATCGAGGGTAGCATGGATTTTTTTTTAATGGAAACTCAGGTTTTTCATCCAGAAAACGGACCACAGAATACATGCAGTTTACAGACATTATATACATCATGAAATATTGGCTAAGTTGTTGATGCGTAAAACCCTACAAAAAAAAAAAAAAAAAATTGTACTCTTGACTGTTACTGCCAACTGACACGTAACCTATAGAATTAATTCAAGAGGTCACATGAGCGGAAGATAGCAGTATGATTACTTCCCAAGACTGAGGTGTCCACAATACGTGCTGGAGGACAGTGTATTTGCAATATATTTATAAAAATTACTGGCAATAAACAATTACTAGTTAAATAAAGAATACATTTAGAATAGCGTGCAGGCATTATATTTAGCAGAATTATTGAAAACATAACTTTTTAATCAAATATGAAAAGTATTTAATTCTTACGAGAATTTTATACCACTACGTAAGCTCGAACTGATAACAAAAAATTATTAATTTTCATATTCTGTTCTTTTCATGGATTTGAGAACATTTCTGAAATGCAGTTTAAATCATGGCCCCTCTCAAAAGACCAATTTGACATGGTAACCTACATAGTTAACAAACATATGTGATTTTATTTTGACTTGGCGTATTATTATCTAATTTTTTTTTCGTATGATGTGAGCAATATACGAAGGAACCAGTTTTTCCTGGTTCCTTCGTGTATCGTGGCTGTGAGATCCAACTGGATAGTGGGCACCATCGTGATATCCAAGCCCGAGGCGGGAATCGAATCCGCGACCTTTGGGTTACCAGGCAGGCATCTTACCCACCCGGCCAGCCTGGTTGGCATTATTATCTAAGCTGCTATTAAACGCTTGTCAATAAATTTTCAAACAGTTTCTGTTTATCCACATTTCTTGGTAGCGTCTATTTATTAAATTGGATATGGCAATTCTGAATATGCCTTAGTTTTTTTCATAAATTAGTGGTTTTCTCAGAGATTAAGGAAAAGTAAATATGTAATACAATATATATAATAATTTAACAATGTTTAACTGTTCAACAAAGTTTGATACTCCGTTCTGTACAACGGAGTATGAAGACCTCCGTGGCCTGCTGTTCACCAAACTACGCTCCATCCTTAGAAATCAGGAGGACATAATGCTGCAGGAAGAAGAAAACTATAAGGCTTTCAAGCTTTTCGCTCAAAATCTCTTCGCGAGGCAAAGAGCACTTCCACCACCCTGAAACAAACTTCAGACTTTGGACCACCGATGGACACAAAGAACACAACTGGCCATTGACGACCAGCTGAGTGACTACAGGACTTGAACACAAGTGGTGGGGACAACCTACAGCAACTGAAAGACAACTGAGTCCTAACTAGATGCGACCAAACACTGGGACCTAGATGTAGCTGGCCTGTCACGTGCAGGTAATGCATCCTGGCCTCTGCCGAGACTAAGTCCACCACCTGGAGAGTCAAAGTGAACGACTTAGATTGCAGCCTTGCTGCCAACTAGCCAAATGGCGACCCAGGTCCGACACCTTTCCGGGCCTGCTTTATCTCCTTTTCCCGGCGGGAAGGAAACCCCTGTCCCCTCCTCTCCCTGCAAAACCCACTTTCCCTCTGGTGTGGCATGGGCATGCCCACTGAACATTTGGGGGCCACCTTCTCTATCGGTCCCTTTCTTCTTTTTCTATCCTCCAGCTTTCCTTCTCCCCAGCCGAAATCTGTCTACCTTCACAGCGCACAGCCCCACATGTCAAAATTGTAACTACACCAAAATTGCTTGCCCGAGCCTTTTTGGCCAAAAATAAAACTCATCCAGCGTACAATCCCTTCTCGCTCTTAAGGCAAATCTCTATAACCAAGCAAAAGCACCAACAGCGATTAAAGCAATGTCGTTTTTTTTTTTTAGGTCCTAGGAAAGTAGGTGGCAGGACCTGCCAGAGTACTGATTCCTTACTGGTAACACCTCTACGTGACCCGTAATGGGCAACGTCAGGTCCCATCAGGGCCAATAAGCCAGATGAACAATTATTATTATTATTATTATTATTATTATTATTATTATTATTATTGTCTAGACATTTGCACAAATCCACCTAATATACTTGATTTTATTATCCTTATACAGGATACCCAGCCACCAGAGAGCAGTCATCACGTAGGATAACTGCTACCTGATGCTCGTCCTTACGAACGTGGAGCTGGGCCTAGGTCTACTGTACTGTCTGTGCTGACCGCACAAAATTCCCGCATCCTCTGGTAGAAGTGCTAGACCAGAGGGCGCTAGCAATCCTACCCCCAAGCCGCCCAAGCCTGGGGGCAAAAAAAAAAAAAAAAAATAATAATAATAATAAAAAATAAAAAAATAAATAAAAAAAAATAATAATAAAAATATAGTGATAAAAAAATAAAAAATAATAATAAAAATATAGTGATAAAAAATAAAAAAATAATAATAAAAAGAAAATTATAATGATAAAAAAATTAAAAAAATACAAAAAAAATACTAAAAAAAATTTATATATTAATAAAATAAACTAATAAATCTCTCCTCCCCGCACAGGTGTTCAGGAATCAAAGCTTCCTACTCCTATGGGCAGAGAGAAAAAAAAATAATAATAAATAAATAAAAAAAAAGACCAGGGTTGTAGGGGAAAAGAAGGAGAGGGGAAAAAAAAAAAAAAAAAAACTCTACCCCTCACCCAAATCTCACCCTGGCAGTTTATCCCGCACTATGTTAATTTCCCCAGGGCCAGCAAACAAAAAAAAAAAAAAAGTAATAATAAACTAAATAAATAAATTTAAAAAAAAAACCAAAAAAACCCCAGGATAATAGGATGGGGGGAGAGAGGGAAAAAAATCTATACAATAAACATCTATTAGTTTACAAATATCCAGGCTGATAACGGTCTTCTTTTTAGAAATACAGAAATAACAAACCTTTGAAAAGCAACAAAATTATATTCTTACAAGTAAGTTATTTTCATTTCCATATCTCAAATCACTAATTACATTCTTTAATTGAGCTCTGTAATTCTCATACAATCATACAATACATGGCACCAAGTTTCGTCAACACCACATACACAGTAAGGGTTTGACTTTAATCCAAAATAATATAATTTACTATTCAAAGAACCATGCCCTGTTATTAAAAAAGAAGTCTCCATACTAGGAAAAAACCACTTGTTCAGTTTAAAACATGAAAAAGAAACATTTGGAATAAAATGTCTGGTGACCGCACCGATGATAATATCTGTCCATCTGGCTTGCCAGGTTTCCATTAACTTCGCATATATTCTTTTCTTTTCAACTTTAGGGTGAATGTTAAAGTCACACACAATGTTTAAGCACGTGAAATTATTACGCTTCCTAATATGGTAACAGAAAGCTCTATATATTATAAAAAGATCTAACGGCATGTGGCCCGCTAATATCTGCAGGGTATTTGTTGACACTGTTCTGCAAGCCCTCTGAATTGCCAACAGTATTGTTCTTTGCACAGAATTTAACTTGGCTTTAAACTTAATCTTATTCACACAAGTTACCAACACTGATGATACATAAGTCACTATTGGCAGAAAAACTGCCGTATAATAAAGATTTAAAACTGATCTATGTAACTCCCACTCTGATCTAGAAATCCGTATTACTGCTGCACTAAAACGCTTAATTTTGTTCATCAAATAATTCAGATGTGGAACTAAAGTTAACCTAGCATCTAATAAAACACCTGGATACTTAGTTTGGGTAACAAATTTAATTTGCTTACAATTTAACAAAATTTTTGGTGGTCGATTGATATCAAGGTGACCTTTAACTAACATCATGACTGTTTTTTCTTCTGAATCTGTTAATTTATTTACAGTAGCCCATGATGTTAGACTCTGAAGAAGCATTGCAGCCTTCTCTTCAGTATCCCTTCTTGAGTTACCAGGCACACAGATAAGCAGATCATCCGCAAATGCTATTTTATGGCAAACTGTTTGTCTCAATTTAAGCCATTGGTTCAGAACCAAATTTCAAAATAGGGGACCCAACACAAATCCCTGTGGGCATCCCCTAGACACTAATTTCCTATAAGTTAAATGTTATTCCCTTACAATTATCTGCCTTGAAGTTAAATAGCTTATTACAACCAGGTATATTTTCCCTGGACAATGGAGCTGTCTTAACGAGTAAAGAATACTCTTGTGCCAGACTGAATCAAAAGCTCCTGCAAAGTCAATGAACAGAGCAAGAACATATTTACTGTCCGCATTTTTAACATAAAGCACTAAATCATTAATGGCATCCTCAGTAGATTTGGATTTTCTAAAACCATACTGAAAGGGCAACTCAATGTGGTGTAAATTCATGAATTCACTTAATCGCTGGAAAATCAATCTCTCAAACAACTTACCTAGGTCAGGTAACAGCGATATTGGTCGAAAGCTCCTGGGGCTTGTTTTTTCTTTACCTGGTTTTGGCAACAATTTCAGAAGGGCACATTTGCAGAAAACAGGAAATGTGCCTTCCAATAGACATTTGTTATTCATATTAAGCAGAACTGGAGGGTATATCTCTAATAACTTACTGATACTATTGTTCTCAATTAAGTCAATCCCCGGAGTTTTATCAACATTTATCTGTTTACTGACTACAAGTAACTCCTCTGCTGTAAAAAGAGAGATATCCTCATCGTTGACAATTTCTATTATCTGCTCTTATCTCACACTGTTCAAGAGTATCGTTACTTACACAATCCTCGGGAAATAGTTTGTCTATGACAACTTTAATAGTTGTCTCCCAACTAACTGTTTCCCTACCATCTACTATTGCCGTGTGAAATACATCCTGCTCTATCTTTTTAGTAATGGTCAAATTATACTGTAGTCCCCAAGGGTTACTGTTTCCTGCAGTTCTTACCAAATTCTGCCATGATCTTAACTTATGCTGATAAATAGCTCTATGATATTCCCTCCTTTTACACCTATATATTTCCTTATAGTAGTTAGCTTCTTCTATATCACGAGACCTATATCTTTGAAATTGCTTCCTGGCCATAAAAACGTCTCGCCTTAAAATTTTCAATTGTTCAGACCACCACGGTGCCTGCTTATCTGTGGCTTTCCTACGCCTATCTGCATACTTCAAAGCTTCAAAAAGTACACTTTGAATAAAAAAATGCATATTCTGTGGCATTCATAGTGTTCAGAGCCAGATATTTATCATTACCAAAAACCAATTGCAAGGAATCATTAAATATTTCCCAATTTATCTTTTTATATGCAAACCTCATCTGCTCATTGGTTTTAACATAATAAGTCTTACTGTATACCCCCATATTTACATGAAATAATATTGCCCGATGGTCACTGTTTGCTGCATTCTCATCAGCAACCCAGTGACACACCCTCTTTACAAAATCTGGTGAAGCCAGTGTCAAATCAATGTTCGATTGTCCATGTACATTGCTAAAAGTACAAGGTTGTTGCGATTCATTAAGTACAACTAAATTATTTGATATTATAAAATCCTCCATACACATTCCCCTGTTATCAGTCATACCACTAAACCACATACTGGATTTAGCATTTATGTCAAAAGACAATAATACATTGCCATAACCTATTTGTGCCAATGCACCTTCCATATATGAAATGAAATATTCAATATTATCTGTTGGAGAACAATACAATGACAATAAATAAAATGAAATGTCAGGCATAACAACATGAATGCAAACAATGTCTTGATTGCACAACCCTGATACCACAGTTATATTTAAATTCCTATTAAAAATAACTACAGTAATACCCCGAAGTTACGCGATAGGTGGGTCCGACGAAAATCGCGTAAGTCGAATTCGCGTAAGTCGGGGTAAAACTTTGCATATAAATACATATAAATTTTGCTTAATTGGGACCAAGGACTAACAAAAACACTAGTTTAGAAGAAAAATATTAATAAAATTGCAGTTCTTTATACATATTAATACAAAATATGTATTAAAAAACAAATGACTTACGTAAAAAAAGTTATTTCGATGTCGATGGCTTCATAAAACCTAACAAATTCGTCTGACGACACAGCGCCTTCTTTTTTTCACGCAGAATTTCGTCGTAGCAAGCTAATAATTTTTTTATTCCTTGCTTTGTAGCTATAACGCGTTCTTCGTTGGAGTCTATGTTTTCTAAAATTTTTAAGCCCTTTACAATTGAGCCCTTTTCAATTTTCAACCTGTCAAGTTTGCAATTGTCATGTGCTTTTCGCCGTTGCTTCATTTAGGCCTGTAGCACGTGCAATATCACATGGTCTTTCATTTCGCTCAAAGCGTTTCACAATTTCATATTTTTTCTCTATCGACAGAGGCGGACTGGCCATAAGCCTTGCCGGGGAAACCCCGGTGGGCAGGTGTGATTTTGGCCATAAACCATAGTATGAAGCCACTATAAATTTTCCCGGGTAAGAATTTTTGATCCAGTCCGCCTCTGTTTATCGATAATTGCTTTTCTTTTTCTCTCTGAATCTGCAGTGTCTTCACCAGGACGCTTCCTTTTCACACCTTTTAAGTATTTTACTCATTTTTAGGGAATAAAGCACAATTACAAAACGAGGAGGCACGCTTGATACGCATAAACAAAGCTGCGCGCATGTAGCAACTGAATAAACAACACCATAAAGGCAGAGATACACTATTAACACCTCACATTTTTGGGGTTACTACCATAAAACAATAAAAATCCAGTTGCGTTTCTGCTAGTGAAATCTGTTATAAACTGGTAGTAAACTCGATCTAATTGCATTTGCGATTATACCGATAGCTGGCATTGTGTTGGTTTTTACATTATTATGGTGAAATGTGTTTCCCCTTCACTGATATAAAAAACATAAAAGCAGCAAAGTTGAATTTTGTTCATTTTTCGCTCTCATTCTCCGTCGTCGCACCGTATATCGATAACATATGAAAAACGACCTTGAAGATAGTGGGCGGCAGCGTTGCCAAACGAAAAAATCAAGAACCGCGTAACTCCGAGTTCGCGTAAGTCGGCGCTGAGAGTAAGTCGGGGTAGCGTAAGTCGGGGTATTACTGTATTGCTATTCTTGGACTCACTCTAGTAACATAAACTGACTTAGCAGTTACAGGAAAATCTACCAATCTATAACTCTGCTCATGCTGTAATGCATATGGCTCCTGCAAACAAAGTATGTCACACCGGTTTTCCATTGCATATATTCTAATTTCAGTCATTGCCATGCGAGACCTTTGTCCATTCAACTGAACTATGTTTAATATCTGATTATTATTACTATTATGTGCTAACCAAAACTGTTTAATACAATTGTTATTATCATTATCCATAGTTTATGCGCGTACTTGCTAATTCAAGGGCTTTAACATATTCTGGACATTTTACATCTTTTACAGAGTGTTCATAGTCACGACCTCTACACTTACAGTTAACACAATTTGGATGTTGGTCCCTGCGCTGACAGTCAGCATAAACATGCCCCCCACCCCCTCAGCGATGACTACATGACATTGTTTTATGACTACAGTACTGGGTAGAGTGGCCATATCCCAAACATTTAAAACATTTGATCACAACTGTAAATTTTCTAAACTTATAGGAGGAAACCCCAAAAATATTCTCTCTCTCTCAGAAACAAACATTTTAACAACTCTGGGGCCACCCCAATAACCCAGTTAGTCAAATTTAACTTGTTTCCACTATTAAATCTAAATACAACTCCATTCTTTACCTCTTCGAGATCGTAACCATAGTCCTTCAAATTCTTCACATCATCATCATCATCAGCCATTTTCAATCCACTGCAGGATGAAGGCCTCTCCAGCAACTTTCCAGTTCCTTCTGTTTTGAGCACTGGCCATTCATTTACTACCCAAAAACTCATGAATTTCATCTATCCATCTCCGCCTTTGTCTTCCAGGTTTTCTTCTAGCTCCTCTTGGGTACCATTCTGTTATTTTCTTAGTCCGTCATCATGTCTTCGAGCTATGTGTCCTGCCCAAGACCATTTTAGTTCTTTAGTTTTGATAAGAATGTCCTTTACTTGAGTTTGCTGCCTAATCCATGTGTTTCTCTTCTTATCTAACAGTCTGCTTCCCAATATAATTCGTTCCATTCTTCGCTGGGTAGTTCTCAGCTTCTCTTCCATTCTTTTGGTGAGTGCCCAAGTTTCACTTCCATAAGTCATGGTGGGGAGTATACATTGGTTCATTATTTTACGTTTCAGACAAACTGGGATATTGCTCTTCAGTATGTGACTATATTTCCTGAATGCTATCCATCCAAAATTTATTCTTCTGTTGACTTCCAGCCATTTATCATTATTACAGCTAATAACTTGTCCCAGATAAGTATGACTCCACCTTTTCAATTACTGCTCCTTCGATCATTATTTCCCTTTCCGTGGCATACTTGTTCATCATTACTTTTGTTTTATCCATATTCATCTTTAGTCCAAAATCCTTACTAAATGTGCATAACTGATTAAGATTTTCCTCTAATTCTTTGGGATCGTGGCTTATGACCACAATGTCATCTGCAAATCGTAAATGGTTTAGGTACTCTCCGTTCACATTGACTCCTTTCTGCGACCAGTCTAATCTTCTGAAAGCTTCCTCAAGGGCAGCAGTAAACAGCTTCGGAGATATTGTGTCTATTTGTCGAACTTCTTTCTCGATTTTAAATTTGCTATTATCTTTGTCTAGTCTAATAAAGGAGGTAGCATTCTCATATATTTTCTTCAAAATCATAATATATGGGGTATCAATGCCTTGTCTTTCCAGTGCCCGAAACATTGCCTTATGCTGTATGGAGTCAAATGCCTTTTCATAATCCACAAATGCCAGGCATAATGGTGTTTTATATTCCTTTGCTTTATCCATTAGCTGTGATATTACATTAAGGTGATCCATAGTTGAGAATCCTGTCCTAAAGCCAGCTTGCTCTTTCGGTTGATTCTCATCAAGTATTCTTTCTAATCTGTTAGTAATGACCCTTGTGAACAACTTGTAGATGTGGGATAACAAGCTAATTGGTCTATAATTTCCAATTTCTGATTTATCTCCTTTCTTATGCAGCAAAACTATGATTGCATTATTCCACTGCTTAGGCGTCACACCTTTTCTAATGCACTTTGTGAAGAGCCTTGCCAGTTTTTGTGTTATGTCTCTTCCTCCCAATTTTAACAACTCTACAGTAACTTCATCTTCCCCCGGGGCTTTCCGATTCTTCATTTTCTTCAATGCATGTTCTACCACATCAGGAAGAATATCGGGTATGTCGTATGTGTTGCTACTTTGCGATCCATCTTCCCCACTGCTGGTATCATTCCCTCGCTCCTTGTATAATTCTCTATAGTAGTCTTCTGCTATTTGAATTATGTTTTCTCTGCTGTTTATAAGTACACCATCGCTATTCTTCAGTTTCAGTATCATTTGTCTTTCTGTATTACTGCTCATGGCTGCTGATTTAAATCCTTTGTTTTCCCTTAATGCTTGTTCTACTTTTCTTGTGTTAAATCTTCTTATGTCCTCTCTGAGTCTCTTTCTAATGGCTTTGCATAACTCAGTATACTCAATTTTCTCCCTGTCAGTGTTTTTCTTGCTCTTCATTTGTCACCTGCGGTTCATCATGACAAGTGTTTCTTGACTAATTTTTTCTTCTTTGGATTTCTGTTTCCCTATAGGCTTCTTGGCTTTATCACTTTCAGAAAGTTAATATTCCTCGTCGATATCTTGGTCCTGAGCAGTCTGCAGAAGCTCAAACTTGTTTTTAAGTTCCAGTACATACTGATTTTTCTCCTCCTCTGTTATCTCAAAGACCTTTGTATTATTTACTCGAGTCAGTTTTTTCCTTTCCTTTCCTACATCTATATCAAGTGTACATCTTACCATTCTTCACATATAAGTCCTCAACTATTTCATCCCTCGTAATGTCCTTGGGTATATCATACACCAGTATGGAAGGATTATTTGTTTTCAACTTATCATAATTAATACCCTTACTAACTAAAGTCTCTGCACCTATTATTTTGTTTAAATCGTCTTTATTGTCTGTTTCTATCAAAACACCTTTATTTCGTATTGTTCGCAGGTTTCTCACATTAATTTCCTTAAAATCATCCTTTGTGGTCATTTAATACCACTTCTTTGACCTCCTGACTACTCGTAAACTGTACATTAACCTCTGCCCTTAATATTAAAGTGTTCACCTGTTTCTGCTTATTACTTCCCCCCTACTCCCACATCTATTACCAATTTTACTGTCTTCATTACCATCACCTATATTTTCCTTAACTACACTACTGTATGTTTTAACTTTATCAACGCAAATTTGCTGTTCTTCCTGAGCAGGAGGAAATGGTTGGCCCCTCGCAATTTCATCAAAAAGAGCAACTCTAACTTCCATCTCTTCTAATTTTGCTTTTAGTCTTTCATTATCAATCAGCACAGCTGTTGCAATAATTTCAATGTCAACCCACTTATCTAATATAAAGTTTTATGCCGTCTTTTTTATTTTGCTCGACTCACTTGTAGTGTAGTTTACTACTTGCTTCTTTAACTTAGTGATTAACTCATACACAGTTGACAAGTCATAACATAACCTCTGTTCTTCAATATTTGACACAATGATGTCACTTTCACGAACATTGGTACCTGTACTTCTTCTCGCAATATCTCCATATAAACTATCAAAATCACCATCTACATTAAGATCTGTAAAATCGTCAAACCCAACCTCAGCCAAACCTTGAATATCAACGTCTAGTTCACCACTTATTTGCACCCCCTATTCAGTTGTCACACTTGTAATTTCTCCAACTACTTCTACCTGATCAGTATTTTGCTGGGCAACATCACTTTTTCCTTGCAAACCATCCAAATTTGACACTGTATTCACAACTTTAGTACTTTTTCCCTTGATATATTTACCTTCTAACTTCTTAATTTGTTCTGAATTCAACCTGGGAACTCTAGAGGGTAGAGGAGGAAAAGGAGAAGCTTCACACCCCTCCCCCCAGTTTGTAATGATTTCCCCTCCATGCTGCAGTGTAGGGGAAAATAATATCCGAAGTAATCGCAGATAATGTAGGCAAGAAGATCGATTCTATTAACTTATCAACTGTAGCAATAAACACTACCTACAAATCAGTCATCAGTAACTTGGTACTGCGTTTTAGCTTTTTTATTTTATTTTTTCACTGTAATTAGATTGCACTTTCACCAGGTTAAGGAAATAACTATTTGATTAGTAAATAACTCTGATTAAATATTAATATAATTTTGAAAACACAACTGAACATAAAATAAACGATGACGATGGAATTAAACTCACTAAATTAACACAGCAATCAACAGCCTGCAGAGCTAAGGCCATGTGAAAAGTACAAACTCTGAAAAGCCAGATGAACAATGGGCACAACAGACTACACTATACACGATCCACACACTTTAAATCTCTGGCTTGACAGGGTACTGTCACTCGATACAGAGAACACCGCGGAGATGGGAGAAATACCAGGAGCCGCTAGACCCTCAACATACCAAATACCTTCTTCTCATCTTGATGCTTCTATAAGCGCTGATTCGACTTATGACACTCCTATGCGGCAATCTACTACATCCTCATGGAGTGCTGACCCAACCATTTCAACCGAAAATAGCGTTTCTCAAACTGTCCCGACTATACCATTTGATCACTTTCCACCTAAGCAAGCCGCAGAACTATTACGTAAGAATCTTGAGGATTATTTGTTTAAAGAATCCAACAAAGTGACTACACAAGTGTCCAAAAATGTTCTTCGGTACTGGGCTGGCCTTGAACATGCTTTAAATAAACTTCTCTTAGAGAACACAAAGCTTCTGACTAAACTTGAAGAGAACGAAAACATGTCTCTCTTCCTACAACCCCTGATTCCTCCACCTTGACTTACGCTCAAGTTATACATGGTTCGCCTAGTTCCCCAGCACCTGAACTAAAGATCATCTCTTCCTCAGCGACCACTGTTGCAACTAAGCCCGCTTCGGCTCTGCCCAACAGAATATTATTATTCTAAAGGCAGAAGAAAACTCTAATTTGAGTACAAGCCTTGCTGTCAAATCATAAGTGACCAAGGCATTGAAGGAAAATGCGAAAGACATTAAAATAACAACTATGAGGCTTACTCGTAATAAGGGCGTTGTTATAGAAACCGACTCTGAGGCTGATGCAGCAAAGATTGCATCCTTATCAGCCTTGTCTAAAGTGGGATCTCCTCATCACCCCCTAAAAAATCTGACCCGGCCATACATATTTTTGACGTGGAGAAGGGCTTATCCAAAGAAGAGTTTCTTGAAGATCTTTACTTCAAAAATCTGCAAGACTTCGATATTACACTTGAGGATCTTACCAAGGAACTGTCTTTTCGATTTATAACTAAGTCTACATCCAAAAGTATTGTACATTGGGTTATCTTTATATAGCATTAGGTCATCGGCTATATAAATTTATTTTCAAGTTTCAGCGTCTCTACATTGGGTTTACTGCCCACAAATTTAGATCTTTTGTGGTGGTGACAAAATGTTACACTTGCCTAGGCTTTGGCCATACGACTACCACGTGTCAACAGGAGTCCCCCACTTGTGGTCACTGCTCCAAGCGTGGCCATGTGTTTAGCGAATGCCCAAGTAAATCTGAACCCACAGTATGTGCGAATTGCAAATCTAGAAAGAAGGACTCCAGTCATTCTATTCGAGATTCACAATGCCCAGAGTTTATAAGAACTAAAGAACTGATAAGATTAAGAACCGACTATGAGTAATGCATCTTATAACCATTCTGCTACTGCAAACGGCTCTATTACTTCTGACTTGCATATCCTTCAACTTAATGCACACAAATCTCGTCTAGTCGCAGATGAAGTTCGGCAATACCTGGATGTTCACCAATTTGACATACTGGCCCTTCAAGAACCATATTATCATCAAGGAAAAGTTTCTGGCTACCCTCTGTCCATGCGTGTCGTTCAGCCTGATGATGCTAAGCCACGCTCTGCGTTTGTTATCACAAACGCTAATCTGAATGTTGTCAAAATCAATAGCCTTACCACACAACATGCTGTTTGCATTCATGTTTCGATCTCTGGCACTTCTTATTTCCCTGGTATCTTTATACTGTCCACCTACTTCTGATATCACTGTTTATCTTCAATACCTTGATAACGTTATTGCTACTGTTGGTTCTACAAACCTTTTTATCATGTCAGATGCCAATGCAAAGTCTCTACTCTGGTTCTCATCCTCCTCTGACGCTAAAGGCAGACTTATCGAAGAATTCCTACTCTCTTATCACCTTGTAACTCTCAACCAGCCTGGCATGCCTTGTACCTTCAGCTCTACATCTGGAGAGAGCAATATTGACATAACTGTGACTGCATATGCCAATGCTACCACTGTATCTGACTGGTCTGTTAACTGTGACATTTGCTCTAGTGATCACAGAGCTATTACCTTTATGATTAAGTCTTCCTCTCCAGACACTTCTTTTCCTTTGCAGGACCTTCGCCGCTTCTCCCTTAAACGTATATTATGGCCTCGTTTTGATGATGCTCTTCAGTTCTCATTCACAGACTATGATGATACTATTGCTAATTACTCTACATCTGACTATGCAAAGTATGTCCAGGATGCTTTGTTTAAGGCCTGCTCTCGTGCTGCTAAGAGGAAAGTGCTGCCTAAACATCCAACACCGTGGTGGAGTCACGACTTGTCCATCTTACGCCGTCGTGTGTTCCGTGCTCGCCGGTCCTTCCAACAACACCGTACGAGCTGGCCAACTGCAGACGTTGAGCAGCTAAAAAAATGAATATCGTAAACTCAAAAGGCAATATGCCAAGGCCATAAAGGACAGTAAAAGCCCCACTTGGAGAACATTTGTTTTAACCTCAGGTAACTCTGACCCTTGGGGTCTGGTTCATCGTCTCTCTAGAAACAAGGTTCACCCTCCAGAAATACCAGTCTGTTGATTATCACAATGATGACACTGACTTGGACTAGCACTGTCAATGCCATACTTGATGCACTTCTTCCCTCAGAAGACCCCTGCTGTGATCTTCCTATTTGCCAACAAATGAGATCTCTCAACAGTGCCTATCTTACTTCTGAATCCACTCCCTGCTTCAGCCAGGCAGAGGTTGATTTGGCAATCTCCAAAATCAATAATAATAGCTGTCCTGGAATTGATAACCTCGAGGGCATTTTTATTAAGCAACTACACAAACTCTATCCATCTGTCTTTGTCACAATTTATAATAAATGCTTGAACGAGGCAACTTTTCCTGTCCTTTGGAAGACGGCATTGTTAAAATTAATTCCCAAACCTGGTACCCCTATCTCTGCTAAGGCCTATCGTCCTATTGCGTTAATTTCCAACTTGAGTAAAACTCTTGAGCGACTTATTGCTGCCCGTCTAGATTGTCTATTTACTGAACGCTTATTAAAGTCCTCCGACCAGTTTGGCTTTCGTATAGGCCGTGGAACTGAGGAGACCTTGGTTGAACTTCTCTCCAGAGTAAACAACTGCACTTTTAAATATGCTATAGCTATTTTCGTAGATTTCTCTGGAGCCTTTGACTCCCTTTGGTGGGACAGCTTCTTTGCTCGCCTCAGGGCTGCTCGATGCTCGTCACAACTCTACAACCTAACCTGCAACTACTTTCTCAACCGTTCTGTACAAGTCATTTCTGGAACTCAGCAACTTAGTCGTTCTGTCTCTTGAGGATGCCCACAAGGTTTGGTGCATAGTCCACTCGTCTGGGATTTGGTTCTAGATGAGTGGCTTCTCCGTTCAACTCCCAATGCTTCTAAAATAGCATATGCCGATGATCTAACCCTTCTTGTCCTTTGTAATTCTCGTGCTTCTTTGGAAAGTACTGCCAGTAGCATTATGAATGATTTGTACTCTTGGTCCGCTATTAATAAACTTTCCATTTCTCCTAACAAGACTAAGCTTCTTTATCTTAAGGGCAACCCTAACATTTTCAGGCCTCCGATTGTTAAACTTTTTGGTCGTTCTCTCTCTCTCCATGGTCGACTTGCATAAATTTTTGAGTATTATTCTAGATCGTAAGTTAAACTTTCAGAATCATATCTTGCCCCTTCATGATAAAACAGCCAAATATACGTCTATGCTTGTCCATCTTTCGCATCAATCCTGGGGTATTAACCATCATACCCTTCGTCTTTTGTACAAAGTGGTGTTTTTTCCGATTTGTACCTGTGGCGCTGGCACCTGGTTTTGGTATACTAAGAAGATTGCCATCCAAAAGAAACTCTCCTCTATCCAAAGATGTATGCTCTTAATGATGAGTCGTAGCTGTCGCACTGTCCCGACAGCTGTGCTCCAGGTTTTAAACTGTTGCCTACCTCTGGATCACCAAATCGCTTATCGAGGTTTTTGCCATTACCTTAGACATGCCATTCCAGTTGACTTTTTAGACTTCACAGTTAATATCCACTGCAATCCTAAAACCGAAAAAAACTCGTTGCTGGAACCACCTGGTTCAACTCTGGCAAGATCGGTGGTCTTCTTCTTCAAAAGGTATGGTCACAAGAAAATTTATTCCATCTGTGTCCTTTGCCATACTAAAGTCTATTCTAAAATGGTTTGGTTCGAGTCTTCATACTCTTTTTCTTCTAACTGGTCACGATTCCCTTCGTGCTAAACTTGCTATGTTTAACCTGTCTGATTCACCCCTCTGTAACTGTGGCAGCCCAGAAGACTGGCAGCATGTTCTTTTCACCTGTCCATATTACTTAGATCTTCGTCAGCCTCTGTCTACTCTGTGTCAACCATTCTCCCCAGGCAATGAGTCTTCTCTCTTGGACTCCAAAGAAAAATTATCTTCTGCAAGATTTTGCACATAAAGCCTTTGCCAGACGTGGACAAATCATCAGTAGTGCCCCAATTTCAGGAAATACTCCTATTCCAGCTCTACCTCCAGTTCATACAAGTATCTCTATCATCGCCATCGTCAGTACCACCATTTTCCCCCATTTTATTAACTCATTTTTATCTTTATTTTTGCTGAATTTTATTTTATTTTATTTTATTTATTTTTACTTATTTTTATGTTTAATTTTTCTGATTATTTTACTATTATTTTTTTTATTATTATTTTTAAAATTTGTTAAAATTAACTTTATTTGCTCATATTTTGAATGATTTGACATTCAGTACGTGACACTCGAGGTTTGCTGCGGTTCGCGCCCAGTTGTGGCCCGCCTCCTCGCGGCATAGACGGGTATCAGGGCACACCTCCCTGGTGCTTGTTGCTTCCTGATAGCAAAGCGGCCAGAAACAGCTAACCAACATAACAAAAACATACACGGCACAAACATAGCATTACACACATTTCTGGCCTTTCTGCACAGTTTTTGTAACATCACAGTGTACCACGGCAGAGTTGAACTAGCGTATGGGAGCTGCCTTACATAAGATATTATACGTCTTCCTTCTTTTCTTTAACATTTTCTTTTCTTCTTTTCCCTTCATTCTCTTTCCTTCCCTTTCCTTTCTTGTTCTTCCACAGTTTTCTTTTCCAGGAGTTGTCCGTGGTTTCTCTGTCTTATGCGATTTCGTCTCGATTTCACACCTTTCTCCTTGTGAAAAGGTCCTATGCGTACTGGGAAAGCGCTCGGTACCCTCTTCTATGTCAATGAGGTGATGTTCAAGTCCTTTGGGGAGGTAATGGATTTTCGTGATGAGGGTGCATCTGAGATCTTCATATTGTGGGCAGTCGTAAAGCAGGTGGTTTCAGTTTTCGACGTCCCCGCACATGCAATTTGGGTCATCGTTGAGGCCGAAGTCGAACAGTTCTGGTTGAAGGGTACATGTCCTGTGAGTAACGATGTCAGGTGCAAGCCCGGGAAGAACCAGCCCGGTTGCTTTGGGTATATTTTGTTTAGTTCTGGAACGAATTTACGAGAGATATCACCTTTTGTCGTCTCCGTCCATCTTTGCTGCCACTCTTGAAGGAGGTAGGTCTTTAGTCGGGCTTTTTTCGACTGCTTGCTGGGTTCATTGTGAAGTCCTGATGATTTGCAGCCACTCCCTTTGAGTGCAGGTAGAGCAGTCCTGCTTTCACAGCTTCTAAATCCGGGAGGAATGTACCAGCAAGCACCTGCAGTGCACAGGTAAGCACTACCGTGCAGCCAGAGCCGGTTTTGGGCTGTTAGCCGCCTGCGTGCTAGAGATATTTGGCCGCTCCTATCAATGCGGATTGGTAGTAACGATATTTGGCCGCCCCTATCAATTCTCACTCGGTAGTAACGAATTTTTTGCTATGAAAATGTTGAAAACGGTCGACAAGAGAATTGATTGTTGGGTGAATATTTAAATTAATAACGTTTGTGCGCATTTGTCTTTATTTAAATTTCCTTCAACAATTAAAACAATGATGTAAGTATGACTTTAAGATTAATGGTACGGAAATAAAGGACCATTCACAATGAAAATTACACATAACATAAGCATAAAACCTTGTACCTATGTTATTTAATGAAACCATTCACAATGAATTACGTAAGTGTAACCTTAAACCTTATCATAAGATGTTAACATGAAAGTTTGCAAACTCCAAGTTTTTATGCTTTTGTTTACGTGGTTTAAAACAAGACACAATCGTAGAGGTTATAGAAGTCCCATTGTTCAATCCTTCTCTGGTTCAACGGATGAACCCACCATCGCCTGTGCTTGCACTTCTAAGTTTTCTGAGGCAAAACACCTAACGTGTATGCTTTGGCGTTATTTATAACCATAAACTGCAGTTATACCATGCAAACATCAATTTTTTGAAGTATGAAAGAAGAGCACGTGTTTCCATGGTTACCAAATATGTTTACGGTCATGTCTATGTTCCCATTGTGAATGTTGGTATGATTTCTTAATTTTACGGTAACGTTTGTTACGTTATTTATATGTTTAATTTTCATTGTGAATGGGCCTTTAGAGAATACAATATTATTTATTAACAATGTCACGTTCGCTATTTCATCGCCGACCACTATATTAAAATAATATTAATTTTATTCTTTAAAGTGCACTATCGGGCCGTCCTAGGGATTTGGCCGCCTGCATGCATGCACTGCACACCTACCAGAACCGGCCCTGCATGCAGCAAGCTCATGTTGTTGTCAATAGGATGGTCCTATGGGTCATGTCCAGGATTTTCTTGTTCGTTACTAGTAATGTTCTGGTGTAACCATACTGCAGCTGCGTAGGTTATTGCAGGAATGAAGGTTGACTTATAATACAGCATCAGAGTTCGCTTTTTCAATCCCCAGTCCTTCCTCGTAATCCTAGTCACTAGAGCTGAGTATCTTCTTATTTTCATTCTTATGTATTTTAGGTAGGGGTATGAAGGATATTATCTAAGATAACTCCTAAGTACTTCATTTTGTTGGTGAGTTTGATAATCAGGCTATTTATTTTTATTTGGGGCCGACGCCGCACCTGATGAATTCCTTTCAGCACAGCAAGATGGAGGTGGTTTTCGCCAGTGCAATTTTTAGCTGTTTTTTTGTGGCCCAGTGTTGTAATTTCTGCATTGCTTGATTACCGATGTTTTCCAGTTGGACTCTGGAATCTGCCTCGATAGTAACAATGAGATTGTTCACAAAGGCCTGGGCCTTGGCCAGCCCCAAGTTCTGGCACAGGAATTTTTCCAAGACCAACCCCCCTGCAGACATCCCCTATGTACATTTCTTGTGATTTTTTGATAATTTGTATTATCAAATTATCAAAAAATGGTGGTAGACGTCAGTGTGCCCGGCACATGGATGACTGGACCCAGGGTATCCTAGCAGAACATCGGCAAAACAAGCATGACACTGCCACCACCGGCTTGTTTTTGTCCCATGGTCCATCCAAGCACCATCACTTCCCCAGGTAAACAAAGCACAAGTACCCAGCCGTCCACATGGTGCAACAGGAAACGTAATTCATTGGACCAGACAACCTTCTTACAATCACTACTCAAGGTCTAATTTCGATGCTCGTGTGCCGATTGTAGGCGTTGTCGCCAGTGAACCATGGGCACTCGGAGTGGCCTACGGCTACGAAGCACCATTTTCAGCAGGGTTCGATGTACTGTGTGTTGTGACACATTACTCCCGTCACCAGCATTCAAATTACCGGCAAGTTGTGCCACAGTCGCCTTCTATTGCCACGTACCATCTGGGAGCACCTTCGCTCACCTTGAACATCAATGAGCCGTGGTCGTCCAACACCTCGCCGGCAGTTTGTGGGTTTTCCCTCCTAGGGCCATTTTCGATAAGTACTAACCACGGCTGACCGTGAGCACCCCACCGGCAGTGCCGTTTCAGATATGCTCTGACCCAGTCGTCTGGCCATTACAATTTGGCCTTTGTCAAACTCGCTTAAGTCCGCTGCCTTTCCCATCTGAAGAACAAGAGTAACACTGATTAACGGAGCTTAGTATCAGGTGTTTTTTATACCGTGTCCCGACCTGCGCACACGATGTAGTTCACCTGCAGTTGCTTCGATTTGCATAATGACTCGCTGATCATAATGTTTTGGCTCATCAGTGTAAATAGGTTTGTGTAACAGATGTGGTGCAGTTGTTGTTGTTGTTGTAGTAGACTTTTAGGAGCAATCAGCGACTAAAGCCATATTGCTTCATATATACTGTCTGTAAATTGTGTGTGTCCTGTGGTCGATTTTCTGTTTGCTGGACGAAAAACATGAGTTTTTGGCAGAAAAAACCATGCTACCTCGCCTGAGAACGACTAACTCAGCCACGTTGTGAAAAAGGCCCATAAAAATCCCTCAACCTCATCGATGGGACTCAAACTCAGGTCTTTTCCAACCGATGTGGTGAGGAAGTCGATTCTAATCTGTGCTGCCCACAAGGCCCAATGGGGTGAGGTTATAATAGCTCTCTTTATGCGATAGATACGTTACTGACAATTTTGCACTAAGTGAAATTATTGCAAAACGAATTTGAAAATGCATTATGTTAATGAGGAGAGTTGACGCAGAAAGCAAACTGAACTTGGCGTAAAAATATTATGGAGGTCCTATAGCAAACTAAAGTGAAATATTAACAAAATTAGTTGTTAACCTGAAAATGATTATACACGGAATTTAACAGTCTAGCGCTATAATGAATGTGCGTAAAACAGGATGGCATAAAGCGATCCTGTTTTACGTAGATTTGGACTTATATGGAAGCAGACATGGTATAGGGATTTACAAGAGCTATGGGACTAGTGGGGTGACGCCGACTCGCGCTCTTACCACTGGTTCAGCACTGTCCGCGAATTAAAAGTTCGAAAAACAAAAGCATTTTAATTGCGGCCAGCGAGCTACTGAGGATCTGTGTAAATACTGCTGGGTATCCACGAATAATGTACATAATTTCTTTTTTTTTTTTTTTTTGGTAGTTGTTGGTGCATAGGCTTCTGTGGCCATAATGCACCTCCCAAGGTTTTTGCAGTACTTTGATCCAAGCCCGAGGCGGGAATCGAACCCGCGACCTTTGGGTTGCCAGGCAGGCACTTTACCCACCTGGCTAGCCCGGTTGGCTACATAATTTCTTGTAACGATGCTAAAACAAGATAACCCGCTGATACATGGCCACAGTTCTTTTACGATAACATCTTTAAAGGAGATTATAATAATAGAACTGTTTTGTTTCTTCTTCAAAGAGCAGCGCAAGAAAAAAAAAGTGTAATTTGTTTATTTGCCTATGTATGTATCTTTTTTTTACTACAAAAAAGTTGTTCTCTTGATGTCAATTCTCATTACAAGAACCTGGTTTCCACAGTGGAAAACACTGACCAATGGGATATCATATACAGGATTACAACCAACAAACTACCCAGAGCAGAGGTGACGAGATCTACAAAAACCTCCCTGGGAAATATGACCTAAAACTGGGAGGAATCCATAAACAATATCCTCAACGCCACCTTCCAAACCTTAGATTGCCAAGAAACCATGGAACAACAGCTGCTTAGCAATGACAACGACACCTATCAATCTGACTAGACAGAGGAATCATTCACTCCTAGAACTCCAAACTGCAGTCAACAAAATCAGAAACAAAAGAACAGCGGGTCTAGACGTGATAGAGCCAGAAATTGTCAAGAAGGTGGCAGAGTATACCCCAAACCTGCTTCTAAATCTATATAAACACTGCCTCCGCTTTGCCTGCTTCCGAACAAATTGGAAGGTGGCCAGCATTAAGCTCATATTAAAAAACCCATCCAAAACGTAACACCTACCGAACTCCTATCGTCCGATTGCACTCCTCTGTCCTGAGTAAAGTGATGGAACAGATGCTTAGAGAAAGAATTGAGGCACATTACACCCGGGCACAACTCCATGTACCAAACCAATTCAGTTTAAAGCTGGAGAGATCCACCGTCCAAGCATTGGAGAATATCCTGGGTCTGGCCGAAAACTATGATCAGAAATACCTTTTTGTCATCTCAGTAGATTTTGCGGGGACATTCGACACTTTGTGGTGGCCGAGCGTCCTCGCACGACTGAGAGAAGCGAACCTGCCAGGTAACCTCTTCGCCTGCCTCCGGAACTATCAGAATAACCGAAAAATCACAGTATAGGCCCCCCCCAACTACTATGTGGAACGCCAAATTTATCATAGATGTCTGCAGGGCTCTGTTCTTGGTCCACTTTTGTGGAATTACGTCCTCGACGAGTATCTTCGCTTGGACCTTTGAAACGTCCCTTCGCAGGCCTATGCGGATGATCTCACCTTGATCCTCGCCGCCAACTCCAGGGCTCAGATGGAGAACCTCGCTAACAGGGCTCTAAGAACCCTCCTGATGTGGGCTGAGAATCACAAATTAACCAACCCTCTGACTAAAACCCAGTCCAAATTATTAAAAGGCAATTTAACTCCAAGACCACCACAAATGAAAATTTGACAGGACGATCAGGCTGAAAACTGAGTTAAAATACCTAGGCGTCATCCTGGATAGAATTTTATCATTTGTCCCTCATCTCAACAAAATCCATGCAAAAATAAAAAAGTAATGGTCACCAGGGACACTCGCCGGGACTGGGGAGGCACACCCTTGCAGTCTTCTACAAGGCAGTCTTCATTACGGTCACCACATATGCCTGATACTGTAAATCCTCAACAGCAATGAACCAGAGAAGACTGAGCATAATCCAAAGACCGATCCTTTTGGCCATAACACGTGCCTGTAACATGGTGCTATAACATGGTGTCAACTCATGCACTTCAGGTGATTGCGGGGGCTCTACCCCTGGACCTGGACGTTGCAGTGTGTGTACGCTCTACCCTCTGAATCGTGGAACCAGCACTACATTCACGAACGGGGGCGTTCGACACCTTGAAAACCAGATCAAGAAAACTGTGATCAGAAATACCTTTTGGTCATCTCAGCCCAAACCAGTTTGAAACCAGATCCTGCCAATAACCGATCCATGGAGTAAAGGAAACTACAAACCCATCTGATGACCATCTGGCAACAACGCTGGACAGACTCCACAAAGGGAGAAATTACACGAAAGTTCCTGCCAAGTGTACAAACTACATATCCACAGTATCCGTCCTGGTTCTTACCAGGCTTATATATGACCTACCTCCAGACAGGGCACAGCATTACCTACTGGAGGATGAAATTACCTACAGAGCTTTTCTGACTTTGCCCAAAAGATGTTTGCCAGACGCTGGACACTTCCGCCACCTGCCGATCCTAACCTATTGGATTGTTATTTTGGTTTTTAGGAGCATTAGCAACTAAGGCCATATTGCTCCGGGATATGCGGTGGTCATTCCCTGACCTTTCCGCATCCTCCGTATTTGGTGGTGACGGGCTCGAACCCCGGTCTAATCAAGAAGCGTGTGCTACGCACTGCTGCTCCTTCCCACCTGGCTACGGAGGTGCCATAACCTATTGGATCCACCTTAGATAGATGTGAGGAAATTTGCCTTTAGCCAGCGGGTAGTTGGTTGGTGGAACAGACTTCCATCACTTGTTGTGGAAGTTGATAGCTTAAATAAATTTAAGGCTCAGCTGGACAGGTATTTCGGAAGAACGGAGCGGTGAAGTGGAAGGGTTTTTTTTTTTTTTGGCTGATGCTGCATAAGCTTGCTTTCTTGCATCATATGCCTCTACTAATGCTAATAACCTCAAGCCCTGGTCAACCTGCCACAAGGAAATCACACACCCTGGAAGAACCAGGCTGTTACAACAAAGTGCAAACCAGCCAATCACTAAGTCATCGTCACCACAAAGAACAGAACATCAGGCCCAAGAATGACCACCAAAACGGGACCAGACTCACTGAACGGACCCTCTACATTTTAAGTGACAATTGGATGGGCCATGCGCCCCAAATGCGACCAGACTCAGACAATAACCAAGACAAACTGGAAGATGGGACACCGTTCCCATGAGTGACATTTCTTAGACCGAACTGGACTCACCGAAAGGGAACTCCTAAAAAGACTAGTAACAGCTTTGCTGTTCAAGGCCATCTTTGCTCTCAGAACAATGGTCCTTTTTTCCCCTTTCCTCCTAGCAGGGGAGCTGACAGTCTCTTTGTCTCCCCCCACTGATCCCTCCTTCCCTGTGGTGGGGCATGGGCCTGCCCAACTGACACCATGGGGTCGCCTTCTCTATTGACCCCATATTTCTGTGTTTTTCCCCAGCTTTCAGTCTCCCCCCCCCCCCTCTCTCTCTCTCTCTCTCTCTCTCTCTTAATTTTCATGACTAGTGTTCAAACCAACCCCTAGTAATCGCACCCCACACTCAAAAATTTAATTAACACGATTTTTAATAATGAAAATAGCAATAAGAGCTTAATTGACTGTACTCACTTCAATTGATCTGCTTAGTTACATGGTATTGAAGAGGAAATGAAGTTTAAAATAAGTTAAAATAAATAAATAAGGAATTGTTAAAACCTGTAATTAAAATTTGCTCAAGGAAGAAGAAGTGCACTACCTCGTCCCTGGTTGTCATTTATAAAATATTAATATGAGCACTAGATGAAGCCAATAGTCACAACGAGTGACTTTCGCGTAAAGCGTTTTCGGTTGGTAATGACAGGAGAAAAGGAATTATGTATTTAAAGAATTCCTATGTTCCCATAATGCATTTCGAGACATTAGCATTAGTAGAGGCATATGATGCAAGAAAGCAAGCTTATGCAGCATCAGCCAAAAAAAAAAAAAAAAAAAAAAAACTTCCACTTCACCCCTCCGTTCGTTCGAAATACCTGTCCAGCTGAGCCTTAAATTTATTTAGGTATCATGTGGGAACCTTACATGCGTAGGGTTCCAGACACGATTTTTAATTACCTCGGCTAACCCTATTTCTTCTTTCACACCCCCCCTCGCTTTATTTTTTAAGGTCCTTGTCACTGAAATCTCAAGAAATTAGGTGGCAGGACCTGCCAAAGTAAATAACTATAATACTGGTGTACCTGGTCTGCCTCCACAGGGCAGCGTGTGCACAACGTTGGGTCCCATTAGGGGCCCAACGGCTAAATGACCAGAGGAACAACGGTACACGACACTACACATATACAAAATCCATACACTTTTAAACCTCTGGCATTGACAGTGTTCTGTTTCGCAGCCACAATGTATATTACGCGGAGATGGGGGAAACCCTGGTGCTGTTTGACACTAAACACACACTACGCTCTCATTACAAGAATGTCAAGGTTAATTCGTTACGTCCTGTCAGAAATCATGAGTTATACTTAAATCAACTACGATACACCTGGAGAATGTTCCACCAATGATTTTCTGGAGGATTTGTATTACAAGAACCTTGCTGATTTGGGTTTTACCTTCGAGAAGTTAAAAGTGAAGTTACCTTCAGATTTAATACCAAGACCAAGTCCAGTTCGACTGTGCGCAGTGTTATTAGCGTTTTGCCAAGGTTGTACAAATGCATCTTATCTTCTGACAGAATTTTCTTAGGTTGCAGTGCCCACAAGTTCCGTTCTTTTACTATTGTGACGAAGTGTTTCCTATGTTTAAAATATGGACACACTTCCCTATTCTTTTCCTATAATTCATCACCCTGTGGTCACTGTGCTCGCAGTGGTCCCGTGTTTGCAAATTACCCTAACCCCGATGAAGAACTGAGCTGTATAAATTGTAAAGGAAGAGTGAGCATCCCCATTCAGTTCGTGATGTCTCTTACCATGAGTATCAACAAGCTCTTGAACTTGTAAGATTATGGGCCGCTGATGGATAATTCTCCTATGTTTTCTGTACATAACGTAAATAACGATGCTGGGCATGCATCCTGTCCCTACTCCAGTTGCCTCAGGTGCAAAAATTCATTTTATGCAAATCATTGGGCAGAGGTCACATGCAGTAGCTGATGAGATTCGTCATGCAGCTGAGCAACACAATCGATGTGGTTTCGATTCAAGAAATTTTTTCTCTAAAGTACAACTTGGGCAGTCTTCGATAATTATGGGTACCTCTCTTCGTGCACCTGTTCTGAAGGTCCCAAGACTTCTGTAGTATACTCAATAGAAACACTGACGTTCTCGTTGATCACGGTCTCTGCAAAAATTTTTCAACCTGCGTGCAAATTACTTTTTCTTCCTTGTCTTTTTATTTATTATCGCTATATTGCCTCCGTTAGTAGAATTCAATGAGTAGCTTAATTTTCTGGAATATGCTCTTGACTTTCTTGGTTCTAGATCTCTCCTGATTACCACCGTCGTTAATTCCATATCCTATTTCTGGTATAGTTCTTCTGTTGACAACATAAGGAAGTGTAAGAGCCTTATGGCAGCAGCTTGTGTCTATGACTGGAAATGATCCCTGGCGAGTGGTTTACCATATAGTGATGAACAAACTCCACAGGGAATAAGTTTTATGCTCCACAATCAGGCCTGATGGTTCTCTGATGCTGACGTCGGAGGGCTCCAGCTCAAACCCCTGAATCCCAGAGCAAACTATTTTATTAGTCACACGGTAAAATCTTGCACATACCCATATATATTGTGTCTGTAAATTGCTTGTGTTCTGCGGTCTGCCTGTTTTGCTGGACGAAAAAACCCCGGTTTCTGGGGAAAAAATCTTGCTATCTACGCCTGAGACGGACTAACTCAGCCAAAGAGTGGGAAAAAAAAGCCCATTAAAGTACCTTGCGTCATCGACGGGATTCGAACCTGGACCTTTTCCCACCCCGTGTGGGAAGGACGGTGACGACAGCACTGTGCTATTGCGCAGACATTAAGTCTAGAGCAGCAATCAATTGTCTCAAGGTGAACGTCTGATCACCTTGGAAGGGCTGCAAGCTGCTACGCCACAACAAACCAAGGTGAATAAGACACATGGAAGAGATCTTCTTGAAGTAGATGTAGTCAAGGAGTTTGCTAAAAAATTCCCACTGAACCTTCTGGCCACATTTAACAAATGCCTTGAAGCAGAATAGTTCCCACACGTTTGGAAGAAGGCAAACCTTAAGCTAATCCTGAAGAGTCCCAACCAGCCAGCCGAACATCCGAAGTCATATTGTCCCATAGCCCTTCTTCCAATTCTTGCTAAGGATGCCTGAAAAGAGTGGTACTCTACAGACTGGGAAAGCACTATGCAGGATTGTTGTTGTTGTTATTTGGTTTTTAGGAGCATTAGCAACTAAGGCCATATTGCTCCGGTGCGGTGGTCATTCCCTGACCTTACCGCATGCTCCGTATTTGGTGGTGACGGGCTCGAACCCCGGTCTAATCAAGAAGCGTGTGCTACGCACTGCTGCTCCTTCCCACCTGGCTATGGAGGCGCCTATGCAGGATTGTCAGATGTGGGATGCCATCACGGCTCTTTCTTTTGCAGACCTGCTTTGTTCTACACACTGCCTTCCTTTCCCTGGCAGTGGGTGGGCTTCCAATGAGAAGGATGATTCCCACCTCTTTGCCCGGTGGAGGATGCCTTCTTTCCTCATCCTCCTCCTTGTTCCCACTTTGATTCCACTCCTTATACTATCTTCCCCATTCAATCTCACCATCTTTTTCTTTTTTTTTTTTTTTGTTCTCCATCAGGAAGCTCAAACTACCCCTGACAGAGAGCAGCCAGAGTACTGTGGACAGCCTGGTTCACCTCCCAGTGGTGATGGGCAATGTGGAGTCCCACTAGGGGCCCTGCAGCTAGGAAGCCAGAACATAACAACAGAACCCAACACAACACTTTTCATAAACAACACACTATACTTTTTCTGGTTTTTACGGAGGTTCTGTATACATCACAAGAGTGCTATGCCATACATGTAGGAAATTACTGGTTTCCCACATCTGCGCCATAGCACTCTTGTGGGCGCCTTACCCAAACACTATGCCAATATGGTCGAATGCACAGACACCTGAACAACATAAAACAAGGGAAGTGCCAAAACTGCACATTGATCTAAACCAACGAGGACAAACCATCAAACTGGCATAACCTCCGTATGCCGCAATTATGAAACGGACAAGACTACTCTGAACCCGGCTTAGACTACTTCCGAGGAGAGACTATCACACCACTTCAGTGGTGTCTCAGTTGAGACACCACCGAAGAGAAACCGTCACACGCCACGCCAAATAGTGAACAACCTGTGCACACCCGCACAGGCACTTTCAATCCCCTACTCCTTTCCTATTTCTTCGCCTAATAGAGGTAACTCCATTGCTCTGGGAGATGCCTACACTATCACCCCCATATTTCTACCTGTCTCCAGGGCTGTAATAGAGAGTTATACGCTCTGGATTTTTTTTTAGGTGAATAGCGTATACCTTCTGGTTTTTAAAAGGCTTGAAAAAACAAATATTAAAATATTTAATACTGTATTATAGCATTCATTAATAACATTCATAGAGTATATCTCCTGCTAATTATGCGACTACAGTACTGAGGCCCCCTATCCCTCAATACTACACCCCAGATACTCTAACTTCACTTTTTTTTACACTATGCCACTATGGTCGATTGCAAGATCAATGGATGTCAGCAACCCCGTACCCAGGGAGCTCAAACATGGGCACCAGCTAAATCTTGCCTCTAGCATAAGGCTAAGGACCAGCAAAAATAAATAAAAATAAATAAAATAAATATAAAAGAATATAATAAAAATTAAAAAACTAAAATCCAGCAAATCCTATCCCCTCAAAAGATAGGCAAGAGAAAATAATAAAATAAATAAATAAGAAATTTCACCTTTCACAATTGTAGAGGCCAGAAAATCTTGCACCCAAGAGGAGCCTGAAAATAAGTACTAATAAATGAATAATACATAAAAATAAAAAAAATAAAAGAAATAAGAGAGAAAAAAAAAAAAAAAATATATATATATATATATATATATATATTTACCTTGTCTCTTCGCAAAAGTGAGGCCAGAAAATCCTGTGTCCTAAAAGACAGCTAAAAAAATAAATAAATAAAAGAGGATAAGAAGATAGGAAGCATAGCAAGAGTCACATGTGGTTACAGAACACAGTCTTGTGTCTTGTTCAATTTGCATGAAAATCATTCCACATTGCTCAACAATGTGGAATGATTTTCATGCAAAGAGATATGGATCTTTAGTTAGTAGAAGGTGTTAATAAAGATGTTTAAAAACATCTTTATTATTTGCGAATCTCTGTTCATCTCCAGAGCAGAGGGGTCTAAAACCAGATATCAGTATAGAACGGTTAGCATTAGCATTAATAGAGGCATTTGATGCAAGAAAGCAAGCTTATGCAGCATCAGCCAAAAAAAAAATAAATAAATAAAAAAAAACCACTTCCACTTCACCCCTCTGTTCGTTCGAAATACCTGTCCAGCTGAGCCTTAAACTTATTTAGGCTAACAACTTCCACGACAAGGGATGGAAGTCTATTCCACCAACCAACCACCCGCTGGCTAAAAGCAAATTTCCTCACGTCTATCCTACATCTGTCTTTTCTCAATTTGAATTTATGCCCTCTCAGATGATTACTCTGAGCAAAAGGAAGAATCCCATCAGCATTGAGCTTGCTCAAACCATTCAAGGCTTTATACACCTCTATCAGATCACCTCACTGGTGCCTAGTCCCCAGACACTGTAATTTGCAAAACTCAAGCCTTTCTTCGTAAGAGCACTCCTTTGTTCCATTCACTAATCTTGTTGCCCTTCTCTGTACTCGTTCCAACATCTCTACATCTTTCTTGAAATGAGGCCTCCAGACCTGTATACAGTACTCTAGGTGTGGCCTGACCATTGCCTTATACAAGGGAATAATCACCTCCTTATCCCTGCTAGAAAAATTCCTATATATCATCGACAATACACCATGAGCTACTCTTGCAGCCCGTCTGCACTGCTCAGAAAACTTCATATCTGCCTGCACAACCACCCCCAGGTCGATTTCATTCTCTACCACTGTCAGTGTAGTACCACAGAGTTGATATGTTGCTCTGGGGTTGCTGTTTCCCATATGTAGTACTTTACATTTGTCAATGTTAAACTTCATTTGCCACCTCTCAGCCCATCTGCTCAACCTTTCCAGATCCTGTTGCGGTAGCATAGTGTCAGACGTGTCCTTGACAACCCTGCCAACCTTCGTATCGTCTGCAAACTTGGACATTAAGCTTGATATACCATCATCAATATCATTTATAAATACAGAAAACAATAATGGACCCAATACTGAACCCTAAGGGACTCCACCAATAACATTAGTCCACGATGAGCAGTGTTCATTGATTACCACTCTCTGTCTTCTCCCCCTCAACCACCCCTTTATCCACAGCAGCAATTTGCCTCCACTGCCACACTGCTCCAATTTGTGCAGCAGTCTTCCATGTGCAACAGTATCAAAAGCCTTTCTAAGATCCAAGTATATAATATCAAAGTTATTCCCTGCATCCAGTTCTTTTGTGACTGCATCATAGTATCCAATCAAATTGGTCAGACAAGACTTCCCCTTAACAAAACCATGCTGTGTCTGAGCTATAACTGAAGTCTTGTCTAGATGATCCTGCAGTGTTTCTTTAACCAGTGCCTCCATTAATTTTCCAGGAACAGAAGTTAAACTAACAGGTCTATAATTACTTGTGTCGCCCTTTGATCCTCCTTTGTGAATTGAGGTCACATTTGCCCATCTCCAGTCCATGGGTACTTCCCGAGTCCAAGGAAGCTCTCATAATTATGGCTAAGGGTTTGCTTACTTCCTTTGCTGCCTCCTTTAATATAACTGGATAGATCCCATCCACCCCAGGTGCCTTTATTGTATTTATCTTCAACAATTTCTCCTCCACTTTACTCTCAGTTATTACAAGATTCTCTAGCTTACTGCCAGAGTTGAATACACCTCTGGCATTCCCCTCGCTGAATAACTCCTCATGTGTGAATGTCGATGCAAAATATTCATGCAGTTTGTTAGCTACCTGAGCAGGATCATCAACAGTTGACCCATCGATATCAAGTGGACCAATCTGATTCATCCCCTTCCTTCTAGAGTTTACATAAGTAAAGAACTCTTTGCTGTTTTTCTTTGCATCCCTTGCCAAAGATTTCTCGTAATCTGCCTTCGCCTGCCTAACCTCCTTTGTAACTTTGTTACAGATCAACTTGTATCTATCATAGGCTTCTGTGTCACGTGTTAATTTGTATGTATCCCATGCATTTTTCTTCTCTTCCATATGTCTCATTAGTTCATCTGACATCCACTTCGGCCTAAACCTTGAACAATATTTCTTAGTTGGTATGTAAAGCCTAGTAGCTTCCAAGATAAGTTCTTTGAATGCTTCCCATTTTGAATTTGCTGTTGGTAACATCATCAGTTGGTCCCACTGTATAGAATTTAAATACTGTCTCAGTCCATCATAGTCGCCTTCTACGAAAGCAATAACCCTTCCCTTTACCCCTACTGGTAGTTACCGAACAGTTTTCGAACAGTTACGAAATTAGAACGAATTTCGTATTTTTATCCCCTCCACCATAACCCTAATTTTCAATCTCTCTTGAAAATTGCCCACCACCGAGAGAAACTAATAATTTCCATAATTTATACTCAATTTACAAAATTGAAACTCTCAATATACATAAACAGAAGTATATTCTTTGATTTCCTACCTTTAGCGCTCAGCAAAAGCTATCAATTCACTCTAAAACGTACGATCACATTTCAATTTAAATTTTGATGTCGGCAAAACAAGATCCAAGTTTTGAAAATAAAACGCGTTACAGCATTAGTTCAAAACTTTGCGCGTCAGCTCGGCGCCTCTGGCTAAAACGAATCAACAGACGCGGAGAAAGAATTTACTAGTCAAGCTTGCGTCATTAGCGTTACCAAGATGATCCAAGGAGAAAATAAAATAGTAAACAACTTTGGTGGAAAACAAACCGTTGATTATTACTCGCGAACACTAATTTGCATGGCTCTCACAACAGTTTGCTTTACTGCTTTTCGTAATTGTTGTACGAAAGAATTGCAACGAATTGGTTTTGAAGAACAAAAATATCTTCTTTTCTTCAGTATGTATTGTATCTACTAACAAAAAATCAAGGAAATTCATCTATTGGAAGCTATACTGGAAACGGAAGAAAAAAAAAAAACTGTCGTAAAACTGATCACCACAATGCGCATTTCATAAAAAAAGTTCGCTTTATTGTAATTGTTTTTAGATAACTAAATCGGAACAGCAGTTTCATGGATGTATATTTGATCTTCTTACGAACTTTCAACAAAATACTTCTATTCATAGCTGCGTTATAAACTTCGAAAACTGATGTCGAAGGAACTTCATCTCACCTGATGTGCAAACGCAAAAAAAAAAAAAAAAAAATGCGCTCGAGTAACGGGTTGTGAAAACAATACGTTACTTTGTGGGGGGGGGGGACGAATGATTTTTAACTTTATATATTTTTATATTGTTTGTTCCTTTACAAGATATTTACTTGCCTCCGTTACTTTGGAAGCTGTTGCTTTAATTTCTTTCCCTTTAGAAACAGGGGGGGGTCCTCACTTCCCTTCCAAGGCCCACATGCTACCTGCTGCATAATATACAAATTTGTATTATTTCTATTAATTTTATCTTGTTTGTTAATCAGAAGATCCAAGTACTGAGGACTTTATATTTTATTATTTTTTCTCTTTATACCAGCTTCCCTAGCTTGGATAGTTCGTACTACTAATTATAGCTCTGAGGTGTCAGTCTATTAAGACGAAACAAGGGGAATTAACATAACAAGTATTTATTTACCATTTGTACAACAATTATTTACACATTCTAAATTATTAATGATATCAAAATTTTACAACACAGTAATTATTATTATACATGAAATGGTGTCCTCCCTTAATCACTCTTCTTAAACAATTCATAAACTTCCACTATGTTCTCAATACAAAATCTTAAATATTCTATCTTATACACTTTTATATGGTCATATATATATCCTTTCCAACATATACAGAATAACTCCAATAATTTTTCACTCTCTCTTACATACTCTATGTAGAAACACAAAAAAAAATCCATGAAGAAATGGTTGTTTATGGAGAAGACTGCCCAGGTTACGGTTTTGTCATACATTCATATAAAAAATTCAAATGCAGAAAACCTCAGTGCATGATGACAAAATCCCAGGACACCCAGAGGCTGACAGTTTGGGGAAATTCAAAGGTCAGCTGGATAATTACCTACGGGAGGAGGGAAATGCTTAGGTTGTCCATTTCCTTTTCTCTTATTATTATATATATATTTTTTTTTTTTTTCTTCTTATTTTATTTTATTTTTTTTGTTATTTTATTGTTATTATTATTTATTTTTTTGTTATTTTATTATTATTATTTTTTTTATTTTATTATTTTTTTTGGTTGGTGCAACATTGGCCATAGACTTCCTTGAACAATATGGCCATTGCTAATACATACTAACTGCAGTAAAGGAAGAGTATTACAAAAATTGAGGCAATAATCCTGGAAGATCACCATATTAGCTTCAAAGAACTAGCTGCAGAGCTCCAAATTAGTGTAGAGTCTGTGGAGAACATCATCCATCAACAGTCAACAGTTGCATATGAGTAAAGTGTCTGCTAGATGGGGTCTCAGACTTCTGACCCCTTAGCAGAAGACGGAAAGGGCACAATGTGCATATGAAATGTCAACGTGCCAGGAAAAGCAAGAGTTTTTTTTTTTTTTTTTTTCAAGGCTAGTCACCATGGATGAAAGTTGGATCCATCACTATAATCCTGAAACTAAACAAATGTCAAAAACAATGGAAGCATGCAGAATCACCACTCCCCAAAAATGCAAAAGGGAACCAAGTGGCAAGGTGGTGGTCGTATTTTGGGTCTAGCATAGTGTAATACTAACAGATTACCTTCAAAAGGGCTGTACTATGACAGTGAAGTATTATTCCAGCCTCCTCATAAAGCTACACGCTGCTATAATAGAAAATGACAGGGGAAAGCTGTTAAAAGGTGTGCAGCTGCACCATGATAATGCCCCTAAACATTCCTCACATGCTACAGTGAAGTGTACCCACAATTATGGATTTGAAATATTGGTGCATCCTGCTTATTCTCCTGACCTTGCACACTGAGATTTCTTCTTCTTTCCTGACCTGAAGTTATTTCTTCATAGAAAACACTTTGCTGCTGATGATGAGATGATTTCTGCTGCTGATGAGATGATTTCTGCTGCTGAGTTGTGGTTTGACAAACAGTTAGATGACTGCTACAAAAAACTGGCCTGCAGAGGTATATTGAGAAGTGGCATAAAAATATCATTTTGTCTGGTGAATATGTTGAAAAAGTGTAATGTAAGGCATTTGTTTTAACCTACTATCACAACTACATCTGGATGAATAGAAATCTTTTTTGAACCAATTCCTCTATGAGAGATCACTAGTTAAGTATGAGAACAGGGAGTATTATTCATATATAAATACGAAGATGGCTTGGGTGCATCAGTGACTTAGACATATATAACAACATACAGCTTAATTCACTGATGTGCCCAAAATTGCACTGTCTGTAAAAGTATGTTCACAGGCCAATTTGCACATTGTGTCAGGATAATTCACAGAGGGAATCATATCGCTATCACCTGAGTTGGCCAACTAAAGCATTGATTGAAGAGGCCTTAAAAATCCCTTCAGTCATTGAATGGATTTCAATCCAGTCTCTCCAAACAAGTGAGAAGTGGTAAAACCACTTACTGTCACAGAGCACTATACAAAGACACTTTACACATGAGGAGTTATTCAGGGATGGGAATGTCAGAAGTTTATCAAACTCTGGGAGGGAGCTAAATGATTTTGTAATAAAGGAGAGCAAAGTGGAGAATAAATTGTTGAAGTTAAACATAAGAAATGCACCTGGGGTGGATGGGATCCAGTTATATTAAAGGAGGTAGCAAAGTAAGTAAGCAAGCAAGCAAACCCTTAGCCATAACTATGAGAGTTTCTTTGGACTCAGGGTTCATGGAGACACTGGTTCAAGAAGCACTGCAGGATCAGCTAGACAAATGCAAAGTACTGCATGTGGGTAGAAGTAGCCCCAGAGAAGCATACCAACTGTGTGGTACTAAACTTAAGGTGGTGAAAAATGAGAAGGACCTGGGAGTGGTTGTGCAGTCAGATGTGACGTTTTCTGAGCGATGCAGACGGGCTGCCAGGGCAGGTCATGGGGTTTTGTCGGTGACGTATAGGAATTTTGCTGGCAGGGAGAAGGAGGTGATTGTCCCTCTGTATAAGGCAATGGTCAGGCCACGCCTTGAGTACTGCATACAGGTCTGGAGGCCTCATTTTGGGAAGGATGTGGATTTGCTTGAGCGTGTGCAGAGAGGGGCAACGGGATTGGTGAGGGGAATGAAGGGATCCTCTTGCCAAGAGAGGCTTAAGTTCTGCAAATTGCAGTGGCTGGAGACTAGGCACCTGCACGGTGATCTGATTGAGGTGTATAAGGCTTTGAATGGGTTGAGCACGCTGAATTCTGATGGGATCCTTCCACTTGTTCAGCTTACGAACCTAAGGGGGCATAAATTCAAATTAAGAAAGGACAGATGTAGAATAGATGTGTGGAAATTTGCCTTTAGCCAGCGGGTGGTTAATTGCTGGAACAAACTTCCATCTGTCGTTGTGGAAGTTGATAGATTGAATAAATAAATTTAAGGAGGAACTGGACAGGCATTTGGAGGGAATGGTGTGATTTTTTTTTTTTTTTTTTTGGCTGATGCTGCATAAGCGCATACACTTGCTTTCTTGCATCGCATGCCACTACTACTACTACTACAAAACTGCAGTTATAGTTCAGACACAGCATGGGTTTGTTAACGGGAAGTCTTGTCTGACTAATCTGATTGGATACTACAATGAGGTCACAAAAGAACTGGGTGCAAAAAATAATTTTGAAATCATATACTTGGATCTTAGGAAAGCTTTTGATATTGTTGCACATGGAAAACTACTGTACAAGGTGGAGCAGGATGGCATTAAGGGCAAGATGCTGATGGTTGAGTGGGAGAAAACAGAGAATGGTAATCAATGAACACTGCTCTTTGTGGATTATGTTATTAGTGGTGTGCCCTAGAGGTCCGTGTTAGGGATATTTTTGTTTTCTGTATTTATCAATGATATTGATGAAAGTATATCAGACTTAATGTCCAAGTTTGCAGATGATACGAAGGTTGGCAAGGTTGTTAATGACACTAATGATGGTATGCTATGCCAACAGGATCTAGAAAAGCTGAGCAGATGGGCTGAGAGGTAGCAGCTGAAGTTTAACATTGGCAAATGTGAAGTACTGCATATGAGTAGCATTAACCCCAGAGTAATGTATCAATTGTGTGGTACTACACTAAGGTGGTAGAGAATGAAAAAGACCTGGTGGTAACTGTGCAGTGTGATATGAAGTTTTCTAAGCAGTGTAAACAGTCTGCAAGAGTAGCTCATGGTGTCTTGTCAATAATATACAGGATTTTTTCTAGCAGGGATAAGGAGGTGATTATCCCCTTGTATAAGCCAGTGGTCAGGCCACACCTTGAGTACTGTATACAGGTCTGGAGGCCTCATTCTAGGAAGGATGTAGAGCTGCTTGAACAAGTACAGAGAAGGACAACAAAATTGATGAACGGAATAAATTGTTGCACTTAAAAGAAAGGCTTAGGCTTAGCCAAAGTCTGGAGACTAGTTACCTGCGAGGTGATCTCATTGGGGTGTACATGACCTTGAATGGTTTGAGCAAGCTCAATGCTGAAGGAATTCTTCCCCTTGCCAAAATTAGTCACCTGAGTGGACATAAATTCAAATTGAGGAAAGACAGTTGTAGAATAAATGTGCGAAATTTGCTTTTAGCCAGTGGGTGGCTGATTGCTCGAATAAACTTCCATCTGTTGCGGTAGAAGTTGACAAATTAAATAAATTCAAGGCAGAACTAGACAAACCTTGTCGTGGAAGTTGATAGCCTAAATAAGTTTAAGGCTCAGCTGGACAGGTATTTTGAACGAACAGAAGGGTGAAGTGGAAGTGGTTTTTTTTTTTTTTTTTTGGCTGATGCTGCATAAGCTTGCTTTCTTGCATCAAATGCCTCTACTAATGCTAATGCTAACATTAAGTTAATGAATGGGTGAAATGAAGGCTTTTTTTTTTTTTTTTTTTGGGTGAAAACAAAAAACCGGTCCTATTTCACCTATCCATTAGTTCCAAATATTTGTGTAGTTCTGCCTTGAATTTATTTAAGCTATCAACTTCCATAACAAATGGAAGTTTGTTCAAGCAATCAGCCATCCACTGGCTAAAGGGAAATTTCTGCACACCTATTTGACAACTGTCTTTCCTCAATTCAAATTAATGCCCCCTCAGGTTTTTAATCTGAGTAAGATGAAGAATCCCATCAGCACTGAGCCTACTCATTCCATTCAAGGCCTTATACACCTCAATTAGATTGCTTCGCAGGTGCTAGTCTCCAGGCACTGCAATTTGTAGTTAAGCCCTTCTTCGTAAGAGCAAGCCTTTGTTCTCCGCACCAGTCTTGTTGCCCTTCTCTGTGCTAACATTAGTTGAGGCATATAATGCAAGAAAGCAATGGTCAAAAAAAAAAAATTCCCATTTCACACAACCAGTCACCCCAAATGTTTGTCTAGTTCACCCTTAAATTTATTTAAGCTATCAACTTCCACAACTACAGATGGAAGTCTATTCCAGCAATCAACTACCTGCTTGGCTGAAAGCAAACTTCCCCACATCTATTCTACAACTGTATTTCCTCAATTTGCCACCTCAGGTTCTTAATCTCAGCAAGCAGAAGTATCCCATTGCAGTGAGCCTGCTCAAACCATTCAAGGACTTAATTAGCTCACTGCACAGGTGCCTAGTCTCCAGATGCTGCAACTTTCAGAATTTAAGCCTCTCTTGGTAAGAGAACCCCTTTGTTCCTGTAACCAACCTTGTTGCCCTTCTCTGTACTCTTTCTAGTAACTCTACATCCTTCCTAAAATGAAGCCTCCAGACCTGTACACAATACTCAAGGTGTGTTCTGACCATTGCCTTATACAAATGTATAATCACCTTGTCTCTGCTAGCAAAATTCCTATATATCATTGAAAAAAATCCATGACCTGCTCTGGCAGTACATCTGCACTGTTCAGAGAACTTCATATCTGGCTGCACCTATCCTCAGGTCTTTTTCATTCTCCACCTCCCTGAGTGTAGTACCACACAGTTGGTACATTTCTCTTGGGTTACTGCTACCCATATGCAGTACTTTGTATTTGTCAATATTAAACTTCAGTTGCCACTTCTCAGCCCATCTGCCTAACTTTTCTAGATCTTGTTGCAGTAGCATACTGTCTTTACTATCATTGTCGACCCTGCCAACCTTTCTATCATCTGCACACTTGGACATTAAATCTGATATACCTTCATCTATATCATTAATAAATACACAAAACAACAATCAGCCCGGCAGTGAATCCTGGGGGACTCCACTAATAATATTAGTCCACATAGAGCAGTGTCCATTTATTACCACTCTCTGCCGTCTCCCATTCAACCATCCCTTTATCTATTGCAGCCACTTGCACTTAATGCCATACCACTACAATTTGTATCGCAGTCTTCCATGTGCAACAGTATCAAAATCTTTCCTGAAATCCAAGTATATGATGTCAAAATTACTTTTTGCATCCAGTTCCTTTGTGACCACATCATAGTATCCAATCAAATTGGTCAGATAAGACTTCCCATTAACAAACCCATGCTGTGTCTGAATTATTACTGCTTTCTTGTCTAGATGATCCTGCAATTCTTCTTTAACCAATAATTGTGCCAAGACACACAATCACGGTAGGTTAAGTCAATTTCTCAAAAAGGTTCTACATGAACACAAGGAAGGTGCTCTAAAAGTGCTTAAAAAATAAAAGTGAAAACTAATTATTAGAATTAAAATATACTGTGTCTCATGGCATATAACTTAATTTTTATTTTTTCCTTGAAAATTAGTCTTCTTCCATCATAGAAGGCAATCCCTTTTTTTACAATCAAGTGCTGTATACAGCAGTCCATTATGTAGGGAGTGTAAACTTATGCTGCATAATGGCAGTGCCGTATACTACACTCCCTCATGAAGAACGTTACAAAACCAAAGCCATAAGTGATGTGTCATTGCTGATATTAAGGCCTGGAAACAAGTGTACTAAGAATTAGTTGCTTTGTAAACAATGATCAATATGGGAATATTAGTATTAGCAGTGACAAATGAGGCAAACTAATACAGCATCAGCAAAAACAAATTATGCTTAACATGTCCAGTACCACCTGTTCATTCCCATAAGAGTTTGTCTAGTTCTTCCTTAATTCTGTTCAAACTACCTCACTTCTAATCCAGCAGGTGGAAGTTTGTTCCAACAATCAACTATCCCTGGCTAAAGGCAAAATTTCTACCCTCTATCCAACAACCATACATTCTCAATTTGAATTAATGCACACTCGTGTGCAGTCTGCACAAAAGGAAGGATACCATCAGCATTGAGTTTGCTCAATCCATTCAAAGCTTTAGACATCTCAATCAGGTATCCTTGATGGTGCCTAGTCTCCAGACACTGCAATTTGCAGGAATGAAGCCTTTCCTGTAAGAACGTCCTTTTGTGCTGCATCACTGATCTCATTTCATTGCTCTTCTCTGAACCCATTCCAACTCTTTTAGTATGGATGTAGATCTACATCCATACTAAAAGAGACTTTCACACATGTATGCAGCACTCAAGATATGGCCTAACCATTGCCATATCTTGAGTGCATCTACATTCACACATGAGGAGTTATTCAGGGAGGGGAATGCCAGAGGTGAATTAAACTCTGCCAGTGAGCTAGATGATTTTGTAATAATACAGTTTCTATACGGTGGGACCAACTGATGATGTTACTAACAGCAAATTCAAAATGGGAAGCATTCAAAGAATTTATCTTGGAAGCTACTAGGCTTTACTACCAACTAAGAAATATTGTTCAAGGTTTAGGCCTAAATGGATGTCAGATGACCTAATGAGACATATGGCAGAGAAGAAAAATGCATGGGATATATTTAAATTAATAGGTGATATGGAAGCCTATGATAGATATACGCTGGTCTGTAACCAAGTCACAGAGGAGATTAGGCAGGCAAAGGTAGATTATGAGAAATCTTTGGCAAAGGATGCAAAGAAAAACAGCAAAGAGTTCTTTACCTATGTAAACTCTAGAAGGAAAGGGATGAATCAGATTGGTCCACTGGATATTTATGGTTCAACTGTTAATGATCCTGCTCAGGTGGCTAACAAACTAAACGAGTATTTTGCATCTACATTCACACATGAGTTATTCAGGGAGGGGAATGCCAGAGGTGAATTAAACTCTGGCAGTGAGCTAGATGATTTTGTAATAACTGAGAGGGAAGTGGAGGAGAAATTGTTGAAGAAACATAAAAAAGGCACTTTCACACGAGCTTCTTTCGGCTCAGGGGAGGTACCCATGGACTGGAGATGTGCAAATGTGACCCCAATTCACAAAGGAGGATCAAAGGGCAACACAGGTAATTATAGACCTGTTAGTTTAACTTCTGTTCCAGGAAAATTAATGGAGGCACTGATTAAAGAAGCACTGCAGGATCATCTAGACAAGATTCCAGTTATAGCTCAGACACAGCATGGTTTTATTAAGGGAAAGTCTTGTCTGACCAATTTGAGTGGATACTATGATGTGGTCACAAAGGAACTGGATGCAGTGAATAACTTTGATATCATATATTTGGATCTTAGAAAGGCTTTTGATACTGTTGCACATGGAAGACTGCTGCACAAATTGGAGCAGTGTGGCATTGGTGGCAAATTGTTGCTATGGATAAAGGGACGGTTGAGTGGCAGAAGACAGAGAGTGGTAATTAATGGACACTGCTCATCGTGGACTAATGTTATTAGTGGAGTCCCTCAGGTTCAGTGTTGGGTCCATTGTTGTTTTCTGTATTTATAAATAATATTGATGATGGTATATCAAGCTTAATGTCCAAGTTTGCAGACGATACAAAGGTTGACAGGGTTGTTAAGGACGCTACTAACGCTATACTGCTGCAACAGGATCTGGAAAGGTTGAGCAGATGGGCTGAGAGGTGGCAAATGAAGTTTAACATTGACAAATGTAAAGTACTACATATGGGAAACAGTAACCCCAGAGCAACGTATCAACTCTGTGGTACTACACTGACAGTGGTAGAGAATGAAAAGGACCTGGGGGTAATTGTGCAGGCAGATATGAAGTTCTCTGAGCAGTGCAGACGGGCTGCAAGAGTAGCTCATGGTGTTTTATCAATGATATACAGTAATTTTTCTAGCAGGGATAGGGAGGTGATTATTCCCTTGTATAAGGCAATGGTCAGGCCGCACCTTGAGTACTGTATACAGGTCTGGAGGCCTCATTTCAAGAAGGATGTAGAGCTGCTGGAATGAGTACAGAGAAGGGCAACAAGGTTAGTGAACGGAACGAAGGGTTGCTCTTACAAAGAAAGGCTTAAGTTTTGCAAATTACAGTGTCTGGAGACTAGGCACCGGCGAGGTGATCTGATAGAGGTGTTCAAAGCCTTGAATGGTTTGAGCATTCTCAATGCTGATGGGATACTGCCTCTTGCTCAGAATAATCACCTGAGAGGGCATAAATTCAAATTGAGGAAAGACAGATGTAGGATAGATGTGCGGAAATTTGCCTTTAGCCAGCGGTTGTTGGTTGGTGGAACAGACTTCAATCTCTTGTCGTGGAAGTTGATAGCCTAAATAAATTTAAGGCTCAGCTGGACAGGTATTTCGAACGAACGGAGGGGTGAAGTGGAATGGTTTTTTTTTTTGGTTTTTTTTGGCTGATGCTGCATAAGCTTGCTTTCTTGCATCATATGCCTCTACTAATGCTAATGCTATCCCCTTGTATAAGGCAATGGTCAGACCACACCTTGAGTACTGTATACAGGTATAGAGGCCTCATTTTAATAAGGATGTAGAGCTGTTGGTATGAATACAGAGAAGAGCACCAAGATTAGTGAAATGAACAACGGGTTGCTCTTACGAAGAAAGACTTAAGTTTTGCAAATTACAGTGTCTGGAGACTAGGCACCTGCGAGGTGATCTGATTGAGGTGTATAAAGCCTTGAATGGTTTGAGCATCCTCAATACTGATGGAATTCTTCCTCTTGCTCAGAATAATCACCTGAGAGGGTATAAATTCAAATTGAGGAAAGACAGATGTAGAATAAATGTGCAGAAGTTTGCCTTTAGCCAACCAACTTTAGGTAGTTGGTTAGTGGAACAGACTTCCATCCCTTTCTTGTGGAAGTTGATAGCCTAAATAAATTTAAGGCTGAGTTGGACAGGTATTTGGAACGAACGGAGGGGTGAAATGGGAGAGTGTTTTTTTTTTTTAACTGATGCTGCATAAGCTTGTTTTCTGCATTATTATGCCTGTACTAATGCTAAAATACAATGGGATAATCATCTCATTATCCCTGCTGGCAAAAGTTTAGTTTATAATTGAAAAAACACATTGAGTTCTAGCAATCCATCTACACTGCTCAGAGAATTTAACATCTGACTGCACAATTACTACAGGTATTTTATATTCTCTATCTTCTGAGTGTGGTACCACACAGTTGGTATGTTATTCTGGGGTTACTGCTACTAATATGCTGTACTTTGCATTTGTCAATGTTAGACTTCAATTGTCACTTCTCAGCCCATCTGTTTAATTTTTCTAGATCTTTTTTCAGTAGCATACCTTGATTATTTTCATTAATCACCCTCCCAAACTTCATATCATCTGTAAACTCAGACAAGCCAGATATGCCTTCATCAATATCATTAATAAATACAGAAAACAATGGACCCAGCATTGAACCCTGGAAACTGCACTAATAACATTAGTCCAAGAAGAGCAATGCTATTTATAACCACTCTCTCTTCTCCCTCTCAACCATCCCTTTATTCATTGCAGTAACTTGCTTCTAATGGCACACTGCTCCAATTTGTACAACTTTTTTTTTATGTGGAATGGTGTCAATATCTCTAATGAAATCTAGGTCTATGATGTCAAAATTATTTTTGCAACCAATGCCTTTATTCCTGTATTAATATCCAATCAGAATAGTCAGACAAGATTGGTCATCCCTTAATAAATCCATGCTACAACTGCAGTAGAACTGCATTCCTGTCTAGATGGTCTGCATTACTATTTACTCCATTATTTTCCCCAGAACAGAAGTCAAACTAATAGGTCTATAATTACTGATGTCATTCTTTGTCCCCCTTTATGAAGTGGGGATATATTGGAATATTTTCAGTCTGTAGGGACCCCTCCTGAATTCAAAAATGCTCTCATAATAATGGTTAAGGGTTTGCTTACCTCTTTTGCTACCTCCCTTAATGTAACTGGATATATTCTATCTAACTCAGGTCCTTTTTTATGTTTAGCATAAAAAAAGCAATTGGGGTGCATGGAATATATTGAATTTATCTTCCATTTTTCCTCTTAGTTATCAAAAAAGCAGTTAGTCCCTATTAGAATTTGATACTTTCTGCATCCTCATTCCCAAATCATTTCTCATGTATGCATGTAGATGCACATGAGGTTCGTTTTTTGTAATTTGGAATCACCCTCTGAGGGGTTATCAGATGATTTCAGTAGTCCTTGATTCATTGTCTATTTATTCTCAGGTCATATCTCTGTCTTCCTCCAAAATGGTGGTAATTACTGCCAATGTGTTGTTCGTAGATGCTGTTGTTATATATCATACTAGGATCTACTGTTCACTCAGCACCCACTTTCTACAACAATTCATAAGTTTATATCTGTGTTTGACCAGGTAAAGTTTAAATTTTGATAAAGGATATTTGATTTGAATCTGTAATCTGACCTGATGCAATATCATCATTCCTTTTTAAAAGCCACTAAACGAATATTCAATGCAGGAACTCTGTTTCAAGCACGTTAATGTTAGACCTCAAATTATTATCCTGATAAATGTCAGTCCTGTAGATGTATGGAGTGAGGAGCATGTGCATAGTGCACATTACATGTACTTAGGGGGATAACCTTCGTATCTATTCAGCTTGTCAGCAACCAGATAGGATCATCAACAGTTACACCATTCACATCTAGCAAACCAATGTTATTCAGTCCCTATCTGTTAGTGTTTACATAAGTAAAGCTGTTTTTCTTTCTATATCACTTGATAATTTATATATATACCCCATGTATTTGTATTCTCTGCCATGAGTCTCTTCAAATCATCTGACATCCATTTAAGTCTGAGCTTCAGCAGCATCTCTTAATTGGTATAAAAAGCCCAGTAGTTTCTATGATTACTTTACTGAATGCTTTGATTTAGAATCTGCTGGTGGTAACATAATCAATATGTTGCATTGCATAAAATTTAAAAATTGTCTGAGACCACTGTAGTCACCTTCACAAAAGAAAAAGCTTTACCCTGGAGAGTAGTTAAATCTAAGTAAATCCCACACCAATACACTGTGATCATTGCCATCTAGTGGTTCTTTTATCTTAAGTGCTTTGCTATAAGAATTTGACAATCACTAAAGTTTACAGGTCTCTCTGTGCTTTTGAGAAAAATTGGTTCCCACTAAGAATGTGTACTCCACTGTTTTAAATTTTGGTGAAACACTTAATTTTTTGAAAAATGCAAAAATAAGTCAACCGATCTTATAACAATCAAACATGACTTTGCTGTTTCCACATTTCATTCTGAAATCTGTAATAAATCATTTAAATAAACTTAGAAAAAAAAATTAAAATTAAATTGTGTGTTCACTTAAAACCTTAAGTTTATAAGAACAAATGGGTGTGTGTGGGGGGGGGGGGAATACTGTCCTCAGCCAAGGCCAATTAATTCAACAGCAATGTGAAAGAAGTCCATAAGAATTCTTGTGTGATTGGCAGGATTTGAACCAAGTCCTTTCCACAAGGTATAGGAGGATGGTGATTATAATTATGTACTATCCATAAGAGCAATATTTAGAAACTGAAAAAATTTACTTGTCTAAACCAGAAGAATAAACAACAGAGAATCATATGAAATATACTTCACAGCAGTGTGACCAGTAGCCAAACCAGCGAGTGTTATTATCAAGGAAGATTTTATTTTATTATTAGTACTTGCAATTAATGCTATTATATACAGTATCAACAAAAAAAAAAAAAAACGACCCCACCTCATCTCTCCATCCTCTCTAATTACATGTTTAATTCTTCATTAAATTTATTCAAACTATTCACTTCTAACACTAGACAGTAGTTTGTTCCAACAATTAATTACTCTCAGGCTGAAAGCAAATTTTCACACATCTAGCTTGCAGCAATCCTTTTAAATTTGACTTTCTGTCCCACTTGTTTGTGTGTATGTGTGTGTGTGTGTGTGTTCCAAGAAGGAGTAAAAATACCATCACATTTAAGTTTACTCAAACCATTTAAAACTTTACACACTTTAGTCAGATCTCCTTGCAAGCACCTAGTTTCCATGCAGTGCAATTTGCAGAACCAGTCTTTTGTAGTAAGTACTTTGTGTTCTTAAATAAGCTGGTTGCTGTTCTCTGTACTCATTCTAAGAGATCCATATCTTTCTTAAAATGGGGCTTCCATACCTGTATTCAGTACTAAAGATGTGGCCTATCCTTTGCCTTATAATGGGATAATCATCTCCTTGTCCCTGCTGGAAAAGTTACTGTATATTACTGAGAGTAACCACATGAGCTATTCCAACAGCCCATATGCACTACTCAAACAACTTCATGTTAGAATGTACACTTATCCCTAGGTCTCTTGTTCTCCACCACTTGGGTGTGGAATGCTGTATCGACCATATGTGTGTCTCAGGCACCTTATTTGCAGCTCACATCTGGTGAGTATGGGCTTGGCACACCCAGGGTCCTTAGTTGGATATCATCATTCTTCTCTTTCTTGGTGATTCCCCCTCCCTCTCTCTCTCTCTCTCTCTCTCACACACACACACACACACACACCCACACACACACACAGGGTAATTCAGAAATATTTTTTTTTCTTGGTTGGTGCAGCATAAGCCTCAGGCTTCCTTGCACCATATGGCTAATAATAATAATTTAATGAATGGTAAGCAAGGAGAAATAAGCCTCTGTCACTAAATCCAACTTTGGTAAATGCAATGGAATTTCTGGGTAGACAAAGCCATTCGACTTAGATAGCACTGGAATGGTGTTGTTCTTAAGTGATCCTCTGTAGCTATTACACAAGGATCCCGTTGATGGCAACATCAGGAAATGCAGTAAGTATCAATGGTGCATCTTTAGCAGATGGTTTCTTTGTGTCGTTTTTCAAACCATAGACAATTGCAAATGTAGCATACAGAACATAAATCATTTTTTACAAATATCCTTTCAAACTCTCGATGCACGTTCTTATATAAATAGTTGGTGTAAAAAAAGGAGCTTGATCATTTAAACTCATTTGCTCTGCAATTGGAGGAATGTTCCGTTGTACATAATTAATGCTCACTTCAGGTACATTATCGTTAGATGGATCGGCATTGCTGGTTAAAGGCACTGCTAAATACAATTTTATGTTTGTCTTTTATGCAATCTTGATAGTCTTTGTCGTTCTTGCACACTCAATGCTACCTCCATCTTTATTTTGTTAGGTTGGCTTGTTCAATACTCTCAACAACACTCTCCATTTGATGTTGGCATCATTGAACACAAAGGCTATAGTAGTGTGGCATTCAGTTCCTTTCATGCTCAGAAAATTATTGATGTGAAAACATCTATAGCGGCACCTAATAATGGAATGTAATTAAAATGCAGATTGCAACAATACAAATATTTGTATTGTTGCTATCATACTATTCAACAAATAGCTACAATCAAAGGGGTAATTAGGCTATTGGCTTGGATTTTGCTAACCTCTTCCAAATGTTGATTCGGTAGAGTAGTAAGTAGTGGGTGTGAGCATAGGCAGATTCAGGGTAGGGGCACTGGGGCACGTTCCCCCGTTGTTTTTCAGAGAATGTACACCAATTATTTAAATTCCCTTTAGCTACAAAAAAATTTTTTTTCATTGTTAACATAAGAGGTTAGCTATTTTTGCATTGTGGATTAGCTATTTTCAACTGACTACAGTCGGCAACACTGATGATGCCATTCTGGTTCGAGGCACCACACAATATGGTCATGCATAATGTTTACTTCAAAGTAATTGAAAGTTTAGCTGTGTGCCTGCATCCACCAGTCACATTATGTTTGAGTGTCGTATTTGTTTTGTTCTGTGCAATATTTTGTGCCTTCTTTGTGCATAAACAAGGCACAAAATGGTGCCCCTCCTGTCATTTTTTTCTGGATCCCCCAGTGGACATGGGCATAACATGTTATATTATTCATGACTTCTGTTCTAGCTGTACAATTTTAAAATGGTTCTGATTTTTGTCAAAGATGTTTTCACATAAAACATCTTTCGTGCATATAAATAAATAAAATAAATTTTTCTGTTTATACTCCGGCACGACAACCAAGTCAGTAGAGTTTACAATAAATCGTCAATACAAATAATTATCGTATTTAGTAGTCACGGGCTTGAACCCCAGTCCACTCAAGGAACACATGCTATGCACTCTTGCTCCTGACCACTCAACTAGACACATGGTTTTTTTATTCAGAAATTTCTTTCATTTTCTTCTCAGTTATTACAAAATCATTTAGCTCCCAGTTAATAACTTAAACAAATAACTTAATATATACTGGGATCAGTGGGGCAGTTGGTACCAGGACCCCATGGTCATGAGGGACCAAGATCAACAGAGTGTAAGAAATAGTTGTTTTTTTTAAGCTTGTAAATAAATAAATAAATCACATTTATTTTAATTACTGCTTGTTTCATTTATTGCATTTAAATCTATTTATTTCTAACTCTATTGTTTTGTATCCCGTTCATATTAAATATTCTGCTTGTTTTGTTTGTTTGTTATTTGGTTTTCAGGAGCATTAGCAACTAAGGCCATATTGCTCCGGGAATATGCGGTGGTCATTCCCTGACCTTTCCGCATCCTCCGTATTTAGTGGTGACAGGATCGAACCCCGGTCTAATCAAGAAGCGTGTGTTACGCACTGCTGCTCCTTCCCACCTGGCTACGGAGGCACCCTAAATATTCTGCAATCCTCTTCTTATGGAAATCATTAGGAAAGGGCCTATAAAATATGCGAATCAAGAAAATAAAACTTCCTGCAATCCAGTCTAAACAACTCTCCCCCATAACTTGAAATTATGGCCCCTTGTTCTAGAATCATTAATACCCATGAAAAATTTGTCCTTATTCATTTTGCTTATGCCTCTCCGAGCCTTAAACACCTCAATCAAGTCTCCTCTAAGGTGCCTAGTTTCCAAGCTCTGCAACCCACATATTTGAAGTCTTGATGGTAGACAAAAGATGGAGTGGTGTCCTTACCCCAATTTTTAATAGTGAGGTTGCAAGATGGTAATCAAGCATGCTGGGGTGGAAGTAGTTGCTGTGATGATTGCACAATGTCTGAAATAATATTAAGCTCTCTGAGCAGCTCTTGGACATGAATACCAAAGAAATGGCTAGCAGTCTGCTGGATGTTATACAGACTTTACCCATCGTGGCTTGAAAAAGGATGCTCATGTAGGATTGTCTAGTGGATTTTAGTTTTAAAATATATACTAGTGACAACTGCTTTCATCAGAGAAATTCAGTTGCTTCGATGTATAAACTATGGACAGGGGATATGCTAAATGCTCCAGCAGCAATGCAGATTGGCTTAATGATGAACTGGGCCATCAAATTACACTGTTTCTGGCAGATAATGAACACTTGATACCCATAATCTAATTCAAATTGGACAAGTGCATGATAGAGGCAGAATAAAGAGCATCTGATATGTTCCCTATTTATGGGATATGATAGCATGTTCAGTCCCCTTGTGCACTTTATCTGGAGTTGACAAATATGAGGTATGAATGTCAACTTATTATCAAATATAATCCCCAAGAATTTTGTCTCAGGTGCTACTGAGATGATTTGTCCAAGGTTCAGTTCTAGTTTAGAGTAAAGGTTCAGTTTGTGACAAAAGTGTATGCAGACTGTCTTCTGAGGTGAGAAATTGAAACCAATAGCCAATGCCGCCAAGAGCTGACTTCGTCAATGGCGTACTGCTATTGCCTTTCGATAACCCTCCAGACCTGTACGACTGTGAAAAGATGCTAAAGTCATCAACAAAGAGGGCACTGTTTATGGTTGGAGGTTGTGCAGTAATAGAATTAACTTTGATAGCAAAAAACACAACACTTAGAAGTGATGCTGATGTTTGTGGAACTTCCTCTTCTTGGAAAAATGGCCTAGAAAGAGTGGATCCAACACAAACTCAGAAAGACAGGTTTGTGAGGAAGTTTTTAATAAAGATGGCAATTTTTTACCTAAGAGCAAAGTTATAAATGTCTTTTAATATTCCAAATTTCCAAGCCATGTCATAAGCATTTTCCAAATCAAAGAAAACTGACACCTGGTGCTATGTTTCAGGAAAGCATTAAGACCACATTTACAGTCATATTAAATGGTCGAGTGTTGATCTGTTCCTTTGGAAGCCACACTGTGTTCTGGAAAGGAGGTCATTAGCTTCTAAATACCACATCAGGTGAGTGCTGACCATTCATTCCAGGATCTTGCACAAACAGCTGGTCAGAGCAATGAGATTGTAATTGTTTTATATTTTCAGATCCTTTCCTGGTTTTGGGAAGGACAAATAACACAAGGCAATTGCCTCATGTCATGAGTCAGAAAACTCCACTTCAAGATAGATTCTGCTATAGAGACAGAGCAAGAGATCCTATGATTCTGATGAAAGATGTTTAATCATTTTATAATGGATATCATCTGGTCCAATGGCCCTCGCCTTGGATAGAGAGTGTAATTTTCAGTTCACCATGTAAAAGACTAGTTGTAAACCTCACAGCCATTAGCATAGGTATATGATGTAAGAAAGCAAGCTTATGCAGCATCAGCCAAAAAAAAAAAAAAAGTTACACACAATTCCCATGTTGGCTAAAGGCAAATTTCCACACATCTTTTTCACAACTGTCTTTCCTCAATTTCAGTTTTTGCCCCCCTCAAGTTCAAAATCTGAGCAAGAAGAAGAATCCCATCAGCACTGAGCCTGCTCAACCCATTCAAGGACTTAATTAGATTGCCTCAAAGATGCCTAGTCTCAAGATGCTGCAATCTGCAGAGCCTAGGCTTTTCTTGGTAAAAGCACCCCTTTGTTCCCATCAACAATCTTATTGCCCTTCTCTGTTCTCATTCTATCAACTCTACATATTCCATAAAAGGAGGCCTCCAGACCTGTACACAATACTCAGGGTGTGGCCTGACCAATTAGCTTTGTACAAAGGGATGATCACATCTATATCTCTATTAGTAAAATTACTGTATATCATTCACAAGACCCCATGACTTGCTCTAGTAGCCTGTCTGCACTGCTCAGAAAACTTCACATCTGACTTCACAATTACCCCTAGGGCTTTTTCATTCTCCACAAGCCTGAGTGTAGTACCGCACAGTTGGTACATTTCTCTAGGTTACTGCTACCCATATGCAGTACATTGCATTTGTCAATGTTAAAGTACAGTTACCACCACTCATCCCATCTGCTCAACTTTTCAAGATCCTGTTGCAGTAGCATACTGCCACTAAGAACCTTGCCAACTTTTGTATCATCTGCAAACTTGGACATTAAGCCTGATATATCTTCATCAATATCATTGATAAATACAGAAAATAACAATGAGCTCAAAACCAAACTGTGGGGGGACTTCACTAATAACACTAGTCCACAAAGAGCAGTGTCCATTGATTACCACTCTGTCTTCTTCCACTCAACCATCCTTTTATCCATTGTAGTAACTTTCCCTTAATCCAATACTGCTCCAATCTGAATAGCAGATTGCATATGGTATTAAAAGTCTTCCATATGCAATGGTATCAAAATTATCTATTTTTTGCATCCAGTTCCTTTGTCACCACAATATAGTATCCAATTAAATTGGTCAGACAAGGCCTCCCCCCCTTAACAAACCCATGCTGGGTCCAAATTATTACTGTCTAGATGATCTTGTAATGATTCTTTAACCAGTCACCCTTTGATCCCCCTTTGTGAGCTGGGGATACATTTGCACATATCCAGTCAGTGGGGTCTTCCCCAGAATCAAAGGATGATCTCATAATTATAGCTAAGGGTTTGCTTTCTTCCTGTGCTGCCTCCTTTAATATAACTGGATAGATCCCATCCACCCTGGTTGCCTTTCTTATGTTAAACTTCAACAATTTCTCATCAATTTTATGCTCAGTTATTACAAAATCATTCAGCTCCCTGTTAGAGTTTAATAAGCTTCTGTCCTCCACTTCCTTACAGAATTCTCATGTGTGAATGTAGTTGCAAAATACTTAATCAGTTTGTCGCCTACCTCAGCAGGATTATCAACAACTGAACCATCGAGATTAAGTGGACCAATCTGATTCATCCTCTTCCTTCTAGAGTTTATATAAGTAAAAAAGTCTTTGCTGTTTTTCTTTGTATCCTTTGTAGCTTCTGTCCTCCACTTCCTTACAGAATTCTCATGTGTGAATGTAGTTGCAAAATACTTAATCAGTTTGTCGCCTACCTCAGCAGGATTATCAACAACTGAACCATCGAGATTAAGTGGACCAATCTGATTCATCCTCTTCCTTCTAGAGTTTATATAAGTAAAAAAGTCTTTGCTGTTTTTCTTTGTATCCTTTGCCAAAGATTTCTCATAACCTGCCTGCACTTGCCTAATCTTCTTTGTGACTTGATTACAGACTAGCTTATATCTACCATAGTCTGTGTCACCTGATAATTTATGATCCCGTGCATTTTTCTTCTCTACCACAAGTCACATTAGTTCAGCCGACATCCTTGAACAGTATTTCTTAGTTTGGAAAAAAAAAGCTTAGTAACTTCAAAGATTAATTCCTTGAATGGTTCCCATTTAGAATATGCTGTTGGTAGCACCATCAGTTGGTCCCATTTTACAGAATTTAAAAACTGTCTAAGACCAATGTAGTCACTTTTACGAAAGTAAAAACCCTTCCCTTTACTCCTGATGGTAGCTACATCTTTAAGTATATTCCACATTAGTACACTGTGACCACTGCCACTAGTGGCTCCTTTATCAGCAGTGATTAATGCATGAATAATCACTGCTGATAATCAGATCAAAAGTATTACTCCCTCTGGTTGTCTCTCAAACATGCTGCTGTTGTAGAAAACAATCATTCAATATATACACAAAAAGCCTTGATAGTGCACGAGTGACCAATCCACAAGTTCCAGTCAATATCTGGGAAGTTAAAATCCCTTATAAAACATTCTGATTTACTGGCCCACTTTATATCTCTGTATAGTTGTTCGATGTACAACTATACAGAGTCACTAAGCCTACAACACACTCCTACTCTCGTTTTTGCTTTCATAGTGCTTATGTCACACCAAACTGACTCAATATTGCACTGTCCACCAATGTCAACTGGATGCACTGCCTTAGATTTTGTGTTTCTTAACTAACAGCATTACTCCTCCTCCCTACTCTTTCTGTACACACTGTACACACCAAATTCCAATTCTGCACTCCACATCTCTGATTTCCCAACAATATCTGTCTTTGATGTCTTGGACTAGTATTTCAAATTTATTTACTATACTTCTAGCATTGGTGTAATGCAAGTATACATGCACTTGTTCTTACTCTTAGTTACCCTAACATAGCCCATGTATTTGCTTGTTTCATGATGATTCCCAGCAGTTCTTAAAATCCCCAGCAACTTGCTTTCTAGGCTGCTACTCATTCCAATAGAAAGAGTGCAAGAATCACTTCAACCTCTGCCTGCGGCTACTGTTAATCTATTAGTCTGTGAATCCCCCCAAGCTAGCAGTTTTCTGACCCATCTAAAACTGCCTGATTGCATCAGCAAATATTCTTGTTGATGCTATCAGCAAGAATATTTGCTGATGACCCCATGAGCCTTGCACATTCTCTCCAGGGTCAAATTGAGTGACAAAGCTCTCATCATATACTCCCTTTCTCCTATCATGTCTGGGCAAGAGATGCAGACACTTTCAAATTTAATCCTAACTTGTGACTTTTTTGCAACATTAACCTGTACTTGTTAAGTAAATCTGCAGATTTTCTACTTCTAATGTCATTAGTGCCAATGTGTACAATAATATCACCTTTTGTGTCCTTAAAAGATGATATCTTCTCTACAACATCAACTTTTGCCCCTGGCAGACACTGCCTGGTGCTATTCCACCTATCCTTTTTGCACAATATATTTCCCGTCTCCCTGACAATCAAGTAACTGACAATAACCAGCTCCTGTGGGACCAGCACATTCGGCCTTGAAGATTGCTCCTGTGTTGCCTGATGCACAAGAGTAGCCTCTGGCATTGAGTTGGGCAGCTAAGAGCTTGATGGGTCCCAGATTTTAACTGCTTCAAGGGCATCTACCCTACTCCTCAAACTCTCAGCCATCCATCAGAATGCTAAGTTGGCTCCTAATTTCTTCATACTCTCCACCTAACACACACAAAGAAACTCTCCTTGGCTAGATCATGTCCTGTTTCATAAAGCTCTGCATACATTTCACAAGTTGCACATTTTTTTTTTAGATTGTGATGTGTTGGAGAATTGCCCCCTTCGGCTCTCCCTCTGAGGCACAGCACTCCCGCTACTTTGTGCCCATTGCTTTGCTGCTCTTGACAGCAGCTTCAATTACTGCTTTTCAGATGTTTGTTTAAGGGCCAGAAACTCTGGGGGAGGGGTGGAAGATGTTTCCAATGACACTTTAGTAAATGTCTTCCCTAGAGTGTTTGCAATTGCAGTTAGGCCTGTAACTGTACAACCATTATGTTCCAGGATCGATGAAGGGTGTGATGTGTATTTACCCATCATTTTCCAGACTTTGTCCCAGATGACTTTGGGTTTGGCAGCGCTTGTGATAGGTGTGAAGCAGATCACAAGGTTCCTTTTAACTCTGATGTCTGACATAACATGTTTCGGTGCATGCACATTTAAAGGCTATTAGATTTTCTGTGGTAGAATATCAACGCTATGTCTCCCATCCTTGCTGCTGTGCAATCTGCATTCCAGTGAAATCTGTAGTTCCATAGTTTTGGAAATGGTGGAAACTGAATTGATGTATTTGGTATCACAATACTTTCTGTGATGCACTTTAAACTGTATGATTAATTTGGTCCTGGCTGACTTTTGATATTAAACATTGCTGGATGTTTGAAGGCATTCCAGTCAGCGTGAGCAATTTTTCACCGTGACATCCTAGACAGGTGGCATGGTCTCCCATTGCAAAGGGTGGATATCATATGGAAGTGATCACTACCATAAAGGCTGTCTTCAAACTCCCGTGTTCAAACAAGGAGAGAAGTGGAGCATATAGAGAGATCAATTGCAGTAAATTCACAGGTGGGCATGTAGAAAAGTTGTTAGAACCCATATTTAGAATGGCCAGATCATTGTTTTTGAGCATGTGCTTGATAGTCATACTCCTTCCATTGAAATCAGCACTACTCCACAGAGTATTATGTCCACCGAATAATAGAAATGGGGAAGGCAACTGCTGAATGAGATCATCAAGGTCTACCTGGGGGATGTGTTACTAGGTGGCAAATAAATGAAGCAAACTGTTAAGAGAAACCCCAATATAACATGAACTGCCACTGCCTGTAAGTTTGGGGTAAGTGGTGTAGCTCGAAAAGGGGTATAGTTGCCCACAAGAATGGCAACTTCTCCATGGGCAAGTCCTTCTCCAGCTCTGTGTTTGCAAATAATTGAACAGTTATCCACCTTATTCGCCTTTAAATACATCTCCTGCAAGCAAAAGCAGGTTGGCACACACTTACACAGGAGGGCTTTGATGTTATCAGTATTTTGACAGACTCCACAGCAATTCCATTGTAAGGATTTCAAAGTGGCCATTATTCAGATTTGTTGGGTCAGTCCAGTGTCTTGCGAAGGGCTGAGAGCTGGTTTTCTTGGTCCTGGCTTTTATCTTTATTCAGAAAGAAAGGTCTTCTTCATCTGCAAAGAGTTTCAGGACTGTCATCCTGTACCTCCTTAACCTCTACATCCATGGCAGGTGGTTCTTCCAGTTTTTGTGACTTTTCTTTACCACTTGGTTTTGGTAGCAGTGGAACACTAGGAGGTAGTGATATTGGGGTAGCAACTAATTGAGTTTTTGTGGGGGGGATTGTGAGCCCAATAAAAAGGGTGCAATGGGAGTGAATGATGCCCTTGGTGAAATGGTCATATCAATTTGTGTCCTGATGGTCCTCTTTCCAGAAACTTTCTGGATATATGAGAGTCTGCCACTATTTATTGGTTGGATGCGTTTCTGGCCTTTTGACATATGTTCAATGCTGCTTTCAGTTTTTGGATTTCCTTCTCTTCCTTCCACTGCTGGAATGCTCGAGGGTACACAGGGTTCTCTCCTTATAAACAAAGCCAATTTGTACAAATTGGCTTTGGTGCTCAATATTCCTTGTTCTTGTGGTCTTTAGCACCATATTGAGCACAGGCAGGGTTACCACAACAAGATGTTTGCAAGTGACCATACTTTTATCACTTAAAACATCAGTGGATTTGGTATGTAGATCCTAAGCGCGCAGTTTAAGTAGCCTGCCTTGATAGAAATTTGAGGCCATGGGGTATTAAATGATAGGATTAGAACTAGAGTAGGAAAGATAGATTCCTATCCTTTTGCATCGATATTCTCTTGACAGCTATCACTTTTTTTCAATTCTTTTTTTCAGACATCTGCTCTGAAATTTTTATTTTTTCAAATAAAAATTTCAGAGCAGATGTCTTCTTTTGAGATGAAGATCCTTCTCTGATATAACACCATGTAAAGAGTTCAAAGTTTAATAGGGGGTTAAATCAATATAGCTTTCAGAATTTTCTGGGCTTGTTTTGGATTTGAAGCTTCCACTAAAATGTCTCCAAAATGTAGCCTTTTCACTGATTTTTGGGTCACCCATTCTAATCCTTTCTGAATGAAGAAGGGTTATGTTTTTCTAATTGCCTGCTCTCTGGGTAGAATGGAGAATGAGGAAAAGCAGTATTATCAATTAATTGAAGCAGTATTACCAATTATAAATATAGTATGATCACATTGTGGTGCAATCACAGTTCTGGCTCTTTTTGCAGAGGTGTTGTCATTGTCATCCATTCAATTAGGTGCCTTGTTGTGGTCCCAGAAGAAAGGAAGGGATTTAAATTACTCATGAGAGTAAAATAAAAATTTCTGATCCCACGATAGATCCCTACAGTATCATGTATCATCTTGCAGATGATAAAAAGGTTGGTAGGGTTGTTAATGACAGTAAAGACAGTATGCTACTCCAACTGGATCTAGATAAGTTGGCCAAATGGGCTGAGAAGTGGCAGCTGAAGTTTAACATTGACAAATGCAAAGTACTGCATATGGGTAGCAATAACCAAAGAGAAACCTACCAACTGTGTGGTACTACACTCAGGGAAGTGGAAAGTGAAAAAGACCTGGGGGTAATTGTGCAGTCAAATATAAAGTTTGCTGAGCAGTGCAGACAGGCTGCCAGGGCAGGTCATTGAATTTTGTCAATGATATATAGGAATTTTGCTAGCAGGGACAGGGATGTCATAATGCCATTATTCGAGGCAATGGTTAGACCACACCTAGAGTACTATGTACAGGTCTAGAGGCATCATTTTAGGAAGGATGTAGAGTCGCTAGAATGAGTACAAAGAAGGGCAACAAGATTGGTGAGGGGGAACAAGGGGGTGCTCTTATGAAGAAAGGCTTAAGTTCTGCAAATTGCAGCACCTGGAGAGTAGGCACCTGCAAGGTGATCTGATTGAGGTGTGTAAGGCCTTGAATGGGTTGAGCAAGCTGAATGCTGATGGGATTCTTCCTCTTGCTCAGATTAAGAATCTGAGGAAGCACAGATTCAAATTGAGGAAAGACAGGTGTAGAATAGATGTGCATAAGTTTGCCTTTAGCCAGCTGGTAGTTGATTGGTGGAACAGACTTCCATCTTTTGTTGTGGAAGTTGATAGCCTAAATAAATTTAAGGCTGAGCTGGACAGGCATTTGGAACAAATGGAGGGACGAAATGGTAGGTTTTTTTTTGGCTGATGCTGCATAAGCTTGCTTTCTTGCATCGTATGCCTCTACTAATGCTAATGCTAATTTCCAATAGCCTTGACCCCATCCCAGGACCAAAGGGAGGGAGACTTATTAGAATGCAGTTGAGCTTAGAAGTTTACTACACTAACAGGGAGCTAAATGATTTTGTAATAACAGAGAGCAAAGTATAGGAGAAAGTGTTGAAATTAAACATAAAGTAAGAACCATCTGCTAGCTGATCCCAGTCAGGCTGGTCTGGGACCTAGACTCCCATCTTGTTGAAGCAGGGGCCAAAGGGTGTATTAGGGCTATGACACTCACCCAGAAGGATCCTCCTTTCCAAACTTCCACAGGTTGCACATACTGGATTCCAGTGATGTAACCTTGGAACCAAGGTATGCGTGCTGGATCCCATTCATGCTAATCTGGAAGCCTAGCAGAATCATTAGGAGGTTTCCCCTAAACATGTACAGGTGCCCATGTTGAGGGAGAATCTAAAGGCATAATATGTCAAGAACAATAGATAGATAAATTACTCATCACCATGCATTTTTCTTCTCTGCCATGTGTCTCAATAGTTTATCTGACATCCATTTAGGCCTAAACCTTAAACAGTATTTCTTTGTTGATATGAAAAGCTTAGCACCTTCTATGATTACTTCCCTCAATGCTTCCCATTTAGAATTTGCTGTTGGTAATATCATCAGTTGGTCCAACTGAATGAAATTTAAAAAATGTCTAAGACTACTGTAGTCACCTTTACGAAAGCAAAAGCCTTTACCTTTGAGAGTAGCTATGTCTTTAAATAAATTCCACATTAGTACTGTGATTGCTGCCACCCTGTGGGTCTTTTACCTGAAATTCTTAATGTATGAAGAATCACTGCTGATAACCAGATCAAGATTAGGGGGATTTTACTTTCCATATATTAACTGGAACTTGTGAGTTGGTCACTAGCACAATAGCAAGGCTTTTGCGATTTATTGGACGATTGTTTTCTACAGCAGAAGCATGTTCAAAAGGCAATTAGAGGGAATAATACTCTTGAACTAATTATTAGCAGTAATTCTTTGTACATTAAAAATCTACAGATAAAGGAACCACTGGGTGGCAGTGATCACAGTGTACTAATGTGGGATTTACTCAAAGATGTAACTACAATCAGGCGTAAAGGTGACTAGAGTGGTCTCAGACAGTTTTTAAATTCTATACAGTGGGATCAACTGATGATATTACCAACAGAAATTCTAAATGGGAAGCATTAAAGGAAGTAATCTTGGAAGCTACTATGCTTTTTATATCAACTAAGATATACTGTTCAAGGTTTAGGCCTAAATGGATATCAGATGAACTAATGTGACTCATGGTAGAGAAGAAAAATGCATGGGATACATATAAATGGTAGATATAATCAAGTCACAAAGGAGGTTAGGCAGGCAAAGGCAGATTATGGGAAATCTTTGGCAAAGGATACAAAGAAAAACAGCCACGACTTCTGTACTTGTGTAAACTCTAGAAGGAAGGGGATGAATCAGATTGGTCCCCTAACTTCTAGGGTTTAAATAAGTAAAGAAGCCTTTGCTGTCTTGATATCGATTGTTGATGATCCTACTGAGGTAGCTGACAAACTGAATGAGTATTTCACATCTACATTCACACAGGAGGAATTCTATAAGAAAGGGAGGACAGAAGTTTACTACACTAACAGGGAGCTAAATGAAGTTAAACATAAAAAAGGCACCTGGAATCTATCCAGTTATATTGAAGGAGCAGCAAGGAAGGTAAGCAAACCCTTAGCCATAATTATGAGAGCTTCCTTGGACTCAGTGGAGATCCCCATGGATTGGAGATATGCAAGTGTGTACCTGATTCACAAAGGGGATCAACTGCTTAACAGACCTGCTAAGCAGTGCAGGATCATCTAGACAAGACTGCAGTTATAGTTCAGACAGCATGAGTTTGTTAATCAGAAGTCTGGCCTGACCAATTTGATTGGATATTATGAGGTGATCACAAAGTAACTAGATGCAAAAAATAATTTTGATATCATATACTTGGATTTTAGGAAAGCTTTTGATACTGTTGCACATGGAAGATTAATGTTCAAATTGGAGCAGTATGGCATCAAGGGCAAGTTGCTGCTATGGATAAAGGGATCATTGAGTGGGAGAAGACAGAGTGGTAATCAATGGCCACTGCTCTTCATGGACTAATGTCATTAGTGGAGTCACACAGGGTTCATTGTTTTCTGTATTTATCAATGATATTGATGAAGGTATATCAGGGTTAATGTCCAAGTTTGCAGACAATACAAAGGTTGGCAGGGTTGTTAATGACACTAATTACAGTACGCTACTGCAACAGGATCTAGAAAAGTTGAGCAGATGGGCTGAGAGGTGCCAACTGAATTTTAACATTGACAAATATAAAGTACTGCATATGGGTTACAGTAACCCCAGAGTAATTTACCAACTGTGTAGTACTGCACTCAGGATAGTGGAGAACGAAAAAAATCTGGGAGCAGTCAAATATGAAGTTTTCTAAGCAGTGCAGACAGGCTGCAAGAGTAGCTCTTGGTGTCTTGTCAATGATATATGGGAATTTTGCTAGCAGGGATAAGGAGGTGATTATCTCCTTGTATAAGGCAATAGTCAGGCCACACCTTGAATACTGTGTACAGGTCTGGTGGCTTCATTTTAGGAAGAATGTAGGACTGCTGAAAAGAGTCCACAGAAGGGCAACGAGATTGGTGAATGGAACAAACGGTTGGTGTTATCAAGAAAGGCTTAAGTCCAGCAAGTTACAGTGTGGTGACTAGGTACCTGTGAGATGATCTGATTGAAGTGTATAAGCCCTTGAATGGTTTGAGCAAGCTCAGTGCTGATAGGATTCTTCCTCTTGATCAGATTACTCACCTGAGGGGAGGGACAAATTCAAATTGAGGAAAGACAATCATAGAATAGATGTGTGGAAATTTGCCTTTAGCCAACGGGTGGTTGATTGTTTGAACAAACTTCCATCTGTCGTAATGGAGGTCGACAACTTAAATAAATTCAAGGCAGAGCTAGACAAGCATATGGAGTGAATGGACAGGTGAAATAGGAAGGCTTTTTTTTTGCTGGGTGCGCTATATAAGTTTGCTTTCTTGTATCATATGTGTCTACTAATGCTAAAGAGTACTGCTTCCTCCTGTTGCCTCTCTAACATGCTGCTGTAGAAAACGTTCATCCAATAAATCTGCAAGTCTTGCTAGTGTGTGAGTGACCAATCTACACATTTCAGTCAATATCTGGCAAGTTAAAATCGCCCATTATAATACATTCTGATTTATTGGCCAGCTCTATTTCTCTGTGCAGTTTTTAGTTGTACTCATTAGAGTAATTAGACCTATATTAACCCCAGATGCTCACATCTGGCTTGGCACAACCAGGGTCCAGAGCTGGATATCATCATTCTCTCTCTCTCTCTCTCTCTCTCTCTCTCTCTCTCTCTCTCTCTCTCTCTCTCAGGGTAACTCAATTTTTTTTGGCTGGTGCAGCATAAGCCTCAGACTTCCTTGCACCATATGGCTAATAATAACACACCTACTCTCAATTTTGTTTTCCCAGTGCTTATATCACACCAAACTGACTCAACATTGGACTAGTCGCCCATGTCAACTGGATGCACTGCCTGAGATTTAATATGCCTCTTAACTAAGAGTATAATCTGTCCCCTCTATTTCTTCCTGTATACACTACTCCCCATAATCAAATTAAACATTGCTTATGTCTGAGTGACACCATGTCTCCAGTGTCACTCAGAGGCCCCAAAGTATACCAATGATATTTATCCAACAGTAATGAAGATTGCAAACAAATGAATCAAACCAGTATGATTAAGTTTGAGATCCAGGAGTGGTCCCTTTGGATTAAATAATTTCCAACAATGGAAGTGAAAAATATTCAGGAGTATTTAAGATTGAGAAAGCTAGTCTTGCATTCTTCCTTGGTTGTGAAGAAATAGAATGAGATTTTTCTTGTTCTAGCAGTATCATGACTGATGATAAGGCTTGCCATCCTTTTTGCATCCAAAAAGGATGGCAAGTTAGAAATTTAAATGCAAAAGTACCAGTTATGCTCTCAAACAATATGATAACAGTCAGAACTTGTCTGTACTAGAAAACGTTTACGATTCACCTCTTGATGGGAATATATAACGACTTCAGTAATACAGATGGGTACTGTAATGCCTACATTACATGTGCTTCAACTGGTAAGGTGGAAGTACATGTAATGTAATGATATTGGATGTGCTCAGAGCATATCCAAGATCGCTGCCCTGAAGATATTCATTTCTCTGGTTACTAAAATGGGAAATAGCTCAGATTTTCACAGATAACTATCTTGTAACGGAAAGCAAGCCAAGAAGGAAGCAGCCAGGAAAGTAATGGAATTGGAGGAAACAAAGCTGAGGTGGATGCAAAAAGGATGGCAAAATACAAGGATGAAATTTAATTCTTGAAATTATGCTGCAAGATGCAAAGAAAGAAGTTAAATATGCATATCAGATAACGTTTTGCATGAGACTAATAACTGGGAAAAAACACTGTAAAAGAAATTAAGATTTCTTTTAATTAAGATTTTGACTGGTATTGTAAGCCCTAATTAGAATCAATACTATCCTCCACACATCCTTCCAATGTTAAAAGTTTTTGGACATTACAACTTGGACTATTCTCACACTTGAGATGGCAATATTATCCAAGAGTGAGTTCACTACTTGCCAGAAACTTGGAGCACCAGTGTGAAATATGTTTCAAACTTATAGGTCTATCATCCAGGGACAGGTGGCTTCTATTTGCCAATGTATACATATCAGTCTTTGCTAATGGATGCCATCTATCCATTATCCAGTGAAGCACCAAGAGTTTAAAAACAGTTGCTCTGAATTTTGGACAAACAGCAGATTCATCTTTTGATGACATTGTCTCAGAAGGCTATTGTAACAAATATAATCAAAAGTCCTCGAAATGTGAATAGCTAGTTAGTTAGTTAGTTATTGGAAGTTTAATGGCACATCAGCATCTAAGGCTATCGTGCGCCAATGTTAATAGCAACTGCACGAGTTGCCAGAATGCTGCATTCAATTTATCCATAGATTAGTGATGCGAGTTGATTTCATCCAGGGGAATATTCAAGGGGGGGAAGAGGGGGAATATGCCCACCCTTAACCAAAAATTCAAAATTAAAGAAAATGAATGCAGGAGGTGTTTCGCTTCTTTTCTATTTACTCAAGGGGTTTTCAGTGTATGAAGAGCTAACTGAAAGAATATCCAGAAAAACCAATGATTTTGTTCAGTAGCGTAATTATTCCAATGCAGCTGCATTTGGGCCCGATCTTGAAAGGGGACCATTAAATTTAGAAGACATTCATTTCTAAGACAATTAACGAAATTCATTAATAAACAATTTTTTTTTTTTTAAATTAAATGTAACACATTCTTATCAGCACAGCGACTGGCCATCCGAGTATTGTTTTGACTGTGCCACGCTTATAGAAATAGTATCAAATAAAAGATAGTCTTGAAATATTCAGCGAAACCAGTGCCAAATATACGTATACACAGTGTGTACGTCACATCTGATTTTATTCTAGTGTTGAATTTATTTTACATTTTTTGTGTGTGGGTACACTGATTGTTATCGCAGGGCAATATGTATTTTACAATACACACATTTGTCACATAACAGTCTAGCTATGGCCAGTGTTGTCGTTTTAGTGCCTTAGATTTGTTTTTTTTTCTTTTCTTTCCTTTTCTTTTTTTTTTTATCTGAAATAAACTCATTTCAGATAAAAACTCATTTGTAGTCCTCTAGGACTACGAATGAGTTATTACTCTGTTAACCAGAGACATCTAAATTGCCAGATCCTTTGATCCTCACCTATGTCAATGATGTAGTAGTAGTAATAATAGTGACATGTGATGCAAGAAAGCAAGCGTATGAACTTGTGCAGCATCAGCCAAAAAAAAAATAATTCACACAACCATTCCCTCTAAATGTTTGTCTGATTCCTCCTTAAATTTATTTAACCTATCAACTTCCACAACGACAGATGGAAGTTTGTTCCAGCAATTAACCACCCGCTGGCTAAAAGCAAATTTCCACACATCTATTCTACATCAGTCTTTCCTCAATTTGAATTGATGCCTCCTTAGGTTTGTAATCTGAACAAGTGGAAAAATCCCATCAGAATTCAGCATGCTCAACCCATTCAAAGCCTTATACACCTCAATCAGATCACCTTGCAGATGCCTAGTCTCCAACCGCTGAAATTTTCAGAACTTAAGCCTCTCTTAGTAAGAGGATCCCTTCATTCTTCTCACCAATCTTGTTGCCCTTCACTGTACATGCCCAAGCAAATCTACATCCTTCCTGAATTGAGGCCTCCAGACCGGTACACAGTACTCAAAGTATGGCCTGACCATTGCCTTATACAGAGGGACAATCACCTTTTCCCTGCTAGCAAAATTCCTGTACATCATTGACAAAACCCCATGACCTGCCCTGGCAGCCTGTCTGCATTGCTCAGAAAACTTCATATCTGACTGCACAATTACTCCCATGTCGTTTTCATTTTCTGCCACCTTAAGTGTAGTACCACATAGTTGGTACATTCCTCTGGGGTTACTTCTACCCATATGCAGTACTTTGCATTTGTCAATGCTAAACTTCAGTTTCCACTTCCCAGCCCATCTTCCCAAATTTTTTAGATCCTGTTGCAGTAGCACACTGCCATTAACAGCCCTGCCAACCTTTGTATCATCTGCAAACTTTGATACTAAGCCTGATATACATTCATCAATATCATTGATAAATATACAAAACAACAGTGGACCCAACACCAAACCCTGTGGGACTCCACTAATAACATTAGTCCACGAAGAGCAGTGCCCATTGATTACCACCCTCTGTCTTCTCCTACTCAACCAACCTTTTATCCATTGTAGCAAATTATCCTTAATACCATTCTGCTCCAATTTGTACAATAGTCTTCCATACGCAACAGTGTCAAAAGCTTTCCTGAAATCCAAATATATGATATCAAAATTATTTTTTGCATCCAGTTCCTTTGTAACCACATCATAATATCCAATCAAATTTGTCACACAAGACTTTCCCTTAACAAACCAATGCTATGTCTGAATTATTGCTGCAGTCTTGTCTAGATGATCCTGCAATGCATCATTAACCAGTGACTCCATTATTTAACCTGGAACAGAAGTTAAACTAACTGGTCTGTAATTACTCGTGCCACCCTTCGATCCCCTTTGTGAATTGGGGATACATTTGCACATCTCCAGTCCATGGGGACCTCCCCTGAGTCCAAGGATTTTCTCATAATTATGGCTAAGGGTTTGCTTACTTCCTTTGCCACCTCCTTTAATATAACTGGATAGATCCCATCCACCCCAGCTGCCTTTCTTATGTTTAACTTCAACAATTTCTCCTCCACTCTGCTCTCGGTTATTACAAAATCATTAAGCACCCTGCTACAATTTGATAACCTTCTGGCATTTTCAATCCTTAACTCCTTGTGTGAATGTAGATGCAACATACTCATTCAGTTTGTTTACAGATGTTCTGTAAGTGACCAATGCAGTGGGAAGAATCCTTCCTGTAAATAGCATTTGTCTCGTGGTGTTCAGAGAGTGAATTAAATAATGACAAGGAAGAGTAAAATGTCTACTTCAGTCACCCCAAAATTAGTGGGTTTCGATCACAAGTTGTTTGTCGAACATGTCACTCCAAAGCATGCAGTTTCATTAAATTTATGGTTTTGAGGTCATTTGCTATTTTCACAACTTTGTACCCTTGTCTATTGCTTTTTTTCTATACAGCCAACAAGACTGACTTTGTCCCTTTTAATACATTTAATAACCGTTTTATATGTATCTGTTCTGTTTTCGATTGGTGGGAAAATTTGTTGCAAAGTTACTTGAAAGAGAAACTGGGGAAAGGAGAGTGGGAAACAAAACAAAAAAATTCAACCAATCAGATATTTTCATTTTGCTTTACTGACACAAAGTTCTGCAGCTCTTAACATGTACTATTCTGTGATTCTGCATTGTCAAGTGTAGTCATTTTACATTTGAGTTTCTCAGAACAGAGCATGAAAAAAATTCATCCACTGCAAGCATTCTTTTCTAACCTGTGATGGAAAGGCTGAAAATATATGTAAATTTATTATTTCAGTTTTTATTAGTTTGCACGATGGACCATTCACAAACAGGCAGACTTACTGGGGAAACCCCAGTGGGCCGGAAGATAGAGACTGATGTGCAGTTGCATGGCCATAAACACTGTTGTGAAAGTGCTAAAAGTTTTCCTTGGTAAGAATTTTGGACCCAGTCCACCAATGTTGAATGATCCACAATATCTGCTATAGTCAAAAGGTTGTTCAGTTTTGATAATAATGTTACTCATTGCTGTAGATTTCTTATTTTTTTTACTATTCTTTGCATTTTGTTACAACTTGACAATGATCTGTAATTTTGTTACTCTGGTATCAGTATTTTTTTTTTTTTTTTATTGAAAACCTGTTGCTGGATCATTTACAGATTATAGAAAGATGTAGTATGAAGTTCAGAAAGTTATTTTTCATGTCGTCGCCTTTTTTCCCCCTTTTGCGCACCTCTGAACCACTGCTGGCAGAATATTTTGAAAGGTGGTGCATGCAGAAATAAATTTTTTGCTCACCAAGTTTTCGAATACATGCAATATTTAAATTGTCAAATTTTACTGATTTATGTGTACAGCTGAGCCAATGTTTTGTGATCGGTGGGAGAAAGGACTTTTATTTTGAAAGAAATAATTTGTATTGTTTTAACGTTTCAATAAATTAATGAAAATATTAAAAATTGTGTATTACTTCTAAATCCAAAGGTGGTGCATTTGCACCACCTTGCACCATGCTGCTGGCACCCATGGTTATGACCATGGTTATGGCTTGAACCCTGGTCACTGAACGTACGTGTACTTATGCACCCTCACACTTGATCACTTGACTTCGACGGCCTTCATGTAAGCATATTTCTAATTCCAGTTTTCATAAGTTTACATTTACAAATTAAGAATGGTCAATGATGTCTCAAAGAATTTGATAGAACAGTTTGTAATTTTATTACTCTGATCTCAGTATTTTTTTTTTTAATTGAAAATTCATTGCTGGATCATTTACAGATCAGAGAAAAATATTATAATATGAATTTCCACCATCACTCAGAACTCTTCAAATTCCTTTCTTTGAAATTTGACAGTCTAATTTTCCTAATATGGAGGGTTGCTTTATGCTGGTTCACTGTTCGAATAACTGGAGTAGACTGGCCAGAACAAAGATGCAGTAACTTAAATTGTTTCTGCATACAAACCACTGTTCTAAATAGGTTTAACAGAGTGCTGACAAAAACTTGCCCTTTTTCATTTGTGATGATGCAATTATTTTGAGTAGGTAACTAATTTTTTTTCTTCGTTTATGAATTTTCATATTAAATTATAGTGTGCAATTTTGCCCCTTTTTGAAAATGAGCAAAAAATATAGTCAATACTTTTGTGTTGACTATATATTAATCAATGGCTCAAAGATGTTAAATCTAAGAACTGGCTCTGCAAATTAGATGATTATTTAAAATGTTTTTGTAAATGCACGCTGACAGCCGAATTAAGCGATATTGAAAGGCATCGTAATACGAATGAATCACAAGAGAGCCGAAGAGACCTTTAGTTTTCAGTTTTTTTTAGTTGCCATTCAAAAAAATTGGCAATACAGAAAGTGCAACAGCAAAAAGCAGCACAGCATTTTTCATAGCTGTGCAGGGGGGGGGGGGGGATGGAGGTTTTGTGGGCCCTCTTTAAGAAAAAGATTGCAAAATTTCTTTGTATTTTTTTTAAAGCTGATGGTCACTCAGACCATGAACATTCAAAGTCCAAAGGTAGTTCAGGTGTACCAACTTTGGATATCGAAGTAATTTATTGAAACATTAAAACAATACAGGTCCTTTCTCCCGCCAACCATGAAACGTTTGTTCAGCTGCGCACATAAATCAGTCAGACTTAACTTAATTAAAATAATGCATTTTTTGTCCAAAATTTGGTGAACAAATATTTATTCCCAAATGCAAAATATCCTGCTGGCACCCATGACTCCAACACCCAACACGACAGCGTGACGGAGGGGAAGTCGGAATGGAAAGGGACAGCGGTGGTTAAAATATCTTACTTTTTCAAATCTTACAAAAACATATGACCATGAGAACATATTGTTAGGGACCCTACCAGGGTTTTGAGGGGGTCCGTGCAAGTGAGGGCCCCTGAAGCTCAAGCTTCACTGTAAATATGCCTCCGCACATACTTATATTCTTTCCTCTTATAATTTTCTAATATGCACGTGTATTTCATAAACTTGTTTGTTCCTTGTGTTCTATTGCCAAATGTTTGGAAATAATATATTGTCATTTTTTGTGATTAATATTATTATTCACATGCTTTCCTAATATTCAAATAAAGATAATAATCAATAAAACATGTGCGTGTATAAGTGTTCCTAGGTCTATCTAAAAAAAAAAAAAAAAAGAAAAGAAAAAAAAAACTATTCAAACAACTAGCTACCATGCCCACCCTTACAATGATACCTGAATACACCACCGATTTCATCAGTGGATTGGCAGCGATTGTTATTAGGGTGAAGGGTTCAGATTTATCCATTACTCTAGAAAGGGTTCAGCTAAGTTTAGCATGATGGTAACTGGTAGAAAAGGAATTGAGAAAGTTTGTGGATATGAAAAATATTCATGCAGAAGGAAAAACACCAGTGAAATAAGGTTTAGCCTCTAATATCTTTTTGTTCCAAAAAAAAAATACATTGAATGAAATGTATTTAGTAGGCATGAGATTTAGTAAGGTTTCAATGCAAGAGATAGAGGATATGTAAGGTACTAATAAGTTATTTTTCTTAGATGCAATAGAATCATCAAAATGAAAAATGATAGAAGGTATGATTGGACAGAAGCTCCTGTCAACAGTTTTAGCAAGAGACTCAAAAAATTGACTACCAGTTTTACAAGAGGCAAGTTTTGTTTACTTTTGGGCTTTTCAAAATCTATTTGGAAATTATACTGTGTAACAAAAAAATTATGTTTAACCACTTCTCATATGCATTTTGTGTGAGATCCAATAATGTCACTGGTTTTTCTTTACCGTCAACATCCTGGTGAGAATTACTTTCATGTTTTTGTGAAATTTAGATGTATTACATAAGAGCACACCAATATTATATGTAAAAGTCTGTAGTATTAGAGTAAATGGAATACCTGTAGTACTGGGATCCATTGCTTAAATATAAATACTATAAAAAAATTTAATACACATTGCTTAAATATAAATAAATTTTAATACACATTGCTTAAATATAAATAAATTTTAATACACATTTAATTACAAATGATTTGTAGCTTACAAACCATTTGAAGGCTACAAATCTGTAGTATTAATATAACAAGGGTCTATGTGTTTTTCTTTTTTTTTGCAGTTCGCTATTGCCACCAAATGGAAGAGAAAATTATCTCCAGACTTAGTCTTCTACTTTTGTGGATATAACATAGGTTTAAAGCAGATGAATCATAACATCATTAGCGGTGCTAAATTTGCATATGAGTATTATTGACATATATGCATATGTAATTTAACTAAACTATTGATGGGACAAAATGGACAAAATCTGATGACACGCAGAAAAGAAAGCAGAGAGAGCTAAGAATTGGGACAACTGTCGATCAATTTGGCCCTGGAAAGATTGTGCAAGGCTCAAGGGGTAGATTTTTTTCCAGCCTGGTCTGTACTTGTTAACAGGAGAGACTGCTTCTACAGGGATGGGATACACTTAAATAGAAAGGGTGCAAGAATATTTGCAGATGCTATCGAGACAGTGTTAGGTGGGTCGGAAAACTGCTAGCTTGGGGGGATACAAGGACTAATAGATTAACAGTAGCCACTGGCAGAGGTGAAAGTGATTCTTGCACTGCTTCTATTGGAATGAGTAGCAGCCTGGAAAACAAGATGCAGGATATTTCAGAGACTGCTGGGAGTCATTGCAGTACAAGTAAACACATGGGTTGTGTTAGGGTAGCTAAGAATAGGAACAGGTGCATGTATACTTGCGTGTACACCAATGCTAGGAGTTTGGTAAATAAATTTGATGAATTTGAGGTAAGGCTCAAAACATCAAAGGCAGATATTGTTGGGATATCAGAGACGTGGTGTCACACAGATATAAGGAATGCAGAACTGGAATTTGGGGAGTACAATGTGTACAGAAAGGATAGACAGGGAGGAGGGGTTATGCTATTAGTTAAGAAACAAAATCCAAGGAAGTGAAGCCAGTCGACATCGCTGGACAGTGCAGTGTGGAGTCAGTTTGGTGTGACAAAAGCATTGAGAGATCAAAATTGAGAGTAGGAGTGTGCTATAGGCCTAATGACTCTGATGAGTATAATAAGAAACTGTACAGGGAAATAGAGTGGGCCAGTAAATCAGAGAATCTTATAATGGGGGATTTTAATTTCCCAGATATTGACTGGAATTTGGGGGCTGGTCACTCATACACTAGCAAGGCTTTTGTGGATTTATTGGATGATTGTTTTCTACATGCTGATGTAGAAAACAATCATCCACACTAGCAAGGCTTCTGTGGATTTATTGGATGATTGTTTTCTACATCAGCATGTTCAGGAGGCAACTAGAGGGAGTAATACTCTTGATCTGATTATCAGTAGTGATTCTTCATGCATTAAGAATCTGCAGATAAAGAAACCACTAGGTGGCAGTGATCAGTGTGCTGAAGTGGGATTTCCTCAAAGAGGTAACTACCATCAGGGGTAAAGGGAAGGGTTTTTGCTTTTGTAAAGGCGACTACAATGGTCTGAGAGAGTATTTAAATTCTATACAGTGGGACCAACTGATGATGTTACCAACAGCAAATTCAAAATGGGAAGCATTCAAAGAACTTATCTTGGAAGCTACTAGGCTTTACATACCAACTAAGAAATATTGTTCAAGGTTTAGGCCTAAATGGATGTCAGATGAACTAATGAGACATATGGCAGAGAAAAAAATGCATGGGATACATATAAATTAATGGGTGACGTGGAAGCCTATGATAGATATAAGCTGGTCTGTAACCAAGTCACAAAGGAGATCAGTCAGGCAAAGGCAGATTGTGAGAAATCCTTGGCAAAGGAGATGAAAAGAAAAACAGAAAAGAGTTCTTTACCTATGTAAACTCTAGAAGGAAAGGGATGAATCAGATTGGTCCACTAAATAGTGATGGTTCAACAGTTGAGGATCCTGCTCAGGTGACTAACAAACTAAATGAGTATTTTGCATCTACATTCACACACGAGTTATTCAGGATGGGGAATACCAGAGGTGAAGTAAACTCTGGCAGTGAGCTAGATGATTTTGTAATAACTGAGAGGAAAGTGGAGAAGAAATTATTATTATTATTAGCAATATGGTGCAAGGAAGCGTGTGGCTAATGCTGCACCAGCCAAAAAAAAAATTTATGAATTAGCCCGAGAGAGAGCGAGAGAAGTAGAAGGGAATCACCAAGAAAAAGAAGAATGATGAGATCCAGCTCAGGACCCTGGGTGTGGCAAGCCCATAATCAAATGTGAGTCCCTCACATTTGGAAAAAAAAAGACACATTTCAATGTACAAATTAAGGTGCTACGTCCGCATATAGCCCCACGTAGTAGGAATTTGTGTTCATTTCTCCATCAATATAGCAACCAGTTCAGCTGAAAAAGAGGAACGTATAACGTATTGACTGCTCCCTCTCCCAATTCGTTATTTGCTTAGATTCAGGATTTTGACGAGCCAAGCAAGTTAATATGGCTAAAGAATACAAACATAGATGAACTTTTTTTTCTTTTTTTTTTTTGCCTCTGCCAAAAATAAAACAAAACAAAAATAATCAAGCAATTCATACTTACCACTTTACCATACTCTTCGCCTAGGCCACTTTGGTAGATAATTTAATGTACATACTGCCTGAAGGCAACTTCATGAGATACATGAAGTTACTCTGTTACTCCCCAAAGATTTTACATTTATATACTTTTTGCCTCTATCAGTGAGAATATACATCCCTCCTTCATTTTACTTATCTCTTAGCCCTCGTGGGTAGCACAGTTGGTATAATCACCGTCCTCCCAACAATGCGCTTAAAAGAGCAGAGTTCGAATCCCGTCAATAAATTGAGAAATTATGGGCTTTTTCCCGGAAACTCTGGGTTTTTTGTACAGCAAACGGCAAATCAACCACAGAACACGTGCAATTTACAGATATAAATGGCCTATCTTGCTAATGCATCTAAAAAACCTACAACTGATCTTCCAATCATCGAAGGTGTGGATCCCAGACCAAACCTTGTAATCCCATCTTCATATGGACTTGTACTAGCAATATAAGCAATTTCGTCGCCCTTATTTGAATACTCTCTGATAGGTTTTTATCTTTTTTTTTTGTTGTTAGGTATAACCTCGAGTCTCGAATAATATTATTAATGTACTCTTCCCTCTCCCTACTCGCAAATGTCCAACGAACTAGAGACAAGACATGTGCCTTCTCGGCTGCCTTTTTAAATTGCATAGTAAATTTCATAGTACTTTACTGTGCAATGAAACCGCATAGTAAATTTCATTATAACCACTTAATCTTTTTTGCCTTCAACCACTCTTAAATGCCTTTTCCCTAATTTGAGTAATAACGCTTGGACTTATGTTCCTATGATGCAAAATCATTTAGAAGAATTAAATTTTAGTTGCCAATTTTCTGCACTTATCTCTTCAAAATGACTGATCAGTCATTTTTGAAGCAATATGGTCTAGTTTTGGTCATTAACTGCCCTTCTATATTCCAATCTTCAGCAGATTTGAAGTTTCTCCTGTACACCCTTATCAATTAAGGAACATAAGGTCCTAGCATGGACTCCTCTTACTACACTGATCAACCCTGAAGATGTCAATTTATAACTATCCTCTGTCTTCTTTTAGTCAGCCCCAGATCCCACGAAGGATCTGAAGTAATCCCATTTACTGAAGCTAAAAAAAAAAAAAAAAAAGGTAAACTGAAGCCATTATCAACCCACTGCAGGATGGAAGCCTCCTCAAAAATTAATGTTGAGGGAAATGGACCATAATCTGCCACGCTGGTCCAGTGCAGGTTGGCAGATCGACCGTATTTAGCAGTCAGGGACTTGATAAAGATAAAGATTTGTAAGAAAACACATCTCCTTCAAGAACCCACGCTGTGATCCATTAAGGATACCAGTCCTATCTAGAACTAGACTGTCCTAAACCGGTGCTCCATGATCTCAACCACTACTGAAGTTTATCATTAGCATGTAAATACCCCTCACCTCTTTCGCACCTTCTTCGTGAAGTAAGTACACATTAGCACTTTCTGGATTCAGGGGTTGAGTCCAGGAGTCGTTAAATTCCAAACAGAGCGATGCAACTCACATGCAGACTTCTGGACTTTATAGATTCTAATGGACTCTTTGAGATCGTTATATCACTTAATTTTACAAAATGGTCATTCAACTGCGAATAACATTGCATCCGTTCAATTCGCTGGCTATTTCTGCTAGCCTTTCTATGCTTCTTCCACTTGGATCAAGTAATGGGCCTATCTGATTTACTCTAATTTTATGTAATCATGATTGAATAGAACCCATTGTTCCCTAAAACTCCCTATCATCTGCCTTTGCTAGAGATTTCTCAGACTCTGCTTTTGCCTGTGTCTTACTCATCAGCGGATTTATTAGTAGTAGTAGTGGCAATTATGCAAGTAAGGAGAGAGCATCAGCAAAAAAAAAAAAGAAAAAGCAACATTTCCAAATTCAACTGTCCGTTCTCTCTAACAGTTTATTTAGTTCTCCCTTGAATTTATTCAAACTATTCACCTCTGCAACGCCAGATGAGAGTTTTTTCCAACAATCAGCCAGCTGAAAGCAAATTTCCGCACATCCGATCTGCAATTCAACTAATTTGAACCAAATTTTATAAGTCCCCCACTTTGGCAGGCAGTGGGACGGTAGTGGGAGGTCACTGAAAGTGCCCTCATCGCGTGCCCTTGTGTGTCATAGGAAGTGACAGCTTGTGGCACGTGATATGATCGCGTGCTTAGCTAACGTCACCTTAAGAATATTTCAGATTAATATATAATTTTTTCAGAATGTTATGATTAACAAAAATTATCACACTTATGTATCAAAACTAATATTTTTTATTTAATTATTTATTTATTTATTTTTTTTTTCATATTGTCCCTTGTAACATATATTATCTTTCCATTATGCACAGAAAATAAAGTAGATTTCCATTCAACTCTTGCTTTTCTCAATTCTGTGCTTTGTGTACTTCTTATGGCCCACTTATGATGACGTCAAACACGCAGTGATTAGGCATTATTCTTACGGTGGCGACGGCTTAGCCCTTTGCGTAATTACTTTTTTCCTCCCCGCGAGGAGCTGTTTTTTTTTTTTTTTTTTTGGAACGACGCTGCTGCTCACGGGCCATGAGGCTGTAATTCAAACTCATTTCGCCTCCCTTGATCGCGAGTGGGAAATTGGGCTCCTTTCTCTTCCTAGCTAGGGGGCATGACTTTTCTTTGTGGAATTCGATCTCAGTTTCACTGGCTATCACTATGCGCCTTGCTCCTGTACTCTCAAGTTTTTGTAACAATTGGATCATTCTCGAGAACCACATCGAAGGTATTCCACGTTTGAAATCCAAAAGATCTCGACGCCAACCCATTCTTCCTCGCACTCAGAAACTGAACCACGTGTGCGAACTACAATCCTACATCAGCCGCTCCTGACTTTGAGCCTTTGCCAGCGTCACAGACTAGTCTATTCCTACACAAGGGGTGTTGATAAAATAAAATATTCTAGCTGTTCCCATTCACACAAGATAACCATCCAATTCTGATTTGAAATTAGCTAGCTTACTGCCCCTAAAACGTTAGGAGTAACTTATTCCAGTGTTCGACAACCCACTGCAGAGAGTAAATAAAACAAGTTCGAGTTACATTTCAGGCGCGTTAGCAAATACAGTAGTAAAAATTCACAATTATAATAATAATAAAATTCTTTATTCATAGAAATGTAGGACACAATTCCCGCTACAGGCAACCAGAGGAATCTTACAATTAACTGTACACATTACATTCAGTACATAAAAACTACGTGGGTACACAGCAAATAATATTGCAATCAATGGATTTTATAGTTATTATAATAGATTGATTATACAGAGCTTATATTGCATTATAGTACATAGATTTTATAGTTATTATATACAAGCTGCAACACATTGAGACAGTCCGGAAACTTTCACTGGGAGTTGACTAGTTGCACTGACAATTGCAGGAATGCTGACTGCACTTCACTATGGATTTGCGCTTTTCTTCTCTGTAGGCAGAATCTCTGAACCACACATCCAAATCAATGTTTGCGGAGTTCAGCGCGCCGATGATGCTGTTCGGGAAGTGTCGCTGGAAGGTCGAGAGCTTCTGCAGGTTAGAACAGAGCACTGGACGATTTCTGAGGGCTCTACCAGGGATTTTCTAGCCTACGATTTCACAGATATTAACGAAGTCGAGAGCAGCGGAGCAGAGATTAGGCGCCATTGTGAGCTTCCTCGCATATGCCAGGTGCTGGGCCGTATCTCAGATTTATGCAGAACTGTGATTTTGATGTTGTATAAGGTAGGTAAGCCCAATTGTTGGCCCACTTTAGGACCCAGAATTCCAGACCCCAGAGTACCTTCAGACTGGACATAGGAGCAGCCGACCAAACTTCTATACCATAACTGATGATACAACTAAAGTAGTAGACGAGAAATTTTCTGACTGTTTCTTTGTTGTGCGCTCTACAGAGATCAAGTTTCATACCCCAGAAAGCCCGTAATGCTCTTGAACGTTGTTGCTGGATTTGTTCCTTATATGTTAGGTTTTCGTCCATTACCACTAATAGGAATTTTACTGAATGAGTGGCGACGAGAACATGCCCCGCAATGGAGGGCTGCAGAGAGGCTGCTGGATTGAAGTCTACTTGTGCTCTAGGTGAGAAGATGATATATTTGGACTTTCCAGGGTTTATTTTAAGCCCAAAATACGTAGCATATTCACAGAAAGAGGACAGATATTTGTTCAGGATGATAGAATTCGATAATTCCTCTGACTGATCTGGTGAGGTGTTACCAGGCTTGAGAGGTAACATACAATGTTGTCGACGTAGGCCATAAACGCAGATATTTCATTCATTAATGGAATAAATATTGCTGAAAAAAGCAATGCGGACAACGATCCACCTTGGGGTATACTGACTTCCACCTGTTTTGTGATGCAGTTATTCCCTTGCTTGAAGGTAAGGCACCTCTTGGTCAGCAAATTTCTTAGTAGCTTCGAGACATTACCCGTGAAACCGTAGTAGTTCTCCAGGAGGCTTAATTTTCACTGAGTCGAAGGCTGCTTTCAGATCCAGAAAAACGGCATGCATAACATAACCTTGCTCCCAGGATTGAAGGGTTTTCAAATTCAGAGCCTGTATGCATGTTGTCGGCGATCTTTGTGAGAGGGTGTAATGTGTATGATTAGGTCTCTGGGAAAGGATCTGATGGGCACTTTAAACAAGCACTTCTCCAGGCATTTGAGAAAAGGGGAGGAGATTGAAATAGGCCTATAGTCAGCAGTAGAGGTCGGATTCTGCACCTTTGGAATTGGGATGACTCCCTGTTGTAAAATTCTATTAAACAACTTTGTCAGCTCGTCGTTGATGAAGTAGACGGCAACTTTAAGGCAAAAGGTGGGAATAGAGTCACTTCCCATTGATCTTTTATTGGACAGGGCATTGATATCTTTGATTAGCTCCTCTTCGCAAATCGTCACGTTAGTGAGATTAGTGATGTCGTAGTGTGCACTGTTCCAGGGGGAGTCCGCAACTGCACTGTCTGTTTTGACGAACATCCGGTCAGCAGAATCGTTAGATTCTGCTGACCGGATGTGATTGGCCGACTGGGATTGCTGGCCACCTGCTATCCTCTTCTCCATGAACGAGTTTATAGCCTGCTTCTTGGATTTCTGGAAACTATATCTGGCTGTTGAGTATGCTGAGTATGATCTTTCTGTGGGTGATCTCTTGAATTGGGCATGTAGCCATTGTTTTTCTTTAAACTGATGCATAAGGGTACTGGACCACCACAGCTTCAAGTGTGGGGCAGATAACGCAAACTCTTCACATGGCCACTCTAGCAATGAAAGACAACCATTTCTGAAACCAAAACGAAGCTTCCTCTATATCTATTTCACTGAGAGTTCGCCAGGGATAGAGCCTAAAGAGATCCATTTCTGTTTCAATTTTTAGGTATTTTGGATCATATACAGTTTTCCTGTTCTTTTCAATCGAGGTTCATTGGTTATAGCATTCTTTCAACAGGATTGGCCTGTGGTCGGAGGGAAATGCCGAATTAGAACTGATTGCAGCTTAAACACTCCCATGGCTGGAAAAGATTCTCTGTAATATGGCTTCTCCTCGAGAGGGAGGGAACACAGATGCAATGGATGTTGAGACTCAACAAATCCGAAATTAACTGATCGAGGAGCTTTGATGCAGCAGGCATGGGCAGGTTGAAGTCTCCAAGAATTATTACTTTCTGGTTGCACTTGATAGAGGTCAGGAGCCAAGCAGAAAATTTAGTAATGCATTGGTCTGCAACGGGTGACGGTAAGTAAACTGCACATACTAGCAACTGTAGTCCATCGACTAGATAGCAGCTCAGTGCAACCTCAAAATCGTTACCAGGATATGCACATGCCTTGATCAGAGGGAACTGTTGCCTTTGGCAGATTAAGACTCCACCTCCTTTCCTATCTTTCCTGTTCACCAGAACAGACTGATAACCGATGTTGGTTATCAGTCTGTTCTGGTGAACCAACTGATAACCAACTCAGTCTTAAAGGCGATATGTCCATGTCATCACGAAGCCAGGTTTCAATAAGGATAACAAAGTCGTAATCTGCACTTAGAAGTATGTCAATCAAGGGCATTGAGCTTGTTCTTCAGGCTCCTGATGTTCTGTATGAAGCATTTCACATGTTTATCATTGACAGGCTTGATAAGATTAAGTTTCTAGGGTTCCTTTCCCTGAGGATGGTGGCTGATTGGAGGTGGATTCCTCTCGAGGAGGGTGTGGCACTAGGACCCACCCTACTAGTAATGTGCACTTGTATCTCATTATCAAACTTGACAAGATGATTGCAGGATTTAGTCAGCACAGTGGCTGCTCTTCTTTCATTAGGTTGAAAGGTACAGTCTGGTTTGCTGCCTAGCTATGCAGAGAGATGCATCCTGCCCACCTCTGGTCTCGAGATAGCACGTACCCCTGGTTGCACATTATGGTCGCCAAAAGATTGCATCACCAGGAGACCTGCAGGCCAGATATCTGTGTTTAGGTACCTTTCTATATTAGGATCTTTGATCTTGATCCGGAAAGAGGCATAGCTTGGATGCCTGGTGGGAATCCTGATGGGGGTACCAGGTATGTCTAGCTGCTTCAGAAGGGTTTCAATTTGTTCCACCGTTGTTTCTGGGGATAGTCGACTTATAAATATGCTGGATGGTTTAGACCTCCTTCCTCTACGTTGCACGATTTTAATACCTAGTGGGTTAGGGTTAGAGCCAATAGTAGCCTCACAATTCTGATCTGCTCAGCTTACAAAGGTTTCTCTACTAAGACTGGCCTTGCCTTGCTTGGGAGGCACATTACTTCTGCTTATTGCTGATTTCTTCCCCCATGTTTTCGCAAATTCCGGGGCAGAGGCTGAAGGCGAAAGGTTTGCAGGTAACGGCTCTGTTGGGGGCCGCACGATGCGGGAGTCAGAAACCATTTGTTTCGAGTGTTGAACAATTTGCAACAACTGAACAAAGAGCAAAGGACTTTTATGTGTGAACCGAGAACATTTCACTTCTGTAAGTCCCACACTTCGTACATATATTCATTTATTCCTGCAACTAGCGAATGGCAACAAACAACATCCAGTGCTTCAGCTAAAATATATGGATAACCTATCTGAACAGGCTGGGAGGTAGTACTTTTAGGACATTACGTTTTAGGCGGGTTCGATTTTTTCTTTTTCTCTGATTAATACAAGCGTAAAGTAAATACACTATATACATACAGTTATCTCCTTATCAATTAATTCCTAAGATTATAACTTTATAGAACACTTAGTGAGACTATAGTTTTACGTTGTCTAACCTTAAACGTTCAGTTTAATTAGAAATACTGTATATATTTATTACCCTTTTCCAGTATACTGAGTCTTTTTCCTGTGTATGTATGTTACCGTAAAACCCCGAAAACCCAAGGGTTTATCATACTTGTGATTGCATAAATTATAAAAATTTATACAAATGAGAATAGAACTTCCCCATTCGTTTTACTCAACTGTTTCAGTGCCTTACACGCCTCAATATCCCATTAAAATGTCAAACTTCGCAGTCCACACGCAAGCCGTTTTGCACTCTTCCCTAATCAGTTCTCTTCTTTGAACCCTCTTCAGAACTTTATCCTTTATTTTATTATTATTATTTTTTTTAAGTGCTTCCTCCAGGCTTGAATACAATATTCCAAATGCTATCTATCCATCATCATGTATAAGGATTAATGATGTGAAATGGAAAGGTTTTTTTTTTTTTTTTTTGGCTGACGCTGTATAAGCTTGCTTCCTTGCATCATATGCCTTTACTAATGCTAATGCCTTCTTCCTATTTGCAAAGGTCCTATAAATCAAGAACAGTTCTTTGCCGCCTGTTTACACTAGATGGAAAATTTCATGTCAGTGTGAATTGTAACCCCCCCCCCTAAGTCTTTTTCGTCTTGAACCACTTTTAGCCCTTTACTTGCTGGCTCCAGGATTATATTTAGAGGCATTAAGATTCTGAAATCCAAGTCTTTTGAAAAATTGTGGCATGGCTCGGATTGTTAGTCACTATTGTCACCTTCAAATACAGCAAACTCAGGCAACCTACCCACTCGTCGGAGAATTGTGGACTTTAAAAATTCATGTCAAAAATATATTCTGATTAACAAAAAACGGGCGAGTAGCAACCAAATATCTAATGACTTTAATATCAGTTCGCATTTTAAGAAAATTTCCAAGTTTAACTTTTGCTCCTATAGAAAACATACAAGTTTTTTTTTTTTTTTTTGGTAGTGTATCGGCTTATGTGGACATAATGCACCTCCCAAGGTTTTTGCAGTACTTTGATCCAAGCCCAAGGCGGGATTCGAACCCGCGACCTCTGGGTTGCCAGGCAGGCACTTTACCCACCCGGCTAGCCCGGTCGGCAATATACAAGGTATTTAATAATACAGTATATAGGCAGTACTTTCAGGATCGATTCATGACCTGCTAACAATGAAAACAATTTTTATATAAACATGCACGATTCAGGATGGTTACACAGCTATGGCTCTTTTAAAAAAATTGCTTCGAGTTTTCAGTGATAAAATAATAATAAAAAAATTATAAAATGTATAATAATAATACAAAAAGCTGATTAGAAAATGTTTATTCGTACAGGGTACATGTTTCATTGTTTATTTTTAGCCACAGAAACTCTGAAACAATTTTTTCAAAATTCAAACAGCTATAACCTCCCAATTGTTCAGAATCAATTACATGTCTATGCTTTTTTCACTGTTTATATTCAGAATCGATATTCCGATTCTGAAAGTGCAGCCGATAAGTACCCGGTCGAGGTGACCGATCCTCTACGCCAGCGTTTCCCAAATGGTGTTCCGCGGAGTAAAATTAAGGGTTCGGCGAAAAAATAAAAAAATTTACACAAGTTAAAAATATTGTAGATACGTTTATATCTGGCGGACGAGACAATATTTGGGTTAGGTCGCTTTTACTACACAGCTTGTGTACTAAACTGCCTTTGTAATTGTAATCCAGAACCTGCACATTAGGAAACGACACGCAAACGGCTGTGATTGGTTACGCTCCGCGTTTGGATCCGTTTTTTTTTTTTTATACTAATAACAATAAACAAAGAATTTAAAGGTATTTGACTTGAACCAAGAAATTTTTTTTCGCCTGGGGCGCCTTTATTTACTTATTTTTTTATGTGCTACGCTAAAAATATTTAAGTTGTTCCGTTATGTTGTACAAAATACAGGGTGTTTCAGTTAAACGTTTCAGAACTTCGAAGAGGGGTAGGGTACATCCTGACAACTCGAAATCATATAGCAATGTGGGGTCGGAAATGCTTTCCTGAAGCGGTGTTGTACACAGAAGCACCATAAAGAAAAGAGACCGTAAGTGAGAAATCGTTTTAATAATACATGAAAAGAAGCAAAAGGTACATGGATTAAAGTAAGTGTTCGAAGTTTCTTCCACGGGCTACAATGCACGCCTCACATCTCCGACGCATGGACATCCGAACATTCTGGAATACTCCAGGCGAATTTCGAATTTCTTCGGCAGCTACTGCGATTCTTGCAACCAGCTCCTCAGCATTGTCAACAGGGGTGTCATAAACTAGCGATTTCATATGACCCCAGAAATAAAAATCAAGACATGATAGGTCGGGTGACCGAGCAGGCCAACGCACGGGATCACCACGTCCGATCCACTGTTGACCAAATGTGACATCCAGGTAGTTACGAACATCTCCGCTATAATGGGCAGGGGCTCCATCGTGTTGGAACCACATTGTCTGTTGCGTCGATGCAGAAATCTGTTCATCTCTCAAACGTTGTGGCAATACTTGCTGCAGAAAGATCAAGTAGATAGGTCCGGTTAGACGACACGGTAACAGGTAAGGTCCGATGAGGTGATCTCCCATAATACCGGCCCATACATTGACCGAAAATCGAATCTGTGCTGCACGACGTCGTATTGCATGCGGGTTCTCAACCGCCCAGATATGGTCGTTATGCGTGTTGAAAATTCCTTCCCTTGTGAAGGATGCCTCATCGGAAAACAACACTTCAGCAGGAAAAAGGGGATTTGTAGCACATTTTCCAAGGTACCACTGTGCGAAAGCAATGCGAGGTGCATAATCCTCCGGTTGCTGTGTCTGGACACGCTGCACGTGAAACGAATGCATGTCTTGTTCTCGGAGAATCCTCCAGACGCTGCAATGGGAAACCCCGACTGCGTTTGCTAGACTTCGTGTACTCGTTCTTGGATTCCCCTGTACATGCTGCAGCACATTCTGTTCGAAGGCTGGAGTCCGTGCTGTTCTTACCCTGTCCCTGTCAGCTCTTTCAAATGAACCTCTCTCAGCTAACCTCTGGTGCAGTCTTGCAAAGAAATTATGACTGGGAATACGCCTCGTCGGATATCGTTCCGCGTACAAACGCTGTGCGACTGGCCCACTACAATTTGCAGCCCCGTACGCCAAATGCATATCGGCTAACTCTGCGTTCGTGTAATCATCCATCCTACTAACTTGGCGTTCTTGTGCGAAATTAAGATTCCCTGCACTAAAGCTCGGAATTTTCGATTCTGCCCATTGGTATATGATTTCGGGGATGTACCCTACCCCTCTTAGAAGTTCTGAAACGTTTAACATTGCTATATGATTTCGAGTTGTCAGGATGTACCCTACCCCTCTTAGAAGTTCTGAAATGTTTAACTGAAACACCCTGTATAAAAGGGTTCCGTGACTAAATTTAATTGGGAAACGCTGCTCTAGGCACCTCAGATCACAACTTGGTATTGGTCTCTTCTCGGATGGCGCCTTTCTCTCGTTGCCATTCTCAACCTAGTGTTCTTTGGCATTATTATATGATCAAGATTATTCTTTCAAATCTTCCGATGTCTGCGTTTGCTCAGATCATGCCAGTGAAATTATTCTTGTAGGGATGAAATTCTTTATTCCACACTCCACCCTAAAAACTCGTCCTTTACCTAAACTTTGGTTATCCATTAAATAATCTAAGCCTGTTCAAGAGGAAAATGTTACTTATCGTAATTGGCGTGTAGCTGTCAAATCTCCAGGTTCATTTTCTGCCTACTTCAGAGCTCGCAACAATTGTAAAGCTGTAATTAATCAATCCAAACCAATTTCGAACAGGCTAAGAGTAGAAAACTTGCTTTTTATCCAAATGGTAGCCGAGCATATCTTGCCCATCTCTGTCAAAACCGGTTGGTACTATTGCCACTTCAGCCAAAGATAAAGTTGACTTGCTAGCATCCTACTTTTCTTCTGTGTATTGATGATCTTGGTAAACAACCTCCTATCATTACCAGTATTCTCTATTCAATGCCTCCCGTGGTTTTCTGTCAAAAGGATGTCAGAAGGATTTTGATCAATATTAATGCAAAGTGAGCTCCAGGCTCTGATTGTATTTCGCCACTTGTTCTCAAAACCTGCTCTCCTGAACTTCTGTTCTGTCGCCTTTTTTTTTTTTTTCCAACTTTCTTTTCCAAAGGTGTTTTCTCTTTGCATGGAAATTTGCTCATATCCAGCCAGGTCCTAAAAAAGGTTGACAAATCTCTCCCATCAAATTATCGTCCTATTGCACTTCTAATCTTTCTAAAGTAATGGAGAAATCAGTTAACTGCCAACTCCAAATCTGAAACTATCTATAACCTTCCATCTAATCAACAATCGCTAGTATGGATTCCGTCAGTGTCGATTCACTGGTGACATGCTGGTTTATGTTACCCATCTATGGACAAATTCGATGGAAACGTTTGGTGAAACTCAAGAAGTTGCAATTAACATTTCAAAGGCTTTTGACCGTGTTTGACATAAAGAAGCTTCCATCTCATGGTTTGCCAAATGTTTTTTGTAACTGGGTATCCAATTTTTTCTGACTGCTCACTGCGATTGATAGTAGATGGCTCTGTCTTCTAACTTCTCCACTTATGTTGCTTTTCCCGAAAATTCCGTTCTTTCTCCCACTGGCCGGAAATTCTATCCATAGTAGCTGATGGTATCACATTGCATCCCACATTCCAGTTTGAGAAACCTTGCCCTGCACAAATAGCTTCAACTGCTCGAATATCTATTATCAATTCCTTAAATGCTGATCTCCAGGTAATTCTCCAGTGGGGAAAAGATAACTAAGTTGATTTCAATCCTTCTAAAATTCAGTCCTGTATTAGGATTAGCAGAGGCACATGATGCAAGACATCTAGCCTATATAGCATCACTCAAAAAAAAAAAAGCTTCCCATTTGTCCCATCCATTCGTTCCAAAGGTTTGTCTAGTTCTGCCTTAAACGTAAGTTGTCGACCATTACGACAGATGGAAGCTTGTTCCAACAATCAACCACCGGCTGGCTAAAGACAAACTTCAACACATCTATTCTACAACAATTTCCTAATTTGAATTTATGTACCCTCAGGTGAGTAATCTGAGCAATAGGAAGAATCCCATCAGCATTGAGCTTGCTCAATCCATTCAAGGCCTTATACACCTCAATCACATTACCTTGAAGGTGCCTAGTCTCCAGACGCTGCAATTTGCAGGATTTAAGCCTTTCTTGATAAGTCAAGAAAGGTTTAAGTCTTATACTTCTCAAAAAGAATTCTTCTGCCCCTATGCTTACCTTGAAGGTGCCTAGTCTCCAGACGCTGCAATTTGCAGGATTTAAGCCTTTCTTGATAAGTCAAGAAAGGTTTAAGTCTTATACTTCTCAAAAAGAATTCTTCTGCCCCTATGCTTATCTTCGATGACCATCCGATTTCTAGGCAAGATCACATATCCCTATTGGGAATTACCCCGACTTGTAAGCATAAGCACATTACACATACTGCTTCCTCTGCATTTAAAAAAATGGGTTTTATCATTCGCTCTCAGCGTTACATTTCTTCCAAACAGGTGTTCACTCTGTATGAATCGAAAATTAGCCCTACCATAGAATATTGTTCCACATCTGGGGCGGTGCCCCCAAAACCTCTCTCAACTTTTAGTTCCATTCAAAAGAGGGCAGTTAGCATTAGCATTAGTAGAGGCATATGATGCAAGAAAGCAAGCTTATGCAGCATCAGCCAAAAAAAAACAAAAAAAAAAAAAAAAACCCACTTCCACTTCACCCCTCCATTCGTTCGAAATACCTGTCCAGCTGAGCCTTAAATTTATTTAGGCTATCAACTTCCACGACAAGAGATTGAAGTCTGTTCCAACTACCAACTACCCGCTGGCTAAAGGCAAATTTCCGCACGTCTATCCTACATCTGTCTTTCTTCAATTTGAATTTATGCGATTATTCTGAGCAAGAGGAAGAATCCCATCAGCATTGAGCATGCTCAAACCATTCAAAGCTTTATACAGTTTATTAGGTTTATTAATGAATTAATAAGGTTAGGTTTATTAATCACGTTAGGTTTATTAATGAATCCTCCACAATAGTCTCTGCCTCGTAGACGTTCTGTTTCTATTGTACAATTCCCGCTCTCTCTTCCAAAGCAGTCCAAACAAGTGCCGCAAACAATCAAGATCCTTTTACTGTCCAACTTCAGTCACAGAACCAACTTTTCCTCTTTCTCATTTGTTCATTCAATTTTTTTTTTTTTTTTTTTTTTGGAACAACCTTCCTTTATACGTATTTCCTGAAAATTACAATCTACAGAAGTTCAAGTCTAATGTCAACAAGTATCTTCTTTCATCTTCTCAACTACCCAAGAGACTCACAAAAAACAAATTGTCAAGTACGATTTTATATTGCTAGTATAAACCATAGCTATGATGCTCAATATGTTCAGCGTTGATTTCAATATTTGTAAAAGAATAAACGTTTACCTCAATATAATATGCTGAACACTTCTGCATGATACTCTCCAGAAATTAAAACGTGTAAAACATTAATACAAAATTATTACAGTAAAAACAATTAAAAAATCAATCGAACACAAAAAATAATTTTAGAAAAGTTTAACGTAAATTTTAAATGAAACGAAAATTCATTCCTGTGAATTTTCAGGATCACAGGAATGAAAATGAAGAAAGGAATACAAGAAAGCAAGCTTATAATAGCATCAACCAAAAAAAAAAAAAACTACACACTTCTCCCATTCATACCCTCCAAGAAATTTAGTTCTTCCTTGAATTTATTCAAAACATCCACTTCCACAACAGACAGAAGCCTGTTCTAAACAATCAAGCACGCTCTGGCTGAAGGCAAACTTCCCAACATCTATCCTTCAACCATCCTTCCTCAGCTTAAATTTATGACCCCTCACGTGTGTAGTCTTCGCCAGAGGAAGAATGCCATTCACATTCAGCTTACTCAATCCATAAGGCCTTAAACACCTCAATCACATTAATCCACAGGGACCTAGTCTCCAGAAGCTGGAATTTGCAGGACTGAAGCCTTTCTAGGTAAGAGTATCCCTTTGTTCCCTTCACCAATCTGGTTGCCCTTCTATGCACCCGTTCCAGTTAGATTTTAGGAGCTTTAGCCGCCAAGGCCATATTGCTTGGTATGTGCTGTCTGTGAATTGCGCCTTCTGTGATCGATTTTCTTTTTCCGTTCCAGCAGTTCTACATCCTTACTAAAGCGAGGCCTCCATACCTGTATACAATAGTCGAGATGCGGCCTAACCATGGCCTTGTACAAAGGGAAATTCACTTCGTTATCCCTGCTAGCAAAGCTTCTGTATATTATTGGCAACCCCCCCCCCCGAGCTGTTCTGCTGCATGTCTGCACTGCTCAGAGAATTTCATATCTGAGTGAAAAATACCCCTAGGGTCTTTTTCATTCTCCACTACCCTGAGTATAGTACCACACAGTTAATAAGTTTCTCTAGGACAGGGATTCTCAACGGGGTCGAAAATTGGTTTTCTGGGGGCAAAAAATAATGGGTATTACAATGGCCCCTCAAGTTTTTTTTTTCCCCTGAGACAACTAATTTTTAACATATAGGTATATTATTATTATTATCCATATGGTGCAGGGAAGCCTGAGACTTATGGTGCAAGGAAGCCTGAGACTTATGCTGCACCAGCCAAAAAAAAATTTCTGAATCACCCTGAGAGAAAGAGAAGGGAAGGGAATTACCAAGAAAGAGAGCTCAGGTGTGCCAACCTCATACTCATCAGATGTTGTTGTTATTTGGTTTTTAGGAGCATTAGCAACTAAGGCCATATTGCTCCGGGGATATGCGGTGGTCATTCCCTGACCTTTCCGCATCCTCTGTATTTGGTGGTCACGGGCTCGAACCCCGGTCTAATCAAAAAGCGTGTGCTACGCACTGCTGCTCCTGCCCACCTGGCTACGGAGGCGCCGAACTCATCAGATGTGAACCCCTGGGATTCTTATATCAGGAGTGAGTGAGAAATTTTGATAAGAGGAAGATAGTGGGTGTGATTTAACCCGATTCAACTACCTTTGCTTTTCACAGGCATTAAATGCCTAAGTGCTTTCAGAGGTAATGTCTCCGCAACCCTTGGCGTTTGTGCCTTTCCGACAGCTGCGACCTTGGCGGCGGCGTGGTGGACATGGTTTATTTATTTATTCTTTTGTTTTATTGGTCAATATACGAGGCATGGATGGGATGAGGAAATGTTTCAGTCTTTTTCTTCTACTTTCTAAGCGACAATTAGTATTGATTTATCGTTTCTATGTGGAAGTTGTTTATTCTTAATCCACAGTGCTTTTGTGAGTGACATGGGTTAGATGAAAGTTAAAAATAGTTTATGTTTTATTATTTAATTCTTTGTAGTTATTCAACCCATCATCAATCTTGTCAAGTTCTGGAAAGAAAATGGATAAATATCTAAAGAAGATAAATAAAGATCATCTGGATGAATATCTAGCTTACGGTTTTATTGAAAGTCCATTCGACTCAAGACAGCCTATGCGTCTTATGTGTAAGAGTTCTTTTTCAAACGATGCTACGAAACCATCAAGACTTTTAGATCACTTAAAAAGGAAACATCCTGATAAGTTGGTAAACATGTCCAATATTTTAAAATTTTAAAACAGAACTTTGAGCAACGTAACACTCTTATTTCCTTATTTAAGAACATACAAACAAATGACGATGGAATTATTGCATGTTATAAAATCGCAGAAATCATCGAAAAAACTTGTAGCGCTCATACAGTTGCTGAGACTCTTATATGACCCGCATTAGAGACTGTAATTTCAACAGTGATGCATCAAAATTCTTCCAATATTTTGAAAGCATTGCCATTGAGCAACGATTCGATTCGAAGACAAATCGATGAGATGTCAGCTAACACTGAAGTGCAGCTAATTGACAAACTAAAAAAGAGAATACCGATGGATCCACAGTTACTGACAATAAGGCCTTTCTAATGGCACGTTCGTTATTTCGATGATGATTGTAAATTGCAAGAAGAGATGTTTGTAAAATCTATAGAAACTGACTATACTAGAATCCATTTTTGCTGCTGTAAAAACATGGTTTTAATGAAAAACAAGTGCCACTGGAAAATTTGGTATCCTGTTCCACTGATGGTGCCACCTCCATGGTTTGAAGACAAAGATTTTATAACCCACCTAAAGGATGGGTGTCCCGAAGTTCTTGCAATACACTGCATTGTGCATCGACATTATCTGGTTGCAAAAAATATCAGTCCAGTTCTTTATCAATCTCTCAGTATAGCTATTAAAACCATCAATAAAATAAAGTCACATAGCAAATATGATCGCCTTTTCAGAAAATTGTGTTGATAATGGAAGAACTGTATGTAAGGCTTCTTTTCCATGGAAAAGAAGCCATCTGAAAGCCGTTTCCTTTAGAAAGCCATTTGACTTCTTTTCCATGGAAAAGAAGTCAGATGGCTTTCTAAAGGAAACTGTCAAACAAGATTTGCAAACCTTTTTGATACGATAATTAGTTTTTCAGAAAGCGAAGAAGACACAGATTCAGCAAAGGAGATCAGCAAACACAAAAACAACTTATACTATATGGCTTAGAATTTTTGAAAACAATGAAGTATCACTTCAACTTCAAGGGAAATTATATATTACGGTGATAGACAGCAAACGCATATTAAAAGCCTTCACTGAAACACTGGAAATATTTGAAAGCAATTTAATGAGAAAACAATTTCATGGTATGCAAGAGTTAGCTGAAATCAGTGAATCTCTCTCACCGAGAATGACCTTAAGAATTATTCAGATCATTTGTGTTCTTTAAAAGGTGAAATGAAAAATATATTTTCAGATTTATTTTCTTTTGAAGTGGGGCCATCGATGTTAGATCCAATTGAATGTGATTTTGGGTCTCCTACTGAAGCCATTCAAGAACTCATTGAATTAAAATGTAACGAAGAATGCATATATAAATTCGAAAAAGATGGAATGGCCGAGTTGTGGGGATCAAAAACAACTAAACTTCTTTATCCAACAATGTGGTCTGAAATGGTCAAAGTACTTCTTTGTTTTCCAACGTCTTATATGGCTGAAAGTGGTTTTAGTTCAGTAAATAAAATATTAACAAAGGAAAGAAACAGAATTTATATATATCCAAGAGAAGGCATTAGAATTAAACTTACTAACATCATACCGAACATTGAACTTTTAGCTAAGAAGCATCAGGCTCAGAGATCCCATTGAATAAAGAGAGTAACTATAAAGTATTTTCTTGTTTAAATTTTCATGGGGGGGGGGGGGCGATTAGGAAAAAAAATCGTCTAAAAAAGCCCTTTAGGGGGCGATAATTAAAAAAAGGTTGAGAAACACATATATGCGCAATACCTTGCATTTGTCAATGCTAAACTGCAACTGTCATTTTTTTAGTCCATCAACCCAATTTTCCTAGATCTTGTTGCAGTATCTCACCCTGATTACTGTCGTTAATTCCACTGCTAATCTTTGTATCATCTGCAAACTTTGACATTACGCCTGATGTACCTTACTCAATATAATAATACATATTGAAAACAACAATGGACCCAGTACTTAACCCTGGGAGATTCCACTGATAACATTAGTCCACGAAGAGCAGTGCCAATTGATAACTACTCGCTGTCTTCTTCCAGTTATCCATCTCTTCATCCATAGCAGTAACTTGCCCTTAATGCCACATTGCTTTTTTACAACAGTCTTATGTGCAATAGCATCAAAAGTCTTACTGAAATCCAAGTATATGATAACAGATTTATTTTTTGCATCCAGTTCCTTGATCTATTTTCTATTATGTATAAAAAGCAAAAAATACTTAAACAACGTATCAGTGGTTAGAAAAGACCTCCACTTAACAAATCCATGCTGTGACTGCACTTGTACTGCAGTCACAGCATGGATTTGTGAATGCAGGACCATCTGGACAGATTCCTGTCCAGATGGTCCTGCACTACTACTTTAACTAGCGACTCCATTGTTTTCGCTGGAACAGATGTTAAGCTAACAGGTCTGTAATTATTCATGTTACATTTTGATCCCCCTTTAGAAATTGGGATACATTCGCACATCTCCAATCCATAGCAACTTTCCCTGAATCAAAGAATGCCCTCATAATTACCACTAAAAGTACATCAGACCTAGTATTAATGCTTTCTACTACTTCGGCAGTTCATTTTAATGTGATATCGCATTAAAATTAATGATTCTGGAAGGAAGGGAGTGTTTGCCTTTACGATGTAAAGATTAAGTGCTGATCTACAAACAAGTAATAAGACGGAATGTACAGTTAATATTCACAAATCTGAAACTTACACACACAGTCTAAACACTCTCAGTAACAGGAAATGCCTGACGGACGCCTTCAGTCCCAGTTAACGGATGTGGGGTTTAGCGACCAGGAAGCTCGCACACCCGATATTTTTTAGCATACATGACAATCTAGTCTTGAATGTGTGTATTAGATTACAATGACTGAAATATTTACACTAAGTGAAAGAATTATATTTGAAACCGAAGAAATAAAAAATTACACAGCCTTAATTTAAAAGGGGGGGGGGAGAAAAGCTAATTCTTGGTTCCAAAATAAAATTTTCAGGGAAAATTATGCATTCAACTAGTTTAGCGAAAAACGCCCAAAGGGGGGTGGGGAGTTTACCACAGCGAATCAATCTCAAATAAGGTAATAGGGTAGCAACTTTCAGAGCATAAAGAAAATTAAATTAATACTGTACATGTAAATTGAGGAGCAAGAGCTGCAATTGGAAAATCGAACGTCCGTCATTCAAAAAGAGTGGTCGGTGTAATTTTTGTTTCGTGATAAACATGGCAAGAAATAAGGAACTGAGTGTTGAAAAGAGAAGTGCTATTATTACTCTGTATAAAGAAGTTATTACAGAAGTACTTGCAAAATAATTGTAAGTGTTTCATTTAAGGAGTACAAATTAACATTCGACGATTAAAGGACAAACCACAATCTGGACGACCAAGCGTAATATCGGAAGCACATAAGATCATAACACTAATTTCTAAACGCAATCAATGACTTACTTGCCCCTAAAATCCGAGCTGAGTTCAATAGGAACAGAGAAACTCCATGTCTATACCACTGTAAAACCATCTTAAACAAGCAGGACGGTTGGCCTCGGCTAACCGAGGCCAACCGTTTCTTTTGATTTTAGAGCCAATAACATTGGCCAATTTAAAAGTGAAAAAAATGTACTGTGAAAGGATGAATGCAAGCGTAGTTTGTGAGGCGATTAACTGGAAAAAAATAAAATAAAAAATAGTGCCACTTGTATATGCCAACAGTCTGTTGAATCCAGAGTGTTTGTAACAGGGAGGAGAATGTAAACTTCGGGGGTACATGCACCAGGGGAAGAAGGTAAATTTCGGGGAAGGATGTACATGTAGTATGTGTATAATTTTTTTTTTTATTATTATTTGATATTTACAACATATGTATATGTTACAAACAAATCTGTATATTTACGAATGTTATAATAAGAGAATATGAGGAAACAAAAGGTAATATTTATTATTTTATATCTAAATACTAATAGTCAGTTCACAAAAACATTACAGACAATCAGTTTGATAATATGAAAAATCACCAATTAAAATACGCAAAAAAAAAAAAAAAAAAAACCATACAAATTATAATCAAACATGCAAGCATTATAAAAATCCTATTCTTCTTTGCATATGTATCAATCACTTCATTTATTAAATTTCCCAATTAGTACAGAAACATATATAATAAAAAGATTATAATGTTTAGAGGCTGCGCCCAAACCGTCTTGTTTGCGGTACACAAAGGAAGAACAGCCACAAGTACCCTTGCTGTGACAAAAAAAAAAAAAAAAAAATATATATATATATATATATATATATATATATATAATAAAATAAATTAATTAAATAAAATAATAAGGAGGGAAATGAGAAAACTGTAAAGCATAACTGCCGAAGATTGGGATGGTGGCTGCAATAGACACCTCCCTGCCTAGAAATCGTTTGGCATTCCCCTGAAATCCACGGGACACTTTATAATTATAATAGCATTCGTCACACAGGGATCAATTCGGGCCAACCTATTCACGACCTGCGATCAAGTCGTTTTGTTTGCGATTGACAAACTAAGAATTAATCGCAAGTAGACTGTGTGTGAATCATGAGAATGGTTTGTGTGAAAATAAAAGGAACCTGAAAACTATAAACGAAAATGACAACACTTGAAATAGTGGCTTTTAGTTACAACTTGCGCAGCCAGAAATATTGCCCATTTAATTATTTCGAAAATGTCTTGTCGTTTGAATTTTATTCGCTGGGTACCACCTAACGAGTACCACACTTAGTTGATATGAATTTTTGTGTTGTGTATATTTGACATAAATTTATTGAATTCGTGTTTTAAAATAATAACAACATTGCGTAAACTGATAATATGGCTCCTAAAGGGCGCAGTAAGAAGAAAATTTCAATTAAAATTAAACAAAAAATGTGGCGAAAATTTCAACGTCCGAGGTCTTTGAATGAATATTAAAAAAAAAAAATTATTTTTTTGCCGGGAAGAGGGGGGATGAACCCCCCCCCTAGATTCAACACTGCCTACAGTCAAGCACGGTGGTGGTTCCATCATGGCATGGGGTTGTTTTGGGTGACATTGTGGAAGAAATTAACTTTTTATTGATATTTACCACCTCATCTGCACAGAAATAACAAACAGATACCCTGTGGGGGGGGGGGGATTTAGTTATTTTTATTTTTTTTTTAAATCCTATTCTGAAAGGGGCCTACAATTATATTATATTATGTTATATTTTTTATATCCCCTTATTTTAACCCCTCCCACTTTAACACCTGACTTGATTGATTTCAGAAAATTCCCAGACTCACGCGGACCCCAAATATATTAAGGTATTCTTCCACTGGACTGGCTGAGTTTAGAAATGACAGACACACACGCAAGAATGTAGAATATAAAATTTTTTTTTTTATTGTCATATCATATATAAGAAAATTACAATAACCTTTAACAGAATACAGTATTTAGTTTGACACTTGTTATTTTACTAATTTTTAAATGTGTATATTATTATCATTATTATTAATATCCATATGTTGCAAGGAAGCCTGAGGCTTATGCTGCAACAGGAAAAAAAAAAAGTTGCCGAGTAACCCTGAATGAGAGAGAGAGAGAGAGAGAGAGAGAGAGAGAGAGAGAGAGAGAGAGAGAGAGAGAGAGAGAGAGAGAGAGAGAGTCAAAAGTAGAAGGGAATCACCAAGAAAGAGAAGAATGATGATATCCAGCTCAGGACCCTGGGTGTGCCAAGCCCATACTCACCAGATGTGAGCCCCCGGGGATAATATATATATATCTTGTAATTTACAGTCAACCTTGTTATCAAAAGAACTACTAAATCCATATCTACATATATATATCATTGTGTCTCTTCATGTTGCTCCACAAAGATTTCAGTAGGTCCGGACATTTATTACCCCTCACAACGCACAATCTGTCTCTTTGCTCCTTAACAGTCCATGTAAGTCAATAAACCACCATCAGCCAATGAACAGACAAAATTATAATTTCATAAGTGCTCGTTTCCCAACTTATTAGGAAATACATATATATTCATTCAAGAATCCTTCCTTGCAAACATGTCAACAGTCAACAATATCCAACCAATTTACTTAGTTACCTTTCCGTTCAATTAATCCACTATTTCATAATTAGGGTTAGATGCTCATTTAATTGTTTACCTGTTTAATCATTTTCTACCCCAAATAAGTCATACTCACAGCAATTTAACATTCACAATAATTCAAGGACAAAATTTTTACTTCCTACTACAGATTAACTTACTCTTAAATTGCATTACTCTGATCTCTATACTAAATTGAATTACCACTCCTTAAGTATTACACTCGTTCAAAAATATATATATATATATATATAGTTAGTACTTTGACATTCTCTCTTAAAATTTATAGCGTCCTCCTAGAGTCCTTTTCATTATTAAATTAGTTCCCCTTTTTTTTTTTTATATATTCTCAGTACTTATTCTAGCACTTACGCAATGGTCTGGTATTCCTCCCTGCTCGGTCTCTCTTCCTATCTGCTCGGGGTGAGGACTGGAAAGCGAAAGGTTGCTCATCCGGGGAACACAGTAATCTATCCTGGGTTTCTCTACCGGGTACTGCACAGCTGAAGATAATACCGGATCTTATCTCCTTTCTTCCTCCATCTGCGTTGCGTCCGAGGACTGGGATACCTTCCGGGTCGACTAGTCACTCAACTGCTCAATCGAGAAATTTGCCTCTAGGGCGTTTCACCATTCTTCCTCCATAGATTGCATTAACTTCTTCAAGGGAACGATACTTCCGACTCTAGACTTTCACAAAATAATTTCTTATAATAAATTCTCCCACTACAGCTTCCATCTCCCCAGGTCTGCTTCCACCACCCAACTTAGATCACGACTCCTCTTCTCACTCTCTCCACCACAATAAACTCCTCTCCGAATGATCCCAGTATCAACTTTTTTTTCCCTTCTCTCCTTTCTCTCAAAATTCCCACCGCTTTCTTCCTGGCCAATCGTTGACTTCCCCATCCTTTCCTACGTGATCCTATTCGTCTCCCTTCATTTCCGTGGGCGTGTTTTCTTTTTCCTAGTGTGACCGAACTTCCGTTAGTCTGGAAATTACTGGTACATTCTAGAAATTAAACGCAAGTTCCGGTCAGCTAAGAGAGTTTCAGGCTTTCTTTGTGACCTCACCCCCATTACTACGTCGCCCACACCTGCTAGGGGTCGAACCGTGAAATTTAGTAATAGGGCCACTTCCGCACTCAGTGCCCTTTCTATAGAGTATATGCTCCTGTCTTAAGTGGGATTTGTTTCGGTCCATTAAAATTACTTTTACTGACTGGCTTAAGGAATTCTTTACAACCGAGATTTAACTAACTGGGAGTGTTTGGACTAACCTTCGAATTTCAGTGTTTCTTAACAAATGATACTTGACTGAAACTAACTATATTCGCCACAATTAATTCTTCCAATATTTAACAAAACTTTATAATTTATTGTAAGGCTGGGTCCTTACAACCCCTTGTCTCACAGGTTAAGTATTTAGGCTTAATCCTGAATGATAAATTGTTATTTACACCCCATTTAGAACATTTAAGAAATAAGATTAAAAATTATACCGCCTCTATTGTGATGATAACTAGGAAAGATTGGGGGTTTAGGCAAGCGTGTACTAAATCTGTATTATAAGGCCATATTCCTTCCAATAGTATATGGGGCATCACTTTGGTATCCCCAACATAGGTAAGGTGAATTCAAACAGAGGTTACTTTCCATTCAAAGAATCATGTTACTGACAATATTAAAGGTATGTAAAACAGTGTCGAAAAATGCTCTGCAAGTAATTGCAGGAGCTCTTCCGTTGGATTTGGTGGTGTTATACAGCGCTTTCAGTTATTTTTTGCGTAAAGGAAAGCAGATATCTTTTATGGGCATTACAAATGACCTGAATGTTGGATTTAAAGAGGAAAAAAAAAAAATTATTACTCAGAAATTGAATGAAATTTGGCAAATTAGATGGGACTGCAGCCTGACTGGGAGAACAACTTATCTATTTATTCCGAATGGGGGTTTTAATTGCAATAATAAATTAAATGGTTCTATCCTTCTATAGAGGCCTCGTACTTGATTACTGGGAATGGGTCTCTAAGGAGTAAGCTGTTCCAATTTGGCCTAGAGCAGCGGTTCCCAACCTTTTATTACTCGCAAGCCCCTTTCAACATAATATTTTTAATACGAACCACTAAGCCTATATTCTCTGAAATCTTATAATATTTCGATATTTCCAGTACTACGTTTTTATAATAAAAATTATTATTAAGTATTATTTATACTTTGTAAAGTAATTATTAATAAGTCCAAACTAGATTTCGAAGAGGCTAAAAGTAGAAAACTTGTTTTTAGTCCAAATGGTGCCTGAGCATTCTGGTCTCTTGCCAAAGCTATTGGCTGCAATTTTTGCCCATCTCTGTTTCCACCTCTGACAAAACCAGATGGTTCTGTTGCCACATCAGCCAGCTGCCCTGCTAGCATCCTATTTTTCTTTCAACTCATGTATTGATTATCTTGGTAAATCACCTCAAACCATTCCCAACACGCTCTATTCAATGCCTCCTGTGGGCTTCCATCAGAAGGATGTTAGGATTTTGATATCTGCTGCTAAGAAAACTTCAGGTCCTGATGGTATTTCTCTTGTTCTCTAAACCTGAGCTCCTCAGCTTACTCCTGTTTTTTGCCACCTCTTTTTCACTTTCTTATTCCAAAGGTGTTTTTCCTTCTGCTTGGAAATTTGCTCATAACCAACCAGTTCCTAAAAAAGGGTGACAAATCCCTTCCATCCAATTATCGTCCCAATGCGATTACTTCTCTTTCCAAAGCAGTGGAGAAATCAATTAACTGTCAACGATCGCCAGTATGGATTCCATCAGTGTCGTTCCACTGGTGATATTCTGGCTTATGTTACCCATCTATAGACAAATTCAATGGAAAAGTTTAGTGAAACTCAAGCCATTTCAAGGCTGGCTTTTGGTCGTGTTTGGCATAAAAGTCTTCTAAATAAGTCTCCATCCTATGATTTGCCAGCTGTTCTTTGTAACGGGGTATCCAGTTTTCTTTCTAACCACTCACTGCAGGTGATGATAGACTGCTCTCTGCCTTCTAACTTGTCCATTAATGCTGGTGTTCCCAAGGTTCAGTTCTTTCTCCCACTCTTTTCCTCTTGTATATTAATGACCTTCTTCCATTGACCATAAATCCTATCTTCAGTTTTGCTGGCGATAGCATATTGCATTCCACCTTAGAGTTTGAGAAACTCTTGCCCTGCTCAAACAGCTTCAACTTCTCGCGTATCCACTGCCAAATCCTTAAATGCTGATCTCCAGATAATTCTCCAGTGGGGCAAAGATAACTTAATTTCAATCCTTCTAAAAACTCAGACCTGTCTTATATCTCTCAAAAAGGGTTCTTCTGCTCCTATGCTTATCTTCAATGACGCCCGATTACTAGGCAAGATCTTAGGGATTACCCCGAATTCTAATCTCTCTTGGCATAAAGCATATTACAAATATTGCTTCCTCTGCATCTAATAAACTGGATTTTCTCTTTCGCTCTCGGCATTACCTTTCTTCAAAACAGTTGACTCTGTAGAAATCACAAATTCGCCCTACCATGGAATATTGTTCATGCCAACATTTTGCAGCCTTTGAAAGCGGTTACTACATATCACTACTGCATGTTCTAGGCAAAAAAAAAAATAAATAAATAAATAAAAAATAATAATAATCACAACATTTACAGGAAACCTTAGAAAAATTACTTCTTCAAAGAGTAACATATTGAATAGCATTTTCTTTTTTAAGGTGAAATTCTCAATCTCTTCGGGATCATTAGTGTCTGCAGTGTTTTCACGCAAAGCTTGTTCAAAACTCTTGCAATGTCAAAAAAAGCACTTTGTGGATCCCAGTATTACGATCTGATCTTCTTCTCATCTCATCAGAAACATGACTCGTGACTAGGTTTCCTAAAACCTTCCTCCTGCAATGAGCCTCCTGCTCATTTCCTATGTGAATAATTTGTGCATTTATCTCACTTACATTGAGCATGGTATAAAAAAATATATAACTGTAGAATAATGTCTGTCTCATGTTTCTTGCTACATTATAAGTAGAAATCATTTTATCAACAATATCCACACCCAATTTCGTTCTGTTGTAGTGTGACATGATTTCAGGCTTTCCTGAATCTGGGTCAACTGCTTTATCAAAATGCATACTAGAAATTAGTATAACATTATTCCCTTTTCTTGCAAATGTGATGCTACTCTGCAATCAATGTCAAACCCAAAAAAGTTAAGACTTCTCTTGTCTGTTCTTGATGGCAACAAACTCAATCGGAAGCTGCAGTTCATTTTTTCGTAATGTACCAACATATAGTAGTAGTAGTGGCATGTGATGCAAGAAAGCAAATGTATGAGCTTATGCAGCATCAGCCAAAAAAAAAAAAAAATCACACCATTCCCTCCAAATGCCTGTCCAGTTCCTCCTTAAATTTATTCAACCTATCAACTTCCACAATGACAGATGGAAGTTTGTTCCAGCAATTAACCACCCGCTGGCTAAAGGCAAATTTCCGCACATCTATTCTACATCTGTCTTTTCTTAATTTGAATTTATGCCCCCTTAGGTTCGTAATCTGAACAAGTGGAAGGATCCCATAAGAATTCAGCGTGCTCAACCCATTCAAGGCCTTATATACCTCAATCAGATCACCGCGCAGGTGCCTAGTCTCCAGCCACTGCAATTTGCAGAACTTAAGCCTCTCTTGGTAAGAGGATCCCTTCATTCCCCTCACCAATCTTGTTGCCCTCCTCTGTACACGCTCAAGTAAATCTACATCCTTCCTAAAATGAGGCCTCCAGACCTGTACGCAGTACTCAAGGCGTGGCTGACCATTGCCTTATACAGAGGGATAATCACCTCCTTTTCCCTGCTAGCAAAATTCCCATATATCATTGGCAAAACCCCATGACCTGCCCTGGCAGCCTGTCTGCATTACTCAGAGAACTTCATATCTGACTGCACAATTACTCCCAGGTCTTTTTCATTTTCTACCACCTTAGGTGTAGTACCACACAGTTGGTACGTTTATCTGGGGTTACTTCTACCGATATGCAGTACTTTGCATTTGTCAAGGTTAAACTTCAGTTGCCACTTCTTAGCCCATCTCCCCAAATTATCTAGATCCTGTTGCAGTAGCACACTGCCATTACTGTCATTAACAACCCAGCCAACCTTTGTATCATCTGCAAACTTCGACATTAAGCCTGATATACCTTCATCAATATCATTGATAAATATACAAAACAACAGTGGACCTAACACCAAACCGTGTGGGACTCCACTAATAACATTAGTCCAAGAAGAGCAGCACCCATTGATTACCACCCTCTCTGTCTTCTCGCACTTAACCATCCTTTTATCCATTGTAGCAACTTACCCTTAATACCATTCTGCTCCAATTTGTACAATAGTCTTCCATGCGCAACAGTGTCAAAAGCTTTCCTGAAATCCAAATATATGATATCAAAATTATTTTTTGCATCCAGTTCCTTTGTAACCACATCATAATATCCTATCAAATTTGTCAGACAAGACTTTCCCTTAACAAACCCATGCTGTGTCTGAATTATTGCTGCAGTCTTGTCTAGATGACCCTGCAATGCATCTTTAACCAGCGACTCCATTATTTTACCCGGAACAGAAGTTAAACTAACTGGTCTGTAATTACTCGTGTCACCCTTCGATCCCCCTTTGTGAATTGGGGATACATTTGCACATCTCCAGTCCGAGGGAACTCTCATAATTATGGCTAAGGGTTTGCTTAATTGCTTTGCCGCCTCCTTTAATATAACTGGATAGATACCATCCACCCCAGGTGCTTTTCTTACGTTTAACTTCAACAATTTCTCTTCCACTTTGCTCTCAGTTATTACACAGATCATTAAGCACCTTGCTACAATTTGATAACCTTCTGCCATTTTCAAACCTTAATAATTCCTCACGTGTGAATGTAGATGCAAAATACTCATTCAGTTTGTTTGCTATCTGAGCAGGATCATCAACAGTCGAACCATCGATTTCAAGTGGACCAATCAGATTCATCCCCTTCCTTTTAGATTTTATATAAGTAAAGAAATCCTTGGTGTTTTTCTTAGCATCTTTTGCCAAGATTTCTCGTAATCTGCCTTCGCCTGCCGAACCTCCTCTGTGAGCTGATTACAGATTAACTTATATCTGCCAAGGCTTCTGAGTCGCTTGATAATTTATATGCATCCCATGCATTTTTCTTCTCTGTTACGAGTCTCATTAGTTCATTTGACAACCATTTAGGCCTAAACCTTGAACAATATTTCTTAATAGGTATGAAACTTTTAGTAGCTTCCACGATTAATTCCTTGAATGCTTCCCATTTAGAATTTACTGTTGGTAACATCGTCAGTTGATCCCACTGTACAGAATTTAAAAACTGTCGGAGACCACTGTACTCGCCTTTACGGAAGCAAAAACCTTTTCCTTTACCCCTGATGGTAATTAAATCTTTTAAGTAAATCCCACCTCAGTACACTGTGATCACTGCCACCTAGTGGTTCTTTTAACTGAAAATTCCTAATACATGAATGATCACTGCTGATAACCAGATCAAGAGTATTACTTTCTCTGGTTGCCTCTCGAACACGCTCGAACTGCAGAAAACAATCATCCAATAAATCCACAAAAGTCTGGCTAGTGTGTGAGTGCCCAACCCACAAGTTCCAGTCAATATCTGGGAAGTTAAAATCCCCCATTATAAGACATTCCGATTTACTAGCTCACTCTATTTCTCTGTACAATTGTTCATTGTACTGATTCGAGTCATTAGGCCTATAACACACTCCTACTCTAATTTTTGCTTTTGCAGTGCGTATGTCACACTCAACAGTGCACTGTTCATCTATATCAACTGGATGCACTTCTTTTGATTTTATGTTTTTTTTTATTAACAGCATAACACCTCCTCCCTTCCTATCCTTTCTGTACACATTGTACTCCCCAAATTCCAGTTCGGCATTCCTTATATCTGTGTGACACCACGTCTCTGATATCCCAACAATATCCGCCTTTGATGTCTTGACCAACACTTCAAATTCATTTACTATACTTCTAGCATTGGTATACATGCAAGTATACATGCACCTATTCCTAGCCACTCTAACACATCCCATATACCCACCTGTTTCACGATGACTGACATCCGTCCCTGAAACCCCCAACACCCCTCGCTCTAGGTCGCTACTTATTCTAATAGAAGTGCAAAAATCATCTTCACCTCTGCCTACGGCTCTGTTAAACTATTAGTCCTTGTATCCCCCCAAGCTATCAGTATTCCGACCCACCTAACACTGCCTCGACAGCATCAGCAAATATTCTTGCACCCTTTCTATTTAAGGGTATCCCATCCCTGTAGAAGCAGTCTGTCTCGTTAACAAGTACAGTCCAGGCTGAAAAAAATTCTACCCCTTGAGCCTTGCACAATCTTTCCAGGGCCGAATTGATCGACAAGGCTCTCATCATATACTCCCTCCTATCGTGTCTGGGCAGAATTGCAGATACTTTCAAATTCAATCCTAATTGACGGCTTTTTTTCATCAGTGACCTGTACTTGTTAAGTAATTCTGCCGGTCTCCTACTCTTAATATCATTAGTGCCAACGTGTACAACTATATCACCTTTTGTGCCCTTAAAAGATGATATCTGCTCTACAACGTCATCAACCTTTGCCCCTGGCAGACATACCCTGGTCCCGTTCCACCTATCCTTTTTACAAAGCATGTTTCCCGTTTCCCTGACAATAGAGTCACCAACAACTACTAGTTCCTTTGGGACCAGCGCAATCTGCCTTGGGCGTTGCCGCTGTGTTGCGTGATGACCAAGTGCAAGCTCTGGCGTTGATGTGGGTAGCTGAGAGTCTGATGGTCCCCTCAATTTAGATCTTTCGAGGGCACCCACCCTGTCCTTCAAACTCTCATATAGGCCCATAACAACGCTGAGTTGTCGCCTGATTTCCTTACACTCCTTACATCGCGCACACACAAAGACATCCCCCATGGCAATATCATGTTCCGTTCCAGAAGTTCGGCAAACATTTCACAAGTTGCACATTTTTTTAGGCTGTGATGCGTTGGAGAATCGCCCCCCTCAGTTCTCCCCCGAGTCACAGCACTCCTGCCACTTTGTGCCGGTTGCTTTGCTGCTCTAGTTTGGGGCATGATATTTTAAATTAAAAAGATCAATAAATTAAATGTCAATACTACGCTATCTAATAGAAACAGTGAAGCGTATTACTGTTTCTATAATTATACGTTAGAGCTACCTAGCTACCTCAATTAAAAATTTGAATTCCCTATCACTATATACAAAAACAATGCCTGCAATATTCGAACGAAATAACGGTTTTATAAAGTATTACGTATATCTACAAAAACTGTTTATATAAATTAAAATAAAAATAACCAGCGTAATTAGAACTATGTATTAAGACTACGTATTAAGTACAACATAAAATAACAATTATGTAAATAAAAAGCAAACACTTATCGTATTTTTTTCGGAGCCTGTAACTCGCAGCTGTATTTTCTAAAGAGAGTCAGCGCCCTCTCTATATGAAAGCCTTTGTTTCATTAGCATTAGTAGGAGCATATGAGGCAAGAAAGTAGCTTATACAGCATCATCAAAAAAAAAAAAAAAAAAAAAACCCCATCCGATCCATTTGATCCAAATGTTTGTCTAGTTCTGCCTTAAATTTATTTAAGCTATCGATTTCTACAATGACAGATGGAAGTTTGTTCCAGCAATCAACTACCTGCTGGCTAATCGCAAAATTTTAACACATCTATTCGACAACTGTCTTTTCTCAATTTGAATTTATGTCCCCTGAGGCAATTAATCTGGGCAAGAGAAAGAATCCCATCAGCATTGAGCTTGCTCAAACCATTCAAGATCTTATACACCTCAATCAGATCACCTTGCAGGTGCCTAGTTTCCAGACACGGTAATTTGCAAAACTTGAGCCTTTCTTCATAAGAGCAACCCTTTGTTCCATTCACTAATCTTGTTACCCTTCTCTGTACTCGTTCCAGCAGCTCTACATCCTTCCTAAAATGAGGCCTCCAGTCCTGTATACAATACTCAAGGTGTGGCCTGATCATTGCCTTATACAAGGGGATAATCACCTCCTTATCCCAGCTAGAAAAATTCCTGTATCTCATTGACAAGGCACCATGAGCTACTCTTGCAGACTCTCTGCACTGCTCAGAAAACTTCATATCTGACTGAACAATATTACCAGGTCCTTTTCGTTCTCTACCATCCTGAGTGTAGTACCACACAATTGATATGTTACTCTGGGGTTTCTATGCTACCCATATGCAGTACTTTACATTTGTCAATGTTAAACCTCAGTTGCCACCATTCAGCTCATCTGCTCAACTTTTCTAGATCCTGTTGCAGTAGCGTACTATTATTATTAGTGTCATTAACAACACTGCCAACCTTAGTATCATCTGCAAACTTAGACATTAAACATGATATACTTTCATCAATATCATTGATGAAGCGGAGTCTCTTGAGGGACTCCACTAATAACATTAGCCCACGAAGAGCAGTGTCCATTGATTACAACTCTGTCTTCTCCCACTCCATCATCCCTTTATCCATAGTAGCAATTTGCCCTTAATGCCATACTGTTCCAATTTGTACAGTAGTCTTCCATGTGCACCAGTATCAAAAGATTTCCTAAGATCCAAGTATATGATATCAAAATTATTTTTTGCATCCAGTTCCTTTGTGACCACATCATAGTATACAATCAAATTTGTCACACAAGACTTCTCCTTAACAAACCAATGCTGTCCAAACTATAACTGAAGTCTTATCTAGATGATCCTGCAGTGCTTCTTTAACCAGTGGCTCCATTAATTTGCCCTGTAACAGAAGTTAAACTAACATGTCTGTAATTACTTGTGCCACCCTTTGATCCTCCTTTGTGAATTGGGGCACATTTGCACATCGCCAGTTGATGGGTACTTTCCTGAGTGCAAGGAAGCTCTCATAATTTTGGATAAGGGTTTGGTTACTTCCTTTACTGCCACCTTTAATATAACTGGATAGATCCCATCCACCTCAGGTGCCTTTCTTATGTTTAACTTCAATAATTTCTCCTCCACTTTGCTCTCAGTTATTACAAAATCATTTTAACTTACTGCCAGAGTTTAATATACTTCTGGCATTCCCCTTGCTGAATAACTCCTGATGTGTAAATGTAGATGCAAAATATACAATCAGTTTGTCAGCTATCTGAGCAGGATCATCAATAGTTAAACTATCGATATCAAGTGGACCAATCTGATTCATCCCCTTCCTTCTAGAGTTTATATAAGTAAAAAATTGTTTGCCGTTTTTTTTTTTTGCATCCTTTGCTAAAGATTTCTCATAATCTGCGTGTGTGTGTGGTATGGGTGTTTATTGGCGCATTAGCTGCTATGGCTATAGTGCGCCTGTTCTTAGGAATATTAAAAAATAATCCAGTTTAAATTAGTTTCAGTTCTGTAGCCTATTTATAAAAGATGATACACTCCGATTTGTTTTAAAAAGCAGAAAAGTTTGTTAACATTTGCATCCTCTCCAATGATATGATGTAATGTCAATGTTTCTGAATGATTATCCATATTTTGAAGTATTGCATCTCGATGTTGTTGATACTGCGGACAGTCAATCAGAATGTGTTTGACTGTTAGATGTTCTAAGCAGTGTGGACACTGAGGAGGATCATCGCCCATTAGTAGATGGAGGTGAGTCAGATGGGTGTGTCCTATTCTCATTCGTGTGAGTACCACTTCTTCCCGCCGCACTGTCTGTTTGCTGGAATGCCAGAACTTTGGGTTTTGTTTCAGCTGGAAAAGTTTGTTATTCGTTTGGTTATGCCATAATTCTGTCCACTGTGCATGGCATGCTGCTTGAATTAAGATATTATAATCGGGCGCTGGAATAGGGACAGAAGTTAGGTCTGAACTTGGACTTTTGGCAAATGTATCAGCCACTTCATTCCCTTTTATGCCTGAATGTGCTGGAATCCAGCAAAACTTCACTAGTTGTTGACGATCATAAATCTGCAATAATAAACTCCTGATTTTCATTACGATATGGTGATTCTTTTGAGCTGTATTCTGCATTGCTTTGATTGAGCTGAGAGAGTCAGTATAAACTATATATTTTGCAGATGGATGTAAATTCAAATTTTCTAGAGCTACCTGTATTGCATAGAGTTCTGCTGAAAAGTTGCTATACTCAGGTGGAAGAGAAGCTGATATGATAGCAGAGGGAAACACTGCTGCTGCTCCAACAGTTGACAGAGATTTGGAACCATCCGTATATATCGGTAAGAAGTCGGCATAAGTTTGAATATGGCTAGCATGGAGTTGTTGCACAGTCACTGCCGGTAGGCAATTCTTTCCCCATTGAAGAAAAGAGGTATCAGAGGTCAGTTGAGGAAAGGTGGTCCATGGTGGATGAGAGTAATTCTTTATCTGTTGCATATTGTGGAGAGGAACATTCCAGTTCTGTGATATTTCAAGGAGCCGTAGGCCAGCCGGTTGGATTTTACTTGGTTTATTTCTATAGAGATTAACTAGTGGTTGATTAAAAAGGTATGGCTGAATAGGATGCAAAGGGCAAGTCTGTATTTTGGCTGCATATTTAAGTAGTAACATTTTTCTACGAAGATGCAAAGGGGGCTCATTAGCTTCAATGTATAGACTTTGAGTTGGAGATGTCCTGTATGCACCAGTTGCAATCCGCAATGCATTATGTTGAATAGGATCCAGCCAGCGTAGCACACTCCTTCGGGCAGAATCATAAACTGGAGCACCATAGTCTAAACGGGATCTAATCAGTGCTCTATATAAGAGCAGCAAAGTTGTACGATCTGCTCCCCAAGAGAGGGCAGATAAAGCTCTTAGCATGTTGATCTTTTTAAGACAGACAGTACGTATTAATTTAACATGATCTAAGAAGTTGAGCTTACTGTCCAGGATTAGTCCCAAGAATTTCATATTGCTGGCAATCGGAATGGTGGAATTTGAAATCCGAAGTTCAGGATCTGCATGCAATTTGCGTTGACAGCAAAAGTGGATCGCAACTGTTTTCTCTGGGGAAAGACGATATCCATTGAGCTCAGCCCACTTTTGAACTTTATTGAGGGACATCTGCAATTGCCTTTCGACAGATCTCATGTTCTGAGAATGGCAAGAAATAGCGAGATCGTCAGCGTAAAGGTAAGCCTCTACGGTATTTGGGAGTACTTTTGTAATGGAATCAATTTTAAGGGCAAACAAGGTTGCACTCAAAACTGATCCTTGTGGTACTCCTTCTTCCTGCCAGAATGTAGCAGAAAGGGAATTTTGATATCTCACCTGGAAAGATCGGCTCTCGAGGAAGTTCCTAATAAATATGGGTAGGTTACCTCGTAGACCAAGATTATATAGGTCACTGAGAATGCCATACCGCCAGGTAGTATCAAATGCCTTCTCTATATCAATGGAGACCATGACAAGGTGTTCGTTTTTCACAAAGGCATTGCGAATTTCAGATTCCGCCTTGATCATGAGATCTAGGGATGACCTGTTTTTACGAAAGCCATGTTGACAATTACTCAGTAGATGTTGAGTTTCAATGATCCAAGTGAGTCGACTATGGATCATTTTTTCAAGAATTTTACCAAGGCAACTTGACAGAGATATTGGTCTGTAACTATTAGAACTGGAGGGATCTTTTCCAGGTTTCAAAAACGCCAAAACTGTAGCGTGGTGCCAAGAGGTTGGATAAATATTTTCCAGGAAGATCCGGTTAAAAAAGATTAGAATCATTTGTAAGTTTTTCTCATCGAGATGCTGCAGCATGACATAATATATGCCATCTGGCCCAGAGGCACTGTTTCGCGTTGTTCTGATGGCCTGTAAAAGTTCACAATATTGCAGAGGCTGATTATATGGAAGTGACAGTGAGGTTCGAAAGGTGATAGGTCTCTGTTCTTTGGCAGTCTTAATTTTCTGGAATTTTGGAGTGTAGTTTGATGCAGCCGATATTTCAGCAAAAGTTTTGCCCAAGGCATTGGCTATATCTATAGGAGCAGAGAGTTGTTGCCCATTGCAGGAGAGAATTGGGGAAGGAACAGTTGGAAACTTCCCAGAAAGCTGCCTAATTTTTTTCCATATTAGTCTGGAGTCAGTGTTCCTATTGATAGTTGATGCGAACCTAGTCCAAGAATCTTTCTTGGCCTGCTTTTGAATGTAACGCGCTTTTGCCCTTAGTTTCTTGTAGCTAATTAGATTAGCTGTGGTTGGAGATCGACGGAATAAATTAAATGCTTTATTTTTTTCCTTCTTTGCTTTTGTGCACTCTTCGTTCCACCAGTAGTTGAAATGCCGTCGGGACGGGGGATTTGATAACGGAGTTGAGTACTTAGTTGCAACTAAAAGGCGGGATGTAATATAATCAGTAACTTCATCAATTGGCTGTAGTTGAATAGTTTTTTTGTCAAGAGTGATTGCTGATTGAAATTTTGCCCAATTGGCTTTAGAGAATTTCCATTTCCTGCAGGGATGTTGTAATTGTGGTTGGGTAGTCAACAGATTACAAACAATTGGAAAGTGATCACTACCCATGGGATCATCCAGGGTGGACCATTGCATAGCTGAAAACAGTATTGGGGAGCAAATCGATAGGTCAATGGCAGAAGTCTGTCCATTGGGTAACTGTATATGGGTGTGCGAGCCACTGTTAAGAAGAGTGAGGTTTTCTTTTTCCAGTAAAGTTTCAATCAGTCGGCCGCGTCTGTCTAATTTAGATGAACCCCATAAAGGGTGGTGGCCGTTGAAGTCCCCTAGCAGGCAGATAGGGGAGGGTAGCTGCAATAAAAGTTCTTTAAGATCATTATAAGAGTAAGCATGGTTTGGTGGGAGATAAAGTGAGACTAGAGTTAATGCAGTTTGAGTAATCAGACGCACAGCGACAGCTTCGATTTGGGTTTGGAGAGTAATTTGCTTAGCTGGAATCCTTGTACTAATTAAAATTGCTACACCACCTCTAGCAGAATCGGATGTATTCCGATCGCGTCTATAGATCGAGTAGTTTTTGATGGAAATGGAAATTTGAGGAGTTAAATAGGTTTCTTGCAGGCAGAAACCAACTGGAGAGTAGCGATTAATTAAATAACGGATGTCATCAATGTTTCCACGAAAGCCTCTGCAATTCCATTGCAAGATATTAGACATTATTTGAATTTAGAGGAAGAAGCTGTACCTGACGTGGCTGTCTTATGGCGTTCTGGCTTTGGTTTTTCTCTTTTCGGAAAGGAAGGGCGACCAGTGTCCATCTCTTCTTCAGCAAATATTTCCAGAATTGGATCTTCCTGGTTGTATGGATACTCTGCCTCCATCGATTTGTCTTGGATAATCTTTTTCGAAGTCGAACTATTATTATTTGTAGTGGCATTCACTGGCGGAGATTGAGATTTTGCTGGTATTGTGAGAGGCGTATTATTTGCTTGGTCTGAGTGCTTAACGGCACTGGACTGTTGCTGAGAGAGAACAGCTCGAGCCCAGTCAGAGATGGAAGTGTTTGAAGGTACGGTAACATCGGTTTGTGTGGCAATGGTTTGATATTTTTTTGTAATATTGGCATAGGTACGGTTAGGTATACTCGGTGCAATTAATTTTCTAGCCTCCTGATAACTAACTCTGTTTTCAACTTTATATTTCACAATTTTTTTCTCTGTTTTCCACCTCTCACATGTCTTAGAGTAGGCCGGATGGTTGCCTTTGCAGTTGGGACAGATCATTTCTTTCACCGAACAATCACTTTGAATGTGATCGGAGGATCCACAGTTGGGACAAACTGGGTTGCTTCTGCACGTTGTTTGAGAGTGGCCATACTTCTGGCATTTATAACATCTCAACGGATTGGGTATGAAAGGACGAGTGCGGCAAAGTAGATATCCAGCTTTTATTGATGCGGGTAGGCTTGGACTGTTGAATGTAAGAATGATATTTCTGGTAGGTGTGAGAATATTGTCTTTTTTTATCATAATTCTTTTTACAGCTATTACATTTTGCTCCTGAAGCTCTTCTTTAATTTCTTCCTCCGTCACATTCATCAGGTCCCAACTAGATATTACACCCTTTGATGTATTTAGGGTTGCATGTGGAGTTACTTTCACTGGAATACCAGCGAAAGTTGTCTTTTTAAGTAATTTTTCAGAGTGTTTGCCATTTATAGTTTCAATAAGTAAGTCCCCTGATTGCAGTCTCTTAACCGTCTTGGGAGACCCTGCAATACTTTCCAGGTGTTTTTGGATTAAAAAAGGGGATAGCTTACTGAGAGGCTGGTCAGATAGCGAGTGCATGATTAAGAATGCAGGTAAGTCTGTCGCCGAGGGATTGGTTTTCAACCTCTTTGCTTGCGACGAATCATGGTCATGGTCATTTTCTGTGGTTGGCCGACAGCTCGACGGCTCTAGAGTTGGAAACATACTTTGTTCCATGTTGGCTCCTCTTAGCCCCTGGCAGATGAACTTTTCTGCCAAGGTTACCGGCCCCGCCACGGGGAGGCAGGAGCAGTGCCTGGTGTGACCAAGCGAAAAGTAGTAAGTGGTTAGTAGTAAACTAGAAGAAACAAAGAAAGGTGCCTTTCCTTTCTTGCTCTGTACAAGTGTTTTTGTAACAAGAGCTGTTTTTAAATGAATAGATTTATTAACGTGAAGAACTCAAAATAACTATAAATCACTTTTGAGAAATCGCAGTAATAGCACAGAGTAATCGCTCAGTCACAATCGCTTGGCACCCGGGGCCTCATAATCTGCCTTTGCCTGCCTAACCTCCTTTGCAACGTGATTACATACCAGCTTATATCTGCCATAGGTGTCACCTGTTAATTTATATGTATCTTCTCTAACACACATCTCGTTAGTACATCCGACATCCATTTAGGCCTAAACCTTGAACAATATAACTTCAACCAGTAAAAGATTTCTTCAAATCTTTTACTAGTTGAATATCAGAAAACTAATTATCGGCAGTGATATTATGCCTAGTCTTGAAGATAGGTTCTGCAAGCCTCTTAACAAGATGTACTGATTTGTTGCTAAAGTAGTATAGACCCTCGGACTGTTCCCTGCGTAAATTTCAAGGTTTGATGTGTATAAAACTTTAGCATCTACTTATTAAGCTTTGAGTGAATATACTCCTAAACCCACAATTTTTACGGAATCCAGCTAGCATTTCATCCATCGTCATATTTTGCCCCAAGGAATAGCAAGCTTTGCAGATTCTATAAATTTTTCAAAAACTTCCCTCACATTTGCCAACCTGTCGAGCTTGAGCTGGTCTCTACAAGTCTGCTTGTGGTCAAATCATATGCAATTATGAAGGAATTTGAATTTTCATAGATGCATCCTCAATCAGGACACAATTCCACACCTTTTCCATTTGTAGCCTACAAGTTCTCTAAATTTTGGTGATTATACTCTGTATTCTGACCAAGTAACGTAGGCCTAAAAATGCCTTTAGTTCTCTCTCTCTCTCACACACACACATTCTCTCTCTCTCTGGTGGGTGTAATTGGCTTGTATGAATTCTATGTATTTATTAGTGTATACTAACACCAGATTCAATATTTCATCATCAATAAAACAGTTCCGTGCATCATACTCCGTTTTTGCATATCTGCCTTATTTTCTCACTAATGGCAATTGCGACAACATATTTTGTGGCTGTCTTCCTACCTTCTTAGAGATAGATCTTCTCCACTTAGTTTTTTGTTTTTTCCAACAAAAAAATTATCTTCACCATTGGCAGTATTTTAGCTATCTTTACTGCTGCAAGCATCTTGTTCCGTTTCAGAGTTGTCAGAACATGTTGTGACAAAGTCATCATCTACATCACTCTCATCATAAAGTCTATACTTCACTGTCATTATCTAACTCATCTATTTCGAAAAAAATGTTGATGTACTTCTGTGACATTGTCAGGGTTGGATAAATTATAAAACTTTTAAACTGTTATATTATCCGTACTCATATTTACAGAAGCAAAAACTAATCACATGGTGAATCAGTATTTGGCAGATACAAAAAGTGGAAGCCTGATGAATATCAAACAAAAACTAACACTGGTAGTGTTTAGAAACCACACTGTTTGCAGAAATTGTAGAGGGGGGAATGTACTTGAAGCTACATGGAGGCTCAAGGTTGTGTTTATTTAACACTTTGGAATTATGAAAGAAAATATCACTCGTATATCTCACAGATATACTGCAACCTCCAAAGATTTAAATTTATTCAAACTACCTACCTGCACAAATTAACATGCTTCATCCAAGTTAGAGCTAGAATATCATCCACATTTAATTCACTCAATCCATTTAAGGCCTTAAACACTTCAATCAGATCTCCTCACAGCTACCTAGTTTCCAGGTGCTGCAATTTGCAGAAATGAAGTATTTTTTTGGTACAGGAACTCTTTTTGAGTCAATAACTAATCTTGTTGCTTTTCTCTGCAACATTCCAACAGATCCATATCCTTCCTAAAATGAGACTTAGACTTGCATGCAATACTTAAAATGCAGCCTAACCATCAACCTTATAGAATGGAACAATCACCTCTCTGTCACTGCTGGCAAAATTCCTGTATATCATTGACAGAATCCCATGAACTGTTCTAGCAACCTGTGTCATAGCAGGAAGCTATGAAAGTACTGATGATCTCAAGGCAGGAAAGATGGTTAATGTACAAAAACAAATTACGTTATTTCAGAATGAACTGGATCAATTGCAAATATGGTCTGGAAAATACCAACTGAAATTTAATTGTTCTAAATGTAAGGTTTTGCAAATGGGGAATGAAAATCCAGCAAAACTTACAAGCTAGAGGGAAAAAAAAGGAGTTAAAAGTGACTTAATGACCCTAATATATAATCAAATTGAATATAGGGATAAAGGGAATATAGAGCATAAATATCACTGTGCATAAACACCCCTCTCATATAGCCTTTTATAGAATGTACAAATAGATCCAGCAGGTTCTGAAGAAAGCTGTCATGTAAAGTCTTATGGTACTTCAGCATCAGGGCTTAATAATAGTAATCTTGTATGCTTGTGACAAGAGGACAACTAAGTGGGTCTTCAAGAGAGTCTACATGATTTTGAATTGTTTCCATAGTCTGTTTACTGAGAGTTATATTCAGCCACTTTCTTACTTCAACTTGGTTTTGTCCTATCTCCATTCACCCTATTGCTTCCCACCTCAAAGAATCATCCAGTGTCTTTGTGACATAGCTGCAATGAAAACAACTTTGCAAATGACAGTGCAAATAATAAATATAAAATACAGATGTCCTAAAAACCATGCTAATTCTTATCTGGGTAACCAGATAAGACCCTCATGAATAGACAGTGCATGAGTTTAGTAGTATTAGTATTACAAAGTGATGCAAGGAAGCAAGCTTATATATATACGAGGGTGGTTCAATAAAGAATCGCCCTGACCTGGCTGCAGAGGTGCTAGCCTATTGATTCTTGGCACAGGTTTTAGTCCTTCTCTACATAACCACCGTGCAGATTTTCACATTTTTCCCATTAATGGATGAGGCTAAGGATACTGTTTTTGTAGAAATGGTGAGGTTGGTCTTTGAACCATGACTCTGTTGCAGAAATGAGTGTCTCGTCATCAGGGAAGTTGGTTTCCCAAAGAAATGATTTGAGGGAAGGAAACAAGAAGTCCGATGGTGCAAGATCAGGTGAGTAGGCTGAATGGGGCAGTATTTCATATCCACAAGTGGCTGCTTGTGTTGTTGCAATTTCAGAAGTGTGAACTGGGGCATTGTCTTGAAGCATTCTCATACCTTTCGACAGCATGCCACGCTTACATGTTTTGATTTTCTCCCGTAATTTTGTGAGTAAGTTAGCATGATTAATTGCAACGGTAATTGTTCTACTTGTCAGCAGGTAATCAGTCATTATTACGCCTTTCTCATCCCAAAATACTGTCAGCAAAACCTTTCCTGCTGACACTTGGACCCTTGCCTTCTTGGGGGGTGGGGAACCATGATGTCGTCATTCCATGGACTGCTTTTTACTTTCAGGATCGAAATGGTGTATCCAATTTTCATCCTAAGTGATTAGACGAGAGAAAAAAAAGTCTTCCTCATTTTTTGGCACAGGGATAACTCTTGTGATTTCTGTTGTCGATCAGCCTTCTGGAAACCAGTCAATAATTGGGGAATCCATCTTGCACTCAATTTCCGTAAATGGAGTTGATCATGAAGGACTGTTTCAGCAGAGCCCACACTAATCTTCACCTCCTGGGCCAATTTACACACAGATATCTGGCAATCTTCCATGATTAACGACTTCACTTTTCTGATCATGCTGTCATCAATGGCCGAATGGGGACGACCTGGAATGGGCTCAGATTCTACCAATGTCTGACCACACCTAAACTGTCTATGCCATTGCTTCACAATGCCATAGGATGGGGCTTCATCCTTATATACAGCAGTCATCTCCTTGTAGATTTCTTTAGATTTCCCCTTCAAGAACAGATACCAGATTACAGCTCTGGCTTCAACTTTGTCCATGATACTACTTTGTCACACGTTCAGCTCTGTAAGAGAAAAACAAATTAAGACACAGCACTGAAATTTTACACCTTTAGTACAGAGATATGTATGATGCTAGACACAAAATATCATGACTCTGCAATATGTGGAAGTAGGTGAGGGCAATGAACCACCCTCATAGCATCAGCCAAAAGAACATATTCATCTGGTGAACATCCCTCTAAGAATACTGGCAAACCTCATTTTCACCTCCTCTAATATATCAGCTGGTTGTAATCAAATTTTATGCATAGATTTTTAATACAATTCTAAAAATTTCACATCACATCACAATTTCAACATATACAGATTTTTGTGTTTACACATATGTATCTATCTTACTACAATTTAGGGAAACATATGAGTGATCCATTGTATTATTTGTGAATTACAATGGCTGCAATGTGCTCACAGGTGAGAGCAATTTGGAAGAAGGTTAACATGCACAACCTTGTCTATCTATCCCCACCTCTCTTTCGGTAACAGCAAGAACGTTGTAGTGCAGTACATGTATGGTTTATCTGCATACTGTTTGTTTATTCTGTGTTTTGCTAACACTGTATTGTGAAAATGTTTAAGCAGAAGCAAAGGAGGTGTCTCAATCACCCTGACAATTTCTTCTACATGTGTGGATGGTTAATAACAAAAACTAATAGGAAGAAAATCTACAATATTACTAAACTATATATATTCTTTGTACTTTGGTTGCAAGATTGGTGATCAAGACAAAACCTGGGCTCCATAAATGTGATGTATTACCTCACCACAAATCTGAGGATGTGGCTAGCTGGGAAAATTAAAAATATGCCTTTTTGCTGTTCTTATGGTGTGGCAGCAACCATGCAACCACACTGATGATTGCTATTATCAGGATTGTCCAAAAAAGCAAATTGCAGCATCAAATAGCCTAACATATCATCTGCAATAAGACCTGCTGAAACCAAGTCTCCCAAAATTATGGAGATAATGGGAGCAGCAATGAATATAGAGTGAATTCTTGCACTGCAGACTTTGCTGGACCATCCACTAAAACAAATTTTGTCTAACAATGCAAAAATTATAATGTACCACAATTAATTAAGCAAGAAAAGTTGAATGATTTAGCTAATGATTTAAAGTTACCTAAAAGAGCAAGCAGAACTCCTTGATTCTAGGTTATGGCAGTAGAAGAATTATATTTAGCTGGTTTATTGACTTAATTCTTAGATTAAATTATTTTCTAAAAGTAGATTATAGACCTAGTCAAGCTTCGTGGTTTATTTTGAATTTAGATAGCGCGATTTTGAAAGTAATTAATTTCAGATTTTGCCTAAATAATGGTTATTACAAGATCCACTTTCAATACCTCGTCCAAGAATACTGACTCACACAAAAATACCTGTAGGCATTTCCAGTGTGAGTCATGAGTTTGTCACTTGTATAGCCTGTGGAATGTATTCTATCATTGATCTAGTAAACAAACCAAGCTCAACTGACAATTTAGTTTGCACCTGATGCAAGGAGTGCACTGATTTCAAATTAAAACTTGGTGCATTATGAGAAGAATCTGAGGCACTGAAGAAATGAGTGCTTGCCTAAGAAATGGGCAAGCACCTGTTTCTTTCTAAAGTACAAAATAAATAAAAAATAATAAATTTTTTGGTTAGTATTAGTAATGACAAATGATGCAAGAAAGCAAGCTTATAAAATAATTGAATTTGAGGTGATCGTGAAGACATCAAAGGCTGATGTTGTGATATCAGGGACATGGTGTCACACAGAGATAAGGAATGCAGAATTGGAATTTGGGGAGTACAGTGTGTACAGATAGGATAGAAGGGGAGGAGGGATGATGCTGTTAGTTAAGAAACACAAAATCTAAGAAAGTGCATCCAAATGACATGGGTGGACAATGCAGTGTTGAATCAGTTTGGTGTGACATAAGTACTGGGAAAACCAAGCTAAGAGTAGGAGTGTGTTACAGGCCTAATGACTCTGATGAGTACAATGAACAACTCTACAAAGAAATAGAGTGAGCCACTAAGTCAGATTATCTTATAATGGGAGGAGATTTTAATTCCCAGATATAGACTAGAACTTGTTGGTTGGTGACTCACACCAGCAAGATGTTTGTGGATTTATTGGATGATTGTTTCCTAAAGCATGTTCAAGAGGCAACTAGATGGAGTAATACTCTTGATCTGATTATCAGAAGTGATTATGATAAGAAGTAAGAATCTGCAGATAAAGGAATCACTTGTAGCAGTGATCACAGTGTACTGATGTGGGATTTACTTAAAGATGTAACTACCATCAGGGGTAAAGGGAAGGGTGTTTGCTTTTGTAAAGGTGACCACAGTGATCACAGAAATTTTTTAAATTCTGTACAGTGGGACCAACTGATGATGTTACCAACAGCAAATTCTAAATGAAAAGCATTCAAGGAATTAATCTAGGAAGCTATTATGCTTTTCATGCCAATTAAGAAATACTGTTCAAGGTTTAGGCCTAAATGGATGTCAGATGATCTAGTGAGACTCTTGGCAGAGAAGAAAAATGCATGGGATGCATATAAATTATCAGGAGACACAGGTGCCTATGGTAGATATAAGATAGTCTGTAATCAAGTCACAAAGAACTTTAGGCAAGTTCTAATGCTGGATATGATTCTTTATCCATTTCAGCTCCTTTTTGCCCTGGGGATTAGCTTTTCCACCCAGGTTACCTGTCCTGGCACAGAGAGGCAGAAGCAGTGCCTCTTGTGGACAAATGTAGGAGTTAGTACAGTTAGTAAACTAATAAAGAGTAAAGAAAAAGGTACTTTCCTTTGTCTGGCTCTTTTTATACTTTAAAAAGTAGAGCTAATTCATGGAAAGACTAATAAAGAGATATAAAACAAGCAAAAGTCAGTCGCTCTAGAAAAACAGCTCTAGGAAGTCACAGATTGCTCAGCCACAGAAATGTTTGCCACCTGGAGCCCCAACACATGAAATCCATAGACGAATGTGTTCACTTTTGAAAGGGTTAAAGGCATAAAGTTATATACATAGTTTAAATTTTTAAAAATTTCCAAATTCTTAAAAAAAATACCCTTTGAGTTGCTTCCATATATTCCAGAAACCAACTCATGAAAGAGTTAATCTGATCAATTTTCTACCCAAACATTTGTATTATGAAATTTCACAGATTCTAGCAGTTTGACTCCCTTCAGGAACAAATTCATTCTATATTTTAATGTGTGGGCTACGTAGAATAGGTACACTTACTTATGTTTTTGAAGGTCCTTTCAAATTCATTTAAAATAATGTCATTTTAGGTATGAACTGTCTTGAAATTTCTTCCAGTACATGCTGTCATCTGTTATCTCTGTTTCCAATAATACGTGGCTTTAATATGGTTTTAATACATGGCCATATAAAAATGGCCTTGAAAGTTAGACAAGGTCAACATGAAAGCTGTAGGCCACTGATGTCCAATTTTGACTTTATAATGTGAAATTCTCTGAAATTCAGATCTGGAAGTTGATGAAATCAAATAAAGACATATACAAATTGATATAGAGGATATTACTGGTTTAAAAAAAAAAAAAAAACAATGGCATTTTTAATGATTTAAGAATTTTTTAAATTTATTTTTTATAAATTCTTAGTCCATTTTTTACTTGTCATTTTTTTTGATCTGACAATCAAGTAAAAAAAAAATTCAGTATTTAAAGGCATTTACATACAAGTTTGCATGTTTAATAAAACTTCACACTTGTAGTTAGATTTTATTAGTAGTTCTCAAAGAACAAGAATAAAATCTGCTGGAAATTGTTGTTACTGATGCTTCCTCAACCTTGGTAATCACTTTCACAGGCAATGCCTCCAAAATGAGACCTAAGGGTTTAGTCTATCCACAACAAATGTACCAACTGGAGCTGAATTCTGCAGTACTGATGAAAAAAAAAAAAAAAGATATTAATTGCAATTTAACTTTTGGTTTGAGCGTGTGGTGGACCTTATTTTAAAGGTCTACAAATTCTGGATGGATCGAGAATATCCACATGCTAGTCAAAAAATTGCGCTCCTGGGAACAGATAAGTTTCTGAAAAATTCTGGTGTTCTATTGACCTAATTAGCATATTAAATTGTAACCTATAAACAGTTCTAATCTTGTAATTTACTATTGATTTTGTAAATTGAGATTTTGTAAGTTACTATTTAATGTACACAGAACTTTTGTATGTGATTTGGTGCAAATGTCATATCTCATAACTTTATACTGTAGTGTATGGTAGGGAATTCTAGTGTCTTAATTGTAGTAAATAGGTGTCTCGAAAGTTCAAATCATGTAGGTTGGCATTAAGAGACAATTTTATTAGCTATTAACTAATTAACATAACTTTACAAGCATAACAGTATTATGTAAACTCGATAATGTAATCTCTATAACAATAAATATAACGCATAAACTCAACATTTAATAATGTAAACTTCATAGCGTAATATATACTATATATTGCTGCATAACCAGTGCATAGTGTTATTATTGCATTTAAGTATAATTAAATTGAATTTGAACAGAAATCATGCCTCAGAACAGAGCAGCAAAGCAAAGGGCTCAAAATATTGGGAGTGCTTGTGGAAGAACTGAGGGGACAGTTATCCTCTGAATCGCTGTCGCACGAAATGTACTACCTGTCTGATGTTTGCAGATATATCAGGAATGGGACATGATATTGCCAGGGGGGGGGTGTCTGTGTGTGTGTTCAATGTAAAGAGAGTGAGGATATTAGCAGTAACTCAGCATTCGGACTGGCATTTATAAAAGCCTGAAGAACAGGGTGGATGTCCTCTATGGATTTACATTGGGGGACTCAAGCTCTCAGCTGCCATTCTCAATGCCAGAACTTGCAGGTTCACATCAAGCAACACAGTAGCAACCCTCAAGACAGAATGGACTGATTCCACAGGAAGCAGATAGTCAGTGACTATTGGACCATGACATATCTGCCAGGGACAAAAGTTGATGATGTTGTAGAGCAGATATCATCTTTTAAGGGCAGAAAAGGTGCAATTGTTGTACATGTTGACACTAATGACATTAAAAGTAGGAGATCTGATTTTACTTAACAAGTACAGGGCAACGTTGAGAAAAAATTTGCAAGTTAGGATTAAATTTAAAAGTGTCTGCAATTCTGGCCAGACACAATAGGAGGGAGGAGTACATGACAACAGCCTTGTCACTCAATTAGGTGCTGGAGAGACAGTGCAAGGCTCATGGGGTAGAATGTTTTTCAGTGTGGTCTTTGCTTGTTAACAGTCAAGACTGCTTCTAGAAAGATGCAACAACATTTACTGATGCTATCAAGGTACTGTTAAGTGAATTGGAAAACTGCTACCTTAGAGGGGTAAAAAGATTAACAACAGCTGCAGACAGAAGTGAAAGTGATTCTTGCATTGCATCTACTAGAACATGTAGCAACCTGAAAAGCAATGTACCGGGGATATCGAGGCCTGCTGTGTGGGCCATCATGGAACAATTATATACATGGGCTGTGTTAGGGTCAAGGTAAAGGTGTGTTTGTTTTAATTGCAGTCTCCAGGGTTTCCCCTATATGCTGCTGTAGAATCTGAAAAGGCTTAAGGCCAAGGCTGACAAGTGTATGTATGTAGGTGTGTAAGTATGTGTGTTGAGTTCCGGCAACTGCATAGTCAGGGGGATGCCTGGTTCCCATGACTTCCAACCTTGGTCACGTGGAGGCACGTCAGGGACTACTTTCCAGCTGAGACTCTTATTGGGGCTATCAAGCATGCCTGGGAGCCCAAACTATTGAAGGAAAGGACAAGAAATTAAGAGGGAGGAAGAGGAATTTAGATGGGATTACGAAGGAAGGAAGGAAAGTAGACAGAAAGCAAGGGGATGAAAGAAGACAACCTCTGAACATTAAGAACAAGTGCAGGTATATTTGCATGCACACCAATGCTAGGAGAAGAGTAAAAAAATTTGAATTTGAAGAGCTGGTCAGGTCATCGTGTGAATATCACAAACATGGTGTCACTAACTCAGATATAAGGGATGCAGAATTTGAATATGGCGAGTGCAATTTATACAGAAAGGATAAACAGCAAAAGAGAGGGGGTTATGCTCTTAGTTAAGAGACATTAAATCTATGGCAGTGCATCTAGTTGGCATAAATGACCAGTGCAATGTGGAGTCAGTTTGGTGTGACATACGCACTGGGAAAACAAAATTGAGAGTAGTAGTAATCAAGGCATATGATGCAAGAAAGCAAACTTACGTAGCATCCGCCCAAAAAAAAAAAAAAAAAAACATTTCACACATTCAGTTCCTCTAAATGTTTGTCCAGTTCCTCCTTGAATTTATTTACCCTATCAACTTCCACAACAACAGATAGAAGTTTGTTCCAAGTAATTAACTACCAAGTAATCAATCGCTGACTAAAGGCAAATTTCTGCACATCTATTCTATAACTCTTTCCTCAATTTGGATTTATGTCCCCTCAGGTTCGTAATCTGAGGAAGAGGAAGAATCCAATCAGAATTGAGCCTGCTCAACAGATCATCTTGCAGGTGCCTAGTCTCCAGACACTGCAATTTGCAGAACTTAAGCCGTTTTTGGTAAGACAACCCTTTCATTCCCCTCAATCTTATTGCCCTTCTCTGTACTCGCAGAAGCAACTCTACATCCTTCCTAAAATGAGGTCTCCAGACCTGTATGCAATACTCAAAACATGGCCTGATCATTGCCTTGAGTACACGATGTCTGTATTTGATTGAGTAGGAGTGTGTTATAGGCCAAACTATAACTGTGGTGATATGAGTGTGTTATAGGCCAAACTGACTGTGGTGAGTACAACGAAGCTGTACAGAGAAATAGTGGGCCAGTAAATCAGAATGTCTTATAATGGAAATTTAACTTTCAAGATATTAACTGGAACTTGTGGGTTGGTCACTCACATACTAGCAACACTTTTGTGGATTTATTGGATGACTGTTTTCTAAAGCAGCATGTCAGAGGAGAGATCACAGAGAGAGAGAGAGAGAGAGAGAGAGAGAGAGAGAGAGACTCTTAATCTGATTATCAGCAGTGATTCTTCATGCAATAAGAATCTGCAGATAAAGAACCACTAGGTGTCAATGATTGCAGTCTACTGATGTGGTATTTACTTAAATATGTAACTACCATCAAGGGTAAAGGGAAGAGTTTTGCTTCTGTAGAGGAGATTACCGTAGTCTCAGACATGTCAAATTCTGTACAGCGGGACCAACTAATGATGTTATCAACAACAATTCTAAAATGGGTAGCATTCAGGAAAATAATTAATAGAATCTACTAGACTTTTCATACTAACTAAGAAATAATGTTCAAGGCTTACACCTAAATAGATGTGAGATGAACTACTGAGATACATGGCAGATGAGAAAATGCATGGAATGCATATAAATTATCAGATGATACAGAAGCCTATGCTAGCTATAAACCAGTCTGCAATAAAGTAACAAAGAAGGTCAGGCAAGCCAAAGCAGATGAGATATTTTCTGGAAAAGAATACCAAGAAAAGCAGCAAAGGCTTCTTTACTTATATTAACAGTAGAAGGAAGAGGGTTTAATTACATTCGTTCACTTGATGTCAATGGTTTAACTGTTGATGATCTTGCTCAGGTTGCCAAGACAGGCTGAATAAAAAAAAAAACTGGAGCCATTATCAACTCACTGCAGGATGGAAGCCTCCTCACCAATTCATGGTGAGGGAAATGGACCATAATCTGCCACACTGGTCCAGTGTGGGTTGGCAGATCGACCATATTTAGAAGTCAGAGGCTTGAACCTCAGTCTACTCAAAGAGATTGTGCTACTGCACTCCCGCTCCTGACCACTCGGCTATGGAGGCTGAATAAGTATTTTGAATCTATATTCACACATGAAAAATTCTTTAGGAAGGGAGATTCCAGAAGTTTATCAAACTCTAACAGGAAGCTGAATGATTTTGTGATAATTGGGAGGAAAATGGAAGAGAAAGTCTTGTAGTTAAAACACAAAAAATGGAACCTAGTGTGGATGGTATCTATCCCATTATATTAATAGTAGGCAGCAAAGGAGGTAAGTAAACTGTTAACTATAATTATGACAGTATCTTTAGATTCAGGGGAGGTCCTGTAAACTGGAGGTGTGCAAATGTATCCCAATTCACAAAGGGGAAATCAAAGGATGACATGAGTAATTACCGACTTGTTAGCTTAACTTCTGTTAAAAAAAAATAATGGAGTCTGCATTACTTCTTTAACCAGTGTAAAAAAATTTAAACTGGTTAAAGAAGTAATGCAGAACCATCTAGACCGGTGTTTCCCAACGTGGGTCCCACGCCCCACATGGGGGGAAATTTTATTGTTCAGGGGGGCAATTCAAAAATTGCTCGTCTAGAGTTTAAAACAACCGCCTACTATGATTTAACTTGTACAAAAGAAGAATTGTTGGTATCTCAATTTGAAATAAGCATTCGTTAAATGTTGTACTTTCTATAGAGCCGCACTTGAAAGTTTGGAGTAATATCAATTACAGTTTGTTCGGAGAGTATTGCTTACTATGCCTAGTGAAGGAATAGTACGTACTGTATTGGACGATTGCTTATGGCATGCACAATGCGCAAGCAAAGTGGTTGTCTACTGTAGCCTACCGCAAACTCCGCATGTTATATGAAATAGGTAATTCCTTTCATACAAATGCTCGTTTGGGCGTTGTACATTTGGATAGGTTTGGCGATCTCAGATTAAAATAAAAAATTACTTTGTCTGCACACAGAATTATTATTAATGAAGAACCGTGATACACAATGGTATGTATTTGTCGTATATGTATATTTCTGTGGTCTCAGTAAATAAGCAAATAAGTCCAGAAACTCGAATTTGCAGGAGAGGAAAAATAAACTTCACACTCTCATATAAACATGCATATATTCAAATATACAAATATTTATTACTCACGCTAAAACTACAATAACGAAGATATCTGCATGTCACATAATAGTAAATAATAAATACTTTATTATAGTGCACTTATCTCATTTTTGACAAATTAGACTTATCTGCTTGTTCACAGAGACCACAGATTTAATAGCCCGAATTCAGTAATTTGTGTGATTTATTCATTCAATGAAGAACAAGAGAGCATGCCTCCTGTGGGCACAGCAATTTTTGAATTCTCATTCAAAAAGCATACTAATAATTAATTTTGATATATTAAAATAAAATAAAATTAACTTTAATGCATAGTTTATTTTTAGTTTTTGATTTATCTTATATTTATTTCTTTCAGTTGCACAGTAAAATGAGTAGTGAAAGTAAAAAAAAGGTTCGTCAGTATTCAGAGGAATACTTAAAATTTGGTTTCATACCCGCTGTCCACGTTCAAAGGTCGCCTTTTTGTCTTTTATGTCAGCAATGCTTGACCAACGAATCAACGAAGCGAGGTCGTCTTGAGATACATTTGAAGGCGAAACATAATGCTCATGTAAATTCAGATTTAAATTACTTTCAAACTTTAAAGAAGAATTTTGAAAAAAGAGCAACATTAAAGTCTCTGTTTATTGCTCATACAGCAACATTAAAGTCTCTGTTTATTGCTCATGCTCAATCGTACTCTTGAGGCTAGTTATGAAATTTCTTTACTCATTGCTAAATCTGGGAAAAATCATACTATAGGAGAGAATTTAATCAAACCATCAATATCAGCATTTCTTAAAACAGTTCTGGAAAAAGATGACAAAGATGTGAAAGCTATGCCACTCAATAACAATACTGTTAGCAGAAGAATAGATGAAATGAGTGAAGATATTGAAATACAACTTGAGCTGAAAACAAGAAAATTCTCAGTGCAAATGGATGAATCAACTTTGAGAGACAGCGAAGCCGTACTGATAACTTATGTAAGACATTGATAAAGGTAATTTTTCTGAAGAAATGTTATTCTGTAAATCATTAGAGAGCACCACAACCTCCAAAGATATATATAATAAGCTAAAAAATTACTTAGATGACAATAATATACCAATGAAAAATATAACATCTTGTGCTGCAGATGGTGCTCCTAATATGACGGGCAAGAAAAATGGCTGCTTAAAATTGATGAAAGATGAGAATCCAGAAATGATTCTTGTGCATTGTGTTATTCATAGGGAAAACTTGGTAGCTAAAAATATTTCGCCTGTTCTTAATGGAGTACTAAAATCAGTTATAAAGTGTGTCAATGCTATCAAAACTAATGCCAAATGTGAGTGTCTCTTCAAGCTTTTTTGTGAAGAACAAAATGCAGACCATGTGAGACTTTTACTTCACACTGAAGTAAGGTGGCTCTCGAAAGGGAACTGCTTGAAAAGATTTATGGAACTATTTGATACTATTAGTGACTTTTTAAGTGACAAACATGAAATGAAGCATTTGTTAACGGTCGATGGTAAAGCATTTGTGAGTTATTTAGCCGATATCTTTGAAAAACTAAATATATTAAATAAACAACTTCAAGGAACAAATAAAACTCTCGTTGATGCAAAAGCGAAGATATTTGGTTTCATTACATTTATTGAATTATGTCAAAAATATATTTGTAACAAAAATTTTGAACAGTTTCGTTGGCTGAAAAAATGTGAAGTGACTGATACCGCTGTACTTGTTATTGTTGATCATCTGAAAATTCTGTCCGCTGATTTAAAAGAAAGGTTTTCTGATTTAAAACAAATTGATTTTCCAACCTGGATGATGCAACCAATGTTAGTGGATTTGTCTGATGTATCAATGCAGTACCAAGAAGAACTCTCAGAAATGCAAAATGATGAGTCAGTTAAAACTTTATTCAATATAAAAGGAGCAATGGCATGGCTTTGTGATGAAACAGAAATTAAATACCCAAATTCAACCAACTTTGCAAGAGAGCTATTGTTACTGTTTCCATCTTCATATTTAACTGAATGTGGATTTAGTGCCATAAATGATTTGTTACTAAAGAAAAGAAATCGACTGGATATCACAAAACGGGGAGACTTGAGACTGAAGCTGACTAAATTGGAGCCCAATATAAAATCTCTCTGCGGCAAGCATCAAGCACAAGGGTCTCGCTAAATTTAGTGCACTCATCTAGAAGTGACTTCACATGGAATGTTGAAATTATTAAACAATTAAATAATAATTACTAAAAATTAAAATATTATAGAAAAATCTTTCATATAAATTATTTTGTACTTGAATTTTAGTTGTCTATTATATGTTTTGAAAATTTACTTACTGTTTTTTACTTAATAATTTCCTAATGATTTCTTCCTAAAACCTAAGTCTTATGTCCTGAACAAGTTGTAATTAGGCTTCATTTAGGGAATAATTCAATTTTTGAATATAAAAAATATGTATATCGGTGTTTCCCAATGTTACATAGGGGGCATCAGAATTTTAGAAAGACGTAGGTGGGGCATGGTAAAAAAAAGGTTGGGAAACACCGATCTAGACAGTTATACTCCAATCACATGAGTTTGTTAAGGGGGCAATCTTGTCTGGCCAAAAAGGAACTGGATGCAAAAAATAATTTTAGTGTTACATACTTGGATTTCAGGAAAGTTTTTGATACTGTTGCACATAAAAGACTGCTGTAAAAATTGGAGCAGTTTGACATTAAGAGAAAGTTACTGCTATGGATGAAGGGATAGTTGAGTGGAAGCAGACAGAGTGGTTATTAATGAACACTGCTCTTCATGGGCAAATGTTATTAGTGGATTTTCACAGGTTTCAGTGCTGGGCCTACTGTTTTCTGTATTTGATGAGAGTATGTCAGGCTAAGTTTGCAGGTGATACAAAGTTTGGCAGGTTATTAATGACAGTAATGAAGTTATGCTGTGGTAACAAGATCTAGAAAAATTAGGAAAATGGCCTGAGAAATGGCAACTGAAATTTAACATTGACAAATGCAAGGTACTGCATATGTGTAGCAGTAATCCCAGAATAGCATATCAACTGTGAGGACCTAGGGGTAATTGTGCAGTCTGATATGAAGTTCTCTGAGCAGTGCAGATAGGCTACCATGACAGCTCACTGGGTTTTGTCAATGATATACAGGAATTTTGCTAGCAGGTATAAGGTGGTGATTATCCCATTGTAAAAGGAAATGGGCAAGCCACATCTTCAGTAGTGCATACAAGTCTGGAGGAATCATTTTAGGGAGGATGTACAGTTGCTGGTTTGGGTACAGAGATTGCTGAAGGAAACTAAGGGGGGTCTCTGACCAAGAAAGGCTCATTTCTACAAATTTCAGTGTCTGGAGACTAGTCTCCAGACACTGACACGAATTCAAATTGAGGAAGGATTATAGCTGGATAGATGTACAGAAGTTTGCCTTCAGCCAGTAGATGGTTGATTGCTGAAACAAACTACCACTGTTGTTGTGTAAATGGATAGTTGATTAAATTCAACTAAGAACTAGTAAAACTATTGGAGGGGATAGATAGGTGAAATGAGATTTTTTGGTTTTAAAGATCATGACAGACCACCTAAATAATGAAATACATTTTAGTGAGTCTGGATAATTATGCACTGTTATATGAATTAATATAAAGAATACCAAATATTTTAAATCACACTGAGCTAAGTGTTGAAAAACAAAAAACTATATATATATATTCAAAAATAAGATAACTCTTTACTCATTCATATATACATGTACACAATAACTTTAATGCAGTCTTCTGGATCAGTGCTCCATGCAGGAGAATGGAAACCTAAAAAAAAAAAAAAAAAAAATCACATAATGGCATTTCTGTTAACAATAGACAGCCTTTGACAGGCAAAAATGAGACCTTACAACATATACAAAATGGCAATGTTCTAGTCATGCAAGAACACTGCAACTCGACTCATCTTCAGTCATCACACAGAGGTAAACAACCCTCAAACATATAAAACAGTTGCCCACAACTGGTAATTACATTGGCAAGAATGCAGCATGGATTTGTTAAGAGACAGTCTCATCTATCCAATCTGATAGGATACTATGATGCAGTTACAAAGAATCTAGCTGCAAAAAATAATTTTGATATCATATACTTGAATTTCAGAAAGGATATTGATACTGTTCCACATAAAAGGCTGCTGTACAAACTAGAGCAATGTGACAGTGAGGCTAACTTATTGCTGTGAATAAAGGGATGGTTAAGTTTAAGAAGACAGAGTGGTATCAATGGGCATTGCTCTTCATGGACTGTTATTAGTGGAGTCCCCTAGAGTTTAATGCTGGGCCCCATTATTGTTTTCAATATTTAATGATGTTGGTGATGGTATAACAGGCTTAATGTCAAAGTTTGTAGATGATGCAAAGATTGGCAGGGTGGTTAACAATAGTAATCAGGGTGAGCTACTGCAAAAAGATCTAGAAAAACTGAACAAATGGACTAAGAAATGGCAGTTGAAGTTTAACACTGACAAATGTAAGGTAGTGATTTGTCAATATTAAAATGTTCAAATAGAAAGTAGCACATTTGGGTAGAAGTAATCCAAGAGTAACTTATCAACTATGTAGTACTACACTCAGAATAACCAAAAATGAAAAAGACTTGTGGGGTAATTGTGCAGTCAGATATGAAATTCTCTGAGCAGTGTAGACATGGTGCCATGACAGCTCATGATGTTTGCCTTCAGCCAGTGGGTGGCTGATTGTTGGAACAGGCTTCCATATGTTGTGAAGTGGATGGTTTAAAGAAATTCAAGGAAGAAGCAGACAAATTCTTGGAGGATATCAATGGATGAAGTGTGTAGGTTTTTTTTGGCTGATGCTATATAAGCTTGCTTTCTTGCATAATTTTCCATTACCACTACTACTCAGTACATTCCTATCTTACCCTAATTTTGAGGGAAGCAGCCAGAGAGTGTATTGAATCAGTGAGGTTAATTATGAGGACATCACTGGATTAGGGAGAGGTTCCTTTGGATTGCAGAAGTGCAAACATATCACCAATATATAAGGGCAGTTCTAAAAGTGAAATTGGTAACTATTGAGTGGTTGTTGTTGGAGTGGAGGTTTAATAGTGCAAGGGTTACTATGGTCAAATTGCACCTCCAATGTTGAAATGGTATTCTGTTGAACACACACACACACAACATGGTTTTGTTTGAGGAAAATCGTTTAACTAACCAGGTAAGCTATTTTGACACAGTTACTCATGAGCTGGATGTAGAGAACAATTTCAACATAGTTTATTTGGATTTTAGCAAGGCATTTGCCTCAGTCCCTCATCAGAAGTTACTGTATAAGCTGGAACATGTTGGCATTACTGAAAAGATTCTAATGGACTGCAGGGTAGCTGTAGAGCAGAAGGCAGAGAATTTTGACTAATCGATATTCTTCAGGTGGGCTCACATCTGGTGAGTATGGGCTTGGCACACCCAGGGTCCTGAGGCTGGATATCATCATTCTTCTCTTTCTTGGTGAAGAAAGAGAATGATGAGCAGATTTCCTTCTACTTCTGACTCTTGTTCTCTCTCAGGGTAATTCAGGAATTTTTTTTTGGGTGGTGCAGTAAAAGCCTCAGGCTTCCTTGCACCATATGGCTAAAGGTAATAATAGTAATGATGTCAGAAGTGGAGTCCTCCAAAGACCGGTTCTTAGACCATCGTTTCTGATTTTCATAAACGACATTGATGAAGGGAAAGAGGGCATGATCTCAAAATTGGCAGACAATATAAAGACAGAGTTGTTAATGATCAATGCCGAGCAGTATTCCTTCAGGATGACTTGAACAGGCTTCAAGTGGTCAGAAAAATGGCAGATATGTTTTAATGCAGCAAAATTCAAAGTCTTGGGGAATAGCAACTCCAAAATAATTTATACACTTGGTGGAGTTTAATTAAAAACAGTACAGGAAGAAAGGGATCATGGAGTTATGATGATGTGTCTTCAGATGACAATTTCCAAGAATTCTATAACTTTATACTTGTTATGACATGGGTATTTATGAAGTTCTCCGAGCAACATAAACAGGCAGCCAGTAAAGTCCAAAGTATCCTATTGATGATTTATCAAACAACATCCTATAGAGATAGGAAGGTCATAATCCCACCATATAAAGCAACTGTAAGACACCATTTACAATACTGTGTCCAAGTATGGAAATCTCATGATAAAAGACATAGGACTCCTTGAAAGGGTCCAAAGACGGCCAAATTGCATGGTGAGATAAGCAAAAAGAGCAACTGTACAAGGAAAGAGCTGATTATGTGGGCTACAGAGCTTGGCAACTAGTCACCTCAGAGGAGACCTGATTAAGGTTTATAAGGCTCTGAGAGGTGCTAGTGAAATGAATGAAGGAAGAATTTTTACTGTTATTAAGAATTCCAGAACTAGCAGCCATAAATTCAAATTAAGGGGGGGGGGAACAGGTTTAGACTACATTTTAGGAAGTAGCCAGCAAGTTGTTGATTACTAGAACAAGTTTTCTCCATAGGTAGTTTAGGCTGACAGTTTGAAGAAATTCAGAAGTTGTTTGTTTGTTATTTGGTTTTTAGGAGCATTAGCAACTAAGGCCATATTGCTCCGGGATATGCGGTGGTCATTCTCTGACCTTCCCGCATCCTCTGTATTTGGTGGTGACGGGCTCGAACCCCGGTCTAATCAAGAAGCGTGTGCTATGCACTGCTGCTCCTTCCCACCTGGCTACGGAGGCGCCTGAAATTCAGAAGTGAATTGGATAGTTACCTATGTCAGGAGGGAAATGCATAATTTGTATTTCCTTATCAACTTATTTTTTGGGCAATGCAACAAAGGCTTGTAGCTCACTTGCATGACATGGCTAATACTAATAATAATTCAAAATTATTGTGTGATTAGCTGTGGTTACCAGTAGTCCAAGTAATTTAAACCATAATCTATGTGGAGGATAACAGTCATTCATATAACCACTCATCTCACAATTCCAGTTTCAATTTCACAGTACATCATTCTTGATCCAATATTCCAATCACATATTATTTTGACATCACTTTCGATTCCACAGTCAGTAAAAGTATTGGTTCAGTGCGAACCAGTACCAGGAAGAGACACAACACAAAAACTGGCAAGAATCTTCACAAAATGGGTTGAGCAAGCTGAATGCTGATGGGGTTCTTCCTCTTTTTTTTTGTTTGTTTGTTTATTTGGTTTTTAGGAGCATTAGCAACTAAGGCCATATTGCTCCGGGGATATGCGGTGGTAATTCCCTGACCTTTCTGCATCCTCCGTATTTGGTGGTCACGGGCTCGAACCCCGGTCTAATCAAGAAGCATGTGCTAAGCACTGCCACTCCTGCCCACCTGGCTACGGAGGCACCTTCTTCCTCTTGCTCAGACTAAGAACCTGAGGGGACACAGTTTCAAACCGAGGAAAGATAGTTGTAGAATAGATGTGCGGAAATTTGCCTTTAACCAGTGGGTAGTTGATTGGTGGAACAGGCTTCCATCTTTTGTTGTGGAAGCTAATAGCCTAAATAAATTTAAGGCTGAGCTGGACAGGCATTTGGAACGAATGGAGGGGTGAAATGGGAGTGCTTTTTTTTTTTTTTTGGCTGATGCTGCATAAGCTTGCTTTCTTGCATCACATGCCTTTACTAATGCTAAATGCATTAGAAAATGTGTGACGCCTAAGGAGTGGAATAATGCAATCAGTTTTGCTGCATAAGAAAAGAGATAAATCAGGAATTGGAAATTATAGACCAATTAGCTTGTTATCTCACATCTACAAGTTGTTCATTACTAACAGATTAGAAAGAATACTTGATGAGAATCAACCGAAAGAGCAAGCTGGCTTTAGGACATGATTCTCAACTATGGATCACCTTCACGTAATATCACAGCTAATGAAGAAAGCAAATGAATATAAAACACCATTATGCCTGGCATTTGTGGATTATGAAAAGGCATTTGACTCTATACAGCATAAGGCAATGTTTCGGGCACTGGAAAGACAAGGCATAGACACCCCATATATTATGATTTTGAAGAAAACATAAGAGAATACTACCTCCTTTATTAGACTAGACAAAGACAGCAGCAAATTTAAAATTGAGGAAGGAGTTCGACAAGGAGACAATATCTCCGAAGTTGTTTATTGCTTCCCTTGAGGAAGCTTTCAGAAGATTAGACTGGTCGCAGAAAGGAGTCAATGTTAATGGAGAGTACCTAAACCATTTACGATTTGCAGATGGCATTGTAGTCATAAGCCACAATCCCAAAGAATTAGAGGAAAATCTTAATGAGTTATGGAGAGTTAGTAAGGATTTTGAACTAAAGATGAATATGGCTAAAACAAAAGTAATGATGAACAAGTATGCCACAGAAAGGGATATAATCATTGAAGGAGCAGTAATTGAAAAGGTGGAGTCATTAGCTCTAATAATGATAAATGGTTGAAAGGCTGAAGGTCAAGAGAAGAATAAATTTTGGATGGATAGTATTCAGGAAATATAGTCACATACTGAAGAGCTATATCCCAATTTGTCTGAAACGTAAAATAATGAATCAATGTCTACTCCCCACCATGACTTATGGAAGTGAAACTTGGGCACTCGCCAAAAGAACGGAAGAGAAGCTGAGAACTACACAGAGAAGAATGGAATGAATTATATTGGGAATCAGACTGTTAGATAAGAAGAGAAACATGTGGATAAGGCAGCAAACTCAAATAAAGGACGTTCTGATCAAAACTAAAGTGGTCTTGGGCAGGACACATAGCTCGAAGATTTGATTTGATTTTTAATGGCGCATTGTCAACTAAGGCATAGCTTGAAGACATGATGACAGATGGACTAAGAAAATAACAGACTGGTACCCAAGAAGAGCTAGAAGAAAACCTGGAAGACAACGATGGAGATGGACAGACGAAAATCATGAGTTTGTGGGTAGTAAATGGATGGCCATTGCACAAAACAGAAGGAACTGGAAAGTTGCTGGAGAGGCCTTCATCCTGTAGTGGATTGAAAATGGCTGATGATGATCAGTGTGAAATAATGTAGTTATTTTATGTCTAAGTAGATATTACCCTATTGCATTGCAAAAGAATTATTGTAGGTGATTTTTAATGCTGGGAAAGAAACATTACGGTTAGAACTGATTAATGACATGCAGATTATGAATTAAATAAGGAAATTGGGAGAGGAACATCTCCCAATTTCCTTATTTAATCAATGTGCAGGCCCAGTGCAGCTTAGCCTTCCCCCCATGGGGGGAAGGCTAAGCTGCACTGGGCCTGCACATTGATTGGCCTAGACCAATGCCTGGAGTTACAAAATGAGAAACTGGAGTGGAAAGACATGCTCAGTGAAGCTGTTTATTCTAAGGCCCCTACTGGCTTTTGACACTACTGGAATAAATAATTCTAAAGATGGAGACAACGATGTTAAAGAACACAGTACCGAATGTAGCGACCATGATTCTGCTACAATCAGACGCCACTGAAAAAATGTTTTTTAGTGAATTTTCCCCAATCATGTGTACATTAACTGTCTAAGCAATCACTACTGAATCAAAATCATTATATCCTCGCTTATGAATAAAATTCAACTGAATACTCCTATATTCATTTAATAATTAATTTTTTTTAAAGCATTGCTTTCCTGAACATGATCTGTAATAATAGAATATTTTTCATAATGTAGCACTTGCAAAAATTAGCAATTTCCCAAGTTGCTTGTTTGATTTACAAATGTATGCTTACTGTAATAAAATGCAGTGCAATGCAGTTCTGGAGAAGATTGAGGATCTGGGTGCTTCAGCCTAAGTAGAGTGAAATCCATCTAATTTTTAGAAGGAATACAGATAATTCTTGATATTTTGTGGTATTTCTTGTACCATTCCTTCATTGACTGAATTGCTATCATTATTATAGCAAGTGTGTGCAGTGCAATAAGAATAGCAATTCATTCATTGAAGTAGTGCTACAGCAGGCACTATGAAGTGTAACAGTAGCAAAAAGATATTGTTATGATACCATTAGGTCTTCTATAACAGAAAATATTTTGTTGACCCACACCACAAGCTTTAATTACCACCTTGCACTTATCAGAATGGAGTGCATCAGTTTCTTGATATAATTGTTGCATAGTTCATGGTACCAGACACAAATAATGGTTTCTAGCAATGTTATCTTGCTTGATGGGGTTTATAGCAGCAATTTTCTGTTCCATAACACTCCGGCAGTTTTCAATTGGGTTTAAATCAGAACTATTTCCTACCCATTAGGATTGCAAATTGCAGTCTTGCATGAACTTCTTTACCTAAAGAAAAAAAAAAAAAAAAAGATCAAACAGTCAGTGTTTGAAACAAATTAAAATTAGTATACTTTTCTATGTATTAAATGATTATGTTATTAAATTATTATGTTGTTTGTTTGTTTCAGGATTTATTAGGTGCATCAGCAACTATGGCAATAATGCGGCAAAAATTGATTATGTAATGCTGTACTAACTCTACAGGCAGTACAGAAAAGTGCAGAAGTCATGTTGGAAAACAGTTTTCTGTTTCTTGAAAGAGGTCTTTGATGGTGAGCAGACGTCTCTTAAAAACTTTTGTGTAGTACTCACCATTAACAGTAACGTTTACAAAATGTATTCTGCCTCCCTAATGGTTTGCATCCCCGAACCATTAGGGTAAGCTTCATTAGATCTACACCAAATGTAGCATTTAACATCTGATTCATGGAAGTTAAATTTGAGTTCAAAGAATATTACAGATTCCCAATGCTTAATTGTCCAATCAACAGTTTCTTTAGCTCCAGGTTACTCATTTTTTTCTGTGGATTTTGTCAATAAGGGCTTCTTACAAGGTTGGTATGCTTTAAGACCTTAAGACCACTCATCACAGGTCTTTGTTGGACAATTTATTACTTGTATTTATCTCAGATGTTGACAATATGTTCCATCCATATGGAATTTAGGACTATAGAACTTGCACAATGACCACAGAGGCATAACTGCTTCAAAACTCTGTCCTGTGCTGCAGTACTTTTCCATTCAGTCCAGTTCCAGATTTTCTTTTGACATCTTAAGTCTTATGTTTCTTTTTAAGTAATCTTAATAAGGTAGACTGGTTACTGCCAACTTTTTGCAGCTATGAACAACAAGAAAAGCACTCTCCGTTAGGACAAATAATTACATTTTTCTTCCTTGGAATTAACTGAGTGTATGCCGTACTGCTGATGAACAGGAAGTGAAGACAAACAGCAGCAGCAGGTGAATGCTTTTATTTAAAAAATGATGCAATATCACACTAGTTTTACATGATGATGTGTCTTCAGCTGACAATTTTACCTACAGAGAGAGTTAAGAAAATATTAAACTTGAAAAGGGTGATGAAATTTGTGGCTGCCACTCTATATAATATCCATATTAACATTTAAAAATTCACATTTATTAATCAATAAACTATAAATTAGTAACTTTTTCCCCACATGGGATACCATTTCTCTTGGAGGTGAGTTGGCACATCTAGCAAAACAACACTAAGAGAGATCACCTAGTGCTAATATGATTTCTAAAGACATATATAAAACCATTTGTGTTGAGACAGTGATCGCAAACTGCAGGGAGGCATGAAAGGTTTCAGGATCATTTAAGTCTTTCCAAACTCTCTCAGCTGCTCAGAGAAGGAATTTGTAAAGGTTTGTAAATATAAATCTATATAATTTGAACAATGCAGGACATGCATTGCAGTCACCACCTCTCTACACAAACATCTATCATTATCCTCTAAACTCAACTGAGTTAATTTATGGCCTATAGATCCATAGTCAGTAATAAGAAATAGTACCTCCATTTTAAACCTTAACTAAGGCCCTGTTTTAGCATTACCAAAATCGACATCAGGAATAAATCTGTAAGTCAGTCTGCCTTGATTGGATACCATCCATTGACCTTGCTAAACAATTTGAAGTTGTGTTGTGATCTTTTTACTATCATTAGCATTAACATTTGTAGAGGCATATGATGCAAGAAAGCAAACATATACAGCATCAGCAAAAAAAAAAAAAAAACACCTCTCCATTTTACCCATCCATTCACTCCAAAAGTTTGTCTAGTTCTGTCTTGAATTTATTTAAGTTGTCAATTTTCCCAACAGATGGAAGTTTGTTCCGGCAATCAACCGCCCAATGTTAAAGGCAAATTTCCACACAATCTATTCTACAACTGTCTTTCCTCAATTTGCATTTATGCCCCTCTCAAATGCATAATCTGAGCAAGAGGAAGAATCCCATCAGCACTGAGCTTGCTCAAAACATCCAAGGCCTTATACCGTTGTTATTTATTTATTTTTTTTTAGGAGCATTAGCAACTAAGGCCATACTGCTCCGGGAAATGCAGTGGTCATTCCCTGACCTTTCCACAAGCTCCGTATTTGGTGGTCACAGGCTCGAACCCCGGTCTAATCAAGAAGTGTGTGCTACGCACTGCTGCTCCTGCCCATGGAGGCTCCAGGCCTTATACACCTCAATCAGGTGCCTAGTACCCAGACACTGCAATTTGCAGAATTTAAGCCTTTCTTGGTAAGAGTAACACTTAGCAACACTCACCAGTCTTGTTGCCTTTCTCTGTACTCATTCCAGCAGTTCCACATCCTGAAATGAGGCCGCCAGACCTATATGCAGTATTCAAGGTGTGGCCTGACAAGGGGATAATTACCTCCTTATCCCTGCTAGCAAAATTCCTGTATATAATTGACAAGACAACATGAGCTCTCCTGGCAACCTGTCTGCAATGCTCAGAACACTTCATATCTGATTGTACAATTACCCCAGGTATTTTTCATTCGCCAACTACCCTAAGTGTAGTATCACACAGTTGGTATGTTACTCTGGGGGTTACTGCTAATAATATGCAGTACTCTGCATTTGTCAATGGTAAACTTCAGCTGCACCTCTCCGTCCATCTGTCCAACTTTACTAGATCCTGTTGCAGTAGCATACTGTCAACGACTCTGCCAACCTTCATATCATCTGCAAACTTAGACATTAAGTCTGATATACCTTCATCAATATCACTGATAAATATAGAAAACAACAATGGGTCCAACACCGAACCCTGTGGAACTGCATAACATTAGTCCATGAAGAGCAGTTTCCACTGATTATCACCTGTCTTCTCCCACTCAATCATCCCTTCATCCATATCAGCAACTTGCCCTTAATGCCAAACTGCACCAATTTGTACAGCAATCTTTTATGTGCAACAGTATCAAAAGCTTTCCTGAAATCCAAGTATATGATATTAAAATTATTTTTTGCATCCAGTTTCTTTGTGACATTGTAGTATACAATCAAATTGATCAGAAAAGGCTTCCCCTTAATAAACCCATGTTGTGTCTGAACTATAACTGCAGTCTTGTCTAGATGATCCTGTAATATGTCTTTAACCAGTGACTCTATTTTCCCCTGGAACATAAGTTAAACTAAAAGGTCTGTAATTACTTGTCACCCTTTGATCCCATCTGAATTGGGGATACATTTTCACATCTCCAATCCATGGGGGAACTCCTCTGAATCCAAGAATGCTCTCATATTTATGGCTAAGGTTTGCTTAACTACTTTGCTGCCTCCTTTAATATAACTGGATAGAACCCAGGTGCCTTTTTTATGTTTAACTTCAACAATTTTTCCTTCACTTTGCTCTCAGTTATTACAAAATCATTTAGCTAGCTCCCTATTAGAATTTGATAAACTTCTGGCCTTCACTTCCCTACAGAATTCCTCATGTGTGAATGTAGATGTGAATATATTCCTTTGTAAACCCAATTAATCTGGATGATCTTCTGTACACCCTTTCCAACAGATCTATGTCCTTCCTAAAATGAGGTTTCAAACCTCTATGCAATATTCCAAGTGTGGCATAACCACTGCCTTATACAGTGTGATATTCGCCTCTTTGTCCCTGGCGGACATGTTCCTAGTTCCTATAACCTTCACGTGTTAATGTAGATGCAAAATATTTCATTTTATCAGCAATCTGCACAGGATCATCACTAATTAGATTGTTCATATCTAGTGGACCAATGTGACATCCCTTTTCTTCTATTGTTAATATATGCAAAGAATTTCTTGCTACTCTTCTTTGCATTCTTAGTCAAAGGCTTCTCATAATCTGCCTTAGCCCACAACATCTTGAGTAACTTGATTATACACCTGTTTGTACTTACTGTAAGACTATCCCTGGACAATTTGTAATCCAGAGAGAAAAGAATTTTTCTTTAATGTTGAAAAATAATGTTTTTCAACATTATTATTTTATTCCACTGAAAAGAATTTAAAAACTGTGTGAATCCATTATAATCATCTTTACAAAAATAAAGCACCTTCCTTTTACTCTTGACAGTAATTATTTCTTTGAATAAATCCAACATCTAATGGCAGGCTCAGGATTTTCTAAAGGGATGGAGGATAAAGCAGTGTTCTGGGGAATCATTAAAAACTTTAACCATCATGTAGTAGCAAAAAAATCCACATAATTTAAATTATAAGGGGTATAGTCCCTTTAGTATCCAACTGGGACCATCATTGTCTACATCAATATGCTATGATCATGTCATCTCCTATCTACAGGTTCCTTTACTTTAATATTCTTAATACATTATGAATCATAACTGATAACCAGCTGAGATGCACCAAGCTGAGATAAAGAAAGCACAAAAATGTTTGGTAACCTCCAAACAGGTTAACCATCCATGTCAAAGGAATCAAATGTATATCAAAATATGAAAGTATAAATTCAAATACACATGTATAAATTAACAGACGATAAAAATTTAAAAATGTCAGACATTGTCTCTGTCATCTAAAATCTGGCTAAGTGTAAATGGTTCAGCCAGATTAATAAAATCTTAAAACATAAAAACGACGTGCATTGGTAAAAAGGAGACATTCCATAAAAATATGAATAATTGTTAAGACAGTTTCACAGTTTTCACACGTAGGTGGATCATCCACCTTCAGCAGAAATGAGTGTGTCAGATGACTGTGACCTATGTGGAGATAAACAAGAATAACTTCCTCTCTTTGGACCCTGTGTACACTGGACTACCATTGCTTGGTTACACACTTAAATTGGTGTAGTTTATTTGTGGCCTGTCCATGTCAAGAATCTTGCAACTTGGAATATAGTTTTATGCATATTATTTGCCTGTAGTCTGTATAGAGGACTGATAGGCAATGTGATAATCAATTAATACAGTGAGTAAATTCTGGATACTGCTATGAAATGTTATAACTGTAATTTAGGTTTTCTTGCACCCTCCTTCCCCACAACTATTCAGTTAGACTGTATTGGTTATTCAAAATCTTTGCATTCCATGACCTGACTGAAGTTGGCTATGGTGCACCATGGCAATTTATCCAAATCAACTACTATGTCACTCAAATTCAAAGTAATATAATCTCCTCTCACAAATAAATTCTCATAAGAAAACAAAACACCTACATATTTAAGTATTATAGTTGTGTTTTGTCAACAAACACAAATATAATACCCAAATACATATATTCGGTTTCTGTTTTATACTTTTTCTGTAAATATTTTTATGGGCACTGTTTTTTTAAATTGGCATCTGTAATTCCACCTCTCACCAAAAACAATCTGAACATGTGCCTCAACTTGTCAACATCCATTCACTGTTCAACTTCAAATTCATTTTATTCTTGTTTCAGGTTCTTCTTGGTAGACTGCAAGAAATTTTTCAGAAGGCATAAATGCACTCACAATTGGAAGCTCATCCATGGCTACTCGCAACTTCTGGATAGGATTATCTTCCCTTTCATTCCTATTTATTTCTTTTATTAGCTTCTCCTCATCCTTATTTATCTCTACTACTTGTAGTCTTTAGAACATTTTTTTTTTTTTTTTTTTTTTGATTTGGTAGTTGTTGGCGCATCGGCTTCTGTGGCCATATTGCACCTCCCAAGTTTTTGCAGTACTTTGATCCAAGCCCGAGGCGGGAATCGAACCCGCGACCTTTGGGTTGCCGGGCAGGTACTTTACCCACTCGGCTAGCCCGGTCGGCAGTCTTTAGAACAATCTTCCTTCATGTGTTTTGCCTGAAAATTACAAGCTACAGAAGTTTAAGTCAGATGTCAACAAGTTTGTCTTCTTGGCCTTCAGCTCATATGTTGTACTCAAGTAACACACATTCTTATGAAGGTAGACAACCAAGAAGACGAACCTCGTATGTGTTGGGACGTTCATTCATCAAAAAGTTCATGTATTAAAACCTACTATGAAACCAATTAGTCTTTAATATGGGATTGGCATTTAATGGGCAACTTTTCAGGTATGAAGTTCTACAATTCTTGATTGTTTCTCAGAAAAGATTTTTTTTTTTTTTTTTTTTTTTTTGAATTCCTGATTTTGCCTGGTTCATATTTTATCAGAAGAGTGACCATAATAAAACATAAAGGTGTTAGTTATAAGAAAAAAATTTGTTTTTATATAAAAAAACCATAACTGTTAACTACTACAAAATATTTATGCTTCATGTCCCGATTTAGGGGCAATGCCACTGACATTGGCACTAAATTGAGGTACTCCAAACAAAAACTATATACAGTAATATTTTTGCATAAAGAAAATGAAGAATTGACATTTTCTCTAGAGGAAAAAGGGAATATCAAAATATATTTGTGCATATGAATGATATAAAGAAATATAATATAGATAGAAAAATAATCAGGGATTACCTGGATATGCAAAGTAAAGGATAATACTAATTACAAGAAATAAAATTTGCTTCATTTACAATAGTTATCTAGTATATTGAAAAAATGTGTTGTGTATTATAGGATTTTACAATGTAAATAAAAATACATTAAAATTTATTTATTTTCAAAGTACTTATCCAGTTTTGTCTGAATTTTCTTTTTATCATCAATTTTACTTATAGAAATGTCCAGAGCTACATGTTTCATTAGTAGTAGCAGTAATGGCAAATGATGCAAGAAAGCAAGCTTATATAACATCAGCCAAAAAAAAAAAAAAAAAAAAAAACAGTTCACCCAACCATACCCTCCAAGAATTTGTCTAGTTCTCCCTTGAATTTATTCAATCCATCCACTTCCACAACAATAGATGGGAGCCTGTTCCAACAATCACCCACCAACTGGCTGGAAAGTCTTTGTCATCCGAGTTCTTTTCAAGCTGAACCTTTTGAAGACATACTTTAGCCTTCTCAGCTGTCACTTTTTCACACGCTTCCATTTCATCTTCCTCACTATCACTGCTAAATGATAAATGAAAGCTAATTTCTTTGTATTAATTCAACAATTTCCTCAGCTGCCATTTCTCCAAAAGTAGGTTCTTCTTGGTTGACTGCATGAAATTTTTTAGGAGACATAAATGCACTCACTCCAAGGCTATTTGCAACTTATAGATAGGATTTTCTTCCATTTCATCTAAATTAACTTTTCTCGATAAGCCCAATGTGAACCAAGTTCTTATTGTTCAAGGTAAAACTTCATCCCACAAAAGTTTGATCATATAGAATGCATCTTTCAAGGACAATTCAGGTGAACAATTATTATTCACCCACAAAAAACAGAACTGTTGATGACAACTGTGAGAACAGCAACAGAATTGTTAAAACTGCATCAGTATCATTTGCAAGCTTACACATTGTCTAAGTTTGCAGACAATACAAAGGTTGGCAGGGTTGTTAATGACACTAATGACAGTACACTACTGCAACAGGATCTAGAAAAGTTCAGATAGGCCCAGTTTAACTGACAAATGTAAAGTACTGCACATGGGTATCAGTAACCCCAGAATAACATATCAACTGTGTGGTACTACATTGAGGGTGGTAGATAATGAAAAGGACCTGGGGTAATTGTGCAGTCAGATTTGAAGTTTTCTGAGCAATGCAGATGGTCTGAAAGAGTATCTCATGGTGTCTTGTCAATAATATATACAAGAATTTTTCTAGCAGAGAAGAGGTGATTATCCCCTTGTATAAGGCAATGGTCAGACCACACCTTGAGTACTATATACAGGTCTGGAGGCCTCATTTTAGGAAGGATGTAGAGCTGCTGGAATGAATACAGAGAAAGGCAACAAGATTAGTGAATGGAACAAACAGTTGCTTTTACAAAGAACGGCTTAAGTTTTGCAAATTACACTGTCTGAAGACTAGGCACCTGTGAGGTGATCTGATTGAAGTATATAAGGCCTTGAATGGTTTGAGCATGCTCAATGCTGATGGGATTCTTCCTCTTGCCCAGATTAATCGCCTGAGGGGACATAAATTCAAATTGAGGAAAGACAGTTGTAGAATAGATGTGCAGAAGTTTGCCTTTAGCCAGCGGGTGGTTGATTGCTGGAACAAACTTCCATCTGTTGTAGAAGTTGGCAGCTTAAATAAATTCAAGGTAGAACTATACAAACATTTGGAGTGAATGGATGGGTAAAATAGAAAGGGGTTTTTTTTTTTTGCTGATGCTGTATAAGCTTGCGTTCTTGCATCATATGCCTCTGAGGTTGCAGGAAACCTCCTTATTGCAAACCTCCTTATTGCCGTTCTTTGTAAAAGCAGGTTTCCTAAGCACAGGAACTCGACTGCCACATTAGTAAAATCCACTGCTTTATGGCAAGGAGTATTATCTAAGAGCAAAATCACATTGCAGTTTTTAATTCTCACACTTCTTTGTTGAAATTTTTCAGCCGCTCACAAAATTCTACTGCAGTAATCTATACTTTACTATTATGTCTTAATTCATGTAAAGTGATGAGTTGAAATTCTTAAAGCATTGGGATTTTTCTGCCCTTCCAATTTCAGTAACAGTCCCTTAGACATTCCTGCCTACATTTGTACAGAACACAAGGGTGACTCTTGCTTTTATTTTTTTAAACCCTTTCACAGTACCACTCAATATTGGTTTTTCTAGTTGCATTCTATAAAAGAGAACTGTTTCATCCATGTTATGTCTAATTGATCATAATTTTTAAAAATATCAAATTCTTTGACAATATTGCTCCACTGATTCCTTGTCAACCTCAGCTGTTTCTCCATATTTGTTTCATTGTATCAAATGATGGTGCTGCTTAAAACCTTGCAACCAACCATTGCTCTACAAAAAATCTGACTCCCGTGAATTTCACCTGCTCCTTAATTACTTCACTTACAGTTCTATTTCTTGCATTAATCTGACCAACCTTTGGTCCCTTATGCCACTTCACTGATCGACTTTGATTCAGCCGCTTCTTTCATTCACTAAGAATGTCTCCAACATAGCACCAACTTATTGGTTTATACCATACAGCAGAAAAATGGTCCACAATCATTCGTGAATTTTGAGACCTCATTTTGAGGTCAGTACTCCTGAATTAACTTTAATGAAAATAGAGAAAAAGTCACTCTGTAAACTGGATATTTAATGGTAATAATGCAAAAATAATTTTCAAAAATTATGTTAAAAAAATATCAGTTAAACTGTAATGAATGCAGGAAGGCATTTGAAGCACGAAAGTAGAACATTCTTTTGTATTATACCCCTGTTCTCACAGTATGAGACAAGTGCAGGGAATGCTTAAAAACATGAAAATGGTGAGGAACCGAGTGGTGGGGAATTCCCTGGGTCCACTTATTTACAGGACCAAAAATGATTTTCATGATGGTTTGAAAAATATAAATTAATGACTATATCCCATAAATAAAAAAGATGAGGCAGAATGGTACGCAGGTTTGGTGTTAAATAGGGTTCGTTTGCAATGAAATATCATACATTTAGTAATTCACAGATATGGCAACTTGTGGGGGTGGTACTTTATCAAGGGATTCCCATTAATATTTATTGGGAAGATCAGTTCACAAGTATTCACTGTTGCTTTACAGTGGTGGTGCTATATAAGGGATGCTATATCAAGGTTTGATTGTATATCACTAACACAATTATCTGTTCAGCTGTTTACATCTGTGTCAGATGATGAAACAAATTTATTAGTCTTTGCAGCAGTGTCAGTTTCAGTATCTAAAATTACAATAAAGTTTTCTATTTCATCAATAATGTAATTGTTAGACCAATATTCATCTTTAAGCACAATCACTTTTTTGGAAATTTTTTTTCCAGTAATTTTTTGGAAGTTTTGTTAAAATGTTTTGCCCTGAAGTCTGCACTTATCCCAAACTAGAGTTGTCACATTCTGATTTGTGACACCCCTTTTCACTTTGGTCCAAATCAATTCAATTGTATTTAAATTCATATGAAATGGCAGTATTCTTATAACCATTTGCCATAACTTAAAAATTGTTTTTTTAAGTTATGGCAAATAATTATCAATGAAAGAAGTTCTACTTTAAACATATCTTCAGTATTTATTGAAGTATTTATAGCAGAAAGATGTTCTCTTTCTGCTATATGCTTTTTTATAGATACTTCCATGGGCACTGTTCTTCTTAACACATGCTGCAATCAGTCAGCATCCATTTACAACAACATTCAGCAACCTTCAACCTATGCTAGAAATTATAATACCCTTCATGTTTGAGGTTTTCATAAAAAAAAAAATTTAATATTACTTTTCTATGTATTAGAATTCTATTGATTTTTCAACTTTGATAAGAAGTATTGTCTATTGCCAACACACAATGATCAGGGACACTTTGGGTAATCTGTCTTAATCCATGGTTAAATTATTTTACTAATCATTTCATTGACAGTCTTCTGACTTTTCTTTGCTTGAAATATTAATAAACTATTGGAAATGAAACAATTTGAAAAAGTAGTTCCTTTAACTTGCAATATTCCATAATTATCCCCTTGCCAGCACTCCTGTATGGTGAGAGTAAGACTCCAGGTCCCATTGAAAATATTATTCTATTTTTGGCACAATAATTTCTGATGTTTCTAAGACATTGGTGTCTTTTACTTACAGTATCCATTAAGCATAATCTGTTACATTCAAATTTTCTATATTTAAAACCAAATTTCTTTAAAATTTGACAGTCTCTCCTTTCCCCCACCCTCCTTTCTCTCTTCCATACCAGTTTGAACACATGCTGTCCCTCCTCCTGAATATCAACATTTCTTTAGATAACACCAAAATCTAAAATGTCGAAGATAGTTAAGCATTTCTTTCCACCCGTTCTTATGAGTTACCCTTGTATCACATCACTGTTGATCATTGTGCCAAGTAACAAACAAGTTTCTTTCTCTGTACATTTTACCACACTACTGAAATTCTCTCTTGTTCTTTTTCAAGGACAGATTATAGCATCTGCCTTTGAAAGTATTCAAGAATAGATGCTACAATTTCTCTTGTTTGAGAATATACAGTTTGCTTTTTCTTAGTAACAGAGGTAATAGATATAGACATTTTCTTTTCACTCACTCACTCACATTAAAAAGAAACAGAATCAGTGACTTAGCATGCTGTGACAGCATCTGAATAACTAATTCTATTTGCTCATGCACATTTAGTCTCATACCTCTAAGGAAAAAAACTAGATTAAAACTGGTTTTAATGTCCTGTGCTGGTTCCTTTATTTTTCTGTGTGGGGTTGGCACCAAAAAAACAAAACAAAAAAAACTGGCACATCAATTCCACTTGAGTCATTAATGATACTTACAAAAAAAAAAACAGAAATGAAAATTAAACATACAAAAGACAAATTAAAAAAAAAAAAACATGAATGCACTTCCTTTTCCATCTTAAGTTACTGTCTGTACTTGAAGTAGCTGTAACAACTTTTCACATTAAACCTTGACTGTTATTAAGCTGAGGTTACACTTCTTTCCAAACTACAACAAAGTACAGATGATAAGCATTAAAAACAATGAACAAATGGTAAGGCATTATATGCGAATAAAACTTTTTCCCATATAATAAAATAAAGGATTTTTTTATTCCAGGGGGTGAATGACTGAATACTCAAACCATCATGCCTAGTACCATCCAGAAATGAAATCACACACACTAATGGTGGTTTTGAAGTGCATATCATTAAATCCAATAGGTTTATAATTAACTAATAAACTTGACCAAAAATCAACAGAAAACTAAAATTACTGGAAAACTGTAAAAAAAAAAAAAAAACACCCAATTATCAGAAAACTTTTGACTAGATAAAAAGAACTGTCAGGTATTAAAGTTGGTGTCTAGTGCACTTTAAGTGCATGGATTACTGGACCTGTGTTCTTTACAGAGATAATTAACTCAGAGCTACAAGAGTCTGATTGCAACTAATTTTTTAAGGAACTAATAAATGAAAGAACAGTTATATGGATATTTCTTCAAGGTTCTGCTATACACACCTCCATCACTCAATGCAGATGCATGTTCAGTGAGAGGATAATAAGTCATGGATTACACACCTCCATCACTCAATGCAGATGCATGTTCAGTGAGAGGTTAATAAGTCATGGATTATGGCAACCTCATTCAATCCTTTTCATTTTTTTTTCTTATGGGATTTATATTAAAAGGACAGAGAACACAGAAGGTATCTTCTCAATAGAAGAACTCAGGGAAACACACAAACTGATGAAACTCCCAAGTCACTTCTTGAATATGTGAGCTCCACGCAGTGAGTTTTCTATTGGGAGTGGGCTCCTTGGAGTGAGTTTCTTTATTATATTTTGAAGTATTATAAAAAAATGACAACGTTATACTTAAATTCTTTTAAATATTACTTTATTTTTACTTGACTTGACTGTCCATCATTAAAGCAAAACCATTCAAAAATGAAATCAGAATTTAAAAATAAAAAAAAAATTTTATATATATATATATGTAAGAAAAACACACTTACTTTTCTTTGAAAAAATACTATTCTCTATATTTATGTATTACTTAGTTAAATTTCACTAACCTATGGATCTAAATTCCAGAGGATTTTGTAAGCCAAAATCTGACAACAACCCAACAGGTGCAACGTCCTTGTCCAATTTTCAAAACTATTTTCATGGTGCCACCTATTAAAACCCATCTCCTAGTTGGAAGCAAAGATAAGAGATGGCAGCATGTACTAGAAAAATTAAAGCAGTTAATATAAAAAAGGAAGCTTAATTTAAAATGATTTCAGAAAACACTGATCAACATACTCACAAAAGCTTATATGGGAAATCCCAAAATGTTAATAAAGAAACAACTGCAGAAACACAGAGCATTATTGCATTATATTTCTGCAGTTGCATTACTGCTGGAGCTGAGTGAAAGAAAATGTTAGCAAGTGTTGTTGACAGCATGCAAAACTGTAACCATTGGCACTTATTATATCATAAAACAAGCATTGCCAAATGAATGCACTGTCTTAGAATTAGTGTTAGTATTAATAATAGCAAATGATGCAGGGAAGCAAGCTTTTATGTCATCAACCAAAAAATGAATAAATAAATGAAAAATCAATTGAAAAATCAATAAAAAGAACACTTCCCCAGTGTAGGGTCAGATGGTATGGTGTACTCCCTGATGCCAAAATCTGATATTGCGGTGCTTTTTAGCATTAGGCAATTGTCACCTTTTTTGTGAATACAAAGGGTATTAGGAAAGTTTTGCAATACAGCTTTGTTTATTTAATTTTTTCAAAGTAATTTCCTCTACATTCAATACACCTCTCCATCCTCCGAAACCAATCTTTAAACCAGTTCTGCCAAGTTTCACTAGGGAGTAAAGCACACTCGTTGTCCCAAGCCCGTAGAAGGTCCTCATCACTGGAAAACCGCCTCCCTTTTAGCTTCATTTTCACATGCGGGAACAGTGCAAAGTCGCAGGGAGCAAGGTCTGGACTGTAGGGAGGGTGCTCGAGAAGTTTCAGTCCTGTCGTGGTCAAATATTCGGTGCAGGCTTTGGCACGGTGAGCTGGAGCATTATCGTGATGGAGGTACCAGGTGTCCATTCTTGACTTTGGCCACAGGTTCTTCATAGATCCAATGACTTCAGGCAGGCATTGTTCAGTATACCACTTAGCTGTGACTGTCTTCTGCGTGTCCAAAACGACACGTTCCACAATTCCACTCGATTTGAAAAATACAGCTATCATTTTCTTCTTTACAGATCGGGATTTTCTGACAATTACGGGTGTGTCGTCATCATCATCAAAGACCCAAACTTTGTTTTGAGCCTTGGTCGGCAGATCGTAATAGTACAGCCAAGTCTCGTCACCTGTCACGATGTTGTTCACATACCGAGATTGTCCCTTATCAAACGTTTTTAACATCTCCCGGCACCAAGTCACACGTCGTGTCATCTGCTCTTCAGTCAGTTGATGCGGCACCCAGAGAGAACAAAGTTTCTTCACGTGCAAATGATCTTGCAGAATCGAACGAATTGCTGGTGCATTTAGGCCCAAAGTATCCTCTATCTGTTGGTAGGTCACTCGCCTGTTTTCGTCAAGCATTTTCCTCACAGCAGTAACGTTTTCCTCCGTAACTGACGTTCGTGGCCTTCCCGGCCTCTCAGAATCCTCCAGAGTGAAATTTCCCCTTTGGAATTCTCTATACCACCTGAATATCGTTGTACGATGTGGACAATCATCATCTAGTGCAAGAGTCATTTCTTCTAAGCACTGGTCTATGGTTAAACCACGCACGAAATTATACCGCAAAACTGTCCTTATCTCATTTCGTGACCACGATGCCATCGCAAGCACTTTACACTCTCACTACTAATGAATAACTGAGCCCATCGACTTGGCGCTGCAGCTACTATGCACTTATGAACATGTCTCAACATGCAGCAACAAGCAGCTTCCTGTGATTCATTGTTGCGTCATATTGCAAAACTTTCCTAGTACCCTTTGTATACCTGCTGACAAAAAATCCTGGCTACACTATTGATCCCCTCTAATAATTTGTCTAGTAGTTCTTCCTTGAATATGTTCAAGCTATCCACTTCCAAAACACTAGTTTGAAGTATGTTTCAACAACAAATTACCTGCTGGTCAAAAGTAAGTTTCTACGCATCTATCCTAGAATCATCTTTCCTCATTTAAACTTGTTCCCCCCCCCACATGTGTTGTATGAGCAAAGTAAGGATACCATCAGCATATAGCTTACTAAATCCATTCAAAGCCTTAAACACCTCAATCAGATCTCCTTGAAGTGTTTAACAATTTGAAGAACAAGTCTTTCTTGGTAAGAGTCTAATCTTGTTACTCTCCCCTGCACCCATTCCAAAAGCTGCATATCTCTTAAAATGAGGTTCCCAGACCTGTATGCAGTATTCAAGATGTGCTCTAACCATAACCTTATACAACAGGACAGAGCCATGCCGAGCCATTTTAGTACCTGAGGCAAGAATGAAAAATTGCACCCTCCCTCCCCTAAAATATTAAAAAATTTAAAAAATATGACATTTAAAATACATTTTTAGTACACATTTTAATAAAAATTTAAAATTGAGGTTATAAAAATGACAACCAGTGGGAGCAACCATGGTGGCACCCCAGACAGTACTGGTGCCAGAGCCTGGTATCTGTATAGTGGTAGTGCAACAAATATTTTTGTCTTGCGAAAGCAAAATGACAAATGGATCAGAATAATCAAAACATAAAATTGAAAACATTGGCAATTATTTAATCTTTCTTTTGGCACCCTTATCAGCTTTTAACCTGAGGCAAGAGCCTTGTTTGCCTCACCCTCAGCACGGCTCTGCAACAGGATAAACACCACCTTATCTCTGCTGGAAAAATTACAATTTTTATCACTGACAAAATGCCATGAGCTATCCTAACAATCAATCTGCACAACTCAGAGAACTTCATGTCTGACTACATAATTACCCTCAGGTCCTTTTCTTTCTCCACTACCCTGAGTGTGGGATCACACAGTTGGTATGTTATTCTGTGATCACTGCTACACATACACAGCACTTTGCATTTGACAATGTTAAACTTTAATTACCACTTCACACCCCATCTGCCTAATATTTCTAGACCTTGTTGCAGTAGCATACCCTGCCAACCTTTGCATCATGTACAAACTTCAGAATTAAACCTGGTGCAATGATATAATTTAGAGCTCCACACAGATCTTAAGAAAACAAAAAATACAGAAACATAGGCTTCATTTATTCTATCACTCACATCTTCAATTTAACAAGGCTGCTTGCATGGTATCTGTGTGATACCTCTTTCCATTTCAATTATAAAAAGTAATTTTTTAATGAATTGAAAACTGATCTATTTCTTATGATTTGCTAATCTCAATTAAGAATTATCAAACAAAAATAAATAAGAAACTGATAATTATAATAAAGGTAATCATATTTTTCAGACAAACTTTTATGAATGCATTTTTTCTCTTAAGAAAAAAAAAGTTTCTTTCCCCCTTCCTTTTTTTTTTTTTTTTGCCATTTATGATCTGCACCTGGTTGATCATGCACTAACATCAAGGTTGATGTTAGTGCATGTGTAAGGCTTTGCCTCTGCATAATATGACTTGGTGTCATGTATCTTGTTTGAGTTGATAAAAAAGCACAACCCCTTGAAAACTAACTACTCTTCATGTATTTATTTTTATTGCTTTTATTTTCTGAGTGTATTCATTTATTGCTTTTATTCTCTCTTTATATAAATAGTTTATTTTGTTTATTGATTTTAGTATAATACTTTATTTTAATAAAGTATTGTATTTTAATTTTTTTGTCAATTGCTCCAAATATTTATTTTAACCACTGTATAACTAATATGATTCAGAATGCATTGCAATAATGTGAAAACAAGATAAATGATATTGCAAATTTTTAAAAGTGACAAAGAAGGAAGCTGCATACAGCCCACTTCTTTGTTCAACAACAGTGCTCTTTCAAAACTGAAACAGAATAATGTTGATAACTTATGTTCATAATCAGACTCTCATAAATTTGCTAATGTCACATATGGTTTAAGAATTAAAGCATCTTTTATAGTAATGTTAATCAATTTTAGTATTTCTTTAATATAGGTTTGGCTTTCATTCTGCATTATTTGTGTTAGAATTAGAGAGGTGTGGCACTGAAGGGTCAGGTAACTTGTGGGCATCACCATTTACTCATGTAAAATTTGGCAATCGTAAATTACACACGTTACACCCACATGCAACTTTCTGAAGCAGCATGTAAATTTAATAGCTTTTTTTTCAGTTTTGATATTTTGGAACTATTAAACCCATAGTGAAAGTCACTGTTTATGAGTATCAAGAGTTCGTAAGTATCCCACCAAAACATCTTGTAAATCCTTAGTTTAAGTTTAATTACTATGAAAAATACTCTGATTCTGCTCAACTGACATTGGGAAATATGCTGTTCTAGGATGCTATGGCAGGTTTTTCCAATGATCTTTATTAATTATTTGCAATGTGGTCTTTATTATGTAATTATTCACAACTGCCAACAGGACTGTGCATGTAATCACTGAGCACAGAAAAGACTTCGAATTATGATTCATATCTTCTAAATTTTCTAGGTAGCACTTAGACGTTGAACAACAGTGCCACCCCTGTTATCCACACCCAGTGGCAGATTAAGGATAGTTGGGGCCCCTAGGCCAAATTATATTTGGGGGGACCCCCAAAAAATAATAATAAAAAAATAAATAAAAAATAAATAAAAGTTAGGTGGCAAATAAATGAAATTTTGTACTTTTGAATTTTTTGCTTAAATTTTCGCTTAAATTAATCAAGATTTTTATGATGTTTACTGAAAACAATCTATTTTAGAACACTATAGAAAAATGTCTTGGCTTGGGGCCCCTAGGCACGTGCCTCATTGCCTTAATGGGTAATCCACCACTGTTCACACCTGAACTTAAATACTACTGATGTAGCTATTAAAATTCTTTAAATATACCAAAGTGAACAGCATGGTCGGAAACTTGTTTTTTGTATATAGTAAATCCTCTACAACTGCAGATTTAATATTCAGTTTCTCTGCAAAGCCAATGTTGCAAATCCAACACACACATCTGACTCAACATACTTAGGCTGCAGAAGTACAGATGAGATACTGATCCAATCAATGGATCATAATCTCATAGCAACATTTAAGTTATATTATACCCACTGTACACTTGCAAGGATTCTTAAAGCAGATGGAGTGATTCCTCTTTCCGCAATTACTGGAAAAAGTAAAACTTGGCTGATAGTGTGACAAATATATAAAGGAATTTCAAACTGTTACCTGATGCAATGAAAGACCTAGAAGCAGCATACTGGTAGAGAAGCTCTGGAGGATCATTCATTTTTTGCTAATTTCAAATTATAGGGGAAAATTTGTTTTTCATAAAAATACAAAGTTATAAATTTAAATATTACTCTTCAAAAAATAAAGTTCATGTAAATATTTAGAAGATAACATATTTCTTCCTTTACTTATCACAGGTACAAAAAAAAAAAACACTTGAAAGGAACTGATGAAGAATCTATTGCAACACACAGATGATGATTTACATGTAGTGTAGTTGCATTGTCCATCACATCACAGTGGCCAGGGGTTAATAATGTACTATAAAGACAAGTTGCCTCAGTAAACCAAAAAATAAAAATAAAATAAAGTACTAGAATTGGTTACAAAATACATAACATAAATATATACAATGAATTGCATAATTATATAAAAAAAATTGAATTCGGTAAGAGTTTATGTTACTCAGGACTCAGGTTATAGTAGCGGTATTCTCTTTCTGTATTGTCGATCCTGACTGAATTTGTTGAAGTCAACAAATAAGTCCTGGACATGTGATAACATTTGCTGAGGAAGGAACCAGTCTGACGGGTGAAGCCATGTTTGAAGAGGGCATATCTGTGGAGTTGCTCGCAGATGCACCACTGGGATCCTCCATGCACAGTTGTCCGAAAAGGAGGGAGAGGAGAGGAGATGAGACCGGTCAAGAGCTTGGCCATTGTGATGATTCTCCATTCATCAATGAGCCATGTGAGCCTTGAGATGTTTAGTGTAGGAGCCATGGCAGTTGTCCAGACTTGAGGTGGTAGGCAAAGCTTGTGGCAAGCCCACTCGAGGAACCAATACTCTGAGGAGAGCACTGGTTTAGTGGTAGATGAAAATACGGATGTCCAAATCTCTGCAGCCTAGAGAAATGGGGGATAAACTACTATTGCAATGTATCTGACCATAGTGGATTTATCTGTTATGTTGCAGATGCTGCTTACATATCCATCTGTCTGGCAGCTTTTGTGATAAACTGTCTACATGTTGGCTGAAAAGAAGCTGAAAACAAGCAGGTTGGAGGCTCTGTTGAGGGCTGGATGCATTTTTGTTGGATTTTGCTTTAACAAGTAGACCATGGTTTCTGATTTGTCAGGATTTATGTGCAGACCAAACTGTTTGAGGTAGGTGGATATTGATGACAGAGTGGAGGTCAGCTCTTCTGAGATTTTGTGAGGGTCATGGTTTGCCTTAATTGGCATGAGTACGTTTAGGTCATCAACATATACCAGGGTAATCAGCTTTTGAATTACAAGTGGAGCTATGAGGCTGGTGAAGAGGAGGCCAAATAGAACTGCCCCTTGAGGGACTCCAACCGAGATTACTTTGCACTATTGGGAGTTATCTACAGACAGTTTCACTATGCAGTTATGCAGCAGAGACATGAGGAAAGCTAAGATGCCAACCACCTATCTGATAGTGGTTCTCTAGTAGCTTTAGGAAAAATGGGATGGGCATGGCATCAAATGCAGACTCAATGTTAACATAGGTGGCTGTGCCAGTTCTTTATTTTCAAAGGCTGTGAGGATTCTGTTATTCAATGCTAGAAGGTTGGTCACAATTCATTGTGTGGAAATGCACAGTGGATTTGTGGGAAGTTGTTTGGCACGATATGTGTAGTGACAGTTGGCAGCAGTTTTTTCCTAGCAGCTTCAACAGCAGAATGAGTTTGAGATTAGCGTGTAGTGTTTCACAAGTAATGGAGCTCGAGTTTGTGGCCTTGATTTGACTAGATATTCCTTCCATTGGTGCGAGTAGCAGCAGTTTGAGAGCACTCAGTAAAAATGTAATAGAGCCTGTAGGATGTAAGGACTCAGGCTCTTAAGCATAAACTGAAGGATCCCACCAGGTCCAGTAGTAGAAATTTCTGGTAGTGAGTTTATGGCAGTAATTGACATTTGTCTCAATATTAATATGGTTGTCAATAGGTCAAAATTGGTGTCAGATGTAGGCAACCAGGGCTGATCTTCTGGGTTGACTGTGGCAATGTAATCAAGTATAATCGTGGCAATGTTATCAAGCCAGCTTTAAGGACCAAGTTAAAGAATAACAATACAGCACCAGCTTCAACCTGCCACTCAGCTCGAGCTTTCGAGTAGGCAATTCTGTCCATATTATTGTGAGACTGCTTCCATAATTTGTGCAGATGTTGCTTAAGGTTGAAGCTTTTTTCAGATTGTGGGATAACCATGCTTTAGAGTGAGGAGAGATTGTGACCTTTCTTGTGGATGGATATCTTGTCACAGAGACAATCCAGTTGGTGAGCAGGGCGACAGCTAACTTGACATCACGACTCAAGAATTGACCAAGGGATATACAAGGCTGCCTTGATACATCAGGGAATGTCCAGGAACGTTGAGTTGACATGGGACATGGTTTTGGCTAGCTGATTGATAAGATGGTGATCAGTTAGTAGTTGAAATAACATCAAAAGTGGGTCATAGTCAGAGTTGAGCATTCTCTGGGGTTTGATCAGTATTGCAGGGTATGGAAGCTAGGATTAGGTTGAGCCCGTGAGTTGGGAGTTTGCTTACAAGACAGAGGTCTGCAGTAAGAAGGTGAGAAAGAAGCTACTGCTTTAGGTGGTTAAGTTGAGGGGGCAGATTGAAGTCACCATATACAATGGTGACAGTAGCAGGTTGAAGCTGGAGCAGGATCCATTCAGCCACTTCAAGGATGAGGTCTTGAGATGGTGATACGTAGACTACAACCACTTGGAGTATGGTAGATTGGTTCTTGAGTTTGCCAGAGATGGCTTCAAAATCTTGCAATTCACTTGATATACTAGAGATCTGTGTAAAGAGGGTTTGTTTGTAAAAGATGGCACTACCTCCTCTCCTGTTATCTCTTGCTGTAAAGGAGGACCCATATCCTGCTGGAATAGTGATTATAATACATTTCTGGTTGCATTCTAGCCATATTTCCAGAGTAATGCATGCAGAGTAGATACAAAGGTCCAGCTAGGAGTAACTGCTCTAAGGTGTCAATTTTATTTTTGCACATGTTTTATTATTAGCCATATGGTGCAAGGGAGCCTGGGGCTTATGCTGCACCAGCCAAAAAAAAAAAAAAAAAAAAATTCCCAGGTTACCCTGACAAAGAAGTAGAAAGGAATTACCAAGAAAGAGAAGAATGATTTCCAGCTCAGGACCCTGGGTGTGCCAAGCCCATACTTACCAGATGTGGCCCCTGGGGGATAGTAGTCATAAGGAATTTTACCAAGGTTGCTAGCTTGTTATTTTTGTTTTTCAGTCACTCATGGTAGGAGCAATTTGTGATGATTCTGGTTGTGATAGTCATGTTCTTTTGGTGAAGAGATAGTATGCACGCAGGAGATGAAGATTGTTCACTAGGAGGTTTGGGATATGTGCTACCACATGCAGGCTTATCACATTCCTGGCCTGGCATTTTGTTATCAATGTCCTTTAGGAGTCATCTAGTTGGCATACAGCGGTTCTCTGGTGTGGTCAAGGGTGCTTTATCTTGGTGAGGGATTTCATAGAATGGTCGGATTATCGCTCCAATTGGCCACATATATGCGAGGATGTCTACTGGTTTCAAGAATGTACGTGCAAATATGGGGTTGTTTGATTTGGGCTGACTTTTTGTGCAGTCTGGTGATGCAGAACCTGTTGGTAGAATAAAGGATGACGGCCATGCTGTTAAGTCATCATGTGATCCCGGTCATCACTTAGCTGTACATTGTGCAGACATAAGGTCCATCAGTGCTGGCTAGTTGCTTCTTTTGAGGGGTGAGCTGGTCTGCAGTGTGCTCTTATCAGATGCCAGACACCTCTTGACATTGAGGGTTTGGTGTAAGGTTGAATTACAAGATAGATGAGCTGGTCTGATGTCTTAGCGAGCAGTTGGAGCTTGACACATGGGGATTGAGAGTATATAATCTGCTTGCTCCTTTTTTTTTATTGATCGCATCTAGAAGCATTTGTTCTGATTTTATGCCTTCTAACTGATGGTGCAATAGCAAGCCTTGATTAGTGAGCATGAGCTCTAGTTTGTTCTGCAAGGATGACAGCTGTTTTTGAAGATCCATTGTGTTATCTCTCACCTCATTTTTATTGTTACCTGCTCCACATAAACTGAATTTATTTTTTTGGAAAATAGCTTCATCGCCATCAATATCCTTTTGATATATTAATTGTGAGTCCAATGTGCTTTTGTTGGGTTTATCGGTGGTGCACTAGGGTGCAGAAATTTCAGCCACAGTGTTCGCTACTATGCAGCTTTCTTAGAACTCCCATTAGTGTTGGCAGGGATCGCACTGCTGTGCATTTTGAATCTTAAGCAATAACTCAAGTTGCAGGTAATACATTTGATTTTGTTTTTAAATCGCTCTGGGGCAGTAGCTGCAGGACTCTGAATTCTGCATTTTGGCAGAGACTGACATAAGAGTTTAGCAAATTATTCAATTGTGGCTAGTCTGTACAGATAGTTGCTATTTCACTCAGAATTCACCTTTAATGAGCGTGCTTCCTGGGCAGAAGCATTCTGATTAAGCATTGATAGTTCTGACTAAACTGGTTCAGGCAGAGGCTAGTTTTGCCTCTGCCTGAACCACCAGCAGTAAGATGCCACCACCGGCTACCGTGGAGGCATCTTACTGCTTAATGAATGAGGGGGAAGAAGTGTCCCCAAGGATTTGGGTCAGTGGGATTATCTGAGCTGCATACCATACTACCTTAGTCACAAATTAGAGGAATAATTCATCCACCAGATTAGGTGGCCTTGGCATTATCATTTCTTCTAGAAGTTGTGTATATTAGTGTTGTTATATTGGTACTGATTATTCAAAATGCTAATAAATGGTTACCTGGTGACATTCAGTGGCTCCAGGTAACCATTTATTAATGTTGCTATAAGTTTTTGTATTTAACATTTTTTATAGGTAAATCTGTATTAATGTAGGAAACTGAAATTGTTTTCATGTACAGGCATTTCCCATTGAGTTTTCACTTTATGAGTTTTTTTTTTTCAAGTATCAACAAAATTGAAAATATGAACATTAATTGCAAAAAATGAACATTAAACATTCATAAATCCCACATTTCAAACCACGCTTGTAGTTATACAATACAGCACACCCTACTTTACGATATTAATCTGTTCCAGTGACACCATAATATTGTGAAAATATCATAATGCAAACCCAATAACATTGTTTTTTAGTTATTCATTCCAAGACCTCAGAAGTTGAAATTTTTGCTGTATAACTAAGTTATTTCTCTTTCTAAAAGGTCATTTTTATAATGTAAATTGCATTTGTTACCAATTCAAATCATTAAAATGCACTACACTTTAATCATCATACCAGGGGCTCAACATCTGGTGAGTATGGGCTTGGCCCACCCAGGATCCTGAGCTGAATATAATCACACTCTCTCTCTCTCTCTCTCTCTCTCTCTCTCTCTCTTGGCTGGTGCAGCATAAGCTTCATTGCACCATATAGCTAATAATAATAAGTTCTGTTATAAGAATCAATTTTGAATGCCTTTGTGATATTTTTCTAAAGCACATTTCTGGAGGTTACGACCATAAAACAATTTGCAGTTTCCGGTTCATTGGGCTTTTCTGTTAGCACAATATATTATAAACAGGTAGTAAACTATGTTATTGCATTTGCAAAAATACCGATAGCTGGAATTGTATGGGTTTTTACGTTATTATGATGAAACATTTCTCCTTGACTGCAATCTTAAAACACATACAAATTTTCAGAACCTTCTCTTCATTTTTTTTAAGCTTCTTAAACTTGTTACTCCCTGCAAATCACGTTGGTTGCAATCTCATTTGCATGTATCATGTTGGTTGTAATTTGTGCATGCTGTTAAAAAATTCTTATGCATGCTATCATGAAATTTATAAAGAAAAGAGAAGATCTTGGAAACAAATTCCTCTTGAAGCATTTGTGAAGAAGACTACTCCTGCAACAAACCAACAAGTGCCGACCAAACAATGAATGATCAATGAGTGTGCATTTAGTCAATGATGAAGAAAAAAGATTTGTAAGTCAAATAATTTCTTTAAAGTACAATTTGCTTGATTTTACAGGTTATTTTTTCATTTATTTGGATAAATCAATCTTTGTTTAAACAAACTAACTAGCTTCATTGTTGAGAAAGTACCCCCTGTTTTCAACATTGTCTATGGGAAATAAATTCCTGCTTTACGAGTTTGCTTTACAAGCACACTCTTGGAACGAATTAACTCGTAAAGTCTGGAACTACCTGTATCTTCAACATGTGAGGTATCTAACCTTCATCTACCTTTACTTAGAGCTATCTATCCCTTTAAGAGGTTTTTTTTTATGTTGTGTTTTTTTATTAAACTAAACCAGCTAAAGTTTCACTTTTGCTTGAATTTTAAATGAACTTAAATGATGATATTTAATAAATAAATATTATGATTATTCAAATCTCTAACACTGATCACATCACTAAATGCAATGTAATGCCATTCAATTTGACAGTTCATTCAAATTTTCTTCTTCGTTGAAATTCTAAGGCTAAAAATATTCTCTGTTCTTCTGTGCTTATTTTTGTCGGAATTTTATAAAGCTTGTAAATGAATATGTGTTCAGTTGAAATAAAAAAAAAAATATGATTAGACAAATATTTAAAAAGATGGTTCAGCATGATAGATGAGACACCAACAACTTTAGCATCCAAGAAACACAAAAACATGCATCATACATTGGTGTGTGGTTTCTCTAATTTATTTTGGTTTAATATTTTGTAAACCATAATTAATAAAATAACATTTCCAATCCAACAAGCTAAAAATTTTATTGGCATAAAGAATTTAACAAAATTTAATTAAAGTGTTTCTAAGGCTTTAAAAGGGTTCAGTAAATTAAATGCCAGTAACATCTTTACTCCTCACACACACACACAGGGCCATAAATTTGGTTGAAAACAGATGGCTACAGAAAGGATTTTTTGGTAATTTGCATTTAGCCAGAAAGTAATTGGCTGATCGAACAAAATTCTTCTGTCATTGTGGAAGTGGTTAGTTAGAAGATTTTTAAAGAGAATGTACAAGTTATTAAAAGTGATGAACAAATGAAGTGAGTAAAATTTTATTTCATTTAGTTATATTTTGGTCAATGCTGTATAAGCTTTGCTTCCTTGCATCATTTTTTGGTACTAATAATAGGACTACTGTTAATGACATACAAAATGAAACACTATTGTACCATGTATAAAAATTTCAGAAAGAAACATTGTACAAAACTTGCTAAATGAAACATTGTATAATAATTGCAGCAAACTGAAACTAGTTTTGCTGAAGAATTGCTGACCACTACCTGTATACAGGCAAAAATTTATAAGTGATAAATTATTAGGAAGTTAGATTTTTTTAAAAAATCTTTCTTGCATGCAGGTAGCATTTAGCCCTTCAGCATAAAAATTGCTGCAAACTGCAATTAGTCATGTCAAACAACTGTTTCATTTTAATGATACTGAATTTCAAGGATATTTTATTGTAGAAAGCCTTAAACTGTGCCTTACATATTTAAGGTATTGTGCCTTAAATATTATGTATTTAAGGCACAAATTGCATTAGGTACTCAATCACAGGAAATTAAGGAAAATCCATAAATAATGGTTATTACATGTTTAAATGGAATTTCTTTCAAACACTGCTTGAATGTTCACTTAAGACATAATATATTATTCATTCAGTTTGCCATCTGTTTGCTAACAGAGACCATCCACCAGCTTATGAGAAGCCAGTAAGCTTTGAATCAGATATTCTGGTGGTGGCATATATATTTTTAAATGCATTATGGACTCGCCTGTTTAGATTATGATATAAAATTTACAAAGATATTAACAATTTAGGCAGAACCATAGATAACAGTAATTGTCTTTAAGTTGGACAAAGACCAAGCTTTGGTGCAGAGTTCTTCGCATTGCTCTTCTGAGGGAGCAAAAAAAAAAATTCCCCATAAATGAGTACCCAACACAGTAATGCACTCCAAATATGTCGCATATGTAAATGTTTAATTCTGTATATCATTAGAATTAAACATTTACATATGCGACATATTTGGAGTGCATTACTGTGTTGGGTACTCATTTATGGGGAATTTTTTTTTTTGCTCCCTCAAAATCTGCCTAAGTAAAAACATAAATAAAGAGCATTTTCCCATATGAAATAATGAGAAGTGGTTGGGGGAGTGTAATTTTACATATAATTCTGAGCGTACATGCATCACTGAACTCCCAACAGATAGCCAATTATAGAAGTTTATCCTTGAAAAATATGTGGCTATAATACCAAACGTTTTTATATGGACAATTAAACTCTGAATAGGAAATTCAGAAATGTTTCTGAATACATATTAGTTGCATAGAGAATGAAGTTATTGCACAGAAGACTATTGATAGATGATCATGGCCTCTTATTTCATGCTTTTATCTTATTTTCTTTTGTTTTTATTTTACTATTGGATTTTATAATTTTTATACTTTTTTTTTTTTTTTGTTTCATTAAACTTAAGGAAATCTGAGTCACGGGCTCGAGACCAGGATTCAAGCCCGTGAAAACTACTGTTCTTAAATATCAGACATGAAAAAAACTGCTAAATATAATATTAATTATTATTACATAGTCCAGTATAATAACCTAAGTTTAAATCTTAGCATTTCATTACCTACATTTTCTTGTATTATTACTGTTGTTTAAGTTTATATTTAATTGAATGCATTCTTAATAACATTACCCAACATGATTTTTACCTCCAACAAATCAATGGTTGTTTCTGGTCAAAATTTAAAATCAATCATAAAAATTTTCCTATCATGTCTCAGTTTTAAGATATAGAGAGATAACTGGATTCTGTACAAAGGTATCATTACTGTTTGAAATACTATTTTTAAACTTAACTTTTGGTTGGTTTTGTTTATTGGGCTAAAAGTTAAGCAACTAAATCATTACTGTTCATGCAATATAGTATATTTTGATGCACTTTTCCAGACAAGCCAGTATTTTTATTAAACCATTCAACTGTTCAATATATAGTGTATGATATACTACACTACAAGAATTCACTTTCTGTTCAAATTTTCCAATTGCTTTTACTGTTTTTAGGTTAATGCATTGTTAAAATGGAGAAAACAAAGCACACAGAACTTGCATCAATCACCCAGACAACTTCTGCTATGTTTGTGGGCACAACCCCCAAAAGCTCAGAGGAAGAAAATATACAATGTCACAAAAGTTGCATATTCATTGTACTTCGGCTGCAAGATTGGTGACCAAGAAAAATATTGGGCTTCACGTATGTTATATTACTTGTACAACAAACTTAAGGCTGTGGTTATATGGCAAGCTGAGAGCATTACCTTTTGCCATCCCTATGATGTGGCACAAGCCCAAGAATCATTTCAACAACTACTATTTCTGCATGACAAAAATAAAAGGCATTTCCAAAAAGAGCAAGCACTGCAACAAATATTCAAAGGGGCTCACATCTGCTGAGTATGGGTTTGGCACACCCAGGATCCTGAGCTGATTCAGAAAATTTTTTTTGGCTGGTGCAGCATAAGCCTCGGCTTCCATGCACCATACAGCTAATAATAATATCCCATCAGCTACACGGTAAAGAACTGCCAGTACCTGTGCCACCAAAATCTTGGGGTATTGGAAATAGTGAAGGTAAAAAAAAAAAAAAAAATCTTTTTACCAGATGTCACGGAACCATGTACTTCGCATGATTTGAACTACGAGCCAGAAAATGAAAAGGCCCCACACTACAATGAACAAGAAGAATTAGGCGACTTGATCAGAGGCCTGGGCTTACCCAAAGAGAAAGCTGAATTACTCTGATCCAGACCACAACAGTGGAACTTACTTGCCAAAGGTACAAACATTACAATATACTGTAAGTGAAATGAAGAGTTTAAGATATTTTGCAATGGAAAACAACATGTCTGCAAAGACATCGTTGGTCTTATGCATGAACTGAACATTGATCACAATACCTCAGAATGGCATTTGTTCATTGATCTGTCAAAGTTAAATTTGAAAGCAGTATTGCCTCATAATAGAAATACTTTACCATCAATTCCTCTTGTTCATACTGTTGGCCTGAAAGAAACTTACGATAGTAAGTCCCAGATTCTTGCTGCTATACATTACAATGACTCTGGTTGGAATATTTGTGGTGATCTCAAAGTGATTGGCCTGGTTGTTGGGTTGCAAAGTGGTTTCACTAAATACTGTTGTTTCCTGTGTTTGTGGGACAGTTGTGCAACAGCCAAACACTACGTTGTACAACATTGGAACAAGAGATAAATATATTCCCAGTAAAATCAATGTAAAGTGTGTCCATTGGTTGATCTGCAAAAGGTTTTTCTTCCCCCTTTACACATCAAACTTGGACTGATTAAGAATTTCACTGTAAGGCACTGGATAAAGAAAGCAGACGATTTGCATATTTACTGAAATTGTTTCCAAATTTATCTCATGCAAAGTTGAAGGAAGGAAGGAATTTTCATAGGTCCTCAAATAAGAAAGCTCTTAAAAGATGAAGAATTTAAAAGAAACCTGAATGACGTTGAACTGGCTGGAAGGGGATCTTTCAAGGCTGTGGTACACGGATTCCTCAGAGAGAGAAAAGAAGAGAACTATGAGTAACTGGTGACAAACTTGCTGAAATGTTATGAGAACATGGGGTGCCAAATGTCATTGAAAATGCATTTCCTTCATTCCCATCTGGATTCCTTTCCTGAAAACTTAGCAGATGTCAGTGATGAACAAGGAGAGCGCTTCCACCAGGATGTATCTGCAATGGAAAAACTATACCAAGATTGCTGGAACTCTGCCATGATGGGAGAGGAACCTGTTTAAGGAACCTGTTGGTTCCTTAAACAGGAAAGCAATCTGGAATATAAAAGGAAATCATTGAGTGTGAAACATGTCTAAGTAACATATACAGTAAACCCCCGCTATTCGCGGGGGTTACGTTCCTGAGAAGTGTCGCGAATACTGAGTTATGGCTCCCATAGTAATAAAGGGGTTACGTTCCAAAGTATGAAATATATAAAACTAGTCTAAAATTTTGTCTATGTATGTATTATATGTACCTTCATAATATGACTATGTACATAGACAGCGCATAGTGAAATGCAAGCATATGGCATTGAAATGAAACTAAGAAACCTGTTGTTTCTTATTTTCATTTAATATTAAATGTAATATTTATTAGAAATTTCAAACCAGCGCCTTTGCTAGCTAAAAAACTTATCCCGCCAGTGCTATCAAGTTTCGTTAAAGTGTTGATAAAGGAGTTTTGCCTTTTCACGAATGATGAGTGAACTTAACGTAATTTTATTTTGAGTTCGGTCTTCTATCCACAGATTTAAAACTTTTTCCATTTTTTTTAATTTAACATCACGAGTTACAGAGCAAATGTTTGAAGCAATTAGCGCGTTTTCACAGACACTACGGTGGATTTTTTTCTTCTGATTTCTTGATTGATCGTACCGTTGACATATTGATTTTATAATGTTTTGCCACAGAGGAGACACTTTCACCATTAGAAATTTTGTCTAATAACTCAATTTTATTCGCTAATGTCATCACCTTCTTTGATCTTTTCACATTTCCTTGTTATTCGTAGCCATATTTTTGTACGGGTTAGAAAGAACTTGTCCACAATAAAGTCACTTTCCTCCGTTAACACACTCGAAAAAGTCTGTTTTACATTGCAAAACGGTAAATTTATCACTTTTGTAAGCATATAAATTTATAAATTGATAAATTTATAAGCGTATAAATTAAAAGCAAACGACAAAACCTTCCATGACAAGCACATAACACATATTGAACAAGGATTAGCGAGAAACATCCCCGCTCGCGATTTTGTCACCCCTCTCCCCCCACCCACTGAGCGCTGTTTTGACCGGGAAAGATAATTTTAGCCACGCCCATGCTTTTTTATGGCACTTTAAAATTCACATTTTTTTAGGTTTCATTTTATGTTAAATCAGCGACCGCGAATACAGATACCGCGAATAGCGGGGGGTTTACTGTATTGTGTATAATAATTACAACCACGTATGCTGATATTATATAAAAACAAGGAATTTAAAAAATGCATATATCTTTTAATGTAGATGTGACAGAAGTAAAAGATTGATATTTTTATAATCAGGACATTAATTTTGTTCAGAATAACCAACTTTCGTTCCAGAGGTATGACAAAAAAAAAAAATTGTCAGGTAGTGTAATTATAAGAACTTCAAACATCCAGTGTGCAATTACAAGTTGTGTGTATTATATCTTGTTATTCCTATAAGAATTAAAAACAACTGCAAACTTTTAACTTGATATTAAAACACTGTCACAGTAATAATGTAATTTTTTTTTGATTTTATGTTCAACTTTTGTCTTTTCAGTGTTATTGTATCAATAGTTAATTAATAGTCTATATAATAATAATTAATGATATTTTGTTCTATCTTATAAAAAAGTGTTTTCGCATACCTTGCTATAATTTGTAATTTTGAAGTCTCAATTTCGTGACACAAAGCCATTGCATTGAAAGAGCTGGATCTTTTGGAAACCTGAATACAGTTACTCTAGATCTGTTCCAATGTTTGCATTTACAGTTCTGGTCAGAGCAACAATGAAATGGTTTAAATATAATTAACTGAAATACCAATATATTTGATGAATCTTTTAACCACAAGTAACACCTGCACACACACATGAAATCTTCCAGCTTAGTAAGTATGGTCCTCTTGAAAAAGAGCCCATTGTACCATCAATCATGACCTGTTAGTTTGACTTCTGTTCTGTTCCAGGGAAAATAATGGAGTCACTGGTTAAAGAAGCATTGCAGGATCATCTAGACAAGACAGCAGTAATAACATTAGCATTGGTATATGCACATGATGCAAGAAAGCAAGCTTATGCAGCATCAGCCAAAAAAAAAAAAAACACCATTCCCATTTCACTGATCATTCATTCTAATTGTGTCTAGTTCTGCCTTGAATTTAAGCTATCTACTTCCACAACAACAGATGGAAGTTTGTTCCAGCAATCAACTACCCGCTGGCTAAAGACAAACTTCCGCACATCTATTCTACAACTGTCTTTCCTCAGTTTGAATCTATGCCCTCTCAGGTTTGTAATCTGAGCAAGAATGTGATCAGTATTCAGCCTGCTCAAGTCATTCAAGGCCTTATACACCTCAATCAAATCGCCTCACAGGTGCCTAGTCTCCAGAAGCTGCAATTTGCAAAACTTAAGCCTTTCTTCATAAGAGCACTCCTTTGTTCCCTTCGCCAGTCTTGTTGTCCTTCTCTATACTCTTTCTAGCATCTCTACATCCTTCCTAAAATGAAGCTTCCAGACCTGTATGCAGTACTCTAGGTGTGGCCTGACCATTTCCTTATACAAGGGGATAATCACCTTATCCCTGCTGCAAAATTCCTGTATATCATTGACAAGACCCCATGACCTACTCTGGCAGCTTGTCTGCATTGCTCAGAAAACTTCATATCTGACTGCACAATTACTCCCAGATCTTTTTCATTTTCTACCACCTTAAGTGTAGTACTACACAGTTGGTAAGTTCCTCTGAGGTTACTTCTACCCATACACAGTACTTTGGGTTTGTCAAGGTTAAACTTCAGTTGCCACTTCTCAACCCATCTGCCCAAATTTTCTAGATCCTGTTGCAGAAGCGCACTGACTGTAGATGGATGATCATCAACAGTCAAACCACTGATATTAAGTGGACCAATCTGACTCATCCCCTTCCTTTTAGAGTTTATATAAGTAAAGTCTTCTTTGCATCCTTTGCCAAAGATTTTTCATAATCTGCCTTCACTTTCCTAACCTCCTTTGTGACTTGATTACAAACTAGCTTGTATCTTACCACAGGCCTCTGTGTCACCTGACAATTTATGTGCATCTCATGCATTTTTCTTCTCTGCCACAAGTCTCATTAGTTCATCTGACATCTATTTGGGACTGAACCTAGAGCAGTATTTCTTAGTTGTAACAAAAAGCCTAGTAGCTTTCCAAATTACTTACTTGAATGCTTTCCATTTAGAATTTGCTGTTGGTAACATTAGGTAGTCCCACTGTACAGAACCTAAAAAATCTGAGGCCACTGTAGTCACCTTTACCAAAGCAAAAACCCTTCCCTTTACCCCTTAAAGACGTATCTAGTTACATCTTTAAGTAAATCCCACATCAGTATACACTGTGATCACTGCCACCTAGGAGTTCCTTTATCTGTAAATTCTTAATGCATGAATAATCACTGCTGATAATCAGATCAAGAGTGTTACTCCCTCTTGTTGCCTCTCTAACATGTTGCTGTAGAAAACAATCCAATAAATCTGAAATCATTGATAGTGTGCAAGTGACCAACCCACAAGTTCCAGTCTATCTGGGAAGCTAAAATACCCCATTATAAAACAATTTACTGGCCCACTATTTCTCTGTATAACTGTTCAATGTACATAATCATTAGTACAATACCTCCTACCTACATATGGGAAACATCTTTCCTAGTGTTTATGTCACAACATTATACCATCCATCTATGTCAACTGGATTCACTTCCTTAGATTTTGTGTTTCTTAGCTAACAGCATAACCCCTCCTCCCTTTCTGTACACATTTTACACCCCAAATTCCAATTCTGCATCCCTTATATTTGAGTGGCACCACATCTCTGATATTCCATCAATTCATTAAGACATCCGCCTTGGATGTCTTAACCAGCACTTCAAATTTATTTACTATACTCCTAGCATTGGTGTACATGCACCTGTTCTTACCCTTGGTTACTCTAACACAGCCCATGTATTTACTTGTTTCATGACTCCCAGCAGTTCCCAAAATCCCCAGAAACTGGCTTTCTGGGCTGCTTCTCATTCCTATAGAAGCAGTGCAAGGATCATTTCCACCTCTAACTGCAGCAACTGTTAATCTTTCTGTCTGTGAATTCCCACCCTCCAAGCTAGAAGTTTTCCGACCCACCTAACATTGCCTCGATAGCATCAGCAAATATTCTTGCACCCCTTCTATTTAAGGGTATCCCATCCCAAAGTGGCTATGCTGCTTTGGCCTTACTTACTCTAGGGTCATCACAGTGCCCTATTACTACCATACTATCATCATCAGCCATTTTTAAATCCACTGCAGGATGAAGGCCTCTCCAGCAACTTTCCAATTCCTACTGTTTTGTGCAATGGCCATCCATTTACTACCCACAAACTCATGAATTTCATCTGCCCATCTCTATTGTTGTCTTCCAGGTTTTCTCTTAGCTCCTCTTGGGTACTATTGTTATTTTCTTAGTCCATCTGTCATGTCTTCAAGCTATGTGCCCTACCCAAAGACCATTTTAGTTCTTTAGTTTTGATAAGAATGCCCTTTATTTCAGTTTGCTGCCTAATCCATGTGTTTCTCTTCTTATCTAACAGTCTGATTCCCAATATAATTAGTTCCATTCTTTGCTGTGTAGTTCTCAGCTTCTCTTCCATTCTTTCGGTGAGTGCCCAGTTTCACTTCCATAAGTCAGTGGGGAGTATACATTGGTTCGTTATTTTACGTTTCAGACAAATTGGGATATTGCTCCTCAGTATCTGACTATATTTCCTGAATGCTATCAATCCAAAATTTATTCTTCTCTTTACTTTCATCCATTTATCATTATTACAGCTAATGACTTGTCCCAGATAAGTATATGACTCCACCTTTTCAATTACTGCTCCTTCAATCATTATATCCCTTTCAGTGGCATACTTGTTCATTATTACTTTTGTTTTAGCCATATTCATCTTTAGTCCAAAATCCTTACTAACTCTGCATAACTGATTAAGATTTTCCTCCAATTCTTTGGGATCATGGCATATGACCACAATGTCATCTGCAAATTGTAAGTGGTTTAGGTACTCTCCATTAACATTGATTCCTTTCTGCGACCAGTCTAATCTTCTGAAAGCTTCCTCAAGGGAAGCAGTAAACAACTTCGGAGACATTGTGTCTCCTTATCGAACTGCTTTCAATTTTAAATTTATTACTGTCTTTGTCTAGTCTGATAAAGGAGGTAGCATTCTCATATATTTTCTTCAAAATCATAATATATGGGGTGTCTATGCCTTGTCTTTCCAGTGCCCAAAACATTGCCTTATGCTATATGGAATCAAATGCCTTTTCATAATCCACAAATGCCAGGCATAATGGTGTTTTATATTCATTTGCTTTCTCCATTAGTTGTGACATTACGTGAAGGTGATCCATAGTTGAGAATCCTGTCCTAAAGCTAGCTTGCTCTTTCGGTTGATTCTCATCAAGTATTCTTTCTAATCTGTTAGTAATGACCCTTGTGAACAACTTGTAGATGTGGGATAACATGCTAATTGGTCTATAATTTCCAATTTATCTCCTGTCTTATGCAGCAAATCTATGATTGCATTATTCCACTCCTTAGGCGCCACACCTTTTCTGAAGTGTCGTGCCAGTTTTTGTGTCATGTCTCTTCTTCACAATTTTAACAACTCTACAGTAACTTCATCTTCCCCCAGAGCTTTCTGATTCTTCATTTTCTTCAATGCATGTTCTACCTCGTCAGGAAGGATATCAGGTATGTTGTATGTGTTACTAATTTGAGATCCATCTTCCCCACTGCTGGCATCATTCTCTCGCTCCTTGTATAACTCTTTATAGTAGTCTGCTGCTATTTGAATTATGCCTTCGCTGCTATTCATAAGTACACCATTGCTATTCTTCAGTTTCAGTATCATTTGTCTTTCTGTACTGCTGATGACTGCTGATTTAAATCCTTTGTTTTCCCTTAATGTTTGTTCTACTTTTCTTGTATTAAATTTTCTTATATCCTCTCTGAGTCTTTCTAATGGCTTTGCATAATTCAGTATACTCAATTTTCTCTCTGTCAGTGTTTTTTTTGCTCTTCATTTGTGGTCTTTGGTTCATTATGACAAGTGTTTGACTGATTTTTTTCTTTTGGATTTCCTTTTAGCTATAGGTTTCTTGGGCTTTATCACTTTCAGAAAGTTGTAATATTCCTCATTGATATCGTGGTCCTGAACAGTCTGCAGCAGCTCAAACTTGTTCTTAAGTTCCAGTAACTACTGCTTTTTCTCCTCTTCTGTTATCTCAAAGACCTTTGTATTATTTACTCGAGTCAGTTTTTTCCTTTTTCTCACATCTGTATCAAGTGTGCATCTTACCATTCTGTGATCACTTCCAACATTTACCTTGTTCAGGACAGTAACATCATTCACAATATATCTTCTGTTAGTAAGGATGAAGTCGATTTCATTAGTTGTTAATCCATTTGGGCTCTTCCATGTCCACTTTCTGTTCACCCTTTTGTTGAAAAAAAGGGTTCATTATTGACATTCCTCTAGATTCTGCAAATTCCACGAGTCTTTCACCAATTCCAAAATTTCCTATAGTTTCCCTTTCTGCACTGTTTTGTCTCTTTCCAACCTTAGCATTGAAGTCCCCATAATGATAGTGTAGTGAGTTATCTGTTCATCTAGAAGACTCAATTTCTGTGTACATTTCTTCAACCATACTATAGTAGCTCTTAACTGGGCAAGACACCAAGGATTCTTGCTTTGCTCTTACTATAATGGCATAGTAGAAGAAAAATTAAAAACAACAGTGCAATTATATACTATATTTTTTATGATATTTTATGATGTGATAGTACAACAATAAAAAAATTGACAATACAATTATAAAAGTTATGACAATAGAGTTAAGAAATATTCTTGGGAGGAGTGGGGTTAGTGTTCCAGAAACTGATTTATTTTATATAATTTTAGATATGTGCCAATGCTCATAAAAGCTACCAATGTAGAGTCAAACATTTACATTGTAGTAGTTACTGCAGTGCTGGCTTAAGGTAATGATCAGGTGCAGTCCAAGGATTTTCTAGGGGAGATAAGCAGAGGAGACTTAAACAGTGTTGCTGAGAATCATTAAGCTTTAATCATGTAGCAGTAAAAAAAAAAAAAAGATACATTTTGATCATGATTTGTATTATACAATTTAGCTCCTAACTGTGCCTGCCCCTGGTAACAGTTGATTTACCTGGGTGTATTCTAATAATAAACAGTAAAATTATTCATATGTTGTATTTATCCTGTTCCACTACTATGTCAATAACACATAGGGTCACCAAATGACCCATCCTTGACCACCAGACTGGCTTTTCTAGGATGGAAGCCAGATTTATTATTGAACCGGCCACAGTTTTTTTGTTTTTTTTTAAATCATTATTAAAAACTGCTTAGGATACAAACAAAATTATTTAACATAAACAATACAACGCTATCATTTATGCTATGCATTAAAATATTTGGTAAAAACATAAAATAACAATAACTAATATATGGAAAAACAAATACTATTTAATCAAAATATTGAGTACCTATGTTTTAGCAATCAGCTGTTCTTCCCAATATGGTAGCATACATGTGTTGAGAATTTGTAAATGTGATACTGCAGGTTTGTGGTATGCAGTCCACAAGGAGTATCTGATTGATATGGGCAAGGGACATGATCAGACACTTGGAAAAGAGGATGATTATTAAGTGCCAACCGAAGGGTGGCAGTATTACAGAAGCTGCAACTCTTGTGGTCTGTTTGTGAAGTATAGTAGTTAAGGTGTTCAAGAGTGGATGGATAGTGTAGAGAGCTGCAGTCAACGAACCAGTGTCAGCATCCACGCCTCATCAATAGTCATAATGAATGTAGGCTGTGTCACCTTGTGCAAGCCCTAGGAAGAAGGGGTTATAGCAAACCATGGACTTTAACCAGGGGAAAAATCAAATGTTTCCAAGATCATGAGTCAATGAACCCTCCTCTGTATAGAGGTGTCAGTCAAGATACCCATGCTCTCACCCTCCCACTGCCAACAACACCTAAAGTCTGTATCACCATGCCACTGACGACTGGAAAAAGTTGCCAATTCTGATGAATCTCATGCTACACTTGAATGCTAAAAACTGCATATCCATTAAAATTGATCAGGTACATCCCTTTGTGGTGACTGTCTTCCCAGATGGAAGATGTATTCCAGCAGGATTATGCCAGTACTGTTTGAAAAGGTTTCATCAAACATGAGTGCCTTCCAGGTGCTACTCTAATGTATACTAATGTATGACAAAAGCAGTATAACACCACACAGAGCAAAAAGTAAAAACACTTTGACAGCATAAGGGTTGCTTTTAAGATTCAAAATACCACAAACTGGCCACCAAATATGCTGCACATAAATCTCATAGAACACCTCTGGGATTATGTGGATTGACAGATTCAGAGTTTGGATCCATCACGGATTATTACAGATCTATGTAATGCAATCCTGGTAACAAAGTACATTACCTCCTGCAAGGTTCAGAGTCCTTGCCTTGCCTTGTAGCAGCAGTACAGAGGCAAGAGGAGGGAATACCCACTAGGTAGATGGTCATGATGTTCTGAGTGAGTTTTTGTTTGTTTGTTATTTGGTTAGCAACTAAGGCCATATTGCTCGGGGGATATGCGGTGATCATTCTCTGACCTTTCCACATCTTCTGTATTATGTGGTCACGGGCTCGAACCCCAGTCTAATCAAGAAGCATGTGCTACGCACTGCTGCTGCCCACGGAGGTGCCATGTTCTGAGTGGACAGGGGACAGTTATGTCACTGCAGCTCACACAGTGAGTAAACTGACTTGACAAATGTAATGAAATGTCATTGCCTTGACCTGTACGTGCCAGCAAAATGCAGTTTTTCGTGTGGTAATGATTCATCAATATAATCTCAACCACTTGAATACCTTAATCATCAGGTGTACTATAGCCATAGCAGCTAATGCGCCAATAAACAACCATACCACACACATTAATCATTAAACCCGACTAACAAGGCATGGTCTGGCACTTTAACCACACAGCTACCCTAGTTTCATATCATCCCTTCTCACATTGGTGAATATACTATGCTTCTTGGTTCACCAACACAGAGGGAAGGGGGACCAGAAGGCCAATTTGGTAAGGTTTTTAAAGAGCACATGAAGCTGTTTAGCAATCTGGTTGGGTGGAGCACAAATTAGTTTTTCCACTGCCCTGCTTTGCTTACTGTGGTACATACAGAGATGACAAGACATGTTTTGGTGCAATACTCTATGGCTGAAATTGTAAATGCACCTAAAAATCAACAACACTGTCAAGTTTAGTTTTAAAATTAAAAAGAATTAACATCTGTTCACTTCAGTGCACAGATGTTAATGCTTTTAAAAAAATAAGTTTTAACTTTGTGTTTGCACAAAGTATTTCTGACAAAGCTGAACATGTCAAAATATAAAAAAACATTAAATATTAATTATAGACCACAACCAAAATTGTTCAAGTTGTAAAATCAACTTGTCAGTTTATACTCCGAAATACAATAGTACTAATGTATGACAAAAGCAGTATAACACCACACAGAGCAAAAAGTAAAAACACTTTGACAGCATAAGGGTTGCTTTTAAGATTCAAAATACCACAAACTGGTAAATGAAGAAATTAATGCTGTAAAAATTACTCTATATGAAAAATAAGAGACTTGTTTTCTCACTGCTACTTTGTGACATTTTTTGGATTAAGTTAGTGGAGTAATTTAAGCTGGTAGCATCACTGTCTGAACTGTTAAAAATAATAATAATCAACTAATACAGATTATGTCACAAAAACGTTTATTATATGTATTTGTTTTCACTGCAGCTAAAACTTTTTTTTCTTCTTAAAAACCGACAACCCTATTGAAATGTTGGTTTTATCACTTTCCAAATCTGACAAGCCTGATGGTACCGGGGGCTGAAAATAGATTTCATCCGGAGCACGGTGTTACCTCGTGCTTGCACAGGTTACACGCACTACCGATGCACAAGGGAGAACTGGATCGCACAACAGTTGTTTATTGATATAGGGTTCAATGAAAGGATTCGGAAATATTACAGGTTTTTGACTTTCAAAAGTAAGATGACGGTTTTCCATAATGAAACAAACCTCTCAAAAAGAATATAGATATCCATGGCCGGCCACAAGAATGTGGTAGACCACATTATCGTCACTTCAAGAGCGTTTGCGAAAGTAGACTTAAATTCTTGAAGTAGAATTATAGTTCTCAATGTGTATGTTCCGTTTGACATATAACATATGTTATTTAAAAATGTAATTATGTTATACTCACTTTTAATAATATCTGAATTGTTTTTAACTTCCAGAGGTAAGGAAATAACAAACTGTCACGCAAATATTGAGGCCGGCCATAGTAGCATCTCACATAGTAGTGGGGATAAATCCATAGTCCAGCTATGATATTCATAAGAACAAAAAAAATCTTTCCTAACACACTGATGTACACCATTATATATATATATATATACACACACTTCCATGCAAGGTAACATGTTTACCAAACAGAAACGGAAAGCGAAAAAAAAAACTACCAAGAATGAGCATGCGTACGGTCAACACGTTTTTCAACTTGTGCCGCCTTCCGGTGCGCAAAAAAAAAAAAAAAAAATAAATTACACTTTTATTCTCAGAAATTATAAGCGAAGTTTCTACGCAATGGAAACCAACGGTTAATTTACAGCAAATAAGTACGGTATTAGAATAGACAGCAGGATGCCAGAAATTAGTGAGCTTCTCATAACTGATTCTGTAAGGCCAAACATTTATTCGGTGTTTCTCAAACTTAGTGATGTACTGAGCTGGATATCATCATTCTTCTCTTTCTTGATGATTCCCTTCTACTTTTGACGCGCGCGCGCTCTCTCTCTCTCCACACACATAGGGTAACTAGGAAAATTTTTTTTTTTGCTGGTGCAGCAGGCTTCCTTGCACCATATAGCTAATACTGTAATAACAATACCGCGAACCCCTAAAATGATAAATGAATTCGTGCGCTTCCTGCAGTTAATTTTTTTTCAAAAGTTCTAACCCGAAGATAGGGGAACACAGTAGTAAGGTATCTTACTATTCTGTGATAGGGGAAGTGGTAATGAAAACGATCGTGAGTAGTTTTCCTGAGAAAATCAGTGGCGAGGTGTTAATTTTTTAATTAATGGGTTCGGCGAAATACATCCACACACATTGTGTACATGCCTACACATGTAGGTGTGAATGTATATATTCACAGAACAAATTAAATTTTTAAAAAATTAAGTACAACGGGATGTGCATATGTATTATCTTGTTTCAGCAGCACTGGATATTATTATTTCTTCACAATCTGCAGCGAAGATAGCTTCAGTGCCGCTGTTACAAGAAAATACATATGCACACGTCCCTTTGTACTTAATGTACAAGGATTGCCTATTTTCACTTCTCTGCCGAATATTTTCGGTAAAAAAAAAAAAAAAAATATATATATATTCAGAAAATATTGAGAAATCAGTCAGGAATATCGACGATCGCATGTCTTTAAGAACCCTTTTAAAAAAGAGTAACATTTTTCTTAAAATTCTTGCACTACTATTTTGTCCTTTAAATCTTGCTTCCTACAAAAAGTTTAAATGCAATTCAATATTCTTAATTCTTACAATACCAACTTCAGATGGACTCAGAATTTTGCTTTACATTTTGCAAAGTTCATTTCCATAACTATGATCCCATGTGATTTTTTTATTAAAATAAATACATACGTATCACGTTTTGTTTCTTCTTTGATATATCAAAGTATGCAAAGTTTTACTTTTTAATTTTCCTTTTAAATTCAGCAACCCCTAGATTTAAAATAACCGCATCATCAGAGAAACAAATTTTCAATGAACACCTAAACAGTGTTGACGTTTCAGGGATCTGTGTGTTTTTTTTTGTTTTGTTTTTTTTAAGGTATTGCAACAATGCAGTAGCGTCTATTGTATTGGCTTACTGGCTGTCTAACTGCACGTAGCAACTCCCAGTTTTGAATTGACATTTCACATTCAGAATTTCATATTTCATTAAAATTCGACAAACAGAATGTAGATCTTCGAATTAGTAATTCATAAAGAAATATCTTTAAGAATCACGAAAACTAGATCTGAAAGAAAGAGGGCTTGGAGGCGGGAGTGGAGAACCCGATGGGGGAAAAAAAAAATTCACTCCAAGTGCGTTATACCTATTAGGAATTCTCTAAATAGGTAAATAGCCCCGATGACCATATAATTATGGCATAAAGGATGACTAGGTTGGCGCATGGCATAGCATTTTGTACCAATGGTTTTGGTTACCGTGATTAATATTTTCGTCTTGGTTTCTACATTATTACATAATATTATAGTTTCACCTGAATCCCATCTTTAAAGTAAGTTATCTTTAGTAAATTTGTCCTTTTCAGTTTAATATTTTAATTCCATTATTCTCATTTGCAACTTTAAATTATCTTTAATTTTTTTCATAATCTTTTTTCTTCCTCCCTCAAGAGAAATGCTTACTGTTTGGCCGATAGCTTTGCACCCAGGATTCTCCATAAACCCCTTTAGTCAATAACTAATATGCATTGCATATTCTCAACCCTGGCTTGTAGTTTGGGATCCAAGATGTAGTGATAGCCTTTTCTCCCATTTTATTATTTAAACACACGAGTGCAAAATATAAAAAAATAAGTACGAAATATAGAAGCAACCAGTTTTTCACCTTAAGAGAGTTGCTGGTCCAGTTCTGTTTCATAATATTAGGTAAGTCTCACACGTTTCTAGAATTTAGCACGATTCAGATTTGATATTATTAAATTTATTTTTGTAGATATACGTCATGTTTCTAAGCTACACCGACAAACTTATGATACGTACTAAAACGTTTTCTGAACTTTCTCATAAACATGCATTCGATTATAAACGGTTACAGAGCTACCTCTGTGAATTTTAACGGCTCTAGAAGTTAAGGGTAAAAAAAATTAGAAGACATGAACCTTGCAAAATGTTTATTCATGCTAATCACGTGTGCGCTCATTGTTATTTATTCTCTTATTTTTTTACCATTAAAACCTCCATATCATTTTTAAAATTCCAACAATATGGCTGTTTGAATTTTAAAAATTTCAAACAGCAATAGCCGCAGCCATTCAGAAATAAAGGAATTTACACATGTTTATACGAAATTTGACTTGTTTTTCTAAGGGCACATACCCCTATACTTTCTTCGGCGTAATTTATAAACACTTTGTATATCTCTAGCAAATGTGTATATTAGTTTATTATAATTTCCCAAAAGAGACATTACTTATTCTCGATTGTTAGATTGGTTGTTGTTGTTATTTGGTTTTTAGGAGCATTAGCAACTAAGGCCATATTGCTCCTGGATATGCGGTGGTCATTCCCTGACCTTTCCTCATCCTCCGTATTTGGTGGTGACGGGCTCGAACCCCGGTCTAATCAAGAAGCGTGTGCTACGCACTGCTGCTCCTTCGCACCTGGCTACGGAGGCGCCTGTTAGATTGGAAGCCGCAAAAAAAAAAAAAATCTAGCTCTGTTATACTTCATGTAGCCCTTTCCTCATTTTTGTGATAAATTGGGTTGAGCTGGTTTATCTTCTTCTTTCTGAATTATACCATTTTTTAAGACATTTCTTAGTAACTCCTAGATGGCTTCATCATTAATGGTATATCTGATTGAGGACCCACAGTTGTGCTAACCAAATGGTTCGCAATTTAATAATGTCCTTTGGAAATATGTAACATGTGCATATGGGAATATCTTACCCCCCCCCCCCAAAAGTTGTTGGATAACATACGAAAAGTGTTTACGAGTTTTACGACACAAGGGTATCAAAGCCCAAGATGTGCCTTTGTAGTTTTCTTAATATAAATCATGTTTTGAAAGTTGAACTTGCCTTGATCACAGGGAGCGGAATTTTAATTAGCGAATACATGATAATGCATAAGATGTATGTGCCAATTCGCTGTTTAGCAAACATTTTCTTCTCCGAGACTTTGACGCTAGTTGCAGGTTGTTTTATTTCATGTAATTTATTGTTAGTTTTATTTCTCCCTACCTAGGCCCATTTATCTTCACGTGCTCTACTAATAAAGGACCATTGTTTGTTTGGTAGTTGTGATGCTGATTTGGCTGCTACGTTATCTATTTGTCATTATCTTCTTTTCCGGAGTGCCCTTGTATCCAACAAGGGATTTCAGAATTAGTTTTTTTTTTTTTTTTTTTTGACAGAATACAATTTCTGTATACAATTCTTTACAGCATAATTCTGTAGAAAGAATGCTGTAGTCAACCGGAAGGGATTTTGAGATTACCTGTGATGGGAATATAGCAGCTGCACCTACATATGAGTAGGAATTAGAACTATCCTTATGAGTTTTGCAGTGTGTTCTGAACCATAGCTGGCATGAAGCTATTGGACATTACTTGACGGAATGGTATATTTGGACCACTTAGCGAAGTACAGATCAATGTCCTGTTCATGTCTGTCCCGTAAAAGTATACTTGAATTTTCTACAATTTTGTTGAGATCAATTTTCTACTTCTGTACTATTTCCCGAAGGAGTATTCTGACCGGGCCTAGGTTCAGATTCACAGTGCTGGGCAAAGAGGATGATTGAGATATACCAAACAAGGGTGGGATGGAAGGCTTCTTATTTGGCAGAGTAGGCTTTGTCTTCTACGATAAAGCGAAGGCTCGTGTGCTTTTATGTACAAGCTGTGAGCTGACGAGGTTCTGTTATTTGTTATTGGAGCATCGGAAATTAAGGCCATGTTGATCCGTGTATATTGTTTGTAAATTACGTTTGTTGTGAGGTAGATTCTGTTTGCTGGAAGAAAAATTCGAGTTTCCGGGGTGAAAACCATGCTACTCTCGCCTGAGGGTAGTATGGTTTCACAGCGTTTCAACGTTGTGAAACGGACCCGTAAAAATTCCTCCCGTCATTTACGGGATTCGAACTCGGGTCTTTTCCACCTTTGTGGGGAGGACGGCGATTCTACCAGCTATACTACCCACGAGGTTCTGTAGTGTAGATCGGAAGCACTGTATTGGGTGGTGCTGAGAGGCCGTAAGATACTGTTTTTAGCTGAAGTACCTACTATGGATCCATAGTCTAATTGTGACGGGATTAGAGTACAATATAAATTCAGCAACGACTGCTTGTCAGCCTCAAAGATGTTGAGGGTACTGCACAAAGAACAATTAAATTTCTGGAAGCATGTGTTTCGCAGGTAGGCAATGTTTATTAATATTTAGTTTGGTGTCTAAAATTAAACGTAAGTCTTATGGAATTTAATGGGTATTTCTCTGCCCTTCCGTTTTGATACAAGTTCCGGATGAAAAGAACGCCATTTACAGAATTATATTGCTGTAGTTGTCCTCTCGTTAATCGAGAACTGTTGCACTTTTTTAATTATTCCCAGTTGGAGTTGTTGGTAGCTATGCTCGCTGATTGACAAGAAATAGTAAGATCGTCCACATACATAAATATCGACAGTAGCTGGGATGTCTTGAGTTATATTACTGGTACATAATGAAAAAAAAAAGTTGCACTTAAAATCAATCCTTGAGATACTTCTGAGATGAAGAAAATTTTTAATGTACAAGTCTTGGAGGATTCCATACCTCCAGATGGTCTTGAATGCTTTATGTCACAAAAAATTAAGAATTTGTTTTCTGATATTGAAGTTCAGTGGAATAGCCTTCAGTAAAAAAAAATAAATAAATGCTTGATGTTGTTCGATGTGCTCAAACAGTGCAGTACCGCAATTACTTGAGCGGGGAAAAAAATATGGAATTTGAAACAACTGTGAGAGCCATTTTAGATTGTTGCGCCTCTGTTATGAACACTATTGTTTTAAAATGATCGAATTCTCATTATACTTGGACCACATTCACCAGCCAAATTCGCGAAATTTGTATTAGTAAAGACAAATGACAAGGAAGCAGACTTTCTGCATCAGCCAAAAATAAATAAAATAATATTCATGATGTTCTCATGCTGACAAGATAATCATTCAATTCTGCTTTAAACTTAGCCAGATCGATTCTCTTCCACGGCTAGAGGCAACTTAATCCAGTGTTCGATAAGCTTCGAGATGCAAGCTTCTGTTATTCCCTTAGATTTTATTGTTATCGCCTGGTTGATGTCTCCCCTACGAGTGGGAACAGGCTTCTCATTCATTTTGCTCAAGCTCTTTATACACTTCAGTTAGATCTCCCCTTGGTCTAGTTGTGAAACTTGGCCGTCCACACCTCTTTAGCCGTCCCACATACGATTTGCACCCACTAACTAATCTCGTGCCATTCTTAGAAACTTTTCCAGAAGCTGTATTTCTGGGTTTGTTTTTTTTAGGTGCTGTCTGCAGACCTGAATACAATATTCCAAATGCGGGTTTTTTTTTTTTTTTTTGTTGTTGTTGAGGCAACTGTGCATCATTACAATTGAGAAATACAACAAATCAGTACTCGAAGGTCCGAGCATGTTCTTTGGCTATGAAGTCACATTGTGCTTCGCAGCTAAGTCACAACAAGCCACTCGACGCAATGTCTTATATTTATTATTTAATTACAAGACACTACGGGTAACCATTAACAGCATTATGTGAGGCGAAACGGATCTCAACCCATTTTAACGGCTAAATCTAACAGTATGATTAACCATTTAAGAGAGATGCCCCAATAGTAAAATTATTTCCGACAAGAACTATTCATTCATTTACTTAATGATAGAAGGGAAAGAAGAAAACTCGCCCATTAATTCTATTCACTTTGTAGTCCAGGAACGGTTAGACGTACTTGTGGATGAAGCTGAAAGACTTAGCTTGGCTCATGAGTCATGTTTCCTGACTGGTTATTTTGTTTAGTCCAATGAACTAAATAATATCAGTGTTCGTAGAGACAAAAAGGAACAGTGCGAGATTCCTGGCTTCTCTAGGAGCGGTATCGAAGTTTAATCCGCTTAGGCTGGCAGTTGCTTCTTAGGTTCCACTGACTACCTTGGCAAGAAGCATACGTCGATAATTCTTTTAATATTTCGAAGTGTTAGACAAAAGTAATAACGCTTCATAATAGGGCGAGAGTTACGGAACAAAATTAGTGGAAAAATTTTGGACTGCTATTTTGTTAAGTAAAATTTATTATGAGAATTCCAGATTGACGAGCTAAGTTCAATGGTAGTACTGTGATTTTACACAAAGTAATTAGTAAATATTTAAACTGACAGGTGTTTAAGTACTTATATAGCATTTAAACTTATAGGCTAATTCCGATGTTCTTAATGCTTTTATAGCAATTTTTAGCACAGAGAGAGTAAGTCCCTGTCCGCCTATTGCGGTATATGTTAAAGCTGAAGTGGTTATAGTGAACACACAGTAGTGTGCTTACTATAACACCATGTATCGGAAGTGGCTTCCACGGACCCCTCTCAATAATTAACTTAACCATTAACTCGTTTTGCCTTGTTGGCTCGTACCAATTAATACTGGGGGACACTTCAAAAGTTCGTGATTGTTTCTCTCAGATCATTACTAGGATTGCCTTGTGTTTAACTGCATGAGAGTGTGTGTGTGAGATGGTTGTTTATTGGCGCATTAGCTGCTATGGCTATAGTGCGCCAACTGCATGAGAAAGCCCGCAGTAGGTAACATGGAAGTCAAGGGGGAAGTTTCCCTGTAAGGACTAAGTGTAACGGTGGAAGTTGTCCGACGCCCCATGGAAAACTGAAGGGTGGTTCTCTACATGTAAAGAAGTTTTTTAGCTACAGGGGGTTGTGTGTGAAACCAAGCTGCCGCTCCGTACGTGATAATAGGGATGAAAACAGCATGTAAGATCTGAAAATCTTACAAAAATAAAATATTTTTTTAGACCTTGGAAGTCAGTTTTCCTTTTTGGATTCTTGCCGTTGGTAGAATAATATGGTAATAGCATCAGTTTCAATAACAAGAATTATTCATTAAGAATTGTAAAATTAAAAGGTAGTAGGAATGTAAACAGAAAATTTGCTTTACATCCGTTAAAACTGAGAACTGTCAGAAAATACTATGGCAATACCCAGCAGGGGGTACGGTGCGACAATCAACTTAGGTTTATGAGAGGTCACGCACCGGAAACGCATTCGGCAAAACGCACACAGTAGTTTCTAAAAATAGACGCAGTGTCACATTTTGTGGTTTTTCTGAAGTGCTATAGAGACAAGCTGTGATGACACAGGAGGAGTTGTTTTGATACATTCGGCCTACATGAAAGAGCTCAACGGATGTCAACAAAGAAATAAAAAAGGAGAGGGGTATTGTGAATCACGTGCTACTGGGCCGGCGGAATAAGGGGTTTTTTCAACAAATGAAATGAGATGAAAGCGAAAGTAAATGTTAGATTGGTGAAGTCACTAGGAAATGGGCGTGACGAAATCGGCACTAAGATGTAGGAAAAAGGCAGTGAAAGTGTGGCAAAAAAAAAGTTGAGATTTTTTTGTGGGGTGAGAAAACATGGTTTAAGACACTAAGTTGAGTTTTGGCGGTGTGAACTAAAATGGTCTAAGAAAAAGTAAAAATTTTGTCGGTGTGAGGAAGAAGGGGAGAAATGTTTTAGTCGGTCAGAGTTGAGCAAGTGCTGACCAGTTGAAGATGAGATAGTGAGTCAGTGTGAGTAAGTTGAGGAGTTGTAGTAAAGATTAGTGTTGGGAAAAAGGAGAAGGACGAGGAGAGACCTGTGTGGAGCTATGTGGTTGTGTGGGTTGTTTTTGTGATGTTTTTTTAGAAATGGAAATAGTCAGCGGACACAGCAGTTAAGATTTTGGTCAGGGTAAATAAAAGAAGTGAGCAACAGTTAAAAATTGAGGGTTACGTCGTCTGGGAAATTATGTGTAGCAGCACCTGAGTTTCTGAGTGTTAGGAAGAGTAAGGAGATAAAGCCATTCCGAAACAGGAGAGGAGCATCAAGCGGGCCGAATAAAATGGAGCTGGAACCACCTCGCAGCACAATTACCAGTGCCTAATTCTTCGAGAAAAGTAAGACGTCGCCCCTGATAGAAAAAGATAAGCAGAACCTGACGGGAAAGACGGAAAGACATAGGGCAACGTCACGCCGAGTTCAATAAGTAAGTGGCTAGATTATATTAGTACCCTCATACATATATAAAGGACTGTAAGGACACTGATAATGAATTAAAAGAAATTTAAGAAAGATAATGTGAGAAATATACAAAGTACATAATGTAAGGATAGGTTAGTGAAGAATTAGTGTTGGAAGACGTTAAACAAAAGGGAATAGATAGATATACAAATTTTGTATGATAATCGTATTGTTTTAGATGATGTATAATTAAGGAAATTTTGGAAGGGAAGAATAGGAGAGACATTAGGAATAATTATATTACTGTATGTAGGCCCTGTTGTAATGTAAGGGTCCAGTAAGAGTTTAATGACCTAACGTTGTTGTTGTCATGACCAAATGGACAAACGCTAGTTTGAAAGATAATTTCAATTGTATAAGTTAACTTTGATTAGAGAAAGTCTGTCAATTATATCTCTAGGCAAGAAGAAAGTATTATATAAATCAGAGGATACGAGTATAGACACTCAAATTGATCTTCAGAGTAAGAATGATTGGTATTGAAGGTGTAACATTAACAAAATTTCCTAAAAGAGTTATTAGTATATGAAAGGAGTGAATGGAATGGAATTGATATTTCTTGTTTAATTGATGCAGTATCAAATATAGGTAAGAAGGAATGGAATAGAATTGATATTTCTTGTTTAATTGATGCAGTATTAAATATATGTAGGATGAAAGGCAAATGGAATTGATAACCCTTGTTAATAGTGTTTAAAGAATGCAGTATTAAGTATATGTAGGAAGGAATGGAAAGGATTATGATATTTCTTGTTTAATTGAGGCAGCATTAAGTATTTCTAGAATGGAATGGGATTGATATTAGCTTGTAAATGATTTTTACTAATGTATGAACATGATATATATATACACATGTAGGTGAGACCTAATCATGTTGTCATGTGTATAAATTCAATTAATATTTGGTTTTCATTATGCTCATGTAAATATGTTTAATAAACTGATTTGTATATACAACATTTGTGTGGTTTCTTTGTTGTTCTGAGTAAAAGTCTATCCAAAGGGAATTAAACACATTAAGGAGCTTTCCCCTTGAACTTGGAATTTTCTGTAAAATAATAGTCAGATGCGCAAGTGGGGAGTTATTATAAAGGGGAGTTGTTAAAAGGGGAATAAAATATAAAATAAACATTTATTTCCCCCCCCCACAAGCATCACACATCAAGAGAAGAGCTCTGCCCTTCGAACCACAATCTCTTGTAATTCTGGCGAGAAAAGTAATGCTTCACATTTTCTCTGGCCTTATGGCATTAAGGTTAGTTTATCAAGATAATGCCAAAATGTTTGAGACAGTGGCGGTTTTAGAGAAACTTGTCTTGGTAGTGAATCGCTGAAGGTCTGTGTACATGAAGCTTACTTTTCTAGAATTAATGTGCAATGTTTGGAGAAACTAAGCTTGTGAGTGCAGGCGCCCAATCCCTTTATTTCTCACCAATTTCACCTTTATGTTACCAATCTGAGGTTTAATGGGTTTGAGCACATCAGTCTTCGCCTCTTCACTGGTGGTTAACTTAGGATCCTCTTGCGCTTTCAAGAAATGTATGGGGAACATGACAGAACGTTGGGCTTTCTTGTAACGACTTCATATGAAGGTTTCGAGGCTCCATGGATGTTACATACATGAGTATAACTGGTTTTAGCTGGTGGGAGTTCAGCGTTTAATTTTCGACCAAAAGCTGTAGTATTTTTTTTTTTTTTTTTCATTTTACCCCACGATCTGGCTATTTTTAAGGTAGCTTCCTTGGAGATGGAGATTATTACTTGCGAAGCTTTGTAACCTCTTTTGGAGGATTGCAACTCTATCAAGCACTCTTAGGTACTTGTTTGAACGTCTTCCTGCATCTGTGAGGGCGGGCAACCTCCTAAGTCCCCATCACCTTCATTGTCTGAACTCGCAAGAGATCTGGATGTGAAGCGCGATTTAAGCGACTTCTCACTCAAATTGGCCCGGGTGAGACTTTTTGGGTTTTCTCATCAACTTGATCAACTACAAAGTAGCCTGGTGCCCTGTTGAACCTTCCAAAAACTATCGGCTCCAGTACCTTCTCCGAGTTTACTTCCTTTTCAGACATAATGGGTAGGTAAAAATCCGAAGACAGTGTAATCACAAATTTTGTGATGGAATTAAGGGACACGATACGCTTTATTCTTGATCACCGAGTCGAGAGAGCAAGTTTGTAAACGAGTGTCACAATCAGTTTGAAAATATCTGAGATACAAGTATAAATAATCAGCAGTATTAATAATATAAGTGTTGTAGAACCTCGGAATTACAGAGTAGAGTTTTTCCCTCCCCTCAATCTGTGAAATGTCGCGTATGAGAGTATGGGCTAAGCAAACGTGCCACATGTTAAAAGGGAGTGATATATTGGGGGGAAGAACCGCATTGTCGGAGCCGGGAAGGCACAGGTCTAAACGAACGTACTAGTTAAGCAATGGACAATTGCGGAAAGCGCGCGGAATACCATCTGTGAAAGATATAGAAGGGGGGGGGGGCTACTGATCTGTAATGACAGTCCAAAACTGACGTTTCGACAGTTTAATCTCCCAAAATAATTGTCCAGGAAGTTTTCTAAATTCTAAAAGTCATTTATATCACTAGATATGAATACTGGAAGCTTTCATCACTCCATTCATAAGTAAAAAATATACTTGTACGTCCGTTCGAAGAAGTTGCTTATTCTTAGTGAAATCCTGCGGCAATAACTCTTGATAACTTTGCATTGGAAGATTGAGTATTAAGATTTTTCTGGATGGCAAGAACTAAGCTTGTTTACTACCCATTTTTTTTTCTTTTTTGGAAAAACGCATATGTGCATGCAAATCGAAACTTCCAGTATAAGAGTAGATATTTATTATTTGATTACAACAAAACCTGTTTTCGTTTCACACGTGCATTTTATATTCTGAAATTTATTAGCTCTAACTTACAGGAAAGCTTGATATATAAAAAAAAACCAATAACACACCTGAAACCATGAGGTGTTTTTAATGATATCAACATAGACATGCTTCTGCGCACATCTTAAAGCAGGCATGTTTGCCACATTCCTTTGTCTGGGTTTTGTGCACGAGTTTTTTGAAAGAAAAAAAAAACAATTTTTAATAACAACGGAATGTTTATTTAATGGAAAGAAACTACAAATGAAAATGAATATTTAAACAATGCATGATCATTTCATTCTAAAAAGTAACAAGATTTTTTTACAAAAATATAACATTTGCTATAGAAGTAAATTTATATATAAAAGTGCAATGATTAAAAATTAACTGATGCCTATAAAACGTATTTCTATAATAAAAGCAGAGTCCAGGATTGTCATTGAACATTGTAAATTGCCTAAAAATGCACATTAAAAATCTTTAACACATTAAAAATCAGTTTCTTTAAAACTAAAGTCTTCCCACGGTAAAAAAAAAAAACACTTCCCTTTAAAACTATAACGAATATACCACTCTCACAAAATGTTAAGAATAAAATAATGAACCATGTATCTGATGTCTTAACCAATACGCTTAACCTGTAACATCTCAGCCCAACTCGGGGATGCTTTCTTCATTGTCCAGTGTCCCTCAAATAGGTTCAGAGCCTTTCTAAAACTCCGTTGTCCTGTGGAGTGGAATCCTCAGTGTTATTCTGGGTATCTTCATTGTCCAGTTCTGAAATTGGTTCAAAATCGGAACATTCTACAATAACTACTTCTGATACTTCGATATTCTCTTCACAGCATGGATCTATACACGTTTCTGTGCACATGTTAGAGCAGACATGTCTGTCACACAGCTGCTTACCGCATATCGAACGACATACAATAGTCTTGTGGTCTTGGTCGTTGAGGTGACAGTATTCGGGGCACAAGTGGCCACATGGAAGTTTGCTATCACAGCGACTGTTGCAACCACCATTAGGAGATTGTTCAAAATCAGTACTACTAGACACCAAAATTTGTCTTTCGGGGTGCCTGAAACATCGAAGTGTTAATGCAGATCCTATCATTCCCTTTTCTTGCAATCTAGTTATGGTCAATGGCCAAAGCCAGTCTTCATCGGAGAGTTTACAAAAGTTGCCAATGCAATAAAGACCATGCTTAGCTCTGGATAGAGAAGCGTAAAGCAGTCTGTATTCCTTCCTTAAATCTAAGTGTTGACCGTCCCTTCGAACAAATGACACAAGGACGATATCAGCCTCTCTACCTTGGAAATTAGCTACATGACCTACCCTTACTTCTTTTATGCATTTCCTTTTGAGCAGATCTCGTATAACGAACTTTTCGTCAGAATGGATGGTCAAAATAACCATCTGACATGGCTTGTACCCTTGACGTAAAAGATGACAACAAAGAGATACAAGGAAATTTTCTTCGTGGTAATCCGAGTTGTCGGATCTCTCGTAATGAACAAAGAAGATATTTGTCTTCATTCCTTTAACACTTGGATAATTTAGAACTGAGAAGTGATTGCTGGCAAAAGGAGGTAGGGTACAGACTGTAAAAAGATCTGCTATGGTTGGTCGCATTCGATGTTGGGTTTGCAAGGTGCAAAAGGCAGCTCCATTTCTCAAAAATTTAATGAACAAATTATTATCTAGGTTAAGATTCCTTAAAGTATCTTCTATTGCAAGTTTCATTGTGAATTGTTTATCATCTCCTATTAAGATCAGGTGGCAGATTGAGGGAGGAAAGGATGCAACGAGATAAGCCTCAGGAACGTCTGTTGCTTCTTCAACCACTGCTATTAGAGGTTTTAACTTTTCCATAAGCGCCCGATTGGCAGCTGCACTGGCCATAGTTAGCCCTATGATTTTGCACGATTTCGCTAAATTCACTGTAAACTCAATTGTCCATTTATCAAGCATTTCCTTTTGAGCGATAAATTCAGTTTTCAGTTTGTAAATATCAGTTATAATTTCCTCTTCCAGTTTTTTTCTCCATTGAAGCAAATAACGCCAACGGGAAACAAGATCCATTTGCCAAAGAGCACTGTTCGAAATACGAATACATTGTTCGTTTTTAGTATGCTTATATTCATTCCAAAAGAAACGCATTAATTCCAACTTCAGAGTTTCATCATGGCTGACGACTCTTTTAGATGTGTTGTCTTCAACTGAAACAGTTATTGAAGAAATACTTCCTTCCGCAGTTTCACATTTTTCTTCACAAGCTTTTGGAATATCCTGTACGCGTAAATTGATTTTTTGATCTCCCTTCTTGACTTTTTCATTACACTGAAAAATATCATAAACTGTCTCTGGAACTGAGAATTTATTCATTTCAGCTTTCTCAACAAGATGCCGCACTTCAGCGATATCTTCATAGCGATACAATAAATGCGGAGTTAGACATAACCAGGCTTCCAGTTTATTGATATGAAGAAATTCTTCATGTAAAGACAGCCGGAGGAGAATTTCTTCCAAGTCGCCGTCGTCTTCAGCCATCGTTTTGGCAAAGTCGAGAGGTCCGGACGCTATGCGATTCATACAAGAATTTAATCTGTTCAGTTTTTCTTCAAAAGATTTACTAATGATTGGAATTTTGTCGGTACTAACCCCCATTATCCTGGAGACTATTTGCAAAGCATATTGCGTGTACCAGTAATCTTGGGCGCTTCTGAACTCTGAATGAACTTGTCGTATGGCATTCAACATATTTGTTAACTCATAAGGTTTAATTAAGTCATTACTACACCTTCCTCCAATTCTAAGAATGCTCTGTGTATATTTTAACAGTCCTTCCAAGAAGTGATCCAATACATGATTGCTTTTGCAAATTACGAGAATGGGGAAAGAGCTCACAGCGCCAAACACTTTTCTTCCAGCTGAGTTAATGCGATGTTCGTTTGCAACTAACGTTTTGACGATCAATTGCCCTAAGAAGGTTTTCCCTGTACCTGGAAGGCCAGTGATTAACGCAACACTTTTAGTCAGCGCAATTTTCAAAGCGTTAAGTTGAAATTCGTCAATATTAAGAGAGCTAGCTGATGGCCATGTTGTTTCATCAAGTACAACACATTTCTTTAACTTTGAGTCTTCAACAGATGTCGATCTGGACCTTGAACGACATCTCGAAATATCAGGTACACCTTCTACAGAAGCACTAGGCAATGAGCAAATTACAGCTTCTAAAAGATTCACCAATGCAAGAGATTTGTCCTCGAAGCCATAAGTTGAATTTCTTGTCAGATATGGAGGATGAGCGTCTAACCTGTTGCAAAAAACAATTATATCAGCTAGAGTATAACAACGTCCATCTATTGATTTCAGCACGTTTAGTGAAAGGGGAGAAGCTGGGAAACTCAGTTCCGTTTCCATCGCTGTGTATCTACCAGCTAAAAGAGCCCACTGATCTTTACAATCCATTACTATTTTCACTAGAATGTCGCAACATCTACCAGTTGTCCTGTCCGCAGTTCGATCTACATTAACGCATACTGTGAAAGTGCGAAAGTCATTTATAGTTAAGAAAATAAGGTGGCTTTTCCTCAGATGTTTGCTGACTTCCCAAGTCACATCATGGTCCAGTGTCACTCTCAGGCGATATATATCCTCGTTAATTGTGTATTCCTGGGAAATCAGGAGAACATCGTAATAGAAGCGAGAGGATTGCAGCTTGCAGACTTGAAGGTTTTCCGATTTAAGTTTTCTAAATTGCAGTATAGTTTCTCTGATGGGTCGCACCATCTCTTCCTTCAGAAGATTGCACTGCACATCGAAGTAATGGGAGCTGCTTTTGTAATACAGTATTCGCGGATTCACAAACGAGCCTGGCAATGTAATCATATCTTCTCCTGTCGGATACTCTGATACTTGTATTCGTGGTCTTATTTGGATCGCTGGTGTTAGCACACTATTATATTTGCTGCTCATGTCAGTCGTCATTTCACGGATAGTTTTGTTCAGTGATCTTGCCTCCGCCAGATGACACATAGGTTTCAGAGTTTTCTTTATTATATTCATAACATCTAGTGATAAAATAGGAAATGTAGAGTGTTCGTGAATTATAACGAGGCATTTTATGAATTCAAGTGCCTTGCAGCAGTATTTCTGGCAACGTCGCATGTAGCAAGGGACAGTCTGGTTAAGAAATGTATATGATGCACTCAAAGTATCAAGGATGCTACCAAGCTCTCTTTTTTTGTCCGATTCGCAGGCTATAGCAAGGAGAACTATGACTGTATGCACGTCGTCCTCTGGAAGAGAGAAGCTATTTAAGAATCGGGAAAAACTTTTTTGCCTGATAATTAATTCTTCCAAGATTCTGTTAGCGGTTTCATCCGTTAGCCTAGAGAAAATTTTGCTTGTTAAGGTGCTGTCTACATCTGCACAGGCAAAGTCACCACGGAGAGAGGAATGTTCGGAATCTACCTTTCTTTCGCCCATTGAAACCAGTTTAACCTACAGAAAAATAAAAAATATATCAACATACAGCTACTCATAATGTTAACTTTTATTGAATTAAAGATTCAAAATTCACTCTTTGAATTGCAGTGAATATTTGAGTTTACTCAATTAATATTAATTTTTACTTAGTCACAGTTCAATGAATGTGTTCCACGAATTAGTTTATCGATGTCATCCCTGATGAAAACAGCTATGCAACTGAGAATACCATACAACAAAGTGAGGCTGCAGCAACTCATGCTTGTGTGGCGTCTGATAACACGGCATATTAAGAGTATTGCTTGTCGGGTTTAAAATAGATTATCTATCCACATTGGTCTTCCTCTATTTCATTCACTTATTTGCACTATCAGTGCAATTTAATTTCTTCTGATTCACAATTATTAAACATTTACCGGTTAACTATTAACAAGTAATCACAACAGCAAGCAATATAATAATCATAAGCAATAAATAATCTGCACGCTGGTCCAGTGCGATTTGGCAGATAGACCGTATTTAGTAGTCATGGACTTGAATTCGGTCAACTCAAAGAGCGTGTGTTACTACACTCCTGACCACTCGCCTACGTAGGCTTTCTGTTAGTATTTCACGAATACAGATATTTGACATAATTACATATTGATCCTGGGTTGTGGGAGTTAGACCACATTCTGGTGCCTGTTGTTGTGTTAATTTAATTATGGAAAATATTAACCAAGATTTGTGTTCTGTAATTGTTTAAAAAAAAAAAAAAAAAAGTTCTATTTTGGTCGATTTCTAGGGTGTTTCAGAAAATTAAACAGAAGATTGGGAATTGTGGTTTGCCTTTCCTGTTGTATACAATGCTGTCATGCCGGGGCATCAAAAGTGCGTACGAACAACTTAATGGACACAGTATTCCATTTATTGGATAGCCACTTTAAGTGCAGAAGGTATAACTGATCGGAAATTTTTTTCTTGGCAGATGCAGAAAAAGCCCACTTCCAGGCATCATTTATCCATTATACCTTAATACTAAGGTGTTGCAATAATTTCTATTATATATAAACGAATGAAGGCGGAATTTTCACTGTTAATAAATAATTTTAGAACTAGGGTCCATAAATTCAAATTACAGGGGAAGAGATTTTGACTAGATTGTAGAAAGTGCTTTTAGCCAGCGATTTGTTTACTGGAACAAGTGGCCGATTGGTAGTTCAGGCTGAGAAACTTAAGAAATTCAAAGGTCAACTGGATGTTAGTGGTAAGCCAAGGGTGCAGCGCATTCTACGGGCTCAACTGCAGGTCACGGTGCAACAGCTGACATCGCAATACAATATGGGGAAGGCAAGAACAATATCCCAAATGACTATGCGCCGCACACTGACGTCTGGGATTCGACAGACGACATCCCAAGATTCATCCTCATCTCACTGCTGATCATCGTCGGCGGCGAATGTTGTGTCAACAACATGCTAGTTGGACACTCAATGACTAGAAATCATTGTGCTGGTTGGACGAGCCCAAATACCTGATGCAACACGCCGACGGAGGCGTCTGTCGGCGTGTAGCATTAGCGCAAGCAGCATGAGTCCATAGACCTACCGTGCATGGTGCCCACTATCCAGGCAGGTAGCGGTGGTTGCATGGGGCACGCTTTGCTGGAAAGAACTAGGTCCCTTGGTGAGTATGGACAAACATTTTCACTGGCGAAATCTACCGGCAGCTCTTAGGAGACCAATTACACCATGCTATGTCGCATTTTTCCCCAAACAGAAACGAAAAGATCTTGTCATCGCTCCAATACTGTACACGAGTGGTTCGAAGAACACAGTGAAGAAATAATTAATCTTGATTGACCTCTAAATTCGCCTGACCTCAGCCCAATTGAACGCCTACGGGATATTTTGGAACGTGAAGTGAGGCATAGACAAGCAACCATCATCTTTCTCGATCATGAAAACGAAGACTTACTCAGCAATGTGGGCAATTCGACAAGAACTATCAGGGTTACTGAACGTCAATGTAGTCAGAAGATAGGTTTAGCGGCGTCTACAACCAATTGCACTGTATGCATCGCCAATCTGGTCTTCTGCTCCGGAGTCGTATATAAACAGATTCCTGGCAGTCGAGTATTGGGTAATGCGATGGATGAATAGGATTACAGGCAACGCATTCACGATCTCCAGGGCCGTTTTATATACCAACCTAAATATCACTCGTTGGAGAGTTCACACATCTAGGACTATTCTTCTGTCTCAGATGCTAACGGGTGTGATTGACACCAGTCTTCATGGACTCATCTATTTCAAGGGCTGGATGCAGTAATGGCAAGCCATACCTACTGTTACATTCTCTACTGTCCAACCTCTCCTGTCTGAAGAACTTCCCTTAGAACGAATCACTCTTTTGAATTCATTGGCAATAGACCTCGTGAAATACTCCAAAAGTAAGCAGTACAGACTGAAGCGCACAGCTTGCTTGAACTACAGGAGTATAAATAAGTTTGAACTATATAAAGGAGATGGAATGACCAACATAAAAACCGGTGAACATCTACTTTTATACGATACTGTGAATAACTTCTTTAAATTTTGCCAATAATGGCATTCTTTAAATAATATTGTAAATGAGTTGCACTTTTGTAAGTACAGTACTGTAAATAGCTACACTTTTGTAAACAATTGCTATTACTACACTTTTATACACCCTTCTAGCAGTCGGCTGTGTAAAAGGGGAGAAAGCAAACACTTGCTACAATAAAACGGATTTAATAATAATAATCTATTCCGACGCTGTGGAAATCCTTGCAGCCCTGCATGAATAACATTTGCTTAATTGTCCTGTTGATAATATTCTAATGACTTCTGTTTATGTATATCTATGTAAACTGTTTTTGTGACCGATTACAAGGTCAATTGTACGATTCTAATTTACGACGATATTCTTATATTTTCTACCTTGTGAACTCTTGACCCCATGTAACCATTCCGAATAATACTCGCCACCTGAAAGCACACAATGAGCCCCATTTAAATGGCTTGTTAGTTTGTTATTTGGTTTTTAGGAGCATTAGCAACTAAGGCCATATTGCTCCGGGAATATGCGGTGGTCATTCTCTGACCTTTCCGCATCCTCTTATTTTGAGGGCACGGACTCTAACCCCGGTCTATTCAAGAAGCGTGTGCTACGCACTGCTGCTCCTGCCCACCGAGGCGCCATTTTAAAATGGCTCAATTGGTCGATCTAAGATGGACCAAAGTTTAAAAATTCCTGTTGCTTTATGGGATTCGGACCCAGACCTCTCCAAATAAGTCCATGATAAATAAAATTAACAATGCTGCTCTATATATAAAATTAGATTACCATCTTTAACAGCCCCGGGATTCCACCGACCGAAACCATGACCAAATAGCCCTTTGGCTATTTATTCGAATCAATAAGGAGGAGTTTAGTGAGAAATGCCCCAAACAACTTTACGAACTGTAAAGTCCAACCCATTGTCACAAATTATTCATTCATCCCTAGCCTATAACATGAATACGAAAATTGCAAAGCCTGAAATTTGAACAATCCTTGAGCATCAAAGATCTCTACAATATATTAGGACCTACATCTTTAGCAGTAGGTCTCCACAAGTAATTTCAGTGGAGAGGTGTTGTAAATCTCTAGTCCTGTCTGTGCAACAAAACGTCCCAGCGAACTGCAACCAGAACATTTTTTAAAACCAAATTTACATAAAAAAATGCAAAACTTTTCACATCGAACTAGAGGTATTCTAGAAGTTCTAATTTAACGTGGCAACTTCCATAATTGCCTTTCTTGAAGGGTCTTGCTCGCGTTCCATCGTGGATTTTTTTTTAAATAAAAAAAAAGTAATATCCCGAAGTACAAACCCTCGTTTCTAATAATCAGACAAGACAGTGATTCTCTCATATGCCAAGAATGCCAGGGGAGAGGCAGATCGATAGAGCACGCGCGCGGAGCTTTCAGCACCACCACTTGTCGACAAAAGGTTTCAGAAATAGTCATAACAGCGTTCCCCTCGTCCTATACCTCTGACAGACGGAATTCTTAATGAGAGTCTGTTTCACTCCGCTTTTCCGAACCAAGTTAGTCCCCCCCCCCCTCCATCGTTCCCCTACTCAACCAACAGCTTTTGTTGGTAGGAAAAGCGCGAGAGAATACGACGCGTTACGTGGTCTCGCGAGATTTCTAACAGCCCGAATTCCGAATGCCTCAAAAGCCGGAAATCCTCTTAAGGGGAATAAGCTGCTTAAAGACATAATTAAATCTCAAACTGTCCCTGACAGCTGACACTTTCCTCGCGACAAGCAGAGATGGCGCCACGTATACAAAGAACACATTAAGATTTGCACGTTTCTTAACTATATATTTTTCTTTCATTAAAAAGTAATATCGTTGTTGTTTCGTTCCATCCCCTCCCTCCTCTTTAGCATGTTGAAATGAATTTGTGTTTAATAAATTTTTCTCCTACGGGAAGCACTAGACATTGCCAATTACAGCATTTTTTACAGGTCGGGTCGAATGAGGGAAGGGGGTACTCGCTGGAAATTCTGTAACTAATGAGATAAAGCTGTCCGAAATAAAACCATTCTATCTTCATTTTGTAAGCGATCGTAACAGTGTGGTATCGTATCTTAGAAGCAATCAACAACCCATGACATTTTAATTTGCTTTCAAGTGAAATTCAGTCCCAAAGTAGCGGTTGAAGATGAAAAATAAGAATTCTAAGCGCATCTTAAGTTATCCGTAAGATTAAAATCTTTGCTCAGCACCCTTAAAATAAATAGCAACCTGCAGATTTGTAGTTAAATATAACCATGTTAAAAGTACAGCGCATATAGCCAATTACTAGACTATTTATTTACCAAGACAATTTTTATTTATCGGAATGCAATCTTGCGCACAATGCAATAGAAACCACAATAATATAGAAAAGGCGTTGTAATGTTTATAGATTCTCCAAAATCTGAGGAACCAGCATCGGGAGCGAAGCTAGCAGGGGCGCACGATATATTGATTTGATTAAGTTCGTGTGATAATACATTGGGGATGTTTTTCTTTACTTCTAGAGATATTTAAGCAGATAAATAAAATCAGATTGATTAGAGGCACATTACTACAATAATACGCGATCACGAAGAACTTTGTTCCCTTAGTGGTAACAGCCAGCTGATGAAAAGCAAGTAACCTTCAAAACAGCTCTGCTTCAGATTTAAGCCTGTTTAGGTGATACCATACAATTTAAAGATTAACAACTTAGGTAGAACAGTTGATAACAGCATTTGTCTTTAAGTTGGGCATAAGAGTAAGCTCTAGCACCGATTTCTTGCCGTCAATCTTTTGAGAGAGCAGAGTTTCCAGTGATCGTGTACCAAACGCAGTAATGCTCTCCGGACGGACGTTAAGTGAGATTCTGCACCCTCGTGCTGTGTGTAGCATCTTACTTAACGTTGTTGACGCGTTAAAGATGGTGTCTTCATCTTCATCGCTATTCCAACCTAAGGTTGAGTCAAAGCCGTCCATCTTTTGTCTTCTCAGATATTCTTTATCATATTCTCCCACTCAATTCCTTTTGTTTCCACATCTCCAATCTAATCTCTCCGCCTCTTCCTGGGTGTTCCTCTTGCTCATTTTCATCTCAAGCATTCTTCTTGGTAATCTGTCAAATTCATTCTCTTCGTGTCCAAACTATTGCAAAAGCGATGTAATCATCTTCTCCCTCAGACTGTATTCCCAAATTCATTCTTATATCAGTATTTATTTTATCTCTTCTAGTTTTAGATAGCATAGTCCTGGCAATGAAGGTGCTAACCTTCATTTCCATTGCTTGGAATGTGGTTTTTCTTAATATTTATAATAGGGAGCTCCGCCCCCTGCTCGCTTTTCTACGTAAAATGTAGAGGTATGACGGAGTAAGCCAAATCTTTTCTACGTAAAGGACGCCTGTCGAAATGCACTGATCGACATCTAGTTTAATATATAAAAGAAAATAGGAAGTGTAAGAAAAAACTATAAAAAGTAAAATTGGGTGAATGAAAGTTATTAATTGAAGATTCTATCTTGGCCTCTTCACCGGACACACTAATAGCTATACAGGTCCTCAGGTGGTGCCTCATGATTATCCAAGCTGACAACCATGCTGAAGCTTTTACTAGCTGGCATGGTGTGGAACACTGAAACTGCCCATTAGGGTAACCCCCAGGCCAGCGTGGGACATAGCTACAAAAAGCTTGCTCCACCATACGAATCTTTCCCTATGTTCTTTTATTCCTACCACCTGGGGTAGGTAGTCTCCTTCACCCAATTCCTTCTCCCACCCTTTGTGTCCCTACCCCTTTTGCCTGGTTGCTCACCCTACCATCCACTTTCAACTCCCACTCTGGACCAAGATGCACGTCCTGTACTAGGGGTTCCCTTACTGTCTCCTTTTTAAATCTCAACTAATGCCCCCCGTTCTCCACCCCTTTATCCCACCCTCTTCCTATCTCTCCATTCTCCTTTCCAATAATTTTTGGGGCTCTTCTTAGATGCTTAGGCTACACCAGGTTCACCCCCACCAGAGCTTTCTTCTCTTGTAATGTGTCCTGGCCCGCCTTCCCAGGGCAGTGACGGAAACTGGGGCGTGTTATTCATTTACGGACATCTAAACAATTTAGACTGAAGGTCAAATTTTTTCCACAAAAAATAAAATAGAAGAATTACATTCATTACTTTTTTTATATAAAAAAAAATTCAGCGCTAACTTTTATATCAGGTCTTCCTTCCAAGAACTCATTCACTGTCAGTCAAGAAAACTTGAAACATTTTTCTGAATTTGTATTTATGAGTTGTGAAACACCTGAGGAGAGGAGGATGCGAGAATATTTTTTTCTTCCTCCATCTCACTAAAGCGAGTGAAGAGACGAGTATCTGTATCCATCTCTATGAAAATGACCGAGCCGTCAAAGGCACACATTTCTCTTCGACATCTGTAGATGTTATTTTTTATTATTATTTTTTCCCGAGTGCTATTCAAATAAATTAAACTGAAACCCGTTTCTCGCCTCGTTCGAAGCAGTAGTTCGCTTTGTAAAGTTATACTCCTGAGGAAACAGCAGGGGGAGAAAAAAAAAAAAAAAATTTAGCTTTCCCGTCTCATGAGACTGCACATGTCTTGTCCAAATGGTTCCACTTCCTCTTGATGTTGAAAAACCCGCTCCCAGAATGGTATTTTCATGCAGTGATGACTTGCAAGAAAGCAGTCTGTTTAGTAACTGGAAATAGAAGAATCGTATTTTCTACATAATGCGTATGCCATGTTTGCGTTTTTCATCAGCATATGAAAATTGAGTCGGAATTCTATTTCCATAAAACCCTTTCGGCCTGACGGATAAGGAAAAAAAAGGAACGATTTTTAACAGCCTACGTCTCTCTCTCTCTCTCTCTCTCTCAAAAATAGAGTTGAGAAACACAGAAAAGTAGGTAAGGAAGTGATGGAAAAAGATTTTGCTTCTCTTTTGTTGAGTTCCGATTTATCGGCTTTTTTCCAAGGCTTAAGGCGGTTTTGCCGAGTGCATTAGATCTTTCCATGTCCCCTCCCCTGATCAGCCTCCGGAAAATAAGGCGCATAATGCTTGTCGTGTTTTGCCTGGATTCAACATCTCGCGGCAGCTCGTCTTCCCACTAGTTCGTATTGTTAGGAGCACGTTCGGCGACCCGCCATAATGAAGGAAAGGAAGTCAAGGGGAGGGGGAAGAAGGTTGGGGAAAAAGATGCCGCTGCTAACCCGGTGATGTTGACGAGGATGTCTTTTCTCCGCTCATTACTGGAGTCACTGAAGTTCAGACATGTAATTAAGTTTTCCCCCCTGGTTTTAAGCAGATTATCCAACAGTTATGTTTCCTCGGAACAAGAGGTATCCTGGAGCAACGAGGAGACAAATGGACAAGTATTTATCGACTTCCCAGAGAGGCAAAGTCGTGCAGCAGGAAAAATTTGACGCATATACTTGGATGAACACAAGAATTGCGAATGGCACCTATATACTGGGACTAATCTTTTTATTTTATTCCAGAAATAAGTGGGTTCTCTGTAGTAATCGATTCGCAGGTCGAGACTTTTTACGAGGAATATCAAAGTTTTAAAAAAAAGCTGTCCATCGTCTTACAGCGATTTTTAAGTCCCTTTAACCGAAGTTGTTTCACTGCTATAGAAACTTATCTTTTAAAGTAGAAAAGAAATTTAAAAAGTAATTTGACATTCCTATTTTAGAGTGGCTCAGCATTAAGTCCTACAATTGGAATCTTTCAGATGTAAGGTAGTCATTTTTAAGATGGTTATAATCACAACTGAAAGAAATTGCGATGGTGTTTGTATTGGGCAAGTGGGAATTCAAAGTAGAATGAAGGAACGCACCTAGCCATCAAAAGATGCGTTCTTTAACAAATCAGATGTTGCCGCATATGCATGTCCACAAGATTAATTCAGTAGTGCAAAAATATTTGCATTTACATCATAGGTGAAAATAAAACATTTAACTGATCTCATAATTTCAAAGAAGGAAAGTATCTCCAGAAACTTCGAAGATATAAAGAATTAGGACTCATGCAAGACATGCAAATCCAGCGCGTGTTGGAGAAGAGTGGTTCCCGAAAACCATTTATTCTTGATATAAAGATATAATCTGCCTATTTCTTCTTTGATATGCAACTCAAAGCAGCCATATCGGAAAAGAAACATACTTGTTCTGTATCTGGATATTCACATCGTTATTCATTACTGATTGCCTGGAAACACCTATTTGCAACTAGTTTTCCTCCGAATTAAGTAAAAACTCATTTATCGCCATAGATATACGGGCAAGTCCATTAGAGACAATGCAAAGGACAAATTTCAAAGAAATCTGCAATATGTTCAGAGACTAGTAAGATGATATATTAGAGCAAGATTAAAGTATAGGAGGAGGGCAGCCCAAATTCTGTTTGATCCATTATCTTCTGACCTTGATTGGTGGCTTTCGAATGTTCACATTTGGTTATAGCTGTACGTTTCAGTGGTTTGTTTTAACATTGATGATTGGTGGCAGTTTGAGGAGATTCTTTCATCAAAAAGTACCCTAAGAAAATTAATTTTCTTAAGGTGCTTTTGGTGAGAGAATATCACGTGAGCTGATTTAACGAGATTAGCAGATTTAGGTTCTTGAGATAATGAACTTAGCAAGTGGTCTGTTTGCATCTTGCGAATTTATCCGAATCGGCGTAAGAAATTCTCTGCAGGCTAAAAACGGCAAAAAATCTGCTGCGAATATGCCAGACAAACCTCCCTGCAGGACTAATTACTCTGACAGTGTTAATTACTGTCAATGCTGACGCGAATTTGTGGATTACGTTTAATTTCAAACTATAATTAAGCCTGGTCGTTACTATCTCCCAACAATAGTTTAATTTCGAACTAGACTAGACGTCCAGAAAGATTTTTAAATTCTATTTAATCTTCGAAATCCCCTCAACTACTATAAATCTGTTTATATCAATCTGCACTTTCTAGTGCAGACCTCAAACTCCTATCCTATGTTATATCACGAACCTGCTATCCTACAAAGGAAAAACAATCATACTCCGCTTGAAGCCATCAAGAATCTGACATCCTCCCATATCGCGAATATTTTGGAAATCAAACATTGACCCAAAGAAGTACTTGCTCTTCTCTTAGCAGGCTCTTGCAATCAACGATTAGGAGATTGACTTCTTTACCAACATCGAGGATGCACTGGTCTTAAGAAATACACCAAAACTCTCCCTTCCTCAAAGATATAGGACTTGTATATTGTTATCATATACCGCTTTTGGGTTCGCTATTTGTTTTAAAGAAAAAAAAAAACATTTGAATATTTACAAAAACAGAATTCAACAATTAAAGGAGAAAATTTAGTCAGTGATAAAGAAAGGGAAATTTTATTATCCCGTTTACGTTATTACATTTTGTTTTCAATGCACTGATACATGACCATAACAATCGGTGTGATGTCCAATAAATCAGTGGAATGCTATTTAAATTTTTTTTTAGAAATTGTGGATTTTAAATTTCAAATATAGAGATTTCGATTATGAATGAGCGATTCGTAAAACAAGAGAAATAAGTAGGTTTCAGCTGATTCGAGTTCGGTACCAGAAAAATTCAGGAATTAAATTTCTCATGAGCTTATTCAGTTCAAGATTCAAAAATGATACAAATTTATTTATACATTCAAATGAAAAAAAAAAAGACTAAGGAACCTGTTTTTAATAATGACCAACCGAAATACGCTAGAGAATACATAGCACAAATCGAAGTATCAGTTTATGCGTAAAATACTACAAAATTAAAGCAGAAAATCACCAAACTTCTTTACAAGCAAGAAACATGTTAGGTACTCAATTTCGCTTTTTAGAGATTCCAAAATAAATTATAAATTTTGAAATTATTCTAAATGACAGATTTTTCATAATTTATACTTTTTATTGCTTTTGTTCTTTCAACATAGGAACTTTATTGAAAAGACGGTTTTTTCTGGCTGTCAAATCAAGAAATCGTAATTGCTTTGGAGAAAAGGAGCGGAAAAGATCCAGACGTTGGTAGATGAAGTTTTGGAAGAATGAGATGTTATGGGCATTGCGTTAGGCATACATATAAAATACAGATGTCCCATGAACATGGCGTAGAGTACAATAACGTACTTGACAACCGCTTACCGAAGTTGACGGATCTGTGTTAGGAATGACAACTTATCAAATATAAGCCCAAGAATTTTATCTCGGGTACTAATTGAATGATGTTTTGTCCGAGCTCTACTTCTGATTCAAGGTGTTCTGTTTGCGACAAAAGTGTACACAGACTGTCTTCTGAGGCAAGAACCTGAAACTATTAGCCATTGCCCAAGAGTTGACATGGTCAATGGCGTGCTGCAATTACCGTTGAATGACCCTCAATATTGCGCGACTGTGAAATGATGCTAATGTCGTTTACAAAGAGCGCACTATTTACGGTTGAACGCAGTTCAGTAATACAGTTAACTTAAAAATGGAAACAAGCGTAACACTTAGAACTGATCCTTGTGGGACTCCCGCTTCTTGGCAAAAGGACCCAAAGAGGGTGGATCCTACACGAACGTGGAATAACCGGTCTGAGAGGAAGTTAATAAAATACCAATGACACATTGGTATCTTTAAGAGTTATCTTTTAAAATACCGAATCTCCAAGAGGTGTCATACGCTTTTTTCGTATAAAAAACCTATACCTAGTGTTCGCGTTTCAGGAAAGCATCACGAATAAATGTTTCAGGTCGGATTAAACGTTGACCTGTTTCTTCGGCTGTCACACTATCCTGGAAAGGACGTTGTTAGCTTCTAGATACCATATGAGTCGAGGGTTGCCATTCTTTCTGGGATCTTGTACAAGCAACTGGTCACAGCTGTAGGACAGTAATTATTTGGTATTTTTAGATTTTCTTGTTTTGGAAATGGCAAGTATCATTGCCTTATGCAAGGAGTCAGGAAACTGCTCTTGGATATAGAGCAGACAATCCATAAATTGATGAAAGATGTTTAGTCACCTCATAATTCATGTCTTTTGGCCTGAAGGCACTCGCCTGGGACAGAGCGAGTGCTGCTTTCAGTTCTCAGTGTGTGAAAGGATGATTGTGTCCTTCTCAGCTATTTGAGAACAGCTTCAATTTCCTTCTTTCAGATTTCTCCTTGAGGACCAGAAGCTCTGGAGGTGTAATATGTTTTGAAGCGACCATCTCCAAGAATGTTTGCAATTGTATTTGAGTCTACAATTTCACATCCATTATTCTCTAGGATTGAGGAAGGTGTGATGTACATTGGCCTTTTTTCGGACTTTTGGTGTTGCTACCAGACTAATGGAGAATGTGAAGCTGACCCAAGATTCCTTTTGACTCTGATACGACGGGCTTTTGCACGTGCATATTTAAAGGCTATTAAATTTTCTGTGGTAGAATATTGACAAAATATCCCCCATGCCTTTCTTGTTGCTGTGCATTCTACCTATTGACAAAATATCCCCCATGCCTTTCTTGTTGCTGTGCATTCTACCATGATTTCGGGGGGAAAAAAACAATGGAGGCGACAACAGTTATTCTAAGCCAATCTGACAAGTCTGGAACTTACATGCTACACTGAACTAAGCTTAACTAGCGGATACATCTCTACCCTGTTTATCTCCCTCCTGACCACTCTGATAATATAAGAGTAGAATTGCAGACTTGGATAGTTATCTATCAGCATTGCTCCTGTTCTTCCGATATTTGTGGGTGGAGATTAAAATATTAATCCGACTGCAAATCAAGCTTCAGACATTTTCCACAAACTTCTCAATGCTTGCTTAATTTCGCATTTTCATGGGATTACTCCTCCACCTGTGCCTTTTCTATACTAAAGATATTAGGCACGCAACTTATAAATCAGATTCTTTCTCTGAACTGCCATTTCCTAGCAAGTTCTTTAAAAACTAAAGTAGTCAGATTATCTTTTCGCTATTCACTAGAACAATTTAATACTTGAAAAAGCGATTCAATCCCTTGTTGAACAGTTCGGCCATACATAACTATAATCACTGCATCGAAGCAAGTTAGAATTACTGAGCGAACAAGCGATGGTTTCATCTAGATAAAGTGCCCTTTATGTAAGCAGAAGGCATGTAGGAAATGAATGTGATCAAGAGTCAATACTTACCACGAAATCTATAAAGCATCTTTGACCATTATGATGCAACCAATACCTTGGCTAATGGAGTTTAGAAAACGACGAATATTATGAAAGATAAATCTCCAAGCAGCACCTCATTGATGTAATTAGTGTCCTGAATGGAACAAATAAAGACTCAAAATGGCTACAGTCGGGTCTGGTGGCTTCTGAATGTAATGAATTTCCCGCTCGACATCTTTCAGAAGATTTAAAAAAAAAAAAGGTACCTCACTCGAACTCTGAAAATCTTGTTACTCGAAACAAGTCCCTAAAATTTGAAATCCCAAACTGCCAAAAAGTCTTCCTTCTAATCTCCATAGGATTCTTCTTATTTAAAATTTTTTAAGAGCTTCATTCAGCAATCAAAATGCGTTTCGTTTCCTGGACCACAAAAGCCTTCTGGACACCCGCTTCAGAGCATAAAGTCCTGAATGACAGAGCTCAAACGGATATCTTTTTCTACATTATAGCAAATGGATATTTTTCGATAAATCAGCTTTTGATAATTTCAATTTCTACTCTTGACATAGATCTTAAAAGGAATACTTCAGAACGCAATATCAGTTAATCTGCATCCTGAAATCTTTGCTACGTAGTAGATAATTATATCTGATGGATCACACCAAAAAAAGGACATAAAACGAGGAGCGGGCCAGTGTGGGATGGTGTCGTCCTCCCTTTTGCAGTTAACCTGTAGTTTGTAATTATCCTTAGCAACAAATCTAAAATTAGTCCTACGCTGATAATCTAATTTATTTCAAAATGCCATAAACAAATTGAAAATCAAAAAACTTGAATACACACAAACATATGCGAAGAAACCTTTTACGAAATGCGGTTAACTGCAAAAGTTGGTGGGGGGAAGGTATTGAGCCTAATAAGAATAGATTTTGTGGTAAAAAAAGATCCCCACAAAAATAAGTGGGTTGGTTTACTTTTTTCTCCACACTATCACTCCCCCGTTTTGATACGTAACTTAGCTAACCATGAAATTGAATATAAGAAGCGAAACAAACTACTTCTGGAGTATATTGCTGGAGGATGTTTAATACAAAATACTTCAGAGTTTTTGAAAAGAGCAATAGCTTGATCCTATTCGGAAAAAAAAAAAAAGTATTATGTTTTTAGATTGTTTTACATTGAATTTTCAGTCATAGAATTAAAAAACCTGTTGCCTTTCACGAAGTAGACATGCTGAATATGTGTAGCCAACCCAAAATTATAATGAGAACGATCCAGGAACAAATTCACATTAAAATAATCATTATTTCGAGTAGAATTTGGAACTAAAAATTGTTCCCTATAACACGGACAACTACTTATAGCTCCAAATCTTAAAGGTAATAAACAGGTTTCGTGAAGGGCTGAAAATGGGAGGGCACACTGGTGGACTCGTCACCTACTTCCAAAGTGTTTTAGCCACTACGCTGATATTACCGTGAACTGGGTCTATCTTCTTAGAACTACGTAAATAAAACGTTCAACTAGTTCAGTAAAGCCATTTTCACTGCTGGTTCCATGTACCAAAGAGCATATGGACTGGTAGCATACATTGGTTAATTTCCGGTCATTAAATATTAGCTGCTATCCATTTTCACTGTGGGAGAGTGCTGCATTATGACTGTTGTAAGATGAGATGCTAACTCTTTTTTTATATATATAAAAACAGCAGAAATACCTATTTATTATAGATATGGAGGGAAACCTTTGGTGCGTCTAATGCCGATAGGTGCCAAAGTCTTGAATTCCATCCTGGTCATCACGCAAAGAAAGGACATTCCAACCAGCTTCTTACTTAAATCAAGTGAATAAGAGAAAGACAAACATGAAAATAACATTTATGCACTGGAGTATAATTTATCGATGACTTTTTCATGTTTTAGTTTACAAACCAAGGTTTGTATTAGTGTTTTGCAATGACAGATTTCATATGTAGGCAAACTCGCAATGAGATCTTGTTTCATTACTTAAATCTATTGATTTCTCACAAAGCATGCACAGCATTCATAAGTTTCCTCAGTATTGCATTACTTCCAGTATTTATAATTTATTACTCAACCACAACTGAGTGGTTGAATCACAGTATGCAGTTATTGACGCCGCGTGTCAATCCACACGCTACCACAAAATACCGTCCTTTAGTTTTATAGTATTCGCTTGACGTTATATCCCATTTGATGTACTTGGACATTAGCGCAGCAAGCAATGTTCCATATCAGAAAGTGTCTAAGAGCCTGGATGGAACTAAGAGCGAACTGTACTGAACTTTCATATTAAGGCTGTGGTTTGCAACAGTTTATACCCACTAAGAGTAAGTCATGGAGCACACGCTATCCAATTAAATTCCGGAACGAAAACACGCCTCTTAAATGCATCGAAAACAGTCATGGTACGATTATGCAATATTTTTTGAACTACAGAACCAACAGGAAGTTTTCCTGATTAAAACACGTCAGTAAGCTACAATAGAATAAAAAAAAATCGAAAAGCAAGGTGTTAATGAGTCAGGTACTAGTTTAATTGCATTCAGACTTCTAGTAGCGTTTCTGATCTAGGAAATTGCGGCATTAACTTTGCAGTTGCAACTGATTAAGTTTTTTCAACTTCGTGACTACCATCTCTTAGCTCATCGGGATAAAAACTTGAAGACACGACAGCAATAACGCCCATTCCATTGAACGAAGAATGCCTGAAAACCAAAGTGGAATTTTTTTACCTTCAGATCTTTTCACGCATCTCAATCAGGGAAAATTTGTTTTGCCTTTCAACCCCTGTGTCCGCTTCCTTCCCCCCAAGAGGCCTCCAGTCAAGAATTGTTGAACACAAGCTGCAATATTAACATGGTTAATGTACTTTTCCACAAGTCTGAGCATGTCAAGTGCTTCCTCCTTTGATACTCCCTCAACAGCCCTCAAGGGAAGCGTAAAAAATCATCCCAGCCTCAACTACGCAAAACTCTTTAATGAAAAGGGGGTTTAACTTGCTCTTTGTGTTCCTTCCTTCCTTCGCACACTAAGGTTTTCCGCAAGGATTTCTCGTGGAAGACGAAATCTTGTCACGAGCCACAGGACGTCAAGCGTTTTTCAAAGCAGAGCCTTTTGCACGCTCCCTTCCTGCGCCCACTTGTTGTGTCGACAAAAACAAAAGCCGTGTAGTCGCTCGACTGCCACAGTGAAAAGCCCGTCTTGACATTCTCCTTTATTAATTCGCCAAGAGGAGCGCTAATCTTATAATGTAAATGTCAGAGGACAAGCAAAACAATCGTCCTCGTTTAATTTTTCGTCAAATCGGAAGTTAGCCAGTGATTCGCAGGGCTTTGTTTGGCCACGTGAAGGAAGGCTGAAAAATTTAATTATCGGGTAGAGAGCGCTGGGTGCGTAGATAACCTTTAATTGTGCGTGGGATTGTGAGCGCTTGTCTGTCAACGAGAGAGAGAGAGAGAGAGAGAGAGAGAGAGAGAGATGCATCGATAAAAGGATGTTCCGCGCATTTTAAAACATGACAGTGGCGTATTTGGAATAATTAAAACAAATGCTAATGAGATAAATGAAATTGAAAGCACTACGCGCTTCGAATAGATGAAAGGGGACAAAACATGGAGCCATTATTCACTGCAGGAGAAATTATGAAGTGTTTCCGAGTCCCATGAATAAACTTACTCTTGAATGCCTTTAGAAATACAAATATTAAGGTTGTGTCCGATCATTTGTAGGAAGGAACACCAAGAATCAAAATTGTTAGCAGTGTTCGCGTACAGCTTTAAAGCCCAGAATTGTGGAAGAAAGTAATTATACTTATTGAACTAAGTTAAGAACAAATCTCTTCCTCTGATAATTGGCCATGTCATTAAATCTAATTAATAAAACTATTTTGTTTTCTTAGCATCGGATGCCATAATTTACCAATGTTTAATTCGTTGATAATGAATCAGTTGAAGGCAGTTGGCGTTTTGGATTTTAATTTTATTAAAATAAATGCACAAGGGGGTGGGATCCAATAACAGTGCATGCCTAACAAGGACTATTCCTAAACAAGAACAAAGAAAAAGTTAAAAACGTTTTAAGTATTGAAATATTAAGTGATCATGTGGAATTTTCGTTGGTTTTCACTGGAAGAATAGACGATACTATCTAGGATTTTGAAATTTGCTTGAGATTGGTAAATTTGAATTTATTGACCTGTGATGACCGTACTTATCGAACTAAATATTCAGAAGGTCACTATTGGATGTTCTCGTATAGGTTTACTAGTTTCTGCTTTACTAAAAGGACTTCGTCAAAAAAGCACAATTTCTACACAGACAGCATCGACTTGTCTTATTTTGAAACCAAAATGTAATCCACGCACAGCAAACACTAATTGGCCAGTCAACTTTCCAAATAAGACAACTTATATTGATCGAATTTAAATATGACTTTACAGAACTCAACATAACGATCTCCTAAATAAACCTAAGTTCCCCTTTTCAACATGAAAGTACGCAGCCTGTTTATCACTGAGGAGCTGCTTCGTGTATTTATAGAAACCAGAAAGCCTTCTTACTATATTTCTCCCTATCGTAGGAAGAAATGTTCAACCCCTAGAATTTTTGCTGTTATGGGCATTGCATCTGGCATGCATGTAAAATTTACTAATTTTCACTGATTGCAATAAAGATATTGCAATTCAACGTGTCCACGTTTATCAATAATCTATCGCATTCGGAGTGTGAAGACATTGCATCAAAACCCATGTCAAAAGTCAAACATCTGAATGACAGGGAGGGATTTAATCCTATCTCAATAAACTGCAATTTACTAAAGTTGTTTGATAAGACCCCTCTCCATGATTATCTTTTTCATGCATTGTTTTGCATGACGGACTTTCACATCATATTCACACTGTAATCCTAAAGATATCGACGGTGACCTAAAGTACTCCTAAAGATAATCCTAAAGATATTGGGCTTCAGACGGCTGATTCCTAAAAACAGATTTTCATCTTAGGCGTTAGAGACGCTTTCAGTAATGTCTTAGATTCCTTGACTGAGGCATTATCGCTGTTTTAGAACCCTTTCTGACTTCGCACATTAATTGCAGAACTCAGGAAGATGTTAATACTTTATCTCATCCAAACAATGGCCAAATTGAAATTGTCAATGGCCATACCAGTTTCCTAATAAGAAAGAGGAGCTATCTCGGTAAAATTGGCCTGTAACACAAAGGTCAAATTCTTTTTAAATTTAAAGAGGCTAAACAATATCAATATTCAGATCATAGTGTAGTGTTTGTCTAGGGGTACCGGGGTTCCTCCCTAAAATCTCCGCGAAATAAGCTTTGAGAGACAGTATCTCCAATTACTGCTGCTGCCTTAGAGTGCTCCGTCTGCATCGTTGTTTTATTACCAAATTTAGTCGGGGTCTCCACTTGAAGAGAGCCCATCCAAATCGAAACCTGAAGGGTAAAAAAGCCAGATGGTCGGATGAAACAGTCCAGATGCTCGCCCATGCCGAACTCCAACTTCGAACGGAGGGTGTGAAGAATTTGACTAAACGCGTGCAACTTCTGTTTCCATCAAGGACACCGAATGCGATTAAAATAGTAGGCAGAAGCTTGTATCCTATTCGAAAATCTTAGACAATCTGATATCCCAAGGAGACCTCTTGTCTATGGGAAATCCTACCCAACCTACTGAGCGTACCTCGGATGGGGCCCTGATTCACGTCGGGGATGATTCTCAGGAGGTGGTCGGTTCCACCGGGTGAGCAATCTCCTCGAGTGAGAGCCAGTCCAAGCTCCCCTCTGGTGGAGTAGACCGTGGTCTGTTTGATAGGTCATTATTACAAGGATTAGGTTCTAAGGAAACTCGGGAAAGTATTTCATCCGCAAAAACCAAGGAGCTATTACACGATAAAATGCTGGCTTCTATAGCTGAGATTCCTGTTTATGACCATTAAAAAGTTAAACGCTTTCTGGCTGAAGCTCAAGAGTACAGGTTGGATGTTGACGAATTGAATAATTGTATTAAATCTAGTATTGTTGGGATATCGCCTCCTCAAACTCGACTTAAGTAGATGTCGTCTGAGGAAAGGAGTATGCAAAAAAAAGTCTTTACCACAAAAATCGAAAAAGATGTGCCCATAATATTCTGGATCCAGTGAAGACGTCTGAAGAAGTGATTGAATCTTCAATGTTTCTCAAATTTTGTAAAGATTTTTTGTAGGGATAATTTAGAAGATGATTGTATATTCCAGCGGGCTATGAAGATCCAGTGATAAGGGAAAATCTTTATAAACCTATTACTAATGTTGAATGAAGATCTGCTTTTCCAACTCTATCATCTAGTCCTAGTCCTGATGGAGTGACTCCTACGCAATTAAGATCCATTACGGAAAAACTTTTGACTGACCTTATGCACATATTTTTATGGGTCGATTTTATTCCCCAGTGTTTGTACGATGCATATACTACATTTATTCCAAAGAAGGTCGATTCAAAATTGCCATCTGAATTCAGACCAATAATTGGTGTCTCCTGTTATATTGAGAACGTATCACAAGATCCTTGCAAGCAGACTGTCATTATGAAGTTGGATAACGTACAGAAAGCCTTCCTTCCAACTGGAGTTGCCGAAAATACGATTATTTTACAATCTTTGATCAACGCTCAAGACTCCATTTGATTTATATAAAGTCTCTTTTCACGCTATTGTTAAACGCTGCGGACATTTGCCTGTAACTTTAATTATATTTTTAAATTGAATCGCTCCTGTGTTACCTCGATTAGGTTCAGAGTGATTGCCTATATCCAACTAATGGAGTGCGACAAGGTGATCCTTTGTCAACCTTTCGTTTTTAATTTGGTTTTAGACCAAATATTTTGTAAAATTCCCTCATATTGGTTTTAAATTTGGACAATATAATGTGAATGCTTCGGCATTCGCTGATGACCTCATCTTGGCGGCTTCCACACAATCCGGCTTGCAGTGCCTTTTAGATCAGGCGAATAATTTCTTCAGTGCCAGGGATCTTAGAATCAATGTTGAGAAGAGTTGGACACTATCTTGGGTGGCCACGGATAGGCAGAAGGTGGTCAAAGTGGAGCCCAAGAACTTCGGAATAGGTGAAGCCAGGTTACCTCCGGGCGATATTAATTGGACATGGAAATATTTGGGAATATCCTTCGATGTCACTGATAAAACTTATCAGACTGTCTCCCTGGGTGATCTGCTGGGGCTACTTCAAAAATCCCCGTTAAAACCCCACCAGAGGCTCTTCATACTCGGGGCGTATTTGTTGCCTAGGTTTTGTCATTGTTTGGTGCTGGGATGAGTAACTGCTTCCAGGCTTAAATGCCTGGGACATCCAGGTTAGACTTGCTATTAAGAAGTGGCTTAGGTTGCCAAATGACATAGCAAATGCATACTTTTATGTTGACATTGTGGATGGGGGGGGCTAGGTATCCCATCGCTACGATGGTTTATTCCGTTATTGAAGAAAAAGGTTAGAGAAGCAACTGGGCTCTGCTTCTGACCTAGTACTCTACTTGATTGAAAGGCCATCCATAAAGAAAGAACTGAGCTCGGCTGAGAATTTGTTAAAAGATAGAAATGTACTTATAGATTCTAAAGCATCCATAGAGAAGGGATGGGGGATCTCCTGCACGGCTCCTTGATGACTGTTTCAAAAATTCTAACCAGGTTCGTTCACAACACCTGGTGGGCGAGTGAGTGACCAAACCAAATTGCTATACGGCCATGCTTTTGTTGAACCTAGTGAAAACGAGGATCATTGCCCTTCCTGGCCTCTCTAGAACATCAAGAGGATGTAGTAATGGATAGGCAATGCAGAGCTAGATGCAATGCGGTCGAGTCGCTAGTAAAGTAAAGCGTATTCGTGTCAAACGGCACCAGGGGGTTTTCCCCCCATCTCCGCGTTGTATACATTGTCATGTGAAACAGAACACTGTTGAGGCCAGAGATTTAAAAAAGTGTACTGTCGTGTACCGTTGTTCATCTGGTCATTTAGCCGCTGGACCCCTACTGAGGCCCAACGTTGCCCACACTTAGACCCGTGGAGGCAGACCAGGTACACCAGTATTACAATTATTTACTCTGGCAGGCCCTGCCACCTAATTTTCTGAGATTTCAGTGGCTAGGGCCTATGTAAAAAAAAAAAAAAAAAAAAAAAAAAAAATGGGGTAGACACTAGAGGTTTAGATAAGGCAGAGATAGGTTTTAAATGAAGGTTAGGTTTAATTTTCCACATTGAAGTTTAGCAGCTTGCAGCGGGACATTCACGGTCGGTAAAGGTAGAGTGGGGGGAGACTGATTGGGGGAACAGGTAGAAGTATGGGAACGAAAGAGAAGGCGATCCCAGGAGTGTCAGTGGAGCAAACCCCACCAGGGAGAAAAGGGGAGCAGGGAAGGGGATGAGACAGAGGCCCATCTCTTCCCCTTCCCAGGGATAGGGTTTTTAAAAGTGAACTGGGAAAAGGTGCCCAGTTCAGAACGCCAGGCGACGTGCTGCAGCAGAGTTGCTGTGGTCATGTGGTCCAGTCGTTGCGTCGCACATTGGAGAAAGAGTCCCGTCCAGAGAGAGATCATTGTCTAGTAGGAGTCCGCATATATGGTGTCGGATCGCCTATCATTTGTGGTGGATGTTCAATCCTCGGAGAGAGAGAGGTCCAACCAAAACGGACCTAGTCTGGTTCAGTTTGGATGCTCATGTGCAGGGAGCCCTGGTCTAACGGCGTGCATTATTGATTGCAATTTGTGTTCTCCTTCTTACAAATAAGTCTTGTGCAAATTTGGCGAGCGCACTATATTCATCGAAGCTGTTCAGGAGATGGTGTTCCCGGTCCTGAGGTAAGTAAGTTAGTCTGGTGATTAGGATTCCACGTAGGTCGTCGTACAGTGGACATTGGTGCATCAAATGTTGCCAGCTCTCGCGTTCCCCATATGGACAACGTGGGTCCTCCACAAGCCGAAAGGCTGCAAGTTTTTCATTGAAAGGTCCGTGACCCGTCAGGATGTAAGTGGAGTGCAGTCCTGGGTGGAGCCAAGGCGGTGATTTAGGGTACACTTTGTGTATGTCCGGAAGAAATTTCCTTGTCACTTTTCCTTTGGTGCTGTTTGCCATTCTTGTTTTAGATGACAGACCACACGTCGCTAGCCAACATACCACAAAGATGTCATAGAACACACGGTGTTAGAGTTAAGACATGATGCTGTAGTAAATCTGGTAGAAAATCTGTTGCGCCAGAGAGGCTGGGAGGTTAGAAAGGAACCTCTGTTTTCAATTGGGGAGGATATCAGGAAACCAGACCTCCTTTGTGCTCGGGATCGCTCCGTCTTTGGATGTCCAGATTGTAGGGACCAGTATGGAACTTGAGCATGTTCACTGCATAAAATCTGACTTACAGTACTAACGCGAATCTCAAAAGGGTTCAACCTTTTACTTAAAGGGATTTTCTCCAAAAAAAATTGATGATAGGAAGGTTGTATCACTGGCAACCGGCCCAGAAGGTTTTCCAACGCTTCAATCTCAAGTTTACTTGGGAAGAAGGCCTGACCTTCAGCGCAGCACTTCGCCAAGAAACTTAAAAATCCTTTTAGCTCTTTGGGCTAAAAGGTAGGAACTTAGATTAAGCAACCGAGAACTTAATGAACATGTCTGGAGAATTTTAGTCCGATCCCATGTATGATCTCTTATATGATCCTGTTCCCATTCTAACATCAGAATTCCTAGACATCCAGAGTACTGGTTGTTAAGATGGTTAAAGTAAATCATCCGGTAACCATTTCTAAAGTTACAGTGATTACTTATACCATTTTATTCAACTGAAGAATAAAGAATTTAGAAACTAAACTAAATTAGCACCAACTGTTATTTAGCAGTGTTGGAAAATTCATGTCATATGTTCAAACCTGTCCTCCACGTTTAATCAATAATATGTTGCATTCGGAGTGCGAAGTTAAAATAACACGCTTCAACGTTTCCTTATACTGTATTCAGAAGAAAAAAAAAATTTCAATCGCCTTCTTCAACAGGAATTGTGGATTCCTCTTACTAACATTGTCTAAGGGGATTAAATCAGATGGCATTGGAGTCCACGCCAGTCCTTTGCGATACAACCTCATAGTAGCGGTTATAAGCCACCCTGTTGTCAAAACTTATGGAGGACAACCCATACCCGTCCTATTAAAACCAGTTGTCATACACGTCAATGCCATAAAAAAAGAAAACTGTTTGTAATGGCACTCAGGTAGACGTCGCTTGTAATGTTTTCATCAACAAACACTGGCCTAAAAATACCAAATGCAGAGTATATACCACACAGTGACCCTTTGTGCATGTAATGGATTAGCATCAATAACGTGGATTCTCCAGAGCCGAAAATCTTGCATTTTGGTCATTCACATCAGTCTGAATGAAAGTACGCTTCGTTAGAAAAATTGAAATTGTTTATAATGTCAGGTTGTCGTCCTAAAAGAGTGCACTGAATTCTGTAGAAAACTGGACTGTGTTCTTTCGCATTTGTTGTCAGTGGCTGGCTGGGCTGAAAGGATATGCAGAGAGGTCACTTCGATCAATCTTCCTTATTTTGCTGTCAGACATTCTCATCTCTTGTGAATGTATAAGAAGAAGAAAAAAAAAAAAAAAAAAACTCTTCCTTGAGCTCCGCAGCAGAATTTCCCGAGCTCTATCAACCCTCTAGCGTTCTTAAACGAAAGGAAAGGCGGTCTTTTCCTTTCTCTAAAACTGATCACTAACCTCAACACCATTCGGTTTTTCGTCCAACATGCACACCGAAGTGTTACCTGTATCTTTTTTGAGCAAAAAGAACTGAACTCCCTATCCGTAGTATTGCTTAAGAATTAACTTTTTGCTCAATCTGTACACGCCATAATTATTCACGTTAGCTGGAGACTTCAGTGGTGCCAACAAAATCTCCAAACCTTTCTCTACAGAGAAAAGATGTCAGTAAAAAGAAAAGTTCTCTTGCGAAACTGAAAAGAAATATGATGAATGAAAAAACTATTCTAACCTAGGCACCACCCACTGGCGTCGCTGATCAACTCTGCACTCCGTAGGGAGACCAGAGCATTCAAGGAGACGTCATAAAGACTTCAAAGCCCATTTTAGAATTTTTGCTCTACAGTAATGTAATGTAAAAAAGTTTTAAGCCAAAAAACCTGGCAAATTCAGAACATGTACCACCTAATCGAACTGTAGCAGTTCCAACAAATCCCTAGCATGCCATCAGTTTGCTGAAAGGAATATCATTTGTTTTAATAGTACGTGGTTTATTATTAGATTTTGTTACTTTTATATTATACATCGATGATTGATAAGACACGATATGTCAATGTATGCTTTTATTTATAGTGTCCTATTTGCATTTATTACTGTATGAATGCGTATTTATTGGGATATCATTCGTATGTATTAATAGTATAATTATTTGTTTATAGTATAAGTTTGGATTATTTAATGTACCTACATTTTAGTGTAGGTATTACTTGTATCATGTGATTGTTTAGAGCATCCCTTGTTACACTGTACTCACTTCGAAGGAACCAATAAATTGGGCCAATAACAAATACCTATCATCGTAGAGATTGCATTTTTATTATATAAAATTGTTTTGGTTTCGACCTGTCAAGAACTGTAATATTGAAATCATTCCACCTTCATTTACACTGGTGTTCAAAGAAAGTGCATTACCTAGCGTTCTTAAACGCTAGGTAATGCACTAGGAATTTCATATTTCTAACCCTTTTTCGCGATGGTATGTTACATTAATGACTAGCATCACAAATAGAAATACAAATGAAAGATATTTATTAATAATTAAGGCAAAGCTAAGTAATATTTTACAGGTGCTCTCAAAATATTCCAAAATGAGCATTTGCAACCTTTATACAACAGTTTTGGTAAACACGACAATTATGGCTGAAATGTTATCAGAAGCCCTCAATTTACTTCAGTTTAAATGGGAAACAAAATGAAAAGTTCACCAGGTGCAAACTAATATTTAGTTAAACTGCCTCTGGCCCTGATGACAGCAACACACCGTCGAGGCATTGACAAGATCAATTTCTGAAGATAATCAACTGATAGTTCGTGGTTCCCAACACGAATTATGAAGTTCACAAAGGGTCTTTGGTTTCTTTCTGGCAACTGCAGATGCCACCAGTTCTCTATAGGACCCAGGTCCGGCCGGGCTGTTTCCTGTCCAGCTAACAGTTGTAATGGACCACTTCCATTTTTTCACCTGTAACAAATGTAAACATTACTGTCGAACCTCTAATGCAGAAATGAAGCTAAAATAACTACAGAAGTGCCTACTTACACTTCTTTCGCCCGAAGACAAGGAGCAGAGTCATCCTGAAAGAGGTAGTTACTTGTCAGGTTGAAATAGTCTAATGGTTGGCAGCAATTTGCCTTCCAATATAGCCAGGTATCCATTGGCATTTACGGAACCTTTTATAAATTACAGGTGATAGGAAATGCACCCCCATATCATTTGGCTGATAGGGAATTTCACTGTAGACACCATACAGTATGGATGGTATTCTTCACCTCATCTACGGAGAATCTTGTCTCCCATCAGAGCCATGCAAGTTGAATTTCTTCTCATCCGAGAAAATAACTGATGTCCATTGCTCGGGGGTCCATTTGACATACTCCTTACACCAAATTAATCGGGCCTTTCATTATTTGTGTGGGCAGGGGCTTCTTAGGACGAAGGGTTACAAGTCCATTTTTGAAGGGGCGTCTGACTGTTACTGCACTTGCTACCACTCCTGTATGTCCTTCCCATTCTCTTTTCAGCTCAGACGAAGAAGCTTTACGGTTTTTAAGGCATAAGCGCTTCAAAACGCAGTCCTGGCGTAGAGACTCGTTTGCGTCCTGTTCCTTCTTTTCCTATGAGCAGAATCAGTATTCTTTTTTTAGTTTGGAAAGAAATCTACTCACTGTCGACTGATTACAAGACACTATAAGAAACATGACGGGAAGAACATCCTCACGTAAAACAATTGTACTCTCTTCTTGGCGTCAACTGCACGTAACTCGCCATCCTGACAAGCAAGGAATGACTTCAACTCTTGCAGAGCGTGCTTATATAGCTGAAAGTAACAGCTGATGCAATATTACGTCATCTACGCGAGTCAATCTTTCTGATGAAATTAAGAAATATTGCAATATACTCACGTTATTCGGGCGACAATTACAATTTTAAGGGGTGACGCGCTTTCTTTTAACACCAGTGTATATAAATCTAATTTTATTACTGCGCCATTCCTATTGTCCAATATCTTTTATTTTTGTTTCAAATTCTTTCCATTATCCTGACATTTGTTACATTTAAATCGAGTTATTTATCGGCAGACCTCCCTTTCATTTATGCACATAATTAAACAGGCACGCTTAATCCTATTTATTTCCAAAAACAAAGCTTAATCTGCGTTTTATTAGATTTATCATTCTTGTTTATAGTCTATTGTTTTTAGACTGGATTTTATCCAGTTAATATAGTTCAATTATCTATTGTAATCACGCGCCACAGTCTGAAAACTATTATGGCTTATTCAAAAAAAGAGGAAGTTTATTTTATGTAATAACACCTCCATACCCTACCACTTGATACAGCACGATAATGGTAATACAAGGAGTTTGCATGGCATCAAACTTTTCTCTACTAGTCCTCCGATGTCTGCAGACTAAAACTAAAAAAACCTTTGAAGTTTCCAAGAACTTAATGTTATAGCTGTAGTTTTTTTTTTTTTACTCCTCCTTACAAAAAGGAAAGTTCCTCCGCGTGCAGGAATTTGCAAATAGAACGGAAACGACAAATATTCTCCACTGAGGTCCACATTTGCGTTTTTATTCTTTGAAATAGTGTACATCAGCTTGCGTTTGCAGTAGACGTTTGCAGTTTCGCATACGATTTGCGAAAAAAATGTAGCTGATAAGTTAAGATGTTTTTGTGTAATCCTTAATGTATAATTGACAGATTTTTTAAAGCAGCATAATACCATCATAAACACTGTAGAGTTGGGCAAACTCTCAATATCCAATCTGAATACAAGTAACCTTCAATGCAACAGATGTTGCTGCATTTATACCAAGAGATCTGAAAGGAGGGAATATTATACTGGAGTTAGCGTTACATGTCGCCAGTCACTAGACATCCTAAAGTGACTAGTCACTTTAGGATGTCTAGTGACTAGTCACTTTAGAACTATATTTCTATAGTGCGCAGCGCACGTCATTAAAGTTCTGGGGAAAACTCGCTGTTGATAGTTGTATACAGAAATGTGCCTTCTGTATATAATAAAGAGTTCTTCTAATTGATTACAATTTTCTGAGCATGGAATCGATAAGCCAGCAGATGGTTGACTGCTGAAACAAACTTCCATCGGTCGTTGTAGAAGTTGATAGCTTAAATAAATTCAAGGAAGAACTGAACAAGCTTTTGTAGCGAATGGATGGGCGAAATGAGTTTTTTTTTTTAGACTGATGCTGTATAAGCTGGCTTTCTTGCATCATATGCCCCTATTAATAAGCAACTATGTGATCAGATGGTCCATCTTGAGTGCAATCTACATACCATTGGTTTGGAACTTAATTCAAGCCAAATCTGTTCCACGTTCACTAAGGAGGAGGATCAAGAACGTCATCAAGGGTTTTGTCCAAGAAAGCTGCATTAAAAAGGTTAATCGTAAAACAGGTTTTGGTCTTACCTGGGATGGATTCGAATTTCAGAAACTCAACCCAAAGCCAAAAAGGGCAGTTAATCTGGAACTCACGGGAATTCTCAGCTCACATCCAATACATCGTTGGGTGCATTGTGCTAATTCCAATGCCTGCTGAAGTAATCGGGTCCTCTGCTCCTCCATCATGAGCATATCTGGGTCTGGAATATTGGCTTCGGATATGGGCTAACCGAGTGGTTGGTAAATCCTTAACGTCTAAATCCACCCTCAGTATAAACCCCACCATCAACCAATAGAGCCTTAAAACAGTAGCAAATAACCTTTACACAACTGATAAGGCTGGACCATCCTATTCCGAAAACCGTAGTTACGGGACAACAGGCAGGAAGAAGTCCAGTTGATGCACCCATTTCCTAACGCTTCAATCTAAACAATCTTAGGATCTGCAGATCATGTTTGCAGATAATAACATTGAAGCTTTAACAGTCCAGTCCACGATTCTGAGAAATTGAGGATAAATTGGACAAGGATTGTATATTATCCATTTTTCAATAGTGTACTCGCCGAGCACAACTCGGACACCAGTTGGAAGAATAGAAGTTATAGATCTACAGCTGGTCCAACAAAATAAGCACAAAAGCATTTTCTAAACAATAATAAAATAAAGTTATTGTAAAGTTAATAAATAAGATCTTTATTGTACAGTTCACCGGTACACGCAGGTACCACGACCATACAATACCCTTCACGGCACCATGCCAGGGGTTAACAAGCGGCAGAGATAAAGGAATTGTAAAGATTAATTATAGGCAAATTATATAAAAAAAAGTACTCATAGCAGATAACATTGACTTGAAAGGAAAACTAATACAAAATAACAAAAATAACAAATTGTGATAACAAAAGATTTTCCTCGAGTCCAGTTTTCTGAGAGTCTCTTGCCCCGCCATAACGATCTGAGATCAGTTGGTAGTTCTGGAGACCACGTGCAGATCTAGGATGATCTGTCTATACTTTTTATCATCTATGATTTTAAATAAGTCAGCATCCAGGGATTGAACCAGATGGAGTTTCTGATAAGGGAGGAACCGATCTTTCAAATGTAGTCTCGAAGGAAGACCAAGAAGCTTGGGAGTGGAGCGGAGACCTGGTTGGGGAATCCGCCAGCACACGGCGTCTCAAACGTTGGGTGCTGAGACTCTGCCGGCAATCATTTTTACAGTGAAGATGAGTCTTCTCTCGTGCATTAATGCTGAAAACCTGGTTAAATTCAGCGCGTTGGCCATCGGTGTTGTGTGCTGCTGTGGTGGGAGATGACACTTCCAGGTTGCCCACTTCAGGAGCCAGTATTCAGCGGATTTTAATGGTTTAATTGTGGTGTCTGCAGCTGAGCCCATTAAGCGCATTAGCGACTTGTGCCATATTGCTGCGTATATAATGTCTGTAAATTTGGTGTTGTGTGGTCGATTTTCTGTTTTGCTGGACGAAAAACAGCATTTCCGGGAGAATAAACAATGCCACTCACTTAGCCTGAAGCTAACTCAGCCACATTTTGAAAAAGGATCAGATCAACAGTTCTTCATGTCATCGACTGGACAAACTCTAATCTTTCCCATCCGGTGTGGGGAGGATGTCGATTCTACCAACTGTGCTATTCACGAGGGCACAATTCAGGGAACTGGACACTTATACACATTGTCTTGACGTGAGACGATGGTCCAACTTCAGTTTTAAAATACAGGAGACCAAGATTTACTCTGTAATGTGAGTGACTAGACAGGGAGCTTTTAGGGCTCAAGTTCTCTGCTTAGAACTCAATACATGTAACGATGCCTTCGCTCAATAGTAATGTATGCCTCGACGATATGGCCCTCAGCAACATAGTCAAATTTCTGAATCTTGACTTACCCTGGTTAAACAGGATAGTCACTTACTAAATCACAATTCAATTTCTTTATTAACTTGAATACCATCCTACAGATCAGCTCATTTTAGCAAAGAACATCCTTGTCCTTGATTATGTTGACGCTCCTAATGCGAGATGGGAACCCCAAGGTAGAAGGCAGGCAGTCAGAGGATTCACATCTGATTTTTTTATAAGCATTATAAATATTGTGTGTGTGGTTATATGACTATAACCATACACACAATACTTGAGAACCAATTTACTAAGGTTCTAACAACATGCTGGAAGTTGAAAAAAAAAATTTAAGACTAAGAGGGAAAAATCTTAGTTAAAATGTTACTAACATGTGGTCTAGTTTTAGTGAAATTAAATCTTTTTCTCTGATATTATTCCTTCGAATGAATTGGACAATTTAATAACACTATTGTAATGAATAGATGGATTTCCTAATTGCCGCATGTATTCTAGTTGGCTAGATATAGCAAATTAATCAACTGTACAAAATATTTGAAAACAGGTGTAACTCGAGAAATTGTATTATATTAAAGAATATAGACTGACTTCAGTCTTTCCAGCCAACATTCAAAGCGTCTGTAAAGCTTAAAATAGATTCAGATTTTCTGGACAAAATTTGTCCCCTGTAGCCTGTGACGACAGGGGACAAATCTTGGTTAAAACTTGTGGTTGCGTTTAACCGTATAAAAATGCAAGTTGTTTTGCAAGTTAAAATGATTTATATTTTAGTACGAAACTGCCACCCTACTAGCTGGGGTTTTAATTGGAAAATAAACCGATTTCAATAATTAAAGTCAGCTAATCAAGGATAATCGATTAGTAATTCCGCAGTTGGATGTTTCAGTTGCATGGAGCTATCGCGAGGTAGACTTTGCGATTATGCAGTGCTGATGTCACTTCTTAACCCCAGTTCTTTGATGGAAAAATATCGAGCCGATTCCGAATTAAATACAAGTTGAACTAAACCCCAATAAAGTGAAAATGGTCTCAGTTTAAGTGCTTACTCAACAAGAGCGCACGAGTTCCTTAAGTGTTTAAAGAAATCTTATTCTATAATTTGTTTATTTTATTTTAACACCTCCCTATTTCGAACAGCAACTGCCACCAACTATTCCATAAATTATAGTTAAGTGTAGTTGCGATCGTATAGCGCTGCAAATCTAAATTTTATGGGGACCCATTAAATCATTCCTCGAAATGTAGAGTATCCCATTATTTTATTACTTGTAATAATGAGTAATGTCAAGCAATAAATAACGATGAAATTCTCTTTAAAGAAAGGCTTTGTAAGAAGCAGATCGTTTAGAATTTTTTTTAAATTGAAATTCAAGCAACTTCTGTTGTATATGTACAATTGCGCACAACAGTACCGCCAAGGGATGGAAAACTGATATTCACCGTTTTCTTGGAACACCGATTAAGCCACACTTAGCAGTTTATTTACTTTACAGGCTGTGGATTAATTTTTCCTTCGAAGAGTACATTACTTGAGGAAAAATCGCTTTGTGCTCTTTTTATAGTTTTTACCCTTCGAATTTCAATTGTTTTAAAACCCAAATTATAAATATTGGCAAAAATGATTGAAGGGACATGGCATCAGCCTCAACTTCTAATTGATTTAGCATCAACCCCTAAAAGTATTTGCCCAATCCTTTAAAACACAATGTTTAATACTCCAAATAGATCCCGGTAAGGGATTGGGAAAATAACCAATCATAACTCAAAGACACTAACTTCTGTATAAAGATCGAATAAAATACTCTTATATTTCTCTCACCTTCAATCCTGAATCTGGTTTTATTAAAGATTTTTCCACTTATACTGATTTATCTATATAATAATTTGATTATGTCCCTCCGTCCGGAGCACTCTTTGAAATTGAGCAACTCAAAAGACAAAACAAGCTTTTGACCAGATTGCTTTTGCATTAGGTTTTACTCAGCTGTAAAATTGAGAAAAAAAAATTTCGCGGCCGATTTTCAAATACCAACAAACTGATTTAGCTTCCAGTGAAACTAACTTGCCGTTTACTTTGAAGATAAAGACAATTTCTTTGCCTTTGTCGTCCCAATTAACCTTTCTGCTCAGACTACTTCACGTAGCGGCTACCAGGTCCAGATAATTTTTCGCAATAATTGCATTTCAAACTGCAATTTTTCCCGAGTTCTTCCCACTGACACCTTAGCTAGCAGCAAAGGAAACCGAGGGAAAAGTTATAATTACTTCTGTATTAAAGTTTTATTTCTTCTATGAAACAGTTTGGGCGAAATATTCGCCACGGGTATTCTAGTAATGCAATAAACATCTATTGCAATCGTACATAACTTGTTTTCCAGTTTAAAGAGAGTCAGCGCATTAGTACAGTGGTATTGTCACAGTCCTTCCCAAACCGGTGGAAAAAGGCTGGGGTTCAAATCCCGTCAATGACGCGAGGAACTTGCTCTTTTTTTTTTTCTTCTCCACTCTGTGGTTGAGTTAGACCGTCTCAGACATAGACAGCAAGGTCCCTCCCCCCTTCCCCGGAAAACTAGGGTTTACAGTCCAGAAAAACAGGTAAATCGACTAGAGAACACGCGGAAATCATAAACATGAGTGGTTGAAGCAATTCCCTCGGTGAAATTTATTTATTAAACCTAAAGGGAAAATTTAGGTATAAAATTGAGTCATTTAGTAAAGTGAATTCTTATATTAGTCTGCATATTCTCTTATTCTCTTAATTTAAATAATTTGCATGTTGGTCGAAGCAATGATCCGAAGTGTTTACTTTATATGACCCTTTTAAGCCTTAATTTCAATAAGATCACCTAGTCATTTCATATAATTGAATGAAGTAGCTAATGAATTCCAGAATGAACTTTCACTCCTAATCAATGTTTTTTTTTATCCTCTCCAGCAGATTCACATGTTACCAATGATGCCATTCCCGAATCTGCAGCCGGATCATTGATTTATACGGCCAGATCAGTTCCTTATCGAAGTACGAAAGTTGTATTAGGAGTATACAAATATTCTTTGCAAACATTTCTGGTGTTAAAGTACTTTAAGTTTAATTTCCAGTTAGGTTAATCTGCCTCTCAAAAGCAAGAACGTTCATTTACTAGTGTTAAATCTTGTAATTTTTTCAGGACAGTGATATGTCTTAAAAAATAGTTTTTTCTGGATAGAAAGGAACCCAATTGAACCTTGTAGGGCTTCCGTCATGGAAAGCTTTGTTAAAAAAAAAAAGTGCAATGATTATTTATAACCACCGTTTTCTGACATTTAATTATCCTGTTATCTATAGAAACTAATACCACATCACACCTAACTTATACAAAAGCATTAATTGGAAAGCCTTAGTCCAAATAAATCATTAATTTTCTTCCGAAAACCTTGTATATCAGATTTTAAATTACTTGTCTTCTCACCAAAGATATGCCGATTTCCTTACAATTCCGTTATTGTCCAGAAGACCATGCAATATAGCTTTAACCACTGACTATTACTGTTTTGACTCGCCAAGAACTCGAACTTAAGTTTTTAGCCGCTGCCTATTTCGCTCACAGCTCACTTTGCAAATGCAAAACTTTTCTCCGATTCATAATGTACAGGTGCTTCTACCTGAATCCAAGAATTGTCTCATTATTACAGCTCAATGATTTATAGCTTCCAATTTTTTTTTAATATACGTAAAGAAATTCCATGTGCCTTTTTCACACAAGTTTCTTTTTCGGCCCCTTTACAGTGATTACAAAATCTTTCAATTACCAATCAATATTAACCCATTAGAACTTAAGCGCTTAACTTGTTGGCGTGTTATTTTACATCAATGGTATTGTCTCAACTATCGTTAACAAATAATTTATTGTGTGAACTGAAAACCCAGAATAATCAGTATGTTAGTCCACTCTACCATCCCTTTGATCACATGGAGCCTTCTCAATGAATCTATGGTGTATGCTCTAAGCCAGCAGTATTTAATGGCCCAAGGGCTGTCTGGTCGTCGAAGAAGTTTAATCAGTTTTAATAAACATTTTTTTATTAAACGTTATTTCAAAAATGATCCCTTGATTATTAAGTGCAAAGGACCACCTATGGCAAGATTCGGATTTCATTAACGCACGTTACAACTTTCGTTTTCTCTATTGACAGTTTGAATTCTTCTTCTTAGAGAATCCGATAACGCACCTGTAACGTCTAAGTGACGATTTTCAATTTCACAAGCTACTTAGCACTTTCACTTCCTACAGTTCCCCAGGGGGAGGGAAATATTTTACGGAGTTTTGACAAAGTAAATCGTTGTAGCATCACTAGACGCCAACAAATAAGGTTAAGAAAACGTATCGGACATTCCCTTGAAGCAAAGCCCATTTTCAAAATGGCCCTATTAAAAGGACATTTGCATAAGGCAGCAGCTCAGCTATGAACTTCAGAGCTTAACGTTGATGGTTTGCAAGAACGATGGTTTTCAGGAGGCAACTGCTGGGGAAGGTAGCATCAGAAGAAAATGCAAAACGCAGTTGACAGCAGTTTTTTTTAACCACCAAGAAGCATACTACTATACCATCATAATCCAACTAGCCTGCATATGTTAAAATCACATTTACTCCATTTTTAAAATGGAATTTCATGCATTTAATATTAAGTTTAAAAACTTGATATAATCTTACACGATAACAACGAATATGAAATCAGAAAACGATTTTTTTGTGGTAACCCTAAACACGAAAGCTATTCGAACTTCTCTTTAAGGTTACCATAAAAAACCGTAAAGTGAGAAGACAAGATACTTAAAAAGGTTCTGTTTATACTCTGGTACAATCACCAGGTCAGAAAACATTACAAGTAATGATTTTGACAACAAATACAATCGTTAACCGTATTTAGGAGTCATGGTGGCTTGAGCTACGGTCCACTGAAACACCCGTTCTACTGCACTCTCGCGCTTGATCACTCAGCTATGTCGGTCCGAAATTGTTGTCGGTGGAATTTAATTTCTGTAGATTGTAATTTTTGGGAAATCGCACGAGGATGTGGTTCCAAAGGGGAAAAAAAACGATACACATAGGAGCTAGAATTAGTCTGATGATTGTGGAGTTTATCCATGGATATTTAAGTTGCGTTAAGAGGGGTTTAGAGATGATTACTGAGAAAAATGGAAATATCTGTACATAAAACAAGCAGCAGAAATTGTTTGATGGATGAAGCGAGTATGAGATTGGATGCTCCATCTCATTCAGTGAAGTGAGTAAGAGATTGGCCTCTTTTGGATAGTCTTAAAATTTAAGTTGCGGGAACCACTTCAGATGTAGAATATTCCATGATATGGTATTGGTTTGTACAGAGTGAAATGTAATATTTGTGATACTTTTATGCCAAAAAAATTATTAATCGGTTATTCCCAATAAAAATATTCAAACTTTTCTAGAAAGCCGAGTGTTAACGATGAGAATGGGGACTTTTTTGCGACATAAAAAAAAGGGACTGGATTTTAGAAGTATGAAAATGAAGTAATCTTTTCCCACAAGGAAAAACTACATGGAGATCAAAATCTAAGGAACTGGTGAACATTCCAGAAGTTTTGGTTGTTTGTATAGAACTGGAAAGTGATGAAGTATCATTAATAAAATTATGGACAGCAATTCCCTTCAAGTTTTCCTGCTAGTGGGCGGTCATTGATATACAGGGGCAAAAGAGCGAATGAAAGAACAGAACCTTTTTGTCACTTAATTAATAGACAAGTTAGAGATCTACCATCACACGCAAAGAGCGGGTCAGAAAATTAACTGGCTTCCCAATTGCAAAACTCGAAAGGCACCATCAGATAAAGCTTACTGAAGAGGCCTTAAGCAAACCAGTCAGTCAAAAACCTTAGAAATGCCAAGAGTTACTGCTTCAGTTTTTCTAAAATTTTCCACACAATATTTTCGGATGAAGAAACCAAGCCAAAATATCAGTGCATTACCCTAACTAAATTCATACTGATGATCATTAATCAGATGGAAGGTAAAGATGAAAGTTGATGGCTTATGGATTTCTCCATTACTTGGGAAATAGTTGAGGTAATTAATATGGTACAATTTGCCATACTTTAGGAATTGGGTGAATATGAAAGGTTTCCAAGCAGAAAATAAAATACTAGTAGAATAAGTGTGAAAAGGCTACACAAAATAGGAACCCAAGATAAGAGCAAATAGAGAAACATCATTATCATCCACTGTAAAATTGGAGCAGTATGGCATTTAGGGCAAGTTGCTACAATGGATAAAAGGAAGGTTGAATGGAAATCAATGGACACGGCTATTCGTAGACTAATGTTATTAGTGGAGTCCCCCCAGGGTTCTGTGTTCGGCTCACTATTATTTTGTATATTTACCAAGGATATTGATGTCCAAATTTGCAGTGATACGAAGGTTGGCAGGGTTGTTAATGGCAGCAGCAATGACAGTATACTATTGCAACAGTATCTAGAAAAGTTGGGCCGAGAAGTAGCAATTGAAGTTTAACATTGACAAATGGCTATCAGTAACCCCAAAGAAACGTACCAACTGTGGTATTACACACAGGATGGTAAAGAATGAAAAAGACCTGGAGGTAATTGTGCAGTAAGATATGAAGTTTTCTGAGCAATACAGACAGGCTGCCAGAACAGCTCATGGGGTATTGTCAATAATATACAGAAATTTTGCTAGTAGGGATAAGGTAATTATCCCTTTGTATAAGGAAATGGTCAGGCCACGCCTTGAATACTGCGTACAGGTCTGGAAACCTCGCTTTAGGAAGGATGTAGAGTTGCTGGAATGAGTACAGAGAAGGGCAAAAAGACTGGTGAGGGGAACAAAGGGGTGCGCTTACCAAGAAATTCTAAGTTCCGCAAATTGCAGCATCTGGAGAATAGGTACCTGCGAGGTGATTCGATTGAGGTGTACAAGGCGTTGAATGGTTTGAGCAGGCTCAATGCTGTTAAGATTCTTCCTCTTGTCCAGAGTACGAACCCGAGGCCCCATAAATTCAACTTGAGGAAAGACAGTTGTAGGATAGATGTGCGGAAACTTGCCTTTAGCCAGCGGGTAGTTGATTGCTGGAAAAGACTTCCATCGTTGTGGAAGTTAATACAGATGAATTCAATGAAGAACTGGACAAACTCTTAGAGCGAATAGATGGGTGAAATGGGGATTTTTACAAGCTTTTTCAAGATTCTTCTTGCGTCTGTTGGAAAAACTTAAAAAAGAGACATGAAATGCATCTTATTAAATAAAAAAAAAAATCGGCATACAGGAGATCTTATAGTTGGTTACTTAATTTGTAAATAATATTTACAAATTAAGTAGCCAACCAACTGTCTTTCAAACAAAGTTCAGTGGAGATCTTGTTAAGTTTTTCACCATAAGGATCCAGGTTTTATTTAGGACTAAATTTTCTTTCGACAAGCATGTAAAGGAATTAAAGAAATTTGAACAAAGATTAGTAAGCTCTCAAAAAGAAACGACTGATCTGGCAAAGTTTCAGTTAAGAATTTCATAAGTGGGAAGGTTGTCTTTATTCAGTTGCTATATATAGAGCCGTTATAATGGTCTAAACACATTCAGAAGATCTTAGCAGTGGCGGCACATTGTCTACTGAGATGGATGAGTAAAGTGATTCACAAACCGAACATCAGATAGAGGTCGATGTTGGGCATAAACCTCAACATTAATCCTTGAAAACATGAAATATAGGTTAACGAAATGCTTAAATACCCTAGAAAATCTTAGAAACGGACAAATTGATGCAGCAAACGTGGCATATAGCAGTTAACAGAGAATCAATTTTACAAAGAAAATGGCAGAAACAAAGAAAATGAAATTAAATTTAAAGAATGAGTGCGTTAGAAAGAATGCGCCCTGAAAATACAGTTAGCTTAGTTTAAGATAAGCTTAAGAAAATTTAATGAGGGCAATGGGTACAGAAGTGATGTATTTAAGGAAACAGTTATGTAATGAAATAGACGAGACCATCTATCCAGAATAATCAGGAAGATGCTGCTCATTAAAGTGGTTAAGGTGTTACAGTGAACAATGGACCAAGTAATGATCTGAAAAGATAAGGAAATCTTAACTTACTTCATCTAAGAAAAGTGTGCAAATAATTAATAGTACATTTAATAAAACAAAGTGTTTTAAGTTTTATGCTTTAAAACTTAGTTTTTAAAGTTAAAGCTGAGAAGGAGCAAATTAATGAATTTAAAAGTAAAAGAAATACTTGAAGGATTAACAATTACAGAAGTAAAACCGCAGCAATATCAGGACTGTAAGCAACATTAGTATAGAAATAACAAAGTATAAGTTTGTCTTTAGACGAATCGAGCAAGGTTTGTCCTTTACAAAGCAGTTTTGTAATCCATATAGGATGGAAGTCAAGGTTATCCTATAACGTATCTTAACTTTGACCATAAGACCTACCTAACCTTCGCCACTGAGATCAAACTAATCGGTCTATAGTTAATAGTAGCCCTCCTCGTCCTCAGCTCCCATTTGTAGATTTCCAATTTGCAAAGGGGAACTGATTGGAAACAGAAAATAAAGTTGGAAAACAGTGGTTCAGATAATGAAGGCGAGTTTAGGATGGAATGGGAACAAAGTATTCCATTCCTGGAAGAATAATTTCACTGACAACTTTAGTATTAGGGCCAGAATATTTAAAATCAACTCAGAAAATAAATCGCGCATTTTTCTATTTGGCACTGTTGCAATTCCAGACGACACACGAATGTGAATGGCAATGAAAGATGACCCATTGGAAAAGAGACCAAAATGTTGTGATCTGAAGTACTTAAGACAAATAATTATTTGTGTGCGTTGAATAACTGTTGGTGAGGAAAAGATCAAAGTTATGCGTATGTTTAGGATTGTCTGGTTTGCTAGCAGATTAATAAGCAAGTTGTACAAGGTCATAGTAAAAGCAAACTCCTCGGCGTCTGTCAGCTAGGTTCGCCCAACTAGAAAATTTAAGCCAGCTGGAGTCAGGAACATTACAATCAAGTTAAATTACCTAAATATTAGTAAATTTAGAATGGAGAAAGTTTCGAGGAAAGTCAAAATGGTCCGAGTGATTGAGTTGGAAGAGCGATAGAGGCAACAAACCAATTTGATAGAATCAAGTGAGACATTGATCCAAATTAGATTAAAAGTAGAATATTATGTCAGATTAAGTAAATCTGACAAGGCATATTAGAGCGAGCATGTGTAAAAGTAACACTTTAAAGCAAAATTAATCAGAGCGCATAATAATCAGGACAAACGAGAGGTAGAGGTAAAAAACTAATTGAGATTCTGGCAGAAAGAGTACGTGTGGCCTGGTAGAGTGTAGATAGAAGCCACTATACTTGTGAAATGAATTAGAAGCGTTTTTATTCTCTGGATCATGAAAAACCAGGAGAGCTAAAAATGCCCACTACAATACCATTTAATTTTATACAATACAGAAACCGCCTAATTAGGTTCACACTTTTGCAGAGCGCACCACAGCTGTTTCATAAAATGCGGAGCAGGAGCAGCAGATAGCTATTGTCAAAAGAATTGCAAGAGCTTTCAACGTGTCAAGAATGCTAAGTTTATGATATCAGAACACAGGAGAAGTATCTCGAAGGAAATTTAAGATCGAGCAATGGTCAACGTCCCACGATACCATTTGGGACCTAACAAAGGAAAGACCAGAGAGAGAGAGATCTCTCTCTCAGCGGCTCCAGAAACGAGAATTAAAGCAAAAAAGTATATAGAAGACGTCAGGAAAAGGGGCAATGCGAGATAGCCCATGCTTTATCACCCACAACGATGCAGTTACTGTCTCCCGAGGCAAACTAATCGGCTAATGATCTCTTTACAAATTAGTATATTCAGATTAGAAACTGATTATATTCTCATCTGGAGAGAACGTGGAACACGCTCCCAATCTTCTGAAGATAAGGGCTGCTATCGTAGAGCTATCTAAATGATCACACTAATCCCTATGTCGGGATGCAATGGATTGATACTTGAGCCATCAGAGGCATTTATGGATAGTACAAGCCTTTAATTTATTTAAGGTCGATAATGCTGTTACAGATAACTCAGATGGTTGACAAATTCATTCACAGTGTAAGCATTCTTCTGATGGAATAGCCAAGTAATTCTGACTTTAACGATTTAGCATGTGCTGATCTCCTCTAAGAAACCATGCGTTGAGATAACAAACCATTTTCAGTAGCTTTGTAAAACAGTGTTAGCGACGTTGTTCGTCAGGAATTGAGTATTCATGTAAAATCGAGGCATATTTCCTTTCAAAAAAAAATAGTCAAGTCAAACAAGAAATTTCATAGAATTTCGTGGTAGACATTTTTCTTGACACCCCCAATTTCATGGTTCTAACTTGACTTTCCGGCACCACTATAATAATTTAAAGTTTGCTTTCTACTTCTTCACTTCTATTTAACACTCAAATATTACATAAACGCTTTATCCCAGCCATTTGTAATTCCGATTTAGTAGACTAGTTTCTTGCCCTTTTCGGCTTGCTGCGATTAGCATGTCGCAAGCATCAAGAGTTTTGCAAAATACATAGTAAAAATGACGTATTTTTGGGTATATGTAAATGAGAAAGTGGTACTTGAATTATTAATGAACGGTCGCCGTAGCCTAGTGGCCAAATGCAAGAGTATAGAACTACACCACCTTGAACTCACTTCGACCATGGTTCAAGGTCGCGTGACTAATAAATACGGTAATGTTTTTGTACCTGTACCTTGTGAAACTCCTTTGACCTTATGTGGTCGTACGGGAGTATAACAGAATGTTTCAATTAACGCATAAATCCTGCTAGTGCTTTTAAGTCTTATCCGCATTTGTATTTTCTCTCTGCCCTTATTCAGTCGATCAGCCTCTGAGAAAGTACGTATTTTTTATGTAATTTAAATTTTAGGATAATCTCCACCCAACAATTTCAAATCATTCCAGATATTAAGAATTAGCAGGTTTGCGTACCGTGCAGCTAAAGGATTGAGTGACACCGGAGAATAGGTGACCTCTAATAGTGGCCGTCCAAGCATGACAAGGACTGTAGAGGTGATCAAGGCTGTGGGTAACCGAGATCGTCTCAAACAAAAAGGCGACAGCGATGGGAATGTCACCAATAACCATGAAAAACAAAGGAGGTTAATTTCTACAGAGGACTGGACGGATAACTCCTGCCCTAAAGGAAATCAACAGCTGCGGTACATGAAAAAACGATGATACATACAGAAAAAAAGATTTAATCATTGAAATAAAAGGAGACATACCTAGCAGACATTCTAGAAAAACAAGCCTTTTCACTATACCACACTGTGTAGAATATTGGACCTTTGAGAAGGATTAATCATCCTCTCATATGATGAATCACCACACGTATTCAGGTAGATCTACTCGCTAAATCATTTGTTTATAAATTTAGAACTGATCACTGTCGCCAAGTCTTTAAATTTACTACAGACAACCTCGATCCACACCCGTTCCTTGACCTCGGTACTATAAGACAAAGGCTGACTTCGAAAGGTTTAGTTCATTTTATATTCGGCCATTGTGTATAAATGTTTATATATTGCACTTTGCATTTTTCTTGTTGTGATCTGATAGATCGTTATCAAAGCAACTTATGAGCACAAATTGTCTCATCACCATATTGGTAATCACGAGGAAGCCAATTTTTTATTAAAGGTTTACGTACAAAAAAAAATATTTCGGATGAATAAGTTGATATCGTATTTGTGTTATTTGCAGCACCTGTCACTAACATCAGTTACCAACTAGCTGCGTATGGAAAGGTGGGACTATCCATTCTATATTTGGCTTAACTGTGAAAGTGGCTTCCGCTGTACAGGGGCCCATTCTTTCGTAATTTCTGCATTACGTGAAAGTGCGCAGTTGTGCGAATACCACACTATTCCATTAGTGCAGCAGAACTTCGAAAGTACATCGTAACACGGACAATGAATGTTCGCTCAACCGACCAACGACTTGCACACTGCTCGTTCCCAGATTTCAGTGGGGAGGGGGTGCTTCTTCCAGATACATTCTACTCGTGCCAGAGCTGAACGAAGTACATAAAGGGGTTGGATTTTTAAATATAAATCTTTTAATTCCATATATAAAAAATAACTGCTAGAAATAAATCCTTATTTAGAATGCAAAGATGGGTTGATTGGAATCAACCCATGAAGTTTATAGCCAGCAGCTTTTACTTAATGAAAGAACACCTTCGTTCTTTCATATTTAGCTAATGAAACTCCTACAAAAAAATTAGGAACATGTTTGGCATCTTCATCGTGGGATAGATCATGAATTTCGCAGATCTCAGGACGAACACAGGAATAATTACCACGACAGTAAGCCACGTAACATATATCGTCTTTCCATGGTTGAACTCTAACTTTTGGCAGCCTATGCGTGGTAAGTTCAGTGGATTTGTTACAAGTTTTATGCGGGGAAATTATAAATACAAGGGCAACTGTATGCCATTAAATTATACTAAGCATAAATTAACCTGATCTCGTGGCTAACAGTCTTTAAGGTCAAAAACCTTTCACTTTTACTTTTTTTTGGTGAGGGAAGAGGGACACTGCATTCCTCTTTCGTTGGTCGTGCGCCAACCGTTAATTATTGCCATACGCTACAGGTCGTGTGACTACAGTAGTCCCCGAAGAACTTACACTACAATAATCGCTGTACTATTCGCGTGATCCTGTCCTCAGTATTGGTCGAATTCATCCCGAAATGATTTTAATCTCGGCATCCGTCCGTGGGAGTGCGAGATAACGGGATTTCTCCCTTCCCGCATTCCCTTCCAGCCCTTTCCACCACACGCCGATGGAGAGTGAGACAATTTTATCAGTTACCAAATCTCGTCCGGGAGGAAGAGGGCGCGCGTTCGATGTCCTCCTCGTGCCAATCACGTTCTTATAAAACGTCGCTAGCCGAGCGTGTAATAGAACCAAGCATTACGCCTTCCCCGTTTCTCCGGGGCCGTGGCACCGCCATTCCGTCACTAAACACGCTCTTGACGGAGGCCTCCTATTCTCTCCCCGCCCTGATACACCGGCCATCCTTTTATCAATTAATCGGAGCCGTCACCACGTGTCTCGGCTCGGTACAGATGTTTGTTTTGCCATGACGGGCGACGTCCCTAACGTCGGGCCTGGCGGAGTTTCATCGACGTGAGGTGTTTAATCTCTCCGTTCCTCTGTGACCACGGAGACGACCACGGTCTCAGAGGTAAGACAGTTGTGGTCATGTTTCTGATTAGTTCGTTTTTTCTGGAGTGTGTTTCCGTTTCGCGTGTCCTCCCTGCTGGGGATTAAGGGTGACTGGACATCGGCGAATGGAAACTAGTCCAACAAACTTTACAGGCATCGCCAAGAGTGTTTTCTATTGTGACCTTCCGACGGTCAAGTTGCGTTTTTATCTTCCCATTTAGATGCAGCCATTAGTATAAGTGAATTTAATCAGGCGCGGCTTTTCGAGTCCCCAGTTTAGACAGCGGTGGTGGAGGCAGTTGGGGAAAGGGGAGGGGGGTGTAAAGAAGCAAGGAGGTAAGCGACGAACGTGATCGCACACATTGCTAGTGGATGTTTTACGGACTAAAACTACTTTTCTCGACGCTCTTAGTGAAATGCGTTTGACGCCTCCCCGAAGAATCAACAGCATCTGTTTCGGAATCGCGCACGAGAGATTAAGTTCTGAAAAGGAGTCGATCTGGGGAGGAAGGTTGGGAGAGATGTTACGATGCGCGCGCGCTAATAAAATGAGAAGCCTTTTTATCTTGACGAGATTAAAAACACGAGGAAGACATTTGCCAAATACAAACAGTTGTCAACATTAGGACAGTGGGACGCATTCGACAACAGTCTTAAGCAGTTAATCCACACCCCGAAGAATTAAACTCCATCGCATCATCTCTGCCCCGAGGCAAGTTCGCTATTTGAAGAAGTTTCCGACAACACGATTTCTTCCTTCGTACTATTACGCTTTGCCAATTTGGCTCGAGGGGAAAGCGTTGAATTAGATTTTCACTCGAGTACATTTTCCACCATTTATTTGGCGATGTGCAGCCAACAACGAGTGTTTAAAGCAAATGTTTTTAGCTGGAGATTTCTTCAGTCCAGACAGTTTAGGTAGGTTTACGATAAGTAAACCTCCTCGGAGAGCGAAAAGGTTAAAAATAATGTTCCACTTATTGGCATATACAGAACAGAAGAAACCCAGAATCTGCATGCCAATAACTAATTTGACCACCAATCAATTTTCGAAGATTTTCCCACACAGCCAATATTCCAATGAAGACCTTTAATACGTATTGAAGATTTCCCGTGACGCAATGGGCCTTCATGATCAGGGGAACTTACGGCAATGAGAATCAATATGGCAGAAAGCTCTTGTTATATCTCCCTACCAATTTCTTTCTCCATTCTGAATATCCTGTCCTCTACTCGTACTATTTTGGCCTTATCAGTTATTACGATGTCGGTATGCAAACTTTAGAATAAGTTGTTCTAAAAAATGTCATTGTGCGTTCTTTCACAAGAAATGAAAGTCGCACTCATAGAAGTCTCTCATACTGACTATTTCACGAAAAACTTTCACAATCATATTGATAAAATGTCTATTTTAAACACCCTTCCAATAACTCGAACAATAAAAATTGATGAAAGACAGGGTAAAAGTTTTTTTTTCTCAGCACAAGTTATGATTGTAGAGGAATTTAAAAATTAATATAAAAGGGGGCAATTTGCCTGTTTTCTAGACGAAACACGGGAGTTGGGGGAAGAACCTCATTATCCACATCTGAAACCGACCAACTGGGCCACGGGATAAAAAAATCCCATAAAAGTTCATCGTGCCATTGACAGGATTCGAACCCGGGCCTTATCTACCCGATGTGGGGAGGACGGCGATTATAACTACCGTGCAACCACGCGGATTCATTATTTAAGAAATTGTAGTTGTAATTTTCTACAAAATTTATTTTTATCAATATTCTATAAAAATAGTCTTACTACCAAATCCTAAATAACTAATTATGCTTTGAAATCAATCTTCATGGGCCCCACCCTTGTTATAATATTAAGCTTTATCTATTTTTGTTCATCTTTTAATACAATACAGGACTCAGTCACCTTTCTTGTATATTTACAAGTCCGGACAAACTCCATCCGCCGTGGCATTCCCAGTTCTTTTCTGAATATAGAGGTGGACATTTTGGCAGATCCCAAAATTGGAAAGGCTAGAATCTGGGACGCTCTGGTTAATGTCTGGCAGGAGTGTTTGTGATAAAGGACGGATTACACAATTTTCCCCAGATATAAGAAATGTTTCATCGACAAAGATAAATTAAATGGTTGGCACCAAACTTAAAAGCTGTTCTTGTTGACTGGTCATGGTTCGATTAATGCAAACTTGCATGATTTTGCAATCACTGAAAGATCTAGTTGCCATTGAGGTGAAAGAATCATGGGAACATACATGTACAACTGAAGAGTATAGCGATCTAAGAGTTGAATTGGTATCTTGGGTGAGTAAACTCAATCTTATGGCAGAAGGCTGAGAGACGATTCTACTAGTTAAACTTCTTGGCTTTCCAGAACTTTGCAACAGCTGTATTTGTTAGGCGAAAGACACTTCTGCATCTGGAAGCCTTGGATTGGTAATGCGACATGGTGTACTGCTCGATTAGTAAAAATTCTGTGGATTGTTCTGAATGGCTTTGCTTTGGCGGAGGCATGAGTCTGCTATATCCACTGCAACTCTAGTTCCTTGTACTGGCAGTTCTGTTCTCTGCAGCGCCTTGTGCTGATGGCTTTCCCAAACTGAGTTCCTGGTATTATAGACTCAACAGATGTAACTCTTTGCGATGAACCGAAACCGGAGTTTGGACTCAGTCTAATATTTCATTATATTTGAGTAATTTGATTAGTTTCATTTGTATCTGTTTTGATCGTGGCAGCCTTTCCCTCCCTGTAGTCGGATGAACACGAGAAGGTGTGTATTGGAATACTGCTAAATTATCTGTAAATGATGGCGGGATTGCCATAGGTTGTCTGTAACGTCATTAATTAATAAATAATAATAAAATAATAGTCCGGACAAACACGTATACAATGAAAGATCAGTAGAAGTTCACGAACGAGTGCCGATGTCGCGTTCTTGGCAGAATCACTATCCGATACAGCTCTAAGTTTCCTAGCACAAAACAGACTGTTCATTCATCCAATGAGAATGACATATATAATCTAGACCATTAACCCGAAAGGGGCGATGCATTTCAGCTAACAGTGGACTGAGAATGTCCACTGTTAGCTGAAAGTAACTACTTTGAGGATAAACGAATCATGTCAAGGTTTTACATAATCAAGGAAGAGGAAATTCTCGTGTAATAGCACTATGAAGAGAATGTTGAAAATTCGAAGCAGTTGAACGGACTTTTGCAATGGTTGGATTATCTCGACGAAGTGCGTATCGAATAAGATGAGTGGAAGTTTTACTTAGGACATATTAAAATATGAACTGGTATAGATTAAGTTACATAAGCTACTACACGAAAAGAATATAAATTTAATGAATTATTAAAACCCTATGGCTTCAGTGTTTTGCGCTTACCTCCATAGCTTGCGGATCTTGATCCAAACTAAAAAAAAATGCTAAAATACACTGCGCACCCACAAATTAAGCATATTCCAGAAATCTCCACACCTGTGCCTACAAACTTAGCGAGATTAAACGTCAAACGCCTCATATGCCACCAATATCTGCTGATAAAGAAACTTGCCTAAATTTCAAGTAATGTTCTTTGCAATCAGTTCAACTAATCTCGTTACATTTTCGTTAAGAAATCAGACCAAAGCCTTGGTCTGAACTAGGCTCGCACGACGTTTCTATTTCATTATTCTTTAGCAAACAGGACGATTCAAAAAGGTAGATATCTACGTAAATGAATTAAACTTTATCATACTTGGATTGCGCAAGTTTTGAATCATCGTGTATAATGTAAATTACTTTTAACGTTGTATTAGCTTCATTAACCGTGTTAAACTCTGGCGACTTTGTATAATGCTTCTGGTTACAGTCAAGGATTATTTATATGTAAAATATTGAAATTAAATGGAACTGCACCGTTTAAGGTTAAACCACTGTATACGGAAGGGAAAGACGAAAGGAGATGCAAAGCATTGAATCAACCATTCACGTATTTTGACAGAAAGCCCTTAGATCGGCCAAACGTGTTGCTAAACGATCTCCACTTCATCTACAGAAGTATCACTCAAAAAGGTGTAGGAGAGAAGATTGTCTGCGCGATTACTGTGCACAAGACATTTCATCGGAATGCCTTGCATAAACGAGATGCTTTGTACGAATCCAATTAATGCGTTGACTACCATGATGTTGGTGCTAGAAACTGGACATTGGGAGGATGAAATGCGTCTCCTGGAGTAATGACCTATGGTAGTGTAGATGGTTCCGATATGATTAAAAAATCGGTTCTAGAAACAACCAGAAGATGGCTTCGATACGGATTGTCCCACACGAAGTACTGTGGTGAATCTGGTTTGAACAGAAAGTGCTTTGACCAGAATGACCAGCTCAAAAATCCAATCTTAACCTAAGCTTAGCGTTTTAAAATTAATATTACTTTAATGTTAAAACCACATTAAGGTTTTTTAACGTCTTATGCGTCATAAAAAATACATTTCATAAATTTATTTGGAATATTCACAAATTTCTACCCTGCCTACATCGTACAAGTTATACGAATTCTGGATTCTTTTGAAGGCCATGGTGTACTCGATTAAAATATTAGAATCATTTTTTTTCCGAATTATAGCGTGCTCTGGAACTCGAATATCCAAGGAGGGGGAAGATGCTGCTCTATAGTTAGACTAATCACTGTTCATTAACACTTGTTTTTATCTGTATCAATTTTATGCCTATAAAGCAGTAATTTCACACTATAAGAGCATAGTATTATTCGCATGCTATTTTATTAAAGAAATATTGTTTCATGTTAACCAGCGTCGATCATAGGAATTTATATACCTAGTCTTAGATCCTTTTCTTAGACTTAATACATTCTAGGCCGGTTTGTATGCACTTTTCAGAAATACCTTAAACTTCTGCCCGGAAGTAGCCAATTACAATCAATTTATTTCCGACGAAAATATCAACTCCATACAGAGGAACATGTGAAAACACATTTGGAGTTGGAAAAAAAAAAAGACGAGTAAAAGGACGCTGTTTAAAAGCAACCTCTGAAACTTGTATAAACAAATTAAACAATTTTCTTCTTTAAACTGAATTTGTTACTATGGTAACGAGTTTGGTGGCACCCGACTATTTTAAATTGAGAAATACCAGACCGTATTTAATTCATATTTTGCCATTTTTCAATCCAATGCAACTTGCTAAAATGTCAATAAAAAAAAAAAAAAAGACTTCACATTTCCTTCTGCTGAATAATTAGCCAGCCACAATCAAATCAGGATCGGCTAAAAACAATTTTTTTGTACTTAAGTAAACAGCTACACGAAGAATGCAGTTTCGCTATCTCTCAATGTCCAAGTATAAACGAATTCAAAAACCTGCAAATGGATGTATATTTGTCTCGAGACGTATCATTACTTCTGCAACTCGAAATGATCTTCCTAAAAATGCCATTACGAGTTATTTTATTTTAAGCTGCTTAGAAGAAGTCAAATTGCAAGGGTAATGCACATTAAAAGTCCATTTGGTCAATAAATAGCTGTGGAGTTACAAGAGGGGATACAACTATGCTAATTAGAGGGAGAAAAAATGTTTACTGCGCGAATAGAACTTTTAGATTTAAATATTTCCTCCAGATGATTCAGACTCTTAGCCGGATCAGATAAACAGCATGTTTACTTTGTGTCTTAATATAAAAAAAGGACTCCATAACATCAAATACATTTGATTGCATTTATCTCAAATATCAAAATGACTCGTGTGTGCTTCTCCCATTTAATGAGATTTATTTGAATGGTTGAGGTTTTCGTCAATCAGATAAAGATCTTTACATTTATGTCCGATAGTCAGCTAACGAACGGGCGTTTATAAACGAATTTCTAATCTAGGAACGGATTTCAAATCCCAAGGAGTTATAGCAATACTTAAGACATAATTGCTTTACCATTATATTTCTGTAATGATCTTTGATGTATCAATATTAAACTAGACTTAAAAACTGAATATTATCTCGTGTAAAAAGTTAATATTAAGGGCCAATGCTTCATTTATGGAGTATCTAGGCTTTATTTATAACCATTTTTGGACATTCCATCTCCATCTTTATAAACTGATGAGTTCAGTTACATTTGCGCAATGGTTTAAACCTCTTGATTCCTTCAGGGTACGTAAGTTGTACTTAAGAAAAAAGCTAAAATTTGAAACCTTATTGCGCGCTTCACTGTAAATATTTGCTATCCGAAATTTCCACCATTCTCGTGGTTTACCCCCTTTCGTAAATAAAGAGAAATTGATAGAAAAAGTGGAGGGAGAACGTTCCCATTACGCGAGTTCGTATTCGAATATCATTACAAGTCAACCCCTCAAGTCAATTCAGAATAAAATAAATTTCGCTTGTGGAGAATGTCACATTCTCCAATTCATCCAAACGGAAAGATGCTCCATCGCATCCTCGCCACCCGACAGTTAAAAGCGATGTCCCTGGAAAAGAGAATGGGAGGCGTTCTAAAGGCGCGAGCCTTTTGCAAGACTCCTCGCGACTTTACATTCTATTTCTAGTTTGATAGTTTATACAGTCACATGCGAATGTCGTTTAGAATGGAATTTTTTCGCTTCACTGATACGTGTAGGAAGTTATTCTACCTACCTAGGAAAAATATTTATCCTTCTGCTCCACGATATCCTATGTCATACAGAAACCGGTTCCTGAGTGTGTTAGTATTTATTTCTGAAGTAAAATATCCGTGTTATGTAATATTTTGGAACATAACAGGGAATTAAGATTCCACTACCTTGAAGTACTCGTAAGAGACAATCTTACTGAACAGCAACTTAAGAGTATCACCGTTCTAACATTTTTTTATTATGCTTATTGTTAATAACGATTCTATTCTTCTATAGGTCTTGAATTAGCCCATCATTTCTCGAGAATGATTCTTCAAAGTCTTCACTAGACCCCAATGCATGAATCTCGTGCATATTTAAATGAAATATCGATCCTAACCTTTTGCAATATTTTCAATCCATTTCTGGCATTCCGTACTCATTTATAGATACCGCAAGAAAGTACTCGAGTGATCCCTCATCTTAAGGGAAGGAAGCTTCGACTCTTAGAGAAAATGCCGATGAAGATAAAAGACGACGCGCATTAACGATATTTTATACGGGTACTCTTTCGAATGGAAGAGTTTTTTTTTACTTTAAGGATAATATTAAATAATTATGGTAACGTCTCTGAGAAAGACGCACTTATACCTGGAAAATAAAACCCAGATGGCATGCTCTTGGAGCTTTCTCCATGTTTTCGCTTATTATTTTCCTTTTAAGAAACTTCTCCCATCAAACTTTAGTGCGCTTGAAAAAACCTCACGTACTCGTCATCCTAATCCAGCAATGACACGAAGACCCGATCCGAGCAAGAAATAGGATTTAACAAAAATCTGAGACTTTTCTTCCATTAAGAAAGTGATGGCCTTGGCTGTAAATGTTACAAAGAAGACCGAAGACTTACAAGGAGAATGATAATTGTAACTTCTCCAAACAAAAACAGTTATGGCGTAAGTAATTTCTTTGTTAATTATTTTACGTAGTAATTTCATATAAACTAAATCCCTTAAATTAACTAGGCTTACAAAAGTATCAAAACACTGTTCGGAAAATTGTTTCCTCAGCCTTGCACTACAAATAAACAGCACTTCTCCACATTGGCTTATACTGCTATAAGTGCCGTAACCCCCACCAAACAGCTGTTTTTTTACATCAGTTCAGTTTTAAGTGTATAGACAAGTTTTGATCGAGCATACTTGAGTAATTTTCATACGGCATCTTAGCCCTAAAGTCATGCGTGATTAATATCAAATTTCAGGAAGGTTTTCTATGAACGATGCTATGGTAGGTAGATCGCAAGATGTAGAAGTATCACTCTCCAGAATACCCGAGTTATACTTCATCTATAAAGAAAGTATTACGGAAATACGAGATGTTGCCAGATGAATACCCTTTCATGGCTGGACTGGGTTCTTTCATTTTTGAATACAGGAAAATTGTGTTTAAGGAAGAAAAGGGAAGAGGAGAGTGCAGCATAAATAACCAATAACTAGACCAGGCCGAGAGCATCGGCTGGTTTCAATAAACTCCACTTCCAAGTGAGGCGCGCGTTTATTCCTTGAAATGCAAGCTTGTTTTATTGCCAGTACGTAAGAACCCATTCGAATATCGAACCAGAAGACACATCTGCGCCATCTATTAACAGAAACGAGAACTATACAACTTTCAAAGAACTAAGCAACACAGGAAGAACAAAAAACTTGATAAAAGCCACGTGATTCCTAGACACTAACACTTACTTTCATATGTGAGGAAGAAAAGTATGAATGTGCCTTGCTAATCATTTAAACCCTACCACATATATAAACACAATTTTTCGCAATATTCTTACAAGTACTATCGTTTTATAATACAGTGCGTTAAGAATTGACTTATCCAACAGTCACTGGAAATCGATAACTTCAGACCACAGCAGAAGGAGTGGCTAATTAAAGTAATTTTTAATCTATGCAAGAGAGCATCAGATCAGACTTGCAATTAAATTTGAAAGTGCAAGAAAATTTAACCAACTTAGTCACTGCTCTGATCTAGTTACTTATGATTGCACCCGGTTTTTACATTTCATGATGCTTTAAAAGCATTAACCGGCACTGTCAATTGAACTGACTGGAACAGCTACGTTCATAAATTTCTACCGTTTCATATTGGGAGAGAAAGGACTAAGATAAGGGCAGAGGGAATTAATGAGATTGATCTACCGACGTGTCTATCAACATTCCAAAACCTTCTTATATATCATTAAGTAAGCTAAATTCATCGTGTTCTCGAGATGAATTTGAATGAGCTGTTTCAGTGGAAAGCTGTCAGTGATAGATTGGTTTATGAAAGATTTCTTGATACATGTAGATGCGAGTATGAAATAGGAGAAATGAATAGAAGATTATTTGAAGATTATATTATATGACAACTAATTTTCTGCGAATGAAATGTTTTGTTTTAACGCGTATTTATTATTATAATCTGAAAAGTTCGCCTTTGAAGATTGCTTCTCTGCATTATTTTTATATATGCAGGAAAGCTATATTCAAAGGGGCATAAGTGACTTTGACAATCACCATACGCGCAGTTGGTTTATTCATGGTGCCTTAACTATCCTGTCTAAGACATAAAACGTCACTTTATATGCTGGCAAAACAAGTCACCCGGCGACAGTCGCCAAGAGTCGATTCACATGCTCTCCGTAATATCGTTCTCGCAAGTTACGCAACAACGAAGGAGCAGCACTAGGCAGTCACCCTCCGTCCGATCATGAGCGCGGCGGATCTGCTTTTCTTCATCTCCGTATGAGAACTTCGCTTCCTTTCGCTCCACCACCGCGCGCACACACGTCCGCTCGCGATCTCCTTTGAAGAAAGAGCAGACTTTCTAAGAAATCAGATGACTGCCTTCGAAGTGTGCAGCCTGCGCCATCTGGTGGCTCCTCATTTACTACCGAATCATGTGATCACCTGAGTCAGAAGGTATCGGTGATACCAGTGGAGCCGACGGTGAAACGAGGGTTTCCTACGGACCTGTCAAGAGGTGAAAACATGTTGCGGACAGGGATGATGACCAAGCACGTACGGGGTGCCATGCAGACTTAAGGAAGCTGTGCTAAGAAGACAGTGCGGGACCGGTCGATGTATTGAAAAAAAAAAAGGCCACGCAAATCCTGCGCGATGCCAGCTACGGATGATACCAGCTGAAACGGTAAGTTGTTTTCCTTGAGAAACGCGGGAAGTGGTCACGTGTTTCTGTAGTCCGTACTCACGTGTCGATTAACCCATCGTATTCGTAGTGGATAGGTGGAAAAGCAATGTTAATTTTCTTTATCGTTTCATACTCATCTCAAAAATTGACAGGTACGTATCAATTTATAACTTAGTCGGCCCTATGACATACAGATGGAGATATTTGGAAAAAACCTGACTCTCGTATACCATTCTTAAGTCGCCTATGTACTAGAGATGAGTCATGTAGGTAATGGATAGCTGTTTGCGCAACTTAGACTTTTAAATTAAGGGGGATACATAACATTGATACCAAGTATTACGCACACAACCTCAGTTGTAGTCCAATGAGAAACAAGCAACAGATCGTGGTTTCATCACGTGTATTTGGCAAGCTTTTGCGAGTGCAGCCATTGTTGCACAGTTTGCTGTTTGGGATTCAACAATTGGCAGGGCCGTTTGTTGTTCTGGCATCGGCGTGAGTTTGTAGTTAAGCCGAGTGAATATGGAAACAGTCACGTGTTTGTATTAATATTCACTAACGCGGTCTACTACGTACATGAAATAGATGCTTCGTTGTTTATATTCCATTTTGATAACAAGGTTACTTAGAAATGCATCGCATGTACCGCATGACACACGCAAATGACAATTTATTTGCTGGACTTCCCCCGTTAAAAAATGGGAAGTATTTCGATCACGTTCGCAAAGACAGTCAAGGGATCACATAATTCACTGATACCGATCGTAATTCTTTCAGGATAAAACAAATGTTTCATGTTTGTTGATCATTTGATTGTAGAATGTGCTGGAAAGGGTGGGAAAAAAGTAACTTTTTTCCCATCGAAACTTTCTTTACGCTTTAGAGAATAGTTAAGATCAACAAAAGCTCTTTAGCATACATCTTAATTGTGGCTTATATAAATTGGATCTGTTCTCCTTTATAATCTTGATATTGTTTAGATTTTAATTTTGACTATTGCTGAATTGCTTGCTGAATCTATTACAATGACTGCCATTTATGAAGAGAAATTGCTCCAAATATACTGTTCATTTTCTCTACGTTTGCAGCTTATCCACTACAATTTTAAAGAGATATTTCGACAACCATTTCAGTTCTTTATTGCTTTTGCTGCTGACCGGATATTAAAGAATGCAAGTTCAGGAGAACCAAGGCAATGCTAAAATCTCACAAAATAACGCTTAAGGAGAACCAACGAGAGCTATAAACATGGGTAAAACTTTATTGGAAATGCTACAAATGTTTTAAGTATTCTTTTCATCATTTTCTTTTGAAATAGTTGGAATAAAATTTTTTATCATCCTCTAATACTGAGAGATAATGCAATGATATGGATTTAGTGTCCCAAATTTAATTTTTTTTACGGATTTCCAGTAGGAGACTTGACTGAATTCTGTTTGCGTAGTACTCAGTTATGTTCCCCAATGTCATTTATTAAATTACGAATTGTTTTATAAATGCCGTTGTTTGGGTTTGACAACAAAAAAAAAAGTGTAAAATTAACTACTGCTTTCACCATTTTAAACGAAAAACAATCCATTTATGTTTCAATTTACGTGCAAAGTAAGGCACTACTAACACTGATGCAGCTTTTTCACTTTACTATTTCGTGATTTGTTCATTGTATGCCTAAAAGTTTAGTTATCCTCCACTTCCGATGAAAAATTGACAACTCCCTTGGGTTTTCATTCGTGTAAGAGCACGGCTTAATAACTGAGAGGTCAGTATCTCCAGCGACCCATTCGTTCGACTTCCTTACATCGAATTTATCTAGTATTATTTCTGCTGGTAGCTCAAACTCCTTAAGAAAACTGGTAACTTCGAGTAATTTCGATTAGAGTCTGCAGTTCAAACCTTTCCACCCACCCTCCTAAAAAAAAAATCTCGCTTTGAGTTTGATGAAACTTATTATATTCCTTAAGAAAGAGGCAAGAACCAGACAGCATCTGTCGACGATGTGACGTTTAGTTTGATATCGAGAAATGTCTTAACAACAAAAAAGCGTACGAGATTTTCTTTGAAAAGGATGAGCTGCCTTATATATGAAGACAGAACCAACATTTGTATTATTGAAGCGATCAGAGAGGAGCATTTATAATTCATTTGAAGTTTATTAGGCAGCTAAAAGGAAAAATCATTAATTAATACTAAAATATTAAATTGCGTTTATCTGAGCGAAATCTCAATTAAAAAAAAAAACCGTTACTTGGGGATCAATGAGAAATGATTATTACTCTAATTTTTTTTCCAGTAAGATATGGCGCCAAATAATGACAACTTTTCCAAGGATTAAAGTTTTCCATGTATTCTGTTCTCGAATCTCTTGTCACTAATGCTTTAAGATAGTGATCACAAACTTCCTTATGCGTGTCAAAAGGAAATGATACTCGTAACTGGAGTTTAAGGGTACCTTTATAAATAAAGGATTCTAAGAAAGTTGAGTTTGCAGATGGATTTAAGTAAAACAAATGGCTTGGGAGTTTCTGTATTGACTAGTCAAACAAGAATTTAATGTGAAATTAAGCTCAAGGTTATTTGGTTTTTTTGCCAATAGTAAACAAAATTTAATCATATCAAGGGGGATGCACTAAAACATTGCTCAGTCAAGCGTCCCCTATTTTTTTTAATTATTTTTTGGTGGCCTACATAATTGAACTCTGAATACGAAAGATACTGGGGTTAACGTACCTTAACCCAGGACCATAAACCAACTCGAATCCAATTTAATACAAAATAGTAATGCGAATAAATATTTTATTTCATAAAGGAATTTCAAATGAGCAATGTAAGTAAACTGCTGAGTTATATTTGCACTTAATGACAAAGCTTTGGGTGCTAAAAGCGCATGTGCACTTTGGCCACCTAAGGCACTTTATTAAAGAAAGTTCTCGAACGCATCGCTCTATCAGTTGAAAAGTACGCTCTTTGAAGCTTTAAGGAAAACAATGTGGCTAGATATTCAGATTGAAATAAGATAAGACTGCCTTTTCAAAATACAAATCAGTTTCTATAACTGATTTCCCATATTTCAGCTGCTAGATAGCAACCAGACAGTTTTCTAAATTAATAGCATCTAAATCCCCTACAGTCTATACAATTAAAATATTCTTATCGGTCAAAGACATCGTAAGAAAAGGGGGAAACTAGCTAACAGGTTAGCTAATTTCAAATCCACTCCTCAGAAACACTAATGCAACAGTTGTTCAAAACTGTCTGCATATCAAACTAAGAAACCTTCCGCTTTCTTGGAGTGAATTAGTCGCTAGAGGGCTGTCAAATCTTCTCTTTGGAGATTCTCCTCCGTTGAGCGCGTATGAAAGACAGTTCAGCACCAATCAAAGATAAGATGGAGATTCTGAGAACAGCTATAATAGAAGCTTGCAACGATTCGACCATCATCATAAAACCTGTCTATCTTCTACCAAAGCTAATCTCATTTAATGTGGAGCACAAACGCCTTGGAAAGTTATTAGCCACCTTTCTCTCCCCCACTTCATCGCTACTTTTGTCGTTCTATTAGTCAGTTCGGATTTGTGGCCGTAATTTGCCTTCCGAGTAAATGAAGGAGGGATGTGTAACCTAATATCCATCAGTTTCTTCGAGTCCTATCTAGTCTGCTGGCGACGCTTTCGGTAGATTACGTGTAACCAGAGCAGGGCCCTTCTGAATGCGCCATTTATTCGGATAATATTCATTGATTAAAGTTATTGGAGCTAACGTAATGGTGCAGATGCTCGGATGTGTTATGGCTCCATATTTTATGGATGAAATTTTCTCCCAAATCTGCTATATCTTATTTCCTGATCTTTACTTTAAAATCCTTTTCTTTAGAAAAGGATTTTTTCCAGCCATCTAATCGTCTCTTGGCTCAGGTGAAGTACTAATTTGCATTACCGTTACCACCTTTGTCAGAGAATGAAGAGTTTTTTTCCCGAAACACAGGTAACATTCTTTGAATAGGAGGCCAACTAAGCAGCGATCAGCGTAACTTAAAAATCAAACTGCGACTGTTACACCTTAAAGAAGAAAATTATCTACAGAAGTCCTAGGAGAAGAGAAGCGGGGATGTAGCCAATGTCGATCCTACCCTCACTGCCAACAAATAAGGGTTTTGGTTGGGGGATTTGTTTGGTTTCACACACACAAAACATCGAGTAATCAGACTTGGGCTGCTTCAATTTAACGAGTGCCTGCTATTTTGCTGATTGTATTTCCGAAACTTCCAGTTCAAATAATGGAAACAGATGCTGGTAGTACTAAAGTAACAAAGAATGGGGAGATAAGTTCCCCGACCCCCCTTCTAAACGCAGGAATTCCAAATTAAAGTTTTTTTTCAATCGATAAATAGAAGTAAGATTATACACTAAGAAGCTGAATTTTCTTTTCATTTTTTGAGTGCGCACGAGCTTTAATTCTCTGTATCTGAACCGCTACCTATCCATGAAAGCGGAGCAACATTTCAGCACACAAGATTTCCTTCGTATCATTTCTGCGATGAACAGTTTTATCCTGTTTACTTTGCTGATAAAAATTCAACTAAGATCGTGGGATCATATTCTAAACATTCACCATCTATGCTAAAGTAGTCGATATTTCTTTACCAACATCTAGATTATGAAATTTCTCAAAAAAAGTTACTCGAGTACACCTCGACAGCGGTTTCCAATAAAAAGTTATTTACAAAAGCCTTAGAAGAGAGGGTGAGATGTCGATCCTACCCTCAACTACAAACAACCTAATCCCAATTTCATTCGCCTTAGAACAATGACCACATCAACCTACCTCAACAGCAGCATTACGAATTAGTAATGCTATGTTGGCAAATATCTTTTGGTAGTAGTAGTTTCTACAAGGTTGACTAAGATCATAAAACATCTTGTGTATTGCATCTTCGCTGAGTACTTCAAAAGGAGTCCTCCGTGGTAGCTAAGTTGATACGACATTACTGTCTGCCACTCATTTGGAGTGGTATGGATTCGGTTCTAATCAATGACGGGAGGAATTTCTGAAGACCGCTTCAATCGAGGCTATAGCCAATCTTAGGATGGAGCGAGTAGAGTTATTTCGAGCTTTGCAGCCTGCGCAAAAAGCTTTTATTAGAACAGGCTTTGTTATCCCTTAAAAAAAAAAAAAACGACAAATCAACCTTCAGGGTAAAATCCTTAATAGAAAGAAACCTACTGTCATTATTTGGCAACCTTTATAAAAATCCCAGTAAGCTCTTTTTCCAAACTTCAATTATGCTCCACTTCATTTCCTTGGAAAAATTACTCAGTGATCACTGAATTATGACGTCCTCGCCCATAATGGACTATGCCGCATAGATCACAGTATACGAAAAGTATAAAAAGCCAAAGAGATTCGTAAACTAGAGCAGTGGTAGTATGCATCTATTCGTGCAAGTCAAAGTGAAAAGTAGCAGTTATGGGACGTGGTAAAGATATCACGGAGTTTCAAAAGTTGCATGATTGTTGGAGCTCGTGAATCCATATAGGAAACGTCTTGTCGATTTCTCATAGCTCACTGGTTCAGATGTACAAAGAATGGTATCGAATGGATGAAACCACCTCTCTCCGACAGAACTGTAAAGGATAAGTCAAGATTGGTGATCGTGGTGAGCGAAGGCGCAGCGCATTGTATGGGCTCTATGTGAGGTCACTGTATGGCATAGCAATCAAAATGCTGAATGCAAGAACAATATCCTAAAAAAGAGACCTAAATGATTATGCGCCGAACATTCAAACGTATGGGAGTTCTGAAGCAGACGACATAAGACTCTCCGGTAGCTCTTAGATCATGTGCATCCCGACATAAAAGACGCCCTCTCCTCACAGCTGATCATCGTCGACGGCGAATACTGAGGTGTCAACAATATGCTGGATAAACATTTGAGAACTGGAAATTAGTGTGCTGATCGGACGAGTTCCAATACCTGGTGCAACACGCCGACGGACGCCTTCATATGTGGCTCAAGCAACACGAGTCTATGAACCTATTGTTCATGGTGCCCACTATCCACGCAGGTAGCTGAGGTCGTCTAATATGGGACATGTTTTGCTAGCAAAAACTAGGACCCTTGGTGGTCATGGATCAAGGTTTCACTGGTAAAGCCTACCGGCAGCCCTGGGCGCCTCCGTAGCCAGGTGGGAAGGAGCAGCAGTGCGTAGCACACGCTTCTTGATTAGACCGGGGTTCGAGCCTGTCACCACCAAATACGGAGGATGCTGAAAGGTCAGGGAATGAGCACAGCATATTCCCGGAGCAGTATGGTCTTAGTTGATAATGCTCCTAAAAACCAAATAACAACCGGCAGCCCTTATTAGACAATGTCTGCACCCTTGCCATAAATTGCATTTTTTCCCTAACAGAACACGATAATACGATGTTATCGGGCCTGCACTCTGCACGAGTGGTTCGAGGAGCATAGTGAAGATAATAACCATCTTGATTGGCCTCCAAATTCGCCTGACCTCAATCTAATTGAACACTTGTGGGATGTTTTGGAACGAAAGTGAGTCGTATAGATAGAAAACAGTCGTCTATTCAGACACTGTGGGAACAGACGTCTTCAGACATCTACTGGGGTCAATACATAGGCGAATAATATCTGTTATCAGCGCGAACGGTGGCCCAACACGGTATTAAGTCAGAACTGTACGCCGAACAGTTTGATCACTGAGTGTATATTTATCAACGGGGACAACTATAAGAGAAAAATCACTTGGAATATTTGAATGGCTGACGGTGGGGACGAGATCAAGAATGCAATGACTTCATACGGCTTTTCGAAGGAAGTTGTTCAATGTTCTTTTCGAATGTTGTGCAATGTTCACTGCCAGTTGCTACTTTCGGGATGAAAAACTTGCGCGTCTGTCTCTGAAAGACCAATTTTGGCCACGATTGAAAAAGGAAATCAGTTGAAGCATCAAATCCCCCAGGCTTCCCCAAATGAGCTGAGACAGTTATACTTCTACGAATAACTCTGTTCTGGGCATAACTCGCTGAAGTATATGTGATTGTACCCATCTGTACTGCAAAACCTTTAAGACCTCAACAAAAGACTATCATGGATAAGTTATTCAGGTAACGCTGTGTGTGTGACAAAATGCTTTCTTAAATCATAAAATTGTTTCTGCTTTCAGGGGAATCTCACCATGGGCCCTACTTCGATGTTGACTTACCTTCTTCAGTTAGTAGCATTGCTGGTCTTCAGGATATCAACGCTAAACAGTTTGGGTAAGTACTTAGACGATTCTGCACTTCTCAAAACTCTGATTAGTATATAAATATTGAAAATTTGCTTTTCTAGAATTAGTAAAAACGAGAAAGATGCGAATCTTCAATAATCAACATGACATTACGGATAAATACTTTCCGTATAAGAAACATTTGTTGCAATAACTAGGATCCAGTAATAAAAAGGAAAACCAAACAATGGCAGCGAGGTTTGCAACTAGTTTAGAAACTATACGAGAAATTTGACAAGGGAGAATTCTTTAGAACTATGCCAGTTATTTACTGTTTCGTTAGATCTCTGGTATGAGACAATAAAAGACTCGTCGACTACAGTTTTACAACACCATAATGCAACTAGAGGCAGGCGAACATAGAACCATACGTCAAATTTCTTGCCAAGGATCATGACAAAAAAGCATTCGCAACTGAGTTTATACTGCAGCGCGATGTATTAACTTCTTCCATGATGAAAAATTTTAAAAAGGTGTTCTACCACGTGCTTAGGTACGGATGTTCGAAAGTAAAATAAAACAGTTAAATTCTCTTTCATGTCTTAGCCCATTTTGTACAGCTGGGCCCTGATCGCCTTGTGCGGATGAAGCGGCTTTTATAGTCGCAATTACTTACAACCTCAACTTTCTCTGCTATTCATTAAAAAGAAGTAGCATCGATGGACGAACGCAGGAAGAGTGTGACGTGCCAATGCCGCACAAATTCCTTCACCAGTTCGCGAGGAAGTTAACGAACGGGGATAAACTTGGTTTTTCACTTCTGCACTCGCTCTTCATCTCTTTCCCCCTGTTAGTTAAGCAGCGGAGGCCAGAGGTGTTTAGAAGTGGAAAACAGCTTTGGCAGAAGTCCAGGTTTTTGAAATTATGTCAGGCAGGAACAGTTCCGATGAGTTTTATTTTGGCTCCCTTTTTGACAAGGAAACTGAATGAATATCGCTTTTGGAAGAGGGATGTAGAAACGAGAGAGAAGGCAAAAAAAATTATACATAAAATATATTCGAACAATGCATAAACAGTTTGTAGCCATAGCAACAGAGGAATAATCTGTACTATGTTGTTTCACTTGATAAATTCACCACTTGGAGACATCCCAGGAAACAAACTTATATCAATAAATCTGGTTCAATCCAAAAAGGAAGAATATTCAATCGAAATTAAAACAATTACTTCCGAAAGTAATAAAATATTAATGCACATAATTCTTCTCCACCGGGTCCACCCACCAGCTGGTTCCATTTGCACGACCGCATTAAGTCTTCCGAGCATCCTGCGATAAGTAACATTTGTTCTTGCTCAGCTCGATATATTGACTGACGTCCGACTATAATCGATCCACACTTTCTGCGTTAATCTTACATTTTCTTATGTAGGGACAGTTATTGCTGCTTCTCCTGCAATATAGCCCCCTCTTCAACCTTTCCCCCACCAAATTCTTTCCGACCATTGCTTGCTTTGTTCCTCTAGCTTGACCGGCGCCGAGGGTTTCTCCTTTGAATCGGAAATGTCACAGTCGATGCTGACCAAAGACTTTTCCGATTCTCTCAGCGAAAGTGTTAGAAAGGATCATTCCCATGGTAACAGTTGCATTTCTTTTTCATCAAAAAGTAGATTTATGAACTATAAAAACAGGCGAAATTTCTGGTCACGCAGCCGAAGAGTAAAAGGAAATGTTTAGATAAATTAATAGCAATTTACTGCAGACAGAAAGGAAATCCTGCTGTAACAGAATCCTGGGCAGTGTTGAGAAGTTCTTAGGTCTAGCAAAGGATCACGAAACAGTGAGCGTGTTTTGCGACTTCCATGAAACCGTACAATCAGATTAGTAGCTAGGCTAAAGAAAACTATGGACAATGGTCCGATATAGCTTAACGGGGACTAGATGCAGCTGAGCTTAACGGTGGCGTTGACCTTTTGATAGAAGTATTAAGACTGTTTGAAACATTTAATAATCCTCCTTATCAAAAACAGAGTCCCTGACAAAACAAAGTTTAGAAAAAGTTCGCCTAAGTCCATGGCACTCTGCCTATTCCATTACACAACCAAAGGAATTGTACTTTTTGCCCAAATATCTTTTGATCCTCCTTTTTTTCTGCCCCCTCTACGTTATTGTTCATCGAAAGCTGAACTCAATAAGCACGCAGTTCTTTTACCCTAAGACTAACATAAATGGCAACAGTAAATGCTCAGAATCGAGCATAAAGCTGACAGGCTTTGTTGCTATAGGAACCACTCCGGCACACGCTTATCTAAAGTGCGTGGAATCAAGTAGAATGGCTTATCTCTTCGGCTTCTAATTAGACTTCGTTAATACGGTCACAAACCATCGACATAAAACCGAAAACCCAGTTTCCATTCGTAATAACGGAGTGCTGGGGGGTATAACGCCTCCCTTCCTTGATTCGACCAATTAATTTTCCATTCGGCAGAGTTGCATCTCGATGATTTTGTTTTTATTTTGTCATTCGATTTTCCTTTCGGAAGTGAGTTGGCTAGGGGTATTGACTTTGAACAGACATTTTCCAGCTAATTATTTCCTAGCATTAATTGATTCCAATGATTCATTAGCAATAATGGCACTTTCTTGACAACTTGAAACTCAAAGAGGAATTTATTTTTGACAAATTACATTTTACAACGATCTAATATTTATACAGAATCAAGTGGCATTCGTTCAGAAGTAAAGTCCAAAATCTTGGTTGGTGGAAGTACAAACAATTCCCAATAGGCTAAAATGAATTTTGTCATCCTACCATCTCCATCGACTTTGCTACGATCGAAAACTTGATTCTCGCCTACAATGAAAGTTTCCCCAAAGTTTAACACGAGTGGATTCTCATCGTTTAAACATGTAGCGTAATATTAAGTCCATCTTAAATCAAACCTTCCTCGAACTTCGATGTCCTTTGACGTGCTCATAAATATCGACTTCTCCCAGCTGTCTTCTTTAGCGAATTCAAATTCACCCGAGCGGTTTCCTAATTTCTAGTCTATTATCTTAGGAAAGGCAGTGGAAACCAGATGTCCGCAACGTGCTACAGTATTCTCGGAAGAAGGCCTTTCTAAATGCATCTTTTAATGCTTTGTCGTCACGAAGCACCAAGCGAACAACCAAAATGATTTGTTGTAATGATATGTCAATTCGTTGTGTATTCAACCCGCACGCCCTTTGAATGATATGCAGAAGACTGCTATGGCTGGATACTAATGGGTTAAATAGTAGATCAGTATTCCCACGTACCAACCGGCCTACTGTTTAATCTACTGGGCAACAAGGCATAATAGATAACACGGAAGCATACAAACAGTTCACTTAGGAAACCGAATATTTAGACCATTCCTCCCCATCTCAATAGTCCAGATGTTGGCCTACAGTGTGTATATTTAAGCAGCAGCGACCTGTCCGCATTATAGTACCGAGAAAATGGAAAGCAACTGAAAATGGCTTCAAATTATGCTCGTGTTCAACATATTCTAAGATGTCACGCATACCAGATGGAAACACGGTCAACTACGAATTTATGGAAATTGCAGTTCGAGAAGTCGAGTCGAGAGCAGTGGACAAGGACTGACGTAGCTTTGAATTTTAAGCTAATCGTCATAAACAATATTCTCTAAGAGTTGGCTGACACTGGTTTTGATGTAATTTGGTGCAGGTTTTTCTTTTGTTGTCATATGTTCAACTTAGTTGTTCATCACTAAGTCATTAATCCCTGTTAAGTGGGAAAAAGCATACATAAGTCCACGCAAGAAGTTTAAGGTACGACTCTTTCCTCCTTCAACATGATCTTAATGTTCTAATAATCAATAGGCACACCAGACAATACATTACACAAATTATCAAAATTGCACAATTAGTATAACTTAACAATTTGCAAACTTAATGAATTTTCTAATATTAGGAAATTAACATTAACACGAGGATGGGCAATCTCAGATCATACTGCCCATACCCGTATTAATATAAGTGTACGAGTACTCGTACACTTATTTCATGGACCGACTTGAATGTTGATGAACTTAGAGTAACTTACTGGGAACCTACAACCCTCCTCCCAACCTAGAGATCGTCTAGCTGAGCTTTAATTGAACAGTTTTCTCTAATCCATTCCAATTAAAGATAAAAAATTGGCGAAATCACAATTACTTGCATGGAGACAAGTAAACGTGGTATTCAGTAAATTAGTTTTTAGGGGCGTTCATACGATATATACCGATGAGCCAAAACATTATGACCACCTACCTAATATGTTGATCCTCCACGTGCAGCAAAACAGCTCGTACCCGGCGAGGCATGGAAGATCCTTTAACTCCTGTAAGGTACCGGAGTTAAAGCTGTTCCAACACCAACCACAGATTCTCGATGGGATTGATGTCTGGGGAATTTGGAGGCCAGGGCAATACCTGGAAGTCACCGTGGTTAGTATGGGCACTCGGAGCGGCCTGCGGCTACGCAGCCCTATTTTCAGCAGGGTTTGATGTACTGCGTGCTGACACATTACTCCCTTCACCAGCAATTCCAATTACCTGCGAGTTGAGCCACAGTCGCCATTCTGTTGCCACGTGCCATCCGGGAGAGCCTTCGCTTACCTCAAGCATCGATGAGCCGTGGTCGTCCAACACCTCGCCAGTGGTTCGTGCGTTTTCCCTCCTCGGACCACTTTCGGTAGGTACTAACCATTGCTGACCGTGAGCATCCAACACCTCGCCAGTGGTTCGTGCGTTTTCCCTCCTCGGACCACTTTCGGTAGGTACTAACCATTGCTGACCGTGAGCATCCCACCAGCCGTGCTTCGGATATGCTCTGACCCAGTCGTCTGGCCATTACAATTTGGCCTTTGTCAAACTCGCTTAAGTCCGCTGCCTTTCCCATCTGAAGAACAAGAGTGACACTGATTAACGGAGCTCAGTATCAGGTGTTTTTCATACAGTAGACTAAACTAAGTTATTTTTATTACATTTATTGAATTATTAGTATTAAGAAAATTCAAGTGTGCGCGTCCAGTCAAGTGGGAGTCCAGTTGTTACATGTCCGTCCGCATGTAACAAATGGACTCCCAGTGGACTGATTTCTGGGAAATTATATAGATAACTATATTTACTTTTCACTTCTATTAATCACCAAATAAAAAGAAAATATTAAGAAAGCATCGAACGTGCAAGAAGTGTAACGCACGACGTGTTACCAAACTATTTTTTATCATTCAGAATAAATAAAGTTGAAACCACTAACTGAAACTAAAGATAAAGTGCTCTTACATGTTTCAAAAGAAAATCCATTAATATAATAGATTTAACCGTCTGCATATACGCAAGCTGTACATCTTAAACTACAATCTTTCTTAGTGAGGGAGCAGATTGATGCAGTAATTAGATGCATAAAGCATAAAAGATTCTGCTTATTTTATGTGCCACCAAAACTTTCTATTTTCGAATGTCATTTCAAACGAAGTTGATGCGAACTCCATTTTAAATGTCAATCGCATTTTCTACGAAAACAATTTCCTGATAATTCAGAACTATGGAAAACTCGTAATTTGCAGGAGAAATTTATGTTTAATTAATCGTAGTTTCAAATCTCTGCTCGGTATCTTACTGCACAGATGTCTACTTTCTTAATTAAGATATTTAGATTGTATCTGATTCAGTTGGAGTTCCGAGGCCAGGCATTTTACTAAAACTGCGTCTCTACCAAGAACAATACCATTGGAGGAAAACGTTTTAGCTAAATTGGGCTTAATCACAAATAATTGGCTTGTAGATAGTTTCCCAACTGTAGATTTGCTCCAGAAGATAATTAGCAAATTCTGCCCATTTTCCCTTACGCAATTTTCTCATAGCGAGTTGCTGCGTCAATCCCCAATACCAGGTAGGGAAATTAATAGGAAAAGGGGGGGTTGGGGAAAGAAGATAGCGCAATTTCTACTTTTAAATTGCAGTCTGGAAATGGCTGGGCAATTATGTCCTTGTAATTAACCCATCTTATTATCTAAGATGTAACCTAACCGCAAAGTTTTAAGGCATTGTACCATAACAGATGTCCAACTGTCTCAGGAACTTCCAGATAGTTTTCTGGATAGATCAGGTGGGCTACGTAAAGCACTGGAAAGAAACTGTTTATATAACTGCCCAAGTTTCTCCGCAATACCCAGTCAGATTTATGAAGCGAATCACAAAACCTGTTTGACATTCACTTCAACGAAGAGATCTTCAGAGACATTGAGTACACATTAGAGGCTTTTGTGATATAAGGGAGATTAATACAATTTTTAAGTTAACTATTATAAAGTGGTTTCTCCCAAGAAACCCACATTGCATTCTGATTTTAAGTGTACTTATGGCAATGGTTTAGTCTGTGGACAGTAATGATATACAACAAGTGAATGCCTTATTACGATATTCCCGTTGGCCTACTTGGTAAAGATAACGATCAAAAGTAATTAACACGAGTAAACTAAACCTAAGGGCTTCTTAGAACGCTTGGATTCTCCTCATGAATCCAGGCGTTCTAAGAAGCTTTTAGAATACTATATTGAGCAAATTTGGCAAATATATTGAAAGGTCCATCGTGTCAAGTTAATGCTAGTCTTAAAATAAATTTATTAAAGTTAACCTCCTGGGATTGACAAAGAATCACTTATTGGTATTAAGAGCTTGTTGTAAATTGAAGTCTGCGTTTATGTTAGAAACGATTTTGCGTGATTGGCATATTTCAAGTTTGGACTTAAAACAATCCACTCATGATCATGTTGAACTGGTCCTATGGAAGAATCTTAAAGGATCGGTTCCCAAGGAAAACAAAATTAATTTAAGCACGGAATCCAAGAAAATAATTCCAACTTTAATATTAAAGTTGGATCAACAACATGAATCCAAAGAAAAACTTGCCACCAGGCCGACACGAATATTGCAGACAAGAAACCACTTTCCATCCACCTAAAGTTAAAAAATAACTTTCCCAGTATTTCACTGAATATAAGTTTGTGATACGTTTAAGAGTCTTAATAGCTAGTAGTAAAAGTTTGATAACCCCTATGGATTTATTAAAACTATTCAATTTAATGCCATTAATAAAGGATTTAAAAAAAAGTAGTTTTCGAAACTTTTGCATTCTAAAGTTCTGGCTGAAAAGTTGAGTTATCAGACTAATACTAATTTTTCTTTGAATACAGTAATACTTTTGTAAACTAATACGATCTGTTTCTTTCAATTTGATTTTGAAAAAGAATCAAACATTCATTAAGAAAACGGTGTATCCTAGTAGGATCTCTGTAATGATCGTTTAATTGCAAACTTGGACATCTTGTTCAGTTATAACAAAACTAGCCAAGTTCCTGGAGACAATTCTCCAAGTATCAAACGTGACAAAAACCAAAATTTTTACTATGTTGGTCCGGATTTTTAATAATGGTTGACACTGAAGAAAATCAAGATTTTTCACGATTCCAAAATGCAATCGTTTTGATAGTTCTGTGATCCTACGGCCGGTCTGTTGATAAATCCGAACTTATTGTAGCGTTTGTGATGCTATAACTTAAATACAAAAGATAAGAATTAACTGGAAAAACAGAATCATTCCATGATCGGTCTGAAAATTGTGCTTTAAGACCTTAAAGAAAGCAAATATTACACAGTTCAGAGAGGCTCCGGCTGATCCTCTTTGCCCTGCATGTTTGTGTCACGCTCCAATTCACAAGAAATATTATTGCAATGCGCATCATGACTGGCCTGACGGGGAAAAAACCTCCAGTGATAACTTTCCTCGGTTTCATGTGGTTTTCGATTCCTAGATATAACTTATTGCAGAGATCCATCGCTAGGCAATCCTCCAAAAACAGTAAACAGATGTTTGATCTTCCTTATATCGTTATGTATTGGATAAATTCGCTTATCTTAGAAGAGCACAAGTCCTTAATGTTAGAGAGATTCAGAAGTAAAGACTTCCTTTAGATTGCTATTAAACTTTGATAAATGGCCGCAGAAGAAACCAGTGGGTCTTATTTAAAGCGGGGGGGGGTCTGAATATAGTTCTCGGTTCTACATACATATGAGCATTTCATTTCAGGTGCACCATTTTTCTAATCATTTGGAGTCAATAAGAAATCTTCATTCTGTAGAAAATAATTTCCAACATCTTTACACGGTGTTGGGAAGATACTAAGGATTTAGTATGGTTCTCATGCGGACATCTTCCGATTATGAAAGCTTGCGCGCGCTCTACATCTACCTTCTTATTTCCATCCGCAGGAAATAGCTTTTAAAAGTAAATTGATGTATAAAAGTGCGTCAGTGGCCGCTCTTGAATGTGGTCAGTGCATCAGATTTGGAGAGTTCAAAATATCTAAGGATTCTTGTATTAACCACTAATGCCAGAGTCGGAGATTGCTTGGGACGTTCGGGGAAATCACTGAAGTGAGAAAGCAATGACACGTGACCGAATACTTCGTTATCTGCAACCGGTCTCACGAGAAGCTCTGTGAAAAGGAGATATTGGGTTGGAGAGAGAGAAGTCGCCCTGGAAAACTCACAAAATGAGTTATGGTTAAAATGCTTTATCAAAAATGAAGAAACCTGAGGTTGGGCAACATCAGGAGGGTTCAAGCCTTTTATAGGATTATCCCGAATAAAGAAACTGTTTAAAATCACTCGCTTGCAATGATTTACCAGCAGGTGGAGTTTTCTTCGAATTCGATTATTTCGAATGCAGTTAAGGATCGGGAGGAGGTCTGACCAGTTCCTTATTCCTCTTCCGATTAGCTGTTTTCTTCGTGATTTCAAATGCACCTAACCTTTCTTCTATCTCCAGAACTCGCTATGCGCGCAATTGTCTCCATAGGGTATTCACTCTCGAGAAATTTCCTTCCCCAACCCCTCAAGGAAAAAAGTAATCCGGCCATTGCAGTAATGAAAGTTGTGTGTTGGTTTCGCAGGAGGCGTCATTTCAGGGCGATCATTCGTTTGAGTCAACGCCAATAGCGTTCTGACATTAACTATTTCCGAATATCAGTGATAAATCTGACGGCAAAAAATAAAGACCGGCAGATGACCATTTGCGCTGGTAAAACGCTTAAGATGACACGGAGATTCAATCGTTTTCCTCAGTATGACGTGAATACCCCTCGCTTTATCCTTTTGACACAAATGGCAATCCATTAAATCCAACGAATTGAAACGAATTACTCGTAAGTGCCGTCGTCATGGAAACCGGCGAGTCGCCCGTACGCCCCTTCCGCGCGCGCGCGCGGAAGGGGCACACCTGATAACTCGTCGGTGGGGGAGGAGAGGGGAAAGTCCGAGAGACAGAAAGAAAGTGGTGGTGGTGGTGGAGCCCGCGCCACTACTCGGGTAAATCAGCGGGATTCGCAGGTAAATGCCTATTGGAATGTAATCGCCTGTTCTCGTGGAAACGGGCGCGTGTGTTGCATGCGAATCCACTTCCCTCGTGCAACAATAAAAATTTTAGTCTTTGTCGTTGGATTTAAGCCTAAATAGCAATTCTCGAAATAAATGAGCTTTATTTAGAACGTCAACTTAATGGTCCTGAAGATCGGCTGCGCGGGAAAATAACTATTTTCGGTGATGTGCACCGCCCGTTCTGATAGGAACGCAGGTCGAAAACGCCGTGAGGAGATGTGGAATTAGGCTCGGTGGCAGGGACGTTAGGCAGGGAAAAAAATGAAGTAATGTTCGCTGGTCTGCCTCATTCGCTCGCCCATTCTAAAGGCCCGTGTTCTATGATTGAGAAAAATGAAGTCGGCCCACAGTCGGGAAAGATCTCTTTCGCTGATAACTGCCAAGTTTATTGACGGAAACTCTTAGGAGTTCTATTCTTCTTACTTAGCTTTCACTTTCTCAGCAGTGCAGCTCCTAACGGTGTGCCGCGTTCTTTTCTAAGTTCCCTTTCCTTCAGATTGTCTTAGTTACGTAGGAGTCTTCATTTCCGGAAGACATTTCGAAGATGCCTTTATCAATATCTCCAAGAATGCCTAGATGGAATCGCGCGAGATCTTAGATGCATCTTGGGATGCTTTTCATTTTACGTTCTTTCATATATCGATGTGATTAACTGACTTTTGAGACGTAGACCGATTCTAAATGACAGTATATTTTCACTAATTTCGTTTGTTTATTTTATTTATTTTTTTCTTTTGGATGACTGACTGAAGAATGAAATGAAAGTATTGTATAACTATGGAACAAAAGGGCAGCTGGTAAAATATATTTTAAATATTTTTAAAAATATTATAAAATATGCTAAAATCTCAAGTAGGCGCAACAGGTACTCAAGTGGCAATATGTGGGCAGCATTTAACTAAGAAAAGAATGTAACTTGCAAAGCAAAGAAGTGATAAAAATTAAGGCAATTAAACAGGGTATCAGAAAGAGTTAATTTTAAAAAGCATTTTTATTTTAATGAAAAAACACTTTAAGACTTAAATATCGTGCGGATGAACTTAATATGGCGAGGGACTTAAATTCAGGATCCAATCAAGTGGATAAAGATTGATTCAGGGTTTGACAATTCCTTAATCTCGAACAAGACTCCTTTTGGCTGTAAGGCCAAAAGGAGTCGTGCTCGAGATTAAGGAAGTTAATTGCTATATCGCGTTGGTTTCAGACAAACAATTCTATTGATTGTAAACATCAATTACTGAAGATTATCACCGAAGGCTAGACAAGCAGAAAACTCCTTGATCTTATCTTTCAAAAGAGCAAGAATTCTTTAGCAATTGTGCAATTAAACAGAATTGCAAATTTCTTTTCTTGAAATCTTAAGTAGAAAAACTGATTCCATCTTATTGCCTTAATTTTTTAGTCAAAGTGAGGCAATTATGAAGAATTAGAATTGTTGATAAGATACTGAGAACTTGAGAAGTTCCTTAGATGAGCAAGTTACCCACTGTGGCTTAGATCAGTTAAAAACTCCAGGTTCATAATGAAGCTATTATCCAGTGGAGGCAGTTTACTTTTTCCAGCATCTAGGCTTTTAGTGGTTTAGAATTCTCGCTATTGTCTGAACTTTAAATTATGTGAATTTAAAGCAACATTTCGCACCTGATTGCCTTTGTTTATGTAACTTCATGATTTTATTCAATTATTCAACTAATAACTTCGGACTCCAGGTGGCAACAAATGTATATTCCTAAATATATCCAGTAATAGATGCGGAAAGTTCAGGTTTACAACAGCAATAAAACTTAATTGAAAGTTATCAAAGGGCCTTTCGTATTTAATAGCTCGATATTGCATAGCGAGTTCCCCCACCCCAAGCACTACCTCCTTTAAATCGATTGCACAACCAGAAAACTCATGTCATGACCTTAAGTCTATCTTCATTACACTTTCCATTGTGTCTTTACTTCATGAACTGATTTCGAAGGCGATATCTCAGCAACCCAGTCCTCCACAAGCTACGAGGCGTAGGTAATTTGGTCGAAAGCATTTTTGTTCTCTCTCGACCATTTCTTGGTCACTTAAAGTGCTTCTTTTCTTTAAAAAGGTACTTTACTTGGCAAAGCTCTTAATTACAGGCAACGTCTAACAAACGCTCACTTCTCGAAATGGTTCAAAGCACTGCAATGGAACCCTCGAAAGAAATGAAGCCCACAGTTGTCACCGTTTCTACGGCAACCGGTTAGTGTAATTCCAGAAGTTCGTGCACACACGCGTGTAAAGAAAAATACCATTAAATAAATAAGATGCCTTTCGGAAGGCTTTGTCCATGTTTAGAAACATGAAGACGTTCTGTGTAAAAAGAGCCCCTACCAAGTTTTGCTTTTCCAGGATTTACATAAGTGACAGTCGTTGGGGTTATAAAGGCGTTATCCTCTCGCTAGGCCTCAAACGAGGTAATTTTGTAATGCGAGAGGTTGTATTAAAATGCCAGCGAATGCAAAATTCTCTTCCTCCCTTCACACCAAAAAATACCCCCACAACGATAGCAAGCTTACTCTACAAATACTATATAAAATCTAATTATACATGAAAATCAAAGTTTTGTGCTTTACAGAAGCGAAAAGTGAACCAAATGTATAATCCAAAATGGCAGCCCATTCAGCCCTGTAAAAAACGACCTGTTTAGATGACTAGGAACTACTTTATATAATATATTCGGTTGTGAAAATATAGTAGATTAAGGTCCTGGCAGACTAGTCAGAGCAACAGCACCTGATACAGTTCAAGTGCTGATGAACTTATTCTGAAAAACTGGCGCATTACTTTTGGGTGAAAAGCTTTATAAATTTCATTCAAAGAAAGTCCCACATAACATTGAGACTTCAACACTTGAATGCATTCAGTTCAAATCTATCAACACACGTTATACGGTTAGGATCTTGCCTTTTGATTAGGAGCCACTTAAACATGCACCTCACGATCGCAAGTTAAATATTTGCGAATTTCTTATCAAACACTTCTGATGGAATCGAAAAGCTTGCTAGCCACTGAAATAGATATACGGAAGTGGGAGGAAATTACACAGAAAAAGATTGTATTCATACGTTTCTGGAATAAAATATTAAGTTATTGCTTTATTGGTTTTCCTCGATTTATGTAGAATAACACATAAAAGAAACTAGACTCTTGGGACGTAAATGAAAGCTAATAAGCGGATCTCACGACCAGCTATAGCAAACACCAGTGCTTCAATTAGAAGTATCGAAGCATGGAAAAAAAATTGAGCTAATGAAGAGTCCTTCCCTGAAGTGATTTGTTTCAGCAAAGTTCCGCTTTCAGTTAGAAAAGGTTTCTTAATAAAAGAAACCATTTTTGAAAACAATTCGACATTTTAATCCAATATGTGAGAGGCTAACATCTTTAGCAACGATATCGAAAGTAGCAAATATGTTTTGCGAGTGTCACAGATGACAAATCTTAAACATCCTAAGGCGTTGTGACATGTCAAGACAGCCGATCGAGAATAAAATGTCACTCACACGCGCACTTGGAAACCCAGGAGCAGAAAGCAATTACCTCCTAATTCCTATCATGAAGAGGAAGAGATTCTTTTATCACGGGGAATTAGAAGTCGCTACACTCTAAATTACTTGGCAAATGTCCGTTAATGATCGAAAGTTATTTCAACGATCCTGTTGTATTCTTCACGTTAATGTGGATGAGACAACCGAAAAATACAAATGTTTATATTATACAATATAGTATTCTGAAAATATCAAGGATTTATTTTGTGGTACGATTTTTCATTATGAAATCGCTTATATCGAGGCTGATTTGTACTATACGTTTTGTAGAATAGGTTCGTTTATACCTAAGGCAAATATAATGCGAGTATACAACTATTAATTTACTTGAAACTTCATCTCTCTCTCTTGTTGTAAGGTGATCAATGACAACTGCTCAGTTAAATCAGCAGTCTTCAATAAAGGCATTTGCAGCTTTGATTTACAAGATGTTAATAATAAATACTTCATTTAATGTTTTTAATATGAAACTGGGACATTCTTCTTCTTGTTGGTTTTTAGCTGGCAGCTGGGGGAGGCGATTGGCCACGCAACCAGTATGCTGCTGTAGGTGCCGCAGGGTTTCGGACTTGCTCTGTGATGTTCTTCCATACTTTACGATCCATGGCGTCAGTCCTGGCCTGGTTAAGGTCGAGACGTCGGCTCTTCAAGTCATTTTCCACTTGCTTGGCCCACATTTTCCTAGGCGCGGTCCGTTGGATGCTCCATTGGTTGGGTCGTTGTCTCCAAAGGAGTGTGGATGGTATTCTGTTCGTGCCTATATTCTACATAGTGGCCAAGCCATCTAAGCCTTCGCTTCTGGATTTGGTCGGCAATGGTTGGTTGCTGTTGGCATCTGGCGCGGATAGTATCATTAGTGATGCGGTCACGAAGTGAGATGCCCAAAATCTGCCGCAGGCATCGCATTTGGAATACCTCAAGGTTGTTTAAATCTAGCTTAAGACAAATCCATGTTTCTGATCCGTAAAGGAGAATGGGTAGGATCAAAGTCCGGAAGAGTCGGATTTTGATCCTGCCCATCCTATGAAACCAGGGTTAAGCAGAGGTCACGTCCTGTTACTATTATTGATAATTACAGCATTTTAGAAAAGCAAAAACCTGTGTATAACTAAGATCGGACGTGGAAATATGTAACTGTAATGCGTTTACAGTGGTTGCTCACTTATCCGCGACTACTGCTGTGATGTTGCAAGAACTCTCAAAAGACAATCAGTGTGAGTAGTTTGGTATCGTAGGTTGTTTGTTCGATTGGCCTTGAGTTACTGGGCGCGATCATCAGGAAGGCGGCCTCCCAACATCCGTCCATGGCACGGTAGCTGGGCCAGGCAGTAAATAATAGGGCTCTCGGGGGCCACCAAACTACTATGGCCTGGGTGATAGTGAAAGAGGCCCTAGTAGAAAGGAGATGTGGGATTTAACAGGAGAGTTGGGCCAAAGAGGGGAAAGTAAAGCGAACATGAGAAGACGTCCCCCAAAGGCGAAACGGAAAACTCGTAGACAAGGAGAGGGCATTAGGATCCCACGGGCGGGAACGCGGAAGGAAAGTTGGAAAGTTAAAAAGTGGGCGACCAAGTGCGACGCGCTTGTAAGCCGCGAGTTAATTCCACACCAAGGAAGATTCTTGGTGTCAGCAAGCACCCCCACTCCAAAGGATTATGTCTGACGCGTCCCGAGAGTGAAGTAGCCCTGATTACCGGCCCTATGCTGGAAGGTAGGAGCAAACCTACCTCAGGTGGCAAAACCCTAAAGTCAGCAATTTTAGAAGCAGATCTCACTCCAGTAAAGGAACATGCATCCGTTGTCAGCAGAGATCCAATTCGGGCTTTTCCCGATCAGCAGAGGAGCCACTAAGGCGATGGAGATAATCCCAAGCAGGGGACAGGCATCAAGCAATAAGGAAAACTCCAGGAGGAGAGAGAGCGCTCGTAGAGGGAGATCCAACCCTGGATGGCCTAAATCACACTGTGCCCGCAGAGACATGACATTAATCCTACGTCGAAGAGTTTCCAACGTCAGAAGAATAAAATTCATAGATAAATCCTGTGTTGAAACAGTTCAAACGTCTGCAGGAAGAAGTAGGTTTTGTTTCGCGACCTGCATTGACTTACACGGAGACACCTGGGAGTGGTTATGCATCCACGATTGTCATTGCCTTAACATTAGTCGTGTGATGTTGAGAACGTCATTATCACGATTGGGCAATGGAGGAGCAGTAGGCGGCTGGAAGTGATTCGAGGTAGAGAAGCAGCCAAGGAGAGGTGATGAAATCGTCCCATGAATATATTAGTAGCGAAGGAAGGAAAAGCCTGAAAGGTATCATTATTCTGCAAGAGATCATGTTCTGGTTTAAGAGAGAAGTTAAGCGTAATGAGTAGCTGGGTTCTGAACTCTACTTATGTTCCAGTCGTGCACTATTTGTTGCCAGTCCTCTGGCTCACTACAGCAGTAAAACTCATTGTTCCTTAGGCCCACGTCCAGCAGTTTCTTTTTTGATTGGTCCATGACTGGTACTGAGTCACTCGTAGGTTTGAGGTGTACCACTGAGCTTTGCCTGTCGACTAATGTCAGTGGGAATGAATAATTGGATGATACAATCGTTGTCTGAACCGGACCAGCCCGTCTGTCAGATAGAAACCAATTCATTCCATATTGCGGGTATCTGTTCTGGCGTCTTCATGTTGGTGAGCCTGTATACAGAGAAACTATCTTAACCACGTAAGAGACCAAAAAATGCCATATGTAGGTCCAACGGCAGCTGTCCAGTAATGATCTGAAGTGCGGTGGTTGAAGTTGTTCTACACGCCCTAGTCATCTGTAGGATACTGTGTTGAATCCGATATAGGTGCCTCTGAATAACTGGTTTCTCGGTACAGTGATATAATACAGCAGTGCCGTAAGACAATGGAAATTAACACTGCCTTGCATATATTTTGGCGCAGTGTGCGGCCTTTTAGGTTCCAATCGGTCGGTTGGTTGTAGTTTTTTTTTAAGTGCATCAACCACTTAGGCCATATTGCGCTGTATATAGGTCTGTAAATTGCGTGGTTCTGTGGTTGATTCTGTTCCCAGACGAAAAACCGGAATTCTCGGGAGAACAAACTATGCTTCCCTCGTCTGAGACCGACTAACTCAACCACGTTGTGAAAAGACCCATAATTCCTCGCGTCATTGACAGGATTCTAATTGGACTTTTTTTTTTTTGAGGGAAGATATCGAAACAAAGTTGTGATAATAGCCAAAGTTCTGTTGAACAGATTATCTCCATTTCGGGATAGCTGTGTGGTTAAACTTAGTATCATAGAGATGCCAACTGTTTCCCCCTTCCATTCAGCGTTACACTCATTTATCTAAGTTAAGATTGAACCTTTTATTCTGGGTATCCGAGAGGTCACGCAAATTTGAAACAGTATTAATTCCTGAACTGATTAGCTATTACCTATCTACAAATTAGAGCAGTTAGTGGAAGTAGACCCCATATTCATGTTATTCTAAAACGTATGTGCTCCTTAAAGGCTGGTACACTGTATAGCAAGTAGCATTTGCATTATTTCTTTACGTTAGCTGCCGCATATGAAGTCCATGAGTGGATATTCAGACAAATGATTTCCCATTCCTTCCGCTAAGAATCTCCAAAGAAATGGCAGCTCAGACACCGAAACGTCTGTGTACCTTGGTCAAATTTCACGTTCTGAGACACGTTCGTCTGTGGACTGAAAAATCACTGATGGTGCTGCATTTATTCTGACAATCTAATCAGATCAAATTGTATTTTTCAATTTGACCTACTCATTTATGGAAATCCTAAAAAACATTGTATGATATTACAGAGTTACAGCGGCTTCGAGAAGTCAGATTTATCCAAGAAACCACCTATTCTCAAAATATTCTGACGACACAAATCCATTCATTTAACCACTACACGCGATAGTCGGAGTTGTTTCGCCAACTTTTATGAAGACACTTTAGTATGCAGTACCGTGCACATGTCTGCCCAGTCTTGATTAGTTCAGGTATGCACGTGCATCATAGGTTGAGAAAAGCAAGATGTGTGCGTGTATGAAAACAACGAGCAAACATCCTGTGAAGGTGTCAGGGAAAGTGGGATAAAGTCTTTCTCAGACGCGCAGGATTGCCACAAAGACCAACTAATTAGGAACACTGCTTGCTTAGCCATCAATCCTACCAAAATGTTTATGGAGAAAGAAAAAAAAACTGAAATTCCATAGCTGATGAACCACTAATTATGGGGTTAGAAGCATGGCAACAAAAACTAAGTAGTTAGCTTAAAACTAATTTAATAAAATGATTTTAAGCCAATTAAATTGGCATTCTTTAATAAAGGTTAATTGGTTAGTGATTCTTGTTTTTGGAATGGTGCTTCAAATTACTTTGCCAAGGCAGCAAGTAGACTATTATTAAATTGGTCCAAAGTAGTTTTACCTTTATCTTGGATGTGTATTTCTGAACATGTAAACAGGTGGGAGAGTACTGAAATGGAAAACGAGTTTTATCAAGTTGTAATTGAGAAATTAAGTGTTAAGTTGCAGGCCAAGTTAAATGATTTTTCTTCTCATTTAGACAGAACTTTTTCAAATGACTTCGGATTACAGTAAGTAACATTAACAGGCATTCGCGATAGCGACAGTTCATTGCTCATTAAGTCTTGTACTAACGCTACTCGGAAAAATACACTGACCAATCGTCTGATCGATCCTTAGAGAAGATCAGTTCCTTAGAGCAATCTCGATTATAAGAGCAGCTTATTAAAGAAAGCATCTAAAATCAGATTGAGTACTTGAAAACTATTTACCAGCAGTTAGAGCAGCTATTATCCCTTCTGTATACACTCATTAATGCTTATTTCGGGAAAGTTTATAATGATAAACTCAAAGAGTAATGGAGCTGACAAATGTTCATTTACCAAACTCCGCGGTTGCCTAGGTTACCAAATGTACTCGTGAACCTTCCAACAGAACTGGGCGCCCTCTCCCCCCCACAGATTTAAGAGCGGCAATCATTCTGCTCTGTTTAATTATTCACAATGTCATTATTTTAGTTCTTGTACAAACATTGTGTCTATTATCTCCTGCAATGCCATTACTAAAATGTTTTTCTTCCATGATTTTTTACCAGCGATTATCTGGGCAAAATGAGCATGCTCGAGGCTATTACAACGCAGAAGCATCTTGTACTAAAGCATCCCGGTAACCGGGAAAAACCTCGAAACAAATTTATTTTTATGTTCGTTGTCTATCAAATAAAGTATTTTCTGTTGTCCGTGCCATTTCATCTGGCGGAAAGCTTGTAATCTCTAGAGATTGAGGAAGGATTAATTATTGCGACTGCCTGGACTTGCTCAAAGTGTTTATCTAAGGCATTTTGAATAATAAATAGTACATTTAGAATATAACTTAGAAACAAACGAACTGCTGAAATTTAAGTTAAAAAAAAATAAATTAAGTCATTTATGGAAAATAGAGTACACGTAAAGTTAGGAGCATTAGACAAATTTTTTCTTACAGAAGACCGCACAGTGCGAAATATAAAACATGCAGTTCGTTCCGAACAGGTTCCGAACTCAAGTTAGCAGTTCACACCAGTTTTAAATCAAGCGCGCAATAAAATACTTTCGCCAGATGGCAGCACAATACAGAGCAAATGTTGCTGTTCCTCTGACATGGGCTGTTAACTCTTGCGCAATTTGGAAGCTTTTCTTATTTGCTTCTAATGGAAGTTTTAGTCTGGTGGGACTAAAAAAAAAATCACTAAATTGATTTCTCCAGCAAAACATCTTTTCCCAATGGCAATCAACTACAGCAGTATCTGAGTGATGCACATTACCATCCATTTATTGCAGCCTATCGTGCGGATAACGCTCATCTCGTTTCCTACGAATAAAAAGCAATCTCCTGTATTGTTTCTGATGCATGTCGCTTCCATTTCTTCACTGCCACACTTACAGCGGGGATGACTACAGTGCATTTGTAGTGGACCCGAAACGCTTAGCGTGAGCAAGGAAGAAATTTTCCAAAGCCACTCAAGTGTTGTCATTACGTCTTCACCGTGCAGGCAATTATAATATTAATATTAACTAAATTTATGTAGTCGAAGCTTTCGTTTATATAAAAAAATATATAATTGGAAACCTAAAAGATTAAAATCGCAAGACTCGATCAATAAAAAGTCTTTGAAAAGAACTGCACTCACAGAAACTTGTGAAAAAAGTAGATAATCAAAGGAACTCGAAATACTGATACAAAGTTTGTATGCGGATGCCCATTTTATACCGATTTTACTATGAAAACAAACCACCTTTCTAAATGAAGATTTTGCAGCCCCTGTAAAGGACGCCGACACGCACTGCAGAGCAGCTTACAAAGGAAGCTGCTATGTGGTGCATAATAAATAAATACTGTATATAACAACATAAAAATATAACCACATGATAATAGCCGATTGGAATGACAGATGACTACGATTGATATTACTATATGGTATATGGTTCACTTTGAGGCAATAATTTCGGATAATTAAAGCAATTATTTTAACACATCCAGGAGTGCGTTTCTTGCTTTATCGGTATCTACCGTAAAAGTTTGCGGTTTTGGCTGCACACAATCATTCTGCCTGAAATTTTTACTAATGTCGTAAGCAAGAGAATTATGGAAGCCAGAGTTCTATCATCTTTCTTGAATAAACTAAAATTCCATTAATGGATTTTGAAAACATCAAGAAAAGGACTAAAGCTATTCACGCAAGTCTGTAGGTCAAAGTATGAAAAATGCTTCTAAATCCTCATAAAAGTAACCAGAAAGTAAGAAGCAGCTTAATATTATGATTGCTTAAAGTATGACGAATATTTATATGCATAACAAAATAGTGAAGCGTAATAGTTGATTGTCATTAAGTTAATTTTAAAATACACAACTGAATATGCGGATCAATACAACAAACTAAAAGAATCACCATTTCGATGTACTCTATTGATAAAAAAAAAAAGTTGCTGAAAAGGTGAGAAACTAGATGGTTTTTCTTAATTTGCGGGCGATTTAAAAAGTGAGTTTAGAGTCATACACAATTTGATGCACAGAATGACTGTGTATGCTGGTTTCCTGAAAATTAACGACTTTTTTAGTTCTGCAATTTGGTTGTGTAGCCAGCTGTTTTTCTAGCTGATAAAAAACAAGTTTATCTTACCTTTTCCAGTCCTTTCTTTTGACACAAAGAAGCTGCAGACACTTAAGTTGAACAGACTGTACTGCTCTCTCCTATATATGCTGCAAAAAGTGTTGGAACACTGACGAATAAGTACCGTTCTGGGAATTTTTGGATATCCAAATAATCTAGACGGCAGGATTGTAGCGCAGTAATAAACGAAACTACAGATGGTAAGGGTATCAATCGAGGTTTTGTGGGAAAGGGTTCAACGAATTGAATAAGTGCAGTTGTTAGGATCCCATATGGCTAAATTTGTAACACTTTGGAGCTTCAAAACACCGAAACCTACGGCTGGAGTGCAATACTGAAATGGCAGTCAGTTGGCGAAAGCAAAATTGAACATTGGCAGGGAGACTGACGTATTCTGACAAAAGCCCGCAGAACAGTGCTGTCGAGAAAACTTAGCCAAAGTTGTCAAAGATAGATCCAAGAGGTCTGGGAGCACTGCACTTGTGCACATGCCCGAAATATTACGTCAACAGATTCTACGGATGTGTTTCTACCCATAAATCTTTCGTCGCAGAAGTTAATGCACAGCTTGTGATGCCATGACGGAAGAAATTTGCCTCTAGAGGCTTGTAAAAGGGGAAGTCTCTGAAGCGAAGAATACCGATAAATACTGTTATATACCGTTAGTACCGATATACTGTTAGAGAATGAAAGAAAGTAGGTCTTACATCAACCTGAACATTTTAAAAATAAATCTAAGGATGAAGTGGTAACAGTTTGAACAGGAATTTAGTGACATGGTGTTGAACTAACTTTTTTGGATGGCATCTTCCAGAAGCAGCGAAGTTTCGCATTCCCGATGATGCAGTTCTTCCAACAAGGATAACATTTTATAGCACAGAATTGTACGTTAATCAACAGGATGAGATCAGTTGTATGATCTCGGATTCAAATATTCCAAGGGATTTATCCTCAGACTATGAGATTTGTCGAAACCATTTTATGACTGCTTAAAGGCTACATATGAAAACGTTTACTGGCTCTAACGATTATATTCCCGATGATTCATTTACCAGTAATTTAGTAAACTTTATCGGTCATACGACCAGGCCTGTTCGTGCAAACTACTGATAAATGTCAGTTGTCAATTCCGAAATCTTAAGTCAGTAAGATATAAATGCGGCCCTAATTTCAGAACTAGTGAACCAGCTAGCAGAGAGCGTGAATTTTTGCCCAGCAGAATCACTGTGTAACAAACTGAAATGTGGCAGATGCCGTCAGCAGAGACTAATGACTCGCTCAATTCAAAATATTGCTTTGCCAAAAGAATGAATGCAATTTTCCACTTATACATGTGGATGTCGATGATTTTCAGATTAAGGAGAAAAAGATGCAATTATTTTAACAAAAGAAAACGTTGTTCAACTCCTCTTGCAGTACACTATAAAAGATTAACTAATCAGCTCCCTTAAAGTTACTCCACTAAACACCAGTTTTCTATTCCTCTTCCCTCTGCATAACAGGAGTATTATTACTATGAAAATTAATAATATGCATTAATTAAATTAGAGATTTAAAAATCATAACGCTCGCTTCTATTACCACTATTGTAATTTGTGAATAAACTGGATTACTGATATTTATCCCAACATGTCAGAGAGCGTTCTAATATCCTAGATAAGGTTTCCACTAACAAAACCTTGATACTGAGGAAACTAATAGCAAACAATGACCATGATACCGTAAAATGACTTGTGATTTAAGAAATCTGTGGTTAAAAGTAAACGGGAGAGCCTTCAGTTTCAATAGAGGAGATTAATGGAATCAGATATTTGCCTCGATTAACTAAAGACACCGCTGTATGATCTCGGATACAAGTATTCCAATGGACTTATCCTCGGAACCATGAAGTATTTGTGCCAGTGGTCAAGATTTTGTAAATGTAAGATGCCAAAATGAATTGAAAGGTGAAGTTAAGTTTAATTGAGCAAAAGAGACAAGCACGGAACAGCTGTAAAATTGAGTGAATCCGATTTGTATGAGATAAATCAAATTTAGTAAGACGAGTGAACGCTGGTTACGAGAAACCAGCTAAGAATATGGATATGAAGTTCTATGCGAATGCAAAAAAGAAAATAAATCAAATAGCTGCCTTAATTGATTGCAGTGAAAGGACCATAAACTCCAGCAGAATTGTCAAATTTAGTGATACTGTCCAACTTTGCGACAAAATAAAAGTTGAACAGATACTTCAACGATATTTATAGTCGAAAGTAAGCTCGAATCTCTAGGGAATGTTATAGAGCCAGATTGCTTTAAAGGTTCCAAGGTGGAATGGTGTGCTTTTTAACTCTATATATTTAACATATACACAGTTAAAAAGGCTGTATGTGAGTATATCAAAACCGTTGGGAATGTTAATGAGAGCATCATTGGGCTCCGGGAAGATCCCCTTAGAATGTAAAAGTTCTAAATGTGTTCTCAATTCGTAATGGACATGATACACGAGTTGAATGAATATAAGCCAATAGGTATGACTTCTGTGGTAGGAAACGTCACGGAGTCTGCTGCTAACGATGCGATTCAGGTCCATGCGACAAGAATGGCATCGTGAATATTTCTAATTTTCATAAATAATACTAATGAGCGTATCCGAAGGAAGCCATTAAAAAGGTTTCTGATCATTTGAAGGCGGAAACAGTGGTTAGTAATTTGATTGAGCCAGGCCATGATCCTTCAAAATGATCGATCGGTTGCATATATGGTCCGAAACGTGGCAATTGTTTCAATGCTTCTAACTGAATGGCTGTGCATTTGGGGAACAGGAACTCAGAAGTCATGTATAAGCTGAGTGGAAGGGGGACAAAGTGGTTCAAGACGAAAAGACATGTTAGGATTCAACCTAATATGAAATTTTCCACGAAGTGTAAACTGGAGGCTAGGAAAGCACATTTGTCCTACATGATTTATAGAACCTTTTCTTAGAGTGTGAAGACCTCATTATCCCCTATAAAAGGCAATGGTTAGGCTGCATTTGGCGTATTGTATTCCGATCTGGAGACAGCAAAAAAAAATGACAGAACTTCTGCGGAAGGGGGCTAGAAGAGCGCCCTGAAAATTTTGACTACTGTACATCTAAGTGGAGATCTGACTGAGGTGTATAATTCACTGAAAGAGTTGAGTAAACTGAATGGGGAATGTCAGTTCTTCCACTTTGATAAAATGACTATTGGGCATAGATATGAAATCAAGGAATAACAGAAGATTGGATTACATGTAGTTCACCTATAGGCAACAGATTGTTGAAAACTGGAATGGGTTGCCTTCCACCTAGCAGAGGCATCGAGTCTGGCTAAGTTCAGAAGGAATTGGATTACATTGTGGGAATAATAATAGTATGAATATAGTGTTTTTTTTTTTTGTTTTCTTTCTTCAATGCAGGAAGTCCGCTTTTGCATAATTTGTACTTAAATGGGACATTCATCCCACTCAGTTGATTCCAGTTTAATGTACCCTCAAAGTTAGCTTTATGTATTACAACTATAATATGTCACGTATGTACATTCAATACTTAAGAGGGTAGTTAAATAATGAGAATCAACAGAAACTGCATAAACTTGCCACTCTTATACCCTATATATTCTCCAGATGTTTGGTTTGAGTTTCATCGTACTCCACAGAACAAAAGCAGGTGAACTTGATAGCCTTAACAAGGTCAAAATATAAAGTTGCAGAAAACTGTACAATAAACAATGAATAATAAGGACCTTGAAGTTACAATGAGAAGTTTGTGTACAGTTGACGAGACCACTTGAAAAGTTCAATATTCTATAGCAGTTTAAAAGGAAAGTTCCTTTTCAGCATATTGTACATTTTATACGCACTTAAAAATCATAAGATACTTGAGCATAGTATCAGCAGTCGTTCGATGAAACGAATCTTTCAAACTATCGTTGAGTCATGCAATTGGGAATACTGTCGGAGTATTGAACCATAAACAAAGGCCAAGCTTTTTCACCCTCATTTAACTTTATTGAAAAGTGAATTCCAACACCAAGGCCGACAGGGCATCAGTTACCGTTTACGTCCCAAAGTTTTCTAAAGTATTTATACAAGGCAATCAAGCAGCCATGCCAAAAAGTTAGTTCGCCATTCGACTTTTCGTTACCCCCATCTCCCCCCAAGACGGGCTCATTTTGCTAGAGAAACGTGAAAAGTTTGTCTCACAAGTCCTCGAATAAACCGTTTCTTCTGCATCTGTAATGACCCCTCTGGCTTAATCCACGTATTACGATTGCGAGATGGGACATTTGGAAGGATGCCAAGCAACACATGAAGGATGCTTGTTTGACGTCTACTTATGCTAGTGGCGGCCTCTCCGAGTATTTAGAGAAACAGTAGAACAAAGGTACACACGTGTGTCGACTGCTGCCCAAAAATATCGATGCCAAACATGCATTATGTAAGAACCGGAGTTAAAATACTTTCTCTTCGAGACAGCTGATGCTGATTATACGAGTAATATCTCGGTGGAATATTTGAATTAGACATCCTCGGCCACACATTACTTAAATTCGTGCACATGTGATCTTGGAGAAACGTCACGCAGGTGCCATCTAGAGAATACCTTACAGGCAGTTTGTTAGTCGTAAAAGAGCTATTAAGTTGGCAGCACGTCAACACCTGTGCCATTTCGTACTGCTTTATTTTTAGGCTAATGCTAAGAAACCACGTGTGCAAATATACAGTTTAGTGTACATTATACTTTTACATCATCGTAAGTGTCTCATGCTATCATTAACAAGGAGCTTTAGCTAATCTTCGAAAGCATTAATGTGGTCACTTAAATAGAAGTTTGTGGCTGGAGGAAACATTGCAGTAAGTCGGTATGGTAAATGTGTATCATGCTATATATTTATTTTATAATAAAATCAAGTATACATTTGAAATATCAAAATCGCAGACAATTTCAAAGATTTAAGAATTATTTTCGAAGAGAAACAGGAAAATTTCTAGAAGTGTCTTTGAGACCTCAAACTCAGTGTCACATCAGATCATTATCCATTATGAGTCTTTTCTAATTCTACTGGCTCCGTGTTGCATTGTCTTTCTGCGCTTTAGTTTCATGCATGAACTTCAGCAACAGCCACCACAGAGAAGTTGGTTGCAGTAAATTTCCGATTCCTGGAAATTTACCTTTTAAAACTTCCACCTAATTTATAACATCTCTTGTCCAAATAGCATGTAGCTTCATCTAGTTGGAACAATGTAAGATGTACAGTAACTCTATGAATGCTGTTCCAACATGCAGCTGATGGTAACATTCATAATTCCTTTCATTGTGAATTTGTTTGTGAACAGTGGCATCCATGGTAGTTTAAAATTTTAATTAATAAACGGCCTTCAACCTGACAAGAATTGCAGATATCACAAACAATATCTATAGTGCACTTCAAGATTTATAGCACGATTAGTGTCCACCATGCAATTTAATTTCTGTACATAAAACACAACTGAAACAGTCAGAATATCTACCAATCTTCTGTAACAAATCAGAATAAAGTGGAACGATGTCCACTGATATCAGGCAGTTGTCAGCGCTCCGACTCAACTACTTAATTGAGTGAGTTGGGTCGAGTACTAGAAGGAATCAAGCGTTCGTGGCTGTGGCTTGGGGCTCCATTGGCTATTGTATTTCTTGACGACACGAGAAATCTGGTTGATAAGTCCCTTATCTCTACTCAACACTTGACTGATAATATAGCCTAATATGAATTTTTGCTACATCCTTTGCTATGTTTCACATGAAAGACTGCTGTATAAATTGGAAGTGTGGCATGAAGAGTACGTTACTGCTGTGAATAAAGAGATGGTTGAGTGGTAGAAGATAGAGGGTGGTTATTAATGGAATTAATGTTATTAGTAGAGTCCCACAGATTTCAGTGCTGGGCCTATTACTGTTTTCAATATGAGACATTACAGGAGACTTGATATGAAGTGTATAAGGCTCCTTATGAATGCGGGTGGAATTTTTACTAAGTGAGTTTAGAACTAGGAGAGATAAGCTCAATTACGAGGAAGAGTTTAGACTGGATTGCAGGACGTTCTCTTTTAGCCAGCGAGTTATTCACTAGAATAACTAACTCCATGGGTAGTTGATGCTGACAGCTTGGAGAAATTCAAAGTCAACTAGATACATATGAGGAAAAATTCAGATAGATTTTTATTTCATTATTCTATTATTGTTTTATTCAATTATTTTATTTTTGGCTGGTGCGGCAATAGCCTACGGTTTTCTTGAACCACATGGCTAATACCAATATTTATTAACGATATTGATAAAGGTTGGCAAGGTGGCTTAACGACAAAAATCGACAATAGTGCGAGTGGTATGTAGTTTGTATAGTGTAATATAGGGTTATGTTGTTCATTGAACCCCTTAGCCTAGGAATCGTGGAACACCATCGACCTCTGCTTACCGTAGTAGGCGTGGGAAGCCGGACCAGGTAGTAGGATTAGATGCTCTGGTGGAGCGAACCCTACAGTCACCTGAGCTTACCAGAGAGGGCTCAAAAAATTGTTTTTGCTGTAAAGGACCGTGGGAGAGATAGCGTGATTTAAGGAGAACAGGTGAAGGTGGATGTAGACCCCCAACAAAAATTTAGAAGTTAAGGGCATAAAGGGACACCGCAATGGAGACAACCCACTCTCCACAAGGGGGATTGTTAAGAACAAATATTAGGGTGATAGGTTCTACCAGGCGAAGTGTTTGGAAGGGAGGTGGGGAGGGGATTGGACAATGCCCTTGGTATTAAGGTAGAGTACAGTCATAGGATTAGAGCACCCTATGTGGGGGGAGGTCGCTATAGGGCTATCTGAACATTAAAATTCCACACTGGCCAGACCAGCCGAACCCAGTGCCAGAAAATTCCAGACCAAGCCACCCAAGGGTGGGCATAGCGTTATTAGGGCAGGGGAAGGTTTACTGGATAGGTTAACCTCACTGCGGCTTAGTTGGTGAATATATATTTGGGGAGACAGACATGCAAACAAAACAAATTACATCTTTCACATACACATTTATCCTCGTTCATCCATCTTCTTGCACATAGACCGAACAACTATACTTGACACTTTTTTGACAGATCACAAGCGTTCATTTGATCACCGCACAGTTTACGCACATGACCAAGCATTTATACCACAATTACATCTTAACCTGCAAGTACAGAACTTTAAATTTCTTTTTATTATACATATCCAAATACCCGACATTGATATTCCCAATCGCTCATCCAGGCGCATACTCACATCCATTCGACACAGTGGGGAATGTACAGATGAGGATAGACTGTCGTGGCTGTTGCTGTATGTATTAGTTGACTTTCCTGCATCATTTACCACTACTGCGATTCTCCCACGTTGAGACACCAGCAATGAAAGAATGTGATATATGCTCCGACTTCTTGTAGTACTGAGGACAGAAATACGAGGCGAATTTGGACATTGCAGGAGGGCTAGACTAACACATCCCGCATCGGCAGCTCAAGTGGTCACTGTTCTGCAGAAGGAATGTAGAACTATAACCGTTGCAGTCTATCGTTTGTTGGTGGAAGGCCAGCCTGTCCAGGAAGATGGGATGTGTCATAACGCCAAAAGGAACCAACACAACTGGGATTGGCGTGAATGAGAAACAGACGCACATCCAGATACTTTTCTTGGATGGTCGTGTATGATAAAAAATTGATTCAGAGGTTGGTCGAAAATAATTCAGTTGTTAATACTGCGAAATTTTTGAAGTAAGAAGAATTTAATGGAGAAAGAGACCAATCACAGTAAGTAGTACTATTACTGTTCATAACAATGCCCGAATTCTGGGAACCTTATTAATAGCAAACTTGTTCCAACCAAATATAAGAATAAGATTATGGGATTTCAAAAGGGCATTTTCTAGAGAAGTCTTCACCACCCAGTTGACCGTTTCGATCACTTGAATAATAGTAGTTGCATGAGGGATCTAGAAATGGTGATTAATCCATCTGTCATTTCAAAGCAAAACGTCGCCGAATTATTCAGAACATCTAGCGATGTTAAAGCATATCGGCGTTTCAAATTAAATCTCATTAATACAACGCTGATGAACAGAAGCACACACCGTTTATGCGCAGAGAGAGAGCTGGCTAAAATTAATTTCATTAATAATGTCTATTGTGTAGGCTGATGCCTTCCCTTTCATATGCTAGCCACCTGTTGAGCGAATGACTGCTCGAAGCAGTTGTCTCAAAAAATAAACCACTGCAAAAAAAAATCTTGTAGCATTCCGCAGAAGGATTAAAGCATCCTTTCTTCTGGGTACACAAAGATGTAAAGCATGTTAATACCTTGTTAATTAACTTATCGAACTAATATTTTTCTCACTAATCACCGGGGGCTTTAGCAGCTATAATATAGCTTCTCTTAGACATACAAATAAAGACATTAGCATCTTGACTTAACTTGAGGAATCGCGATAAGTTAAGTTCATGATCTACCCTCTCCTCAGTTTTGTTTTGAACTTAAATTTTTCTTTATAACTGGAAACCTTACACACGAGTTTCCAGGAGGGGGAAAAATCACGTACCAGCTATAAAATCGGAACGTGATCTTAGTAAAGATACAAGAAAATATCGCATTTCCTACGCAGACATAGGTCTTCACTCGAGGGAACTGCACTAGGTCCCGGAGTAAGCATGAAGATTGGAATTTTGAGCAATTGCTGGAAATATTCATACCTCGAGACAAGAAAATATTCGAAAAAAAGCCACCCCTTTCGTAAGGATCATAAAACATTTACCAAGAAACGCTTTCTTGGTCCTTTCCCTTTCTTGGATATTCGGTCCGCGTATGAATCTCTACAAAAGAACTCTTTCGTGTAGAGGTGAGTAGAATAATTCTTTGATGTTGTAAATGTTTGTACTTGTAGAAGTGCCGTTGTGTGAGAGTAAGATACCACAGTAATCTAGCACTTAAGCATAATAGTACAGCTGTTAAAGTAAATAACAAATGGTATCGATACTTCTATCTGAAGATGGGCTATTTGAATTGCACGTAATAAAAAGTTCCTGTCCAACCAAAAACTTTCCTGAATTTTTGTTCATCCTTTCAATACACTGGCTTCAGTGTTGTTCATTAGCCATATAGTGCAAGGAAACAACAGGCTTTTCTTGCATCAATCAGAAAAATAAAATTAAAATAAACAAAAAGGTAAAAATAAGAACTTTTACGCTTCACTCCTCACGTTGGTGGTTACGCATCCGAGATTTGAATTTCCCCAAGCTATCAGCATCAATACCCATGGAGGTAATTAATTCTACTGCTTAATTCACTGGCTGAAAGAAAAAAGCCTCGTCTAAATCTTCTTTCGAGGAAACCGTAATTTAAATTTATGGCTCCTATTTTCGGTATCATTCAAAAGTGAAAATTCAACCTTTTCTATCCCCTCAGAGCCTTAAAGACCTCAAATGAGAACCCTTTTAGATGCTTGCCTGCCAAGCTCTGTAGTCCACGCATTCGAAGTCTTATCGCATAAGGGCACCGTATTGCAGATATCACCAAGCAGGAGAGATCCATAAAAGGAGAGATTGATATATTCGGATGCCGAAACAAACTTAATTTAGAATTAATATTAAACAAATCAGTGTCATAAATAAACATGAGCAATCGCCCCGGAGATTGACTACACCCACTGGAACAGAACATAATCAAAATATTAATATTCATTTGCTAAGCATAGGAGCAAAAGCAGCGAGTTGGGAGCTAATTACTAATATCAAAAACCTTTTTCATGCAAATCTGTGCCCCGGTGAAAACACTTCTAACCGCTTATTGAACCGCGAAAAATCGCGAACCTGTAAACAACAACGGACCTGTTTGGAGTACAGCAGTATGGGTAAGAGTGCAACTGCAGAGCCCACATACGCTTAACACGAATAGATTAATTAAATTCAAACCAGAAACTGATAATGCTGATAGTTAATTGCAGTATGGTGTGATAAACTACAGGAAACATTATGCAACACCTCTCTCCTCACGTTCACTACTCACCGATATGGATTATTCGATTGGCAATGATCAATTTTGTTCTTCATGATCCATACGTCATTCCCTTCCTAATTATCTAAGCAGCTGTGATCATGGAAATCTTCAGATGAAGATTGGAAACATGCGTACATTGAGTATCCAATTTATTAACCTCCCTTTTAATCAGGCGTGATCAGTTTTGAACAGATAAGCTGTTCCCTCTAAGCCTAAAGATGGACTGATTTTGGATATGAAGTCAGATTGCAAGATCTGGTTCGAGTGATCAAGTTTTTCTGCCAAAACAGCCTTCTTTCTTTACTCACTCTGCGCGTAATTTGCTTTTCCCTCTTTTCATTAGCGTTTAAAATATTGTTATCAAATCCCCTGCTTTCTCTAGCGTTTTTATCTTTCCTCCATAAAATATCCCAAATAAGCTGTCAAAAGTCGTTTCTTCAGTACTGATGGAACGCATAAGCACTAAAATCGCAGTATCGTTTAGCGCGATACAGTGTTTAGTAGATTAATACAGTTTAAACTAAATTAAGAGGACAAAGAACACACCGCATGTAGAAATTCCATTAATTGACCTCTTAAATTAGCCAGCTTTTTATTCCTACTCAAAAGAAAAAAAATAAACTAGGTCATACATCAATTTCGTTGGGCAACGAAGTAAAAAGAATCAAGAGTTACCTGAAACAAGATCTTAATTGCTATTTGCGGGCCTGATTACATTATAATTACAGCGGATTTTTATTTCTTTTTAGCATATTGGGCTTCTTGAATCGCTTATCACGCAACTCAACTATTTCCAATAATAAAAAAAGAAAGAATTTTTACCAACTTCGATGTAAATACTGAAATCGAGCAAAAGACTTTCCTGGCCGAATTAAAAACGTCTTAAAATATCACAACCGGCTAAGTTTCAGGGATTACCGATGTGAATATTTAGTAATACCATAATAGTCCAGTTTGTTTTAATCTGCATTATTAATAATTAAAATTAAAGTAATAATTTCTATAGGGGAAATTTTTTATTCATCATACCTCTTGATTCATCTAAAGAATATAATTGTTTAGAAACAGAAGCTGAACTACTGCATATTTAATTTAAAAATTCACGTCACAACGTGTTCAATATGTCTTTATGTATATCAGTAGTTTGTCGCAGTCGGAGCCGAAAAATATCCATCAATATGAACAATATTCCTCCAACACAGAAAACAAAATTCTTCGGGGAAAGGATGCTTCGTGGAGTCTCCTGGAAGTCTTGGTGATAACCCCAAAGATAAAAATCACATGGATTTAAATTGGGTGACATTGGAGGTCAAGCTAGTCCTTTGAGTAAACTCTTCACGTTAACTGAAGAGTTGACGTGAAGGGTTTCTGGATGAACTTGAGAAACTGAAAAGAGAATGGTGAATAAAAAAATAAAATCACTACTTGGCGTGCATTTCTTTTATTATTATCATCCGCTTATTTAAAGCGGAAGTTTTGCCCCTATGAAGCCTGAAGGTAAGCAATGGCATAATGCAAGTTACAATGCATTCAACTCCTCAAGATTTACCTATGCATTCATGTTAGAATTAAGATAGATTTGAGACCAAAAATGATCTTGCTAACATTAGTTTTTACAGACGATGTGCTTAAACATATGTAAATGGTTACAGGCCACATGAAAAATCCTCCAGATTAATCTATAACTATTACCTTACCATGCTAACATATATACTTATTTAGAGTTAACAAATAAAGGCTAGGATTGCAAACAGTTTTGCAGAACTTTTTGCAATCCTAGTTTGAAAACATGTCTATATGACATTCACTAACATCTCTTCTGAAAACGCAGCAAGTGCTTCATTATGCCTTTACCACTGGAAGTTTACCTATGAGTATGGCAAGTTTTCACGAAAAGCCAGCCATCAGTTTGGTACCTTTCCGACACTAGCTGTTGTCATTGCAAAATTCTTAGGTCTGTGTGGAGCATTATAGACACTAGTTGTATTAGATGAGAACATGTTCGTCAGATATTAAACTTGTTGACATTAGTCAGAAGTAGAAACCTCGTGCGACTTCGTTCATGGCCCTACAAGTCCACTACACCAATTAGCCAGTAGACCCACCTCAGGATTGGATTTCAGCCCGGAGTATTTGCTGAGCTGTGGACCAAATAACAGAATCAGATCGGAAGGAGAAGTCTTTGGATATAAGACTCCACATTAATGTGGAGTCTTACCCCTCCCCCTCATTTAGCCTAATAGCCCACATAAGTCTTGGTCTCCAAGCTATCAAAGGACCATCGAATAGGATGCTGCCTATGAGGGTATCAATTTTTTATTTTTTTTAGTCATTGCCATTTGGACTGATTTGATTGGGTTAAGCTCAATATCAAGTGAACTTAAGTTTGAAGTATCTGTACTTTGTCGCCGAA